>NC_138770.1:350388801-350993801 GCF_965119305.1 Pelophylax lessonae
TAAAAGAAAAAGAAGCGTCAGCTTCAAGTGTGACAACACCAAACAATAAATAAAATAAAACAAGCTGCGCTAAAACAATATATCAGTGCTATGACCACACATGTGTATATATATAAAAGGGATTTTAAAGTCCAAATAGTCTCTTGATTTAAGTATACTCCTCAATGGTGAATAACAGGAATCTTCAAGTATAGTGGGACCTCAACTGGTAGTACAAAACTGCTTACCAGATTATGGTGAATAATGAGCCTATTCAAGGGATTTCACTCCCTTAGCCACCGAAAGGTAATTCCCTTATGAATTGTGTTCCGCTGTATTCCAAATATCCTGGACCATGGGTAGCCTCAACCGATATTAGACCATACATATAGGAAAAAAGATACAGAATCCCATAGCGTAATACTGATATGGATTAAGTAAAACGTAGAAGGGAAACCCAAAATGTGCAAAACATATGTGAAAATAAATCACACAGACAACTGTGAAGGGACCATGAAGTGACAAAAATCCAAAGAAGGATTCCACCGATGTACCCACCACCAAGTGTACCAACTGCTTACCAGATATATGATAATTATTCGCAAAAGTGCAACATGAGATGATACAGGCATTATGATCAATAATAACCACCACCAACAGTGCGAACTGCTTACCAGAAATAAATTAATAATTGCAAATTGTGAATATGGACAATCCAGATGTGAATCAGACTCCACCTGTTGCAGACAGTGACCGCCACCCAACAATGCAAACCGCTTACCAGATATATAAAGCCAATTGGAATTAAGATACACCCAAAATCACATATGCTCCAGCATCCAGTACAAAAAGGTTCAATAGCCTCCAAGAATGATGAATTGAAGTCACACAGCGTGCGCATCAATCCCCAGGTCACATGTATAAAATAAATATACACCCCATAGCGTAAAACTGTATGGTTTATTAAAATCAAATAATGAAAAAGAACTCACAAACATCAATGAGGGGAGAGCGTGTAGAAGATAGCAAGCTACCGGCCGGTCGGCTCTTCCGTCCGCCCTTGGTCTCGTTCCGATGACGTCAGCACGCCGCGACCGACGTCATAGACACCGCTTTTATACAGATACAACAGGGATCCACCCAATGTGACTTCCGGGATCTACACAAACGGCCATATTTGATTGGGGAAACATGGAATTCCGCCCATACATACTCCCACAACCAATGCCGATTACTGATCACTATATAATAAATGTTATAAATATTCCAAAAGCTTATCGAAAAAGGATATATATTTCCATTTATGGCTCATAAGACCTCATATTGCAAACGCAACCATATAATGTATTGTGCAAAGTCAGACGTACCCACATCAAACTAGAGCACAAACATAAATATATTTACATTATGGCTCATAAGACCACATGCTGCAAATATAACTATATAATGTATCGTGCAAAGTCAGACGTTCCCACATCGGACTAGAGTACAAACTAAATAAATTTGCATGAAAGGGGAAAAACGTACTCAGTATTATCGCCATGATCCATAAATAAAACGCCATCATGCAAAGCCAGATATTACCACATCAAATTGAAACATAGTTTAAATTGGCCAATAAGGCTTATATTTGACCCTGGATCAATCAGCATTTAGATGGTCACAATTATGTAATCGTACCTTACAAAAATAGTCATATAAATTGAAAATTATGAGTCTATCAATATGCCAAATACCAGATTATATGTGTTGTATGTAGTTCTCACAAGTCACATCAGGTATTAGCCCAAATAATCATAAACATTAAATAACTCAAATAAATATTAAATAATCAAAATATTACAATAAATAATTACAGTAAATAGTGGTGCAAAATAACATCAATGTGATAAATACATCAAAAGGTCCCCATAATTTTCCTCAGAACCAGTAGACATACAGGTATAGAGCAAAATAGCTTCCCTATATAGCCAAATTACAAAAATTGATATAATGAATTCCAAAGACCTACTAAATGGACTAAGACATCTACGCGTTATCAATAAATGCATTGACATCTACGTCCACATTCAGTCCAAAGGGTGTGTAGGTCTTTACCCTATATATCCATGACATCTCCATTTTGGATAAACCCCTTACTAAGGGTTCCCCCCGCCATTTGGGAGAGAACTTATCTATACCCAAGAACATAATATTTTTAGGGTCCTTATTAAGTGATATCAAAAAGTGCTTAGAGACCGAATGGTTTCTAAAACCCTTATGGATATTTGCTATATGTTCATTGAGACGTATATGTAAGGGACATTTTGTTCTTCCAATATATTGGAACCCGCAAATCAAGTGTGCCTAAAGTGCTGCTGGTATTCTGCATGTAACATATTGGGTTGTACAAGGCATGTGTAACTCACGGGAAAAACATCACATAGGAAAAGCCTAAATAATTTGATTGCAGTGGGGAGGGTGCCTCCTGGGAGATGGAGACGGTCTAGTGTAGTGATAAGCCAAACATTCCCCATTTCGGTTTGCATCAGAACACTGCAAACAGAGGAAAAGTTTGTTCAAACAAACAAACTCCATTGAAGTCTATGGGACTTGAACATCAAAAGTCAAACAGCCTAATTTTGAAGGCTTAAATGCAAGGTATTGCCCCAAAAAAGTGTATGGGGGGTCCGGGTACTGACCTGGGGAACATGTAGCAATGCAAAAAAAGTGTTTAAAAACGTTTTTAAAGGAGCAGTGATTTACTGATTTTAATGAGGATTAAAGTGAACTAAAAATGAAAAAATTAATTTCAATATTGTGCCTGGGGGGTCCCCTTAATGTGCCTGTAAAGTAGCACATCTCTACAATGTATGTAGCCTGCTGCAGCAATACTGACATTTGTAAAGGAGAAAAATGTCATATACAAATATACATACAAATTTCAAATCACATGTACTTGTCATAGAGGTGCAGAAAAATTGTGCCTTGGTTGTTGGTGGTGCCTGAACACCGCAACCCCTCACAGTTACTCTTGCTGGGCACAGAAACGGTACCTGCTGGTAAGAATTCCATACAAATTTGAAATCACATGTACTTGTCATACAGGTGCAGAAGAATTGGGCCTTGGTTGTTGGTGGTGCCTGACCACCGCAACCCATTGCAGTTACTCTTGCTGGGCCCAGCATTGGGCCCTGCTGGTAAAAATTCCATACCAATTTGAAATTGGCAAAGATCAACTGTTGTATGTGTTCTTATCAGTGATCTAGTGGGGGCGCTTTGCTGTCATCTGACCTGGCCAAGGTTGGGTGTCGGCTATGCAAACCTGCTGGAGTGATGGGAACCTGGAAGGTTAGTATCGTCAGTAACTGAAACTGAAATTGGGCCTTTGGTGTTGGTGATGCCTGAACACAGTAACACCTCACAGTTATTCTTGCTGGGCGCAGGAACGGTACCTACTGGTAAGAATTCCATACAAATTTGAAATCACATGTACTTTTCATACAGGTGCAAAAAATTGGGCCTTTGCTGTTGGTGGTGCTTGGACACCATAACCAACCCCTCACAGTTACTCTTGCTGGGCGCAGGTACGGGACCTGCTGGTAAGAATTCCATACAAATTTGAAATTGCATGTAATTGTCATACAGTTGCAAAAATTGGGCCTTTGCTGTTGGTGTTGGCTGAACACCGTAACCCCTCACAGTTACTCGTGCTGGGCACAGGAACGGGACCTGCTGGTAAGAATTTCATACAAATTTGAAATTGCATGTACTTGTAATACAGGTGGCAAAAATTGGGCCTTTGCTGTTGGTTGTGCCTGAACACCATAACCCCTCACATTTACTCTTGCTGGGCACAGGAACAGCCCTGCTGGTAAAAATGTCATACAAATTTGAAATCGCATGTACTTGTCATACAGGTGCAGAAAAATTGGGCCTTGGTTGTTGGTGGTGCCTAAACACCGGAACCCATCGCAGGTACTCTTGCTGGGCCCTGCTAGTAAAAATTCCATACCAATTTGAAATTGGCAAAGATCAAGTGTTGTATGTGTTCTTATCAGTCATCTAGTGGGGGCGCTGTGCTGTCATTTGACCTGGCCAAGGTTGGGTGTCGGCTATGCAAACCTGCTGGAGTGATGGGGACCTGGAAGGTTATTATCGGCAGGAACTGAAACTGAAATTGGGCCTTTGGTGTTGGTGATGCCTAAACACCGTAACCCTTCACACTTACACTTGCTGGGCGCAGGTTCTTGTCATACAGGTGCCAAAAATTGGGCCTTTGTAGTTGGTGGTGCCTGAACACCGTAACCAGCCCCTCACAGTTACTCTTGCTGGGCGTAGGAATGGGACCTGCTGGTAAGAATTCCATAAAAATTTGAAATCTCATGTACTTGTCATACAGTTGCAAAAAAATGGACCTTTGGTGTTGGTGGTGCCTGAACACTGTAACCCCTCACAGTTACTCTTGCTGTGTGCAGGGTACAGGGACAGGGCCTGCTGTTAAAAATAACATACGACATATAAATTGTATGCACCTGTCATACAAGTGCAGAAAAATTAGGCCCTGGGGGTTGGTGGTGAACTTAACCAAAAACATTGTTGGAAGCTAGCAGAATCAAGGTTGAGGAATAGGATAGGCAGCATATGCAGTCTTCAAGGGATGGCAGACCCCTAGCTAATTCAATCAGTTACATCAGCATCAGGGTCTTGATAGCTGCTGATGATCCAGGACTGATTCATTTTGATAAAAGTCAGCTGGTCAACAGAGTCTGTGGACAGGCGCACTCTTTTGTCCGTCAGAAAACCTCAAGCAGCACTGAACGTTTGTTCAGAGAGCACACTGGAAACAGGACAGGCCAGTAGCTCCATTGCATATTAAGCAAGTTCTGGCCAGTGGTCCATCATCAAGACCCAGTAACCCAGTGGATGCTCAGCTGGAAAGGTCTCCAAGTCTGCTCTCGCACCTAGATAATCATGCACCATATGATGGAGACGCTGCCGATGGTTGCCAAAACATAATAGCCCTCGGAGCTGCTGAGGACTAAAGAACTGTTTAAAGGCATCGGTCAGCTGGCCGCCTTCTCCATCGTTCTGGCTGAACGATGCCTCAGAAACATGTCCAGAGAATGTTAACCTCCCAGTGTCTGGAAAGGTGGTACACAAATTTTTTTTCAAGGCCTCCTCAAGATTTTTTATCCTCTGCTCCCTCTGCGAAGGCAGGATGAGCTCTACAACTTTACCCTTGTAACGTGGATCAAGAAGGGTTGCCAACCAGTAATTATCCCTCTCCTTGATAGCACGAATCCTCGGGTCCATTCACAGGCTTTGCAGAATCAGGGAGCCAATGCATCGTAAGTTGAAGGAGGCATGAGCTTCTGAGTCCTCTGGGTCACTAAGGATGACATTGTCAGCAGGAGCAACCTCTCCCCAACCACGTACAACTCCAGGGATTTCTGGGGAATCAAAACCATCCCTTGAAGACTGCTGTATGCTATCCTCTACATCTATTCTCCGGCAATCCTCTCCTTCTCTTTCTCTTCCTCCTGGGTGTTTTGTGGCCCTGCAGGAATGATATCTGCATAAAGGGGGCCTTGTGAGGAAAGGAAGTCCTCCTCTTCCTCCTGCTGTTCTGCCTCAAGTAGCCTGTCCATGATTCCACGAAGCGTGTGCTCTAGCAGGTAGACTAGAGGGATAATGTCACTGATGCATGCATCATCCCAGCTCACCATCCTTGTGGCCTCCTCAAATGGTGACATGACGGTGCATGCATCCTTTATCAAAAGCCACTGTGTGGTGAAAAAAAGCCAAGCTCCCTTGACCCTGTCCTTGTGCTATACTCACACAGGTACTCATTGATGGCCCTCTGCTGCGTGTGCAGCTGCTGCAGCATTGCCAGTGAATGTTGAGTTACACCTGGTGGGCATGTCACAAATAAGGTGGTTGGTAGGCAGGTTGAATTCCCATCGAATGTCAGATAAGCCAGCACTGGTATTGTACGAACAGGCGGAAATGGCCACAGACTTTTCTGCCCTGGCTCAGGAGATCTTGGAAACTCGGATATTTGGTAAAGTTATGCTGCACCACCAGATTCAGGACATGTGCCAAGCATTAAACATGTGTCAAGTGTCCCTGTCGGAGGGGGGAAAAAAAGTTGGTGCCATTGTCACATACAACCACTCCTGGCTCAAGCTGTCATGGTGTCAACCATCTCTGAGCCTGCCCCTGCAGAGCTGACAGAATCTTTGCAACAGTGGGACTCCTATCCCCTAGACAGACCAACTGCAGCACTGCGTGGCATCTTTTAGCCTGACTGCTTGCGTAGCCCCTTGAACGCTCAGGGAGCACTGCTGCTTCAGAGGACAATTGAGCAGAAGAGGACATGGAGGAAAAAAAAGAGGAGGAGGAGGTGGTGGAGTAGCCATATGTGGCAGAACCAGCACCAGCTTTTTGGAGGCTTGGTGGCAAAACAAGCTGCAACACTGAACCCTGTCCTGCATCCTTCCCAGCTGCCAGCAGAGTTACCCAGTGCGCTGTGAAGGATGTGTAATGTCCCTGTCCATGGCTACTGGACCAAGAGTCAGCAGTAATATGCACCTTCCTGCTGACTGCTCTGTCCAACTAGGCCAAAACACTACCTTCCACATGACGTTAGAGAGCCTGAATGGCCTTATGTGAAAATAAATGCCTTTTTGGTACCTGCCACTGTGGAACAGCACATTTCACAAATTGGCGAAAGGGAGCAAAGTTTAACAGATAATAAGGCAGCAATTGTAATGCTAGCAATTTGGCCAAGCTAGCATTAAGACGCTGGGCATTTGAATGGCTGGGACAGCGTTTCTTTCTACGGTTCAGCAACTGGGGTAGTGAAATATCCCTGCTGCTCAAATCAAGCGGTGGTGTACTGCTAGCAGATTGGGTGCAAGTCTCTGTGGCACTTATTGCTATACCAGGGCTCAAAAATGTAAGTCCTGAGCTACTAGCCAGGCCTTAAGAGTTACTCGCCACTTGTTGCCCCACCCAAACCCTACCCTGCACCGCCCCTAAACACGCCCTCGTAAAATAGCTCATAAAATTACACTGTTAAATGTTTTATTCAGAATTAAGTTACAAAAATAAATATTAACAACAACAACAACCGAGAGAGAGAGGGTTCAACAGAGAGAGAGGGGGTATGACAGAGAGAGACAAGGGGGGGGGGGTTGACAGAAAGAGGGGGTGACAGGGAGAGAGAGGGGGCTGACACGGGGAGTGAGGCAAAGGGGATGACAGGGAGAGAGAGGGGGCTGACACGGAGAGAGGGGGTGACACAGAGAGAGGGAGAGAGGGGGGTGACACAGAGAGAGGGAGAGAGGGGGTGACACAGAGAGAGGGAGAGAGGGGGGGTGACAGAGAGAGGAAGAGAGGGGGGTGACACAGAGAGAGGGGAGTGACACGGAGAGAGAGAAAGGGGGTGACACGGAGAGAGGGGGTGACACGGAGAGAGAGAGAGGGTGGGTGACACGGAGAGAGGGGGGTGACACGGAGAGAGGGGGGTGACACGGAGAGAGAGAGAGAGGGTGGGTGACACGGAGGGAGAGAGGGGGGTGACACAGAGGGAGAAAGGGGGGGTGACACGGAGGGAGGGAGAGAGAGAGAGAGAGGGGGGGTGACAAAGAGAGATAGAGATGGTGTAGAAATACCACTATAGACTATAAATTATAGACTGTTGTATGATCCTCTGCGCTTAAAGGTCAAAGAAAAAGTAGCACAGGGAAGGTGGTAACCTCTTACCATTCATACAATAGGTTCAATTGAATCACTACGGGTGCTGATGTACCACAATGAAAATATAATAAACCAAACAATTATAATATACAGTAAACTTCACAGACAAGTAAGATAAATGCATAAATAAAATAAAATAGAATCAATAAGAGTCCATCAAAAGTCCATTAAACTCGAAGTACATGGAGCAGGAGGAAACTGTTCATCCATAAAGGGTCACTTGTGTAGGTTTATAGGGAACACCCTTGCTTGCCACCACCAATGTGCCGGGAGTAATATAGCTGAATTTAGACTCACCAGAAATAGATGCCTCCCCACTTTCATGGAACATACGCCCATACGGCGTCCACATTGTTTACTAGCAACAAGGGAGAGGAGCCCCGAGTGACTGATCTACCAAGCGTGGAACCATAGGCGGTTACCGGTGTCTCCTGAGCCCCATTCTTGGAGTTTTATATATTTCTTTCACGTGCAAAGCAATCTGCCAAAAGTGAGTGTGATATTTGAAGTTTTATGAATAAATTTTATGTTTGAAATGGTGTCACGCTTTTGGAGGCTTTCTGTTTTTGTCATCCATATACACTGGTTGAGAGGAGTTGTCGGCAGTATATCAGGGGAACCATTTTTGTATCACATGCTATATGTGCCTGTTCCATGAAAGTGGGGAGGCATCTATTTCTGGTGAGTCTAAAATCCAGCTGTATTACTCCTGGCACATTGGTGGTGGCAAGCAAGGGTGTTCCCTATAAACCTACACTAGTGACCCTTTATGAATGAACAGTTTCCTCCTGCTCCATGTACTTTAAGTTTAATGGACTTTTGATGGACTCTTATTGATTCTATTTTATTTTATTTATGCATTCATCTTATGCATTTACTTTTCTTTGAAGTTTATATTTATATTTATAATTTTTTGGTTTATTATATTTTCATTGTGGTACATCAGCACCTGCAGTGATTCAATTGAACCTATTGTATGAATGGTAAGAGGTTACCACCATCCCTGCTCTACTGAAATTTTAGTCAGAAAGACCTAGAGTTTTTTTGATGAATTTCAATTCTACAGAGATAGCGATGGGGTGAAACAGAGAGAAAGAGAGGGGGTGAAACAGAGAGAAAGAGATGGGGTGACAGGAAGAGTGAGAGGAAGATGACAGGGACACAGAGGAAGATGATAGGGTAGGGAGGAGTAAGTCCGGTCTCAGTGCTCATCTTACTCACTCAGTCAGAGATGTTCACCATGTAGCTGCTGGCTGCTAATGAAACTTTCCCGCCCACACGTCTTCACACAGGCACGGGCTGCACTGAGTGTGTGGGCAGGCACAGGGAGAGAGAGAGAGAGGGGGAGGGAGAAAGCAGAGCTGATGCAGCCTCTCCCATTCCTGGAGGGGGGCTGCTCATTGGGCTATGAAACACACACACACACAGCCTTGTGACAGGAGGGGCAGGCTGAACGGAGGAGCTGCATATTCCCCCTACAGTACAGCCCTGTTCTTACTCGCCCTGCTCATCAATCCACTCCCAAAATGCGAGCAGGCGAGTGGAATTTTTGAGGGCTGTGCTATACCATCATCCCTCTCAATGCAGGTATTTGAGAAGACATGAGGTATAGTAGGGTTAGAGATCCAAGATGAGGATCAAGGTGAAGTATGCTTGTTTTGATCTTGTGGCTCTTTCAGGTGCTGTTGCCAATGGACTGCATGGGAGGTCATCATATGCCTTGTCAAGCAAGTGGTGCCCAATCGGCTGGTGTTCTGGCCACGCTTGGTCCGCTTCAGACAGATGTTGTAAACAGCAATGCTGCGGTCTACGGCACATGTGCTGAAAAAAGTCCACACTAATGAACTTTTTGAAGTCTGCAGGGAGTTTGCAGCACCCTTCACCTGTGGAGCTCTGTGCTGTGATGCAATAGGTTGGCTACTCTTATGGCAGCCCCTGGAGCACATCCTGCCTTGTTGGAGTTGTGCCTCCTCCTCCTCTGCCTCAATTTCCTCCTCTACCCTCTCAGGTACCTAAGTACAGTCAGTGGCCTCATCATCGCCTCCCTCCTCATCACTGGAGCAAACCTGGCAGTATGCTGCAGCTGTGGGAACATGACTGCTAGTTTCTTGTTCATCATTGTCACCCCCTCTCTCTAGGCTCATGTTAATCCCTTCTTCAACCTGCGAATCAACATCACAGCTTTCAAATTGCTGTGTATCCTCCAGCAGCATGTCACTGACAGTATGATCGAATAGTTCAGGTGACTCCTCCGTGCATGATGGTGGGGCGACAGAAAGAGTAGCTGTGGAGAAGGAGCCTGTGGAATGGGACGCTTTGGCAGCTGTGGTGGAAGGCAAACTACTGTGAGCGTGGGTGTCAGAGGACGGGGAGGATGAGGACAGATTATTTATCCACTCCACCAACTCTTCTACATGTTGTGACTGAATAACACCGGCAGCACCGGAAAAAAAGGATGGGCGTGCCCCGCCTGCAGAGGATGCACCATGTTGACTGTGACCCCCACTTTTCACTGTGGACACAGAGGCTGCTTGCCCTCTTTTCGTGGCCTGTGAGCGTCTGCCTCTCCTTGTCGGCCTTTTGGACATGATGTGGATTTTAGAGGGTTTTTTTTATTACTGGTTGATCAATATATAATATAAATATATATATATAATGCACTGCTGATATGTACTGACCTGACCGATAGATACTCAATGGCCTGATATCTAATCAATTGCCCTATATAAAGATAGAGATCAATATAGGGTTTACGGAACTGACTGATAGATACTCAATGGCCTGATATCTAATCAGTTGCCCTATATATAGATAGAGATCAATATAGGGTATACAGAACTGGCCAATAGATACTCAATGGACGGATATCTAATCAATTGCCTATATAGTAAACCCCCCTCCATTGCGGGGATTACGTACCCAGCCGCGAAAAGTGAAAATCCGCGAAATAGAAAAACCCTATTAAAATGCATTGTAGGCATGTTTTTTTTTACTGTCACTGTACGTGTAAAAGCATTTTAAGGTCTTTAAAGACACTTTTAAAACAATAGAAACTCATTTAAACACATAAAAGATACTGCGAGACATAGCAAGAGCTATGGAAAACACAAAAATATTTCATTTTTAATGATTTATATAGTAAAATAACATTACAAAAAAAAACGCAATATACCGGGACCGCAAAAACTCAACCGCGATGGAGCGGGGGTTTACTGTATATAGATAGAGATCACTATAGGGTATACGGAACTGACCGATAGATACTCAATGGCCTGATATTTAATCAATTGCCCTATATATAGATAGAGGTCACTATAGGGTATATGGAACTGACCGATAGATACTCAATGGGTTGATATTTAATCAATTGCCCTATATATAGATAGAGGTCACTATAGGGTATATGGAACTGACTGATAGATACTCAATGGCCTGATATCTAATCAATTGCCCTATATATAGATAGAGGTTAATCCTCTGCATTGTGTAAAAAAGCTGTGAGATCCTGTATGCACATATCCTCTCACTCCTGCACGTTCACTCTGGGCAAGTTCAGATAAGACACAGTAAGTGTAGTTCAGCTGCACATGCTCAGTTTGGTCTCTATTGCTGGAGAGAAAGCTTTCGGGTTTTAGCTGAGCTATCCAGGTCACATGGTATTGACATCACACATGTGGGCGTGTATACAGATCCTAAACGAAAGCCCAGTCCCTCCCTCCCCCTTCATGCCCAGTAACTAAAAAAGAACACAGAGGGTGGGATGTCACATCTTAATTGATGGATGATCCGCCTCACAAAAGTATGAGGACACAAGCTATACAGGATTTCAAGAGGATTTCAAGAGTGAAACAGGGAAATCTCTTCCTACATGAACACTTGGGTGGACCCTGCAGAGTATCAAGCGACCAGGGTAGACAAATCAGCTAACAAGGTATATAGCTGCAGTATTTTAACCTTCCCCCATCCGCGCTACAGCCTATATATGGCTGCAGCGCGGACTCGAATTTTCGGGAGGCCGTTTTTAAACGGCCTCCCAGTGACACGCCCCCCGCGCGCTCCCGCGAGCGCGCTGCGGGGGAAATCTGTGTCGGCCGTGTCCCTTGGACACGGCCGATCACAGATCGTGGTGAATGGCCAATCACAGCGGCCATTCACCACGTGATCGGGCCGTCCAATGAGCGATGATCTCATATGTAAACATATGAGATCATCTCTCATCGCCAGCGCTCCTTCCTCACACGGAGCCTGCAGTGTGAGGAAGGAGGGGGAGCCTCACAGCGCCGGGGACACAGGAGTGCCCTGATTACTAAAGGTAAAAACACACACACAGTGCCCCCCCATCAGTGCCCACAGTGCCCGCCATCAGTGCCCCCCATCAATGCCCACAATCAGTGCCCATAGTGCTGCTAGTCAGTGCCCATCAGTGCCTGCTCATCTAAGCACTGATGAGCACTGACTGGCAGCACTATGGGCACTGAGTGTGGGCACTGATGGTGCTGCCCATCAGTGCCGCTCATCAGTGCCACCCGTCAGTGTCCAGTGCCATCCGCCAGTGCCCATCAGTGCCGCCTATCAGTGCCGACCGTCAGTGCCGCCGCTCAGTGCCGCCTCTCAGTGCCCAGCAGTGCCACCTCTCAGTGCCCAGCAGTGCCGCCTATCAGTGCTCATCAGTGCTGCCTATCAGTGCTCATCAGTGCCGCCTCTCAGTGCCGCCTCTCAGTGCCGCCTATCAATGCCGCCTATCAGTGCTCATCAGTGCGGCATATTAGTACCTCCTCATCAGTGCCCATAAGTGCCACCTCATCAGTGCCCATAAGTGCCACCTCATCAGTGCCCATCAGTGCAGCCTATCAGTGCCTATCAGTGCCGCCTCATCAGCGCACATCAGTGAAGGAGAAAAATTTATTTTCAAAATTTACTCGCAGAAAATAAGAAAAACTTTTTTTTTTTTCAAAATTTTCTGTCTTTTTTCTTTTTTTTTGTAAAAAATAAAAAACCTAGAGGTGATTAAATACCACCAAAAGAAAGCTCTATTTGTGTGAAAAAATGATAAAAATTTCATATGGGTACAGTGTAGCATGACCGCGCAATTGTCATTCAAAGTGTGACAGCGCTGAAAGCTGAAAATTGGCCTTGATGGGAAGGGCTTTAAGTGCACAGAAGGCAAGTGGTTAATGTAAAAAGGTTGTTTATAAGTTGTGGGCAGTCTGTGTGTATGTGTGTGTGTGTGTGTGGGGGGGGAGGGGGGGGGCTAATGAACATTTTTTTATATTACTGAGTTTAGTAACACTTTTATTTTTTAATTTCTTTTTAATAATTTTTAACAATTACATAGAAAACAAGACCATAAAGTAAAAAAAAAAAAAATCAAAAGAAACATTTCCTCCCCCATTCCCCAGGAGATCCAGCCCACCCACCACAGACACAACAAACAGCCTCAGCATCAGGAATGTACAAAATGTATTGAGCCCACTACGACTCCAAACCAGCGGTAATTAATGTAACTAGTTACTGAACAAACACTCTATCGAATATCAGGACAGTTTAGACATATGGAATTATGGAAATTAACACTTTAATTTGTATTGATATGTCAGGTGGTAGACTTAAACAGCTGTAGAACCCTCCTAGGTAGGTGCTAGGAAAACCCATAGTGGGGCCCTGCTTATCAGGGGGGTCTGATTGTTCAGCTAGGCTGTCATGTGTTCCCAGGTGTGTCTGTTGAGCTTGGGGAGTCTCCCCACTGTGTCCAACGAGGGCTCTTATTGGGCAGTAGAGGAAACCTGACCAATAGCACAGCAGGGCTTGTATCTATCCCAGAGGGCAGAATCTGCCGCAATGCATCCTGGGATGGGGTATAAGTCTGATGGGAGCACATGACAGGGTGTCTTTGGTGGGAAGCAGAGTCCCAGGAGGAAGTTGACTGCTGTCTCTCCTCCTGTCAGTGCTAGAGAAGGTGTCCTTGGCGGTCGGCCTGAAGGACAGAAGGTTGAGCTAAGCTGCAGAGAGGGATCCAGTGTGCTGAGGACCGAGTGGAGCTGCTGGGGCAGAGGTTTCCAGGAAAGTAGTGTCGTGAGTACTGTAAACTGCCCAGGGGTCTACCTAGGATAGGGGACCACTCCAGAAGGTCGGAGGGATTCAGGAGCCAGCTAACCAGTGGAGAAGGCTTGGAAAGGGGATGGCTGTGATTAAGCCCTGAAGATACGTTAGTGTTAAAGAGGGTGCCGGTGCGAGCCCTGAAGTGTTAAGCAATGCAGCAGTCTTACAAGTAGCTACTTCAGTGAAGAGGGGTCAAGGAAGCTTTAATTAGGACTTTGTGCCCCATGAAAGTGCCAGAAGTCAGTTCAGCATTAACAAACAGCAAGTGTAAACCAGCATCAAGCGGCATTGCCCGGCATTTAGCCAGCGTCAAGTCAGTGCCAATGGGCATTTTTCAGTTGTCCCACTCAAATTGTGTATAGTTGAGCCAGAGGAGTATCCCACTCATCCCTTCTCCCATCCTAGTTCAAAATAAATACAAAAACCCAAAGATACTGGACTGTTCCTTGTCTCAGTGGTCACACTTGGAGAACATGCTTAAATGTGCTGTTGATACTAGCGGTAACCCAGGCGGACCCTCATCCAGCAAAATAACTGGGAATCCTGCTACACAGCTAAAAGAAGAATTGTTTGGGGGGCATGTCCAGGCAATGGAGGAGTGAAGACATCTGCCTCCACAGCTCCGCTCTAACTGCAGCTTACATGGGGGGTAATCTCCGCTTGAACAGACTCCCAGAGACTCACAGAGATGGCGGACTTCTTCTCAGCCGCTGAAGATGGACCGAGCACGCCACGGCTCATTGGTTAATTTCTCCCCCCGAGACCCAGAGGATGGAGAGAGGTGGTCCCAAAATGGCGCCGGAGCAGGAGGCCACTCAGCGCCATGAGGCCCCACTCCCTGAAGCAGTGAAATCTCCAAACCCATCAGCTCAGTCGGTCAGTAACTCCGCACCGCCTGCCTCCCTGTCACAGTTCTCACCATGTATTACAGACGGCCAGGCGTGGCCACCATTAAGTACCTGACATGAGATTTGAGCCTATGTATTTTGACATTCTGTCCTGTTATCCTGCCTCTGAGCCACACTTAAGCTCATATGGATCCAGTTTTGTTAATCTGGTATTGCCTGCAGCACTAGGGGGGTGGACTCCACCTGAAGCTAATTGCTCAATTAAGCAAGCTATTAAACACTGCCTCTCGCTTAAAGCAGTGTCAGTTCATTGCTAATCTTTGTTCCTGTTTGACAGACTTTGTTCCTGTGTTTCTATTTCCCGAGCGTGTGTTCCAGACTGACTCCAGCTTCCATCCTTACCTTCGCTCCATGTTGTTCCTGCGACCTTATCTTCCTCTCATCTCCTGATCCTTATCAGGACTTGTGTCATCCAGTGACTACAGTTATTCCTGGATTTCCTTCCCTGCCAAGCCCCCGTGCACAGATTCACAGCCCAGGTGGTTTTCCTACCTGGTCACCTTGGACTGTGAATATCTGCAAGGGTGAGCGTACATCTCTGCGTTACAGACTCCAACAAAGGTAAGCACTGTGACACCCCAGGCTCCACGGCCTCTCAAGACCAGCGCTCTGACATTACAGATATGCTAGGGGATGGAGACATTAAATGCCATATCTTGTCCCTCCCTACCAGGGAAGACCTGGAGCATTTTACAACCAGGGTAGAGAAGGCATTCACACAGGACACACAGGACATTGCACAGCTGAAAGCAGACACTGCACAACTAGGGAGCAGCGGGGAAATCTTTAAACAACGAGTTGATGAGGCCATCTCCCATCTATCGTTACTCCAAGACAGATACACTGCACCAGACCAAAAAATAGAGGCCCTGTTGTGTCAGTTAGACAATCTTGAAAATTGCAGCAGAAGAGCGAATATTCACATCCGTGGGCTCCCAGAGGCCGCAGCCCCCAGAGATATTGTCCCGACAATGGTTGGCATCTTCAGAGAAATCCTGGGACTTCCAGACACTGCTCCTATGGAAAATAATCAGCCGCACAGGGCTCTCAGACCCCCATCCCAAGACCAAGATAAACCCAGAGATGTAATCTGCAAGCTACATAAATACACGTTGAAAGCCCGCATAATGCAGAAAAAGCTGGACAAACCATACTTTGAGTTCGATGGGGCACGGCTGTTCTTTTATCAAGACCTATCCGGGTGCATCCTTATGCAACATAGAGCCCTGCGCCCCCTGCTAGCCGCCATTCAGGAAGCTGGCCCCACCCATCGCTGGGGTTTTTCCTTTAGCCTGCAAGTGACCAAGGAAAACAGGCAAATCATGCTATGCAAAAAAGATAATCTGCCACACTTTCTCTCTGCCCTGGATCTCAGCAAGGTTCACTTTCCAGATTGGAGAGGATCCTTGGATTTCCCTACTGTTTCCATTCCCCAACCGTGGCTTCCTATGAGAACCAAAAGCTGCTCCAGTGGCTATAAACTTCCTACGTCTGGCTCATCTCCTGGCCCCTCTACTCCCAGGGAGTGACGCTACCTTTTCTTGACCCATCAGAGCCAGCTACTATCGGGCTCGATAGACTGACCCTGGAAGTCCCCGCCCAAGTTTTGATCGAGTACTCTGCTTCAGATGCTTCTGATGTCTTTCCTAGTTTACTTCTATAGCTCCACGAAGGAATTTACAGACATGGACAATTAGCACCCCCCATCCATCTCATTGCACCTCATTAATGGGCAGAGAGTGGACCCCCTGTCTTCTCTGTGATGGTCCAGGTTCCCCCAATAGGCCCATCCATTTGCAGAGTTGACCCCTATCGGTCACTAGGCTAGGTGCCGGGGGCCTCCCTGTTATAGGGTCCTAACTTGTACCTGGCTTGTTACAACTTGAGGCGGCAGGCTGATTGGACTTCACCTGCTCTGACCTATTACATTCTCTAGTTTTACATGGTTTATTTACTCATCTGTCTCTTGTTTTAATGTTTCCCCACCCCCCCCCTTATTTCATAGATCTAAAGCACCTTTGGCATGCTACACACCTCATCGCTCGCACCATGATCATTATTGCACCTTGAGGCTCGAACACTCACTTAGATTGTCTTGGCGTCTCTGAAGGTAATTACTTATTATGTACGTGGTCTCCGCTCCCCATACAAACGTAGTAAATTATGGATGGAATTAAAAAGGCTGGGAGCTCAGGTAGTGTTCTTACAGGAGACTCAATTTACGCCCCAGTCTACCCCCAAATTACCCACTCATTTATATAACCAGTGGTTCATTAGCGTATCCCCTGTTTCCAAATCAAAAGGCACAGCTATTATTCAAAAACTCTTAATGTTTACACCCGCATAGATTTCCTGCTGGTAGATCAGTCTGTCCTTGAGCTACTACAGACATCATCCACAGAGAACATCACTATTTTAGACCACGCGCCAGTCTCTGCCACTTTTACTCTGCTTCAGGGCAACCAACGCACCTGGTCCTGGCGCCTGAATGAAAACCTCTTCGATGATGATGTGGTGGTGGTGAGGGTCTCTGATGTCCTTACGCATTATTTTAGGGAAAACTCCACTGATGATGTGGGAGAGGGGATGGACTGGGAGGGACATAAGGCAGTCATAGGAGGTGAACTGATCTTGCAGGGAGCTAGATGCAAGAGGGAGGGACAGGCGGTCTTCCAGAGGGTGCTAGATGCCCTCCAGAAGGCTGAATTTCAGCACAAGCATCACAATGAACCAGAGACACTACAGAAGTTAGGGGCATTGAGAGATCTTTTCTTCACGCTTACTGGACCATAAAGTCTGCAGGCAACTCCGTTACCTCTCTCATAAGTACTATGAGCATAGCAACATATGTGGGAGGATGCTTGCCAGAGCTCTTCAGAAGCGCTAAGCCCAGACACATGTCCACAAACTGCAGTCTTCCCCTGGAATGGTGGGTAAACTAAGGGTTACTATGCCACCTTCCTTCCCTTATTAATTGGCCCTATGTGAAGATACTTCAATTCTCTAGCCAAAGGTAACCAGATTCCCCCTGAGGCCCTGTTGGCCCACATTACGGTAATCCCAAAAGAAGGCAAGGATCCGAACTGCGCTCAAAACTATCGCCCAATATCATTGTTGAATATAGATGTGAAAATTCTGGCTAATCGCCTAAAACATTTAATTCCACAAATATTTCACCCCGATCAGACCGGATTTATTGCAGGCCGTGACGCGCGAGACAATTCCCTTAGAGCTGTTGACCTCATACATTGGGCCCGTACCTGTCCAAACCTTACCACCTACCTCATCCTCTCCACAGACGCGTAAAAGTTTTTGACCGTGTGAAATGGTCGTAACTGCGGGCAGTACTGGAAACTCTGGGGCTTGGTAAACGCATGTTGTCGTGGATTATGGCCTTATACTTGACCCCTAGTGCCCAGGTCAAGGTGAATGGCCTTCTCTCCCCCAGATTCCCGATTAGGAACGGCACGAGGCAGGGATGCCCCCTCTCATCCCTCCTTTTTGCACTTGTTCTGGAACCTCTGCGACGAACTACATGTGCAAACCCAGATATCAAGGGGCTTCAAGTAGGAAACACAGGACATAAACTGTCGGCCTATGCTGGCGATGTGTTATTCCACCTCATGGAACCCCTGACCTCGCTGCTGAACCTCATGAAGGAAATACAACAATTTGGGGCACTCTCTAATTTAAAAATGAACTACTCTAAATTCGACATCCTACCGATCGTACTCCCCTCGTCACTAATCAATAGCCTATAAACAGCGTTCCCTTTGACCTGGGCCAAATCTTCTATTAAATACTTAGGTATCCAGCTCACTGATCGCTTTAAGACACTGTAGGGCAGTAATTACCCCACCCTACTGGAACCGGTCAAGAGGGACCTATCCAGCTGGTCAAAAACTGCATTTACCTGGCTGAGACAGGTGAGCATCATTAAGATGAATTTTCTCCCATGGGTGCTTTTTTACTAACAATTGTTGTCAAAGTCAAAGTCAAATCTACTTTATTGTCAATTCTTCCACATGTACAATACATACATACATAGAATTGAAATTACGTTACTCTTAGACCCCCGGTGCATACAGATAACACTAACAATACAGCCTAAAAATCTAAAAACACCAAAAAATAAATAAAAATAAGATTAAATAAAAACAGCGCAGGGCACATTTCAGATAAAGTGCAGACCAATGACTTCAGTTTCCATGATGAATGAGGTAGTGAGCAGACCAATTCTGCCAAAGTGACTGGTGCAAGTCATCGAGTACTAGCGGGAGGAGGGGGGTGAAAGGACCTAGGGATATGGGATCTAGGAGAAGGAAGGAGCACAGTTCAATGGTGCCTGTGGCAGAAAAGGGACAAAGGGGCAAGTTTGAAGCGAGTTCAGCTTCCTGACAGCCTGATGGATAAAGCTGTCTTTCAGTCTGCTGGTCCTGGCCTGGAGACTCCGCAGTCTCCTCCCTGATGGCAGCAGACTGAAGAAGCTGTGTAACGGGTGGGTAGGATCACCTGCAATGCATAAAGCTTTGCGAGTGAGACGGGTTCCACAAATATCCTGAAGGGAAGGGAGGGAGACACCAATGATCTTCTCAGCTGCTCTCACTATGCGTTGCAGAGTCTTCCGGCAAGACGTGTTGCAGGTGCCATACCACAAAGTGATGCAGCTGGTCAGAATGCTCTCGATGGTGCCTCTGTAAAAAGTGTACATGATGGGGGATGGGACTCTAGCTCTCCTCAGTTTGTGGAGAAAGTAGAGACGCTGCAGTGATTTCTTGGCCAGTGCTGCAGTGTTGTCAGTCCAGGAGAGGTCCTCTGTGATGTGCACACCCAGAAACCTAGTGCTACTCACTCTCTCAACAGTCGCACCGTTGATGGTCAGAGAAACATGCTGAGTGTGCGCTCTCCTGAAATCAACAACAATCTCCTTCGTCTTCTCCACATTCAGAGAGAGATTGTTGTCACTGCACCAAGCGGCTCACCTCACTCCTGTAGTTTGTCTCATCTCTATCACTAATGAGACCCACCACAGTCGTGTTATCCGCAAACTTAATAAAGAGGTTGGAGTTGTGTAACGGTGTGCAATCATGGGTCAGCAGAGTGAAAAGGAGGGGGCTCAACACATATCCTTGAGGGGCCCCAGTATTCAGGATGATGAAGCTTGATGTGTTGCTGCTGACCCGTACTGCCTGAGGTCTTCCAATCAGAAAGTCCAACAGCCAGTTGCACAGCGAAGTGTTGAGCCCCAACTCGATCAATTTATGAATGAGCTGTTGAGGGATGATTGTGTTGAATGCTGAACTGAAGTCTATAAACAGCATTCTAACATATGAATCTTTTTTTTCTAAATGTGTAAGTGCTGAGTGAAGAGTAGTTGAAATAGCATCATCGTTCGACCGGTTGGACCGATATGCAAACTGGAATGGGTCCAGGGAGGAGGGGAGGGCAGACTTGATGTGATAAGGAAGACACAATGAGTCGGCGCACGACAGAAGAGATCTCAGAAAAGACTCTGACCAAGCCTACCAATGTCAGAATCGCAGCGAGACGTCTTAAGATATAGGAAAATGTTGAAGAAAAAAGGGGGTCTCACTACTTATAATATATAGACAGACCAGATAATTAAATCAGAAGTCAACAGGTATACGAAACATATATGATCCAACTCTTGCAAACTAATCTGATTCCTTTAAAATCCTTAAAACATCCCTATATCTGACTGAGGTGTATGAAGGTGGGAAGTAAATCCTACTTGTAGACAACTTTCATCAGGTCAATCTATAAACAAAGGAGGTATAAGACGACCTATATAATGTGAATCTTTAAAAACATCCAAATCCGATTCCTTGACACTAATTAAAAATTCTAAAATATTAATTCCCAGTAGAATAAAAAAAGCCTCCTTTTCTAAAAACGACACATAAAGATAAAATGACCTTGATAATCGCAACAGCCAACTGAATCGCAGTAATAGTGTGCTAATTCACAAATAGTGCATGTGTGACCAAATAAATAAATATATATATAAAGTGCTAAGATGAATCAATAAATAATATAAAATAATCAAATCTCAATAAATATCTAAAAGGTGTATAACAAATTTGTGTGTAATCCTGATAAATAATTTAAAGTGCATATATCAATCTGGTGCAGTGATCAAAAATAAACATATATCAATAATTCTCTGTGCACTCAACAGTCCATGTGCATAAAAGGTATATATATAAAATTTATATATATATATAAACAAATCTTTGTGCAAATGATGATCCGTGTGCGGTGAATACAGTTGGTGCAGTGATAAAAATAAAGTTCATCCGTGCACAATTAATAGGTGACAATTAGTGATTCTCTAAGGCACTATTGTGAATATCCCGCGCTGTGATCCAGAGTGAGCCGTGATAGTATAGGCGCAGTGGCCGCTCACCTCACTGCGCTTTAATTGGCGCTTTAAGCTGGTCTCTCCCCTAGGGGTGTACTGCCGGGTTCTTCAGCAAGGGATACTCCAACCTCCACTCTGTACTCCACAGTTATCGGTTCCAGATTATCTCCAAACGGTACCAGTGTGTCCCAGAAAAAGAGAATAATCCCCAATCGTGAAGCATGTAAAAACTGCCTTTATTATGTAAAGCAAAGAAATACACTCACATTTAAAACGAATGGTATAGGCAGAGACGATATAATGTTGCCGCACTCTTGCGGTGTTGATTCCCGGGTACTTCCGGTTACGGCCGTCCAACCGGAAGCTGATATCACCCAAAGCCTCCCGACCGGTTGCGCCACAAATTACGTGACTTTCTCAAGGGATCCCTATTAATTGTGCACGGATGAACTTTATTTTTATCACTGCACCAACTGTATTCACCGCACACGGATCATCATTTGCACCTATACCATTCGTTTTAAATGTGAGTGTATTTCTTTGCTTTACATAATAAAGGCAGTTTTTACATGCTTCACGATTGGGGATTATTCTCTTTTTCTGGGACACACTGGTACCGTTTGGAGATAATCTGGAACCGATAACTGTGGAGTACAGAGTGGAGGTTGGAGTATCCCTTGCTGAAGAACCCGGCAGTACACCCCTAGGGGAGAGACCAGCTTAAATCGCCAATTAAAGCGCAGTGAGGTGAGCGGCCACTGCGCCTATACTATCACGGCTCACTCTGGATCACAGCGCGGGATATTCACAATAGTGCCTTAGAGAATCACTAATTGTCACCTATTAATTGTGCACAGATGAACTTTATTTTTATCACTGCACCAACTGTATTCACCGCACACGGATCATCATTTGCACAAAGATTTGTTTATATATATAAATTTTATATATATATATATATACCTTTTATGCACATGGACTGTTGAGTGCACAGAGAATTACTGATATATGTTTATTTTTGATCACTGCACCAGATTGATATATGCACTTTAAATTATTTATCAGGATTACACACAAATTTGTTATACACCTTTTAGATATTTATTGATATTTGATTATTTTATATTATTTATTGATTCATCTTAGCACTTTATATATATATTTATTTATTTGGTCACACATGCACTATTTGTGAATTAGCACACTATTACTGCGATTCAGTTGGCTGTTGCGATTATCAAGGTCATTTTATCTTTATGTGTCGTTTTTAGAAAAGGAGGCTTTTTTTATTCTACTGGGAATTAATATTTTAGAATTTTTAATTAGTGTCAAGGAATCAGATTTGGATGTTTTTAAAGATTCGCATTATATATGTCGTCTAATACCTCCTTTGTTTATAGATTGACCTGATGAAAGTTGTCTACAAGTAGGATTTACTTCCCACCTTCATACACCTCAGACAGATATAGGGATGTTTTAAGGATTTTAAAGGAATCGGATTAGTTTGCAAGAGTTGGATCATATATGTTTTGTATACCTGCTGACTTCTGATTTAATTATCTGGTCTGTCTATATATTATAAGTAGTGAGACCCCCTTTTTTCTTCAGCATTTTCCTATATCTTAAGACGTCTCGCTGCGATTCTGACATTGGTAGGCTTGGTCAGAGTCTTTTCTGAGATCTCTTCTGTTGTGCACCGACTCATTGTGTCTTCCTTATTGTATTGGTATTTAGTGATTAATACTAGAGTTGGCTGCATATAGAATCGGATTGAATCCGAATCTCAGAGTCATTATTTATTTATTTATTCATTTATAAGGAGCTGCGGCATATTAGAGGAATCCTCCCACTCGGATACATACGTGACAGCGCATTTATCACCCCACTATTTTTTCTCATCAGACTTGATGTGATGCATGACTAACCCTTCAAAGCACTTCATGAGGATGGGAGTAAGTGCAACAGGACGGTAGTCATTGAAACAGGGTGGAGATGACTTCTTCGGGACTGGAATGATGGTAGTAGCTTTGAAGCATGTGGGAACAACAGCCTGACTAAGTGAGATGTTAAAAATATCTGTGAAAACATCAGTGAGTTCTGCTGCACAGTCCCTCAGTACACACCCAGGGATGTTGTCAGGACCCGGAGCTTTGCGTGCATTGATCCTACTGAAGGATCTCCTCACACTGTCCGGAGTCAGCATCATCACCTGGTCACCGGGGAGAAGATGGAATCTTCTGTGCAGTGATGTTGTTTTGTGCCTCAAAGCGAGCGAAAAAAGTGTTCAGCTCGTTCAGCAGAGAGATGTTACTGTCACCGGTCCGTGGCGGGGGCTTATAGTCCGTAATAGACTGTATCCCCCGCCACAGGCTCCGAGTGTCTCTGCTGTCGCTGAAACAATGGGCTATCCTCCTGGAGTACTGTCTCTTAGCCTCTCTAATGCCGCAAGATAGGTTGGCCCTAGCTGTTCTCAGGCCCTCCTCATCTCCAGCTCTGAAGGCAGCATTCCGCATCTCCAGGAGTCTGTAGACCTCCCCTGTCATCCACGGCTTCTGGTTGGCCCGGACGGTTATGGTTTTTGTGGCTGTTACATCCTCAATACACTTGTTGATGTAGGTAGTAACAATCTCCGAGTACTCCTGGAGGTCAATGATGTTATTGCAGGTGACAGCCCGCTTAAACATATTCCAGTCAGTTGTATCAAAACAGTCTTGAAGAGCGTCTGCTGACCCTTCCGGCCACACTTGTATCTGTTTCTGAACTGGTTTGACAACTTTAACGAGCGGTCTGTATGCGGGCATTAGCATGACAGTGATGTGGTCTGAGGCACCAAGATGGGGGAGGGCTTTGTAGGCTCCTCTCTGTGTAGTATAAACAAAGTCTAAAATATTATTCCCTCTTGTTGGAAAATTAATTTGTTGATGTATTTTTGGAAACACACTCTTTAAGTCGGCATGGTTGAAATCCCCAGCTATGATGAGAAAAGCATCAGGGTGTGCTGTCTGCTGCTCACTGATGTACTGGTACAGTTAATTTACTGCATCGTTCCTATTGCTGTTGTTGTTATTCGGAGGAATGTAAACTGAAACAAGCAGTATAGCAGTATATTCCCTCGGCAGATAGAACGGCCAACACTTAATAATCATAAAATCCACCAGAGGTGAGCAGTGTTTGCAAATCACAACAGCATCGCGGCACCACGCGTCATTGATGTAAACACACAGGTTTTTCCTCCCGTGACGAGAGCCCTGTCTGCTCGATAGCACGTCAGCTGATCGAGCTGAATGGCGCAGTCCGGAACGCTCTTGCTAAGCCATGTTTCCGTGAACACAAAAACACAACAGTCTCTTACAGTCCATTGACTTGAGCGTAGTAATCGAATGAAGTCCAGTTTATTGTCCAAAGAGCATACGTTAGCCAGTACAATGGTGAGAATAGATGGCTTGAAAGGATTAGCCGTTAGCCTAGCCCGGGTACCTCCGCGCTTACCCCTCTTCTGCTTCCTCTCACACCGCTTGTGGCACCTCCACTGTGGGCGAGATGCAGCAGTGGTGATCGGTAATAATGTAAGCTTCCGGAGCAGTCAGAGATCTTGCAGCTGTTCTGTGTGCACATAATTTAACTCTAAAAATGTAGTTCTGCCAACATCCAGCAGAACCTCCCGACTGTATGAAAACACCGTTCTGTCGGGACAGAGAGAAGCCGCTGCGTGTGAACGCGCCACCATAAGTTCCTTTGCTGTAAGAATGCCTCGTCTATGGGATGACACTTTCTTAGGGTTTTCTCCCTCTCACCTCCTCTGGACTCCTCCGACCTCCAGGGTCTTCCTTGTCCTGTTGTCCTGTTGAGCCGGCCGGCTTTCTCCCTTGCTATGGAGCTTCCAATCTCCCTCTGTTGTCTGAGTTTGTTTGGAATGCTAGGAGACTCCGAATAGCAATGCAGGTACTGAAGTGCTCAAAGAGGGCTGGGGGCTTAGGCATACCGGATGTCAAAAGATACTTGAGCGGTTTACACATTAATGGTTGTGTGTTGAGTTATTTTGAGGGAACAGCAAATTTACACTGTTATACAAGCTGTACACTCACTACTTTACATTGTAGCAAAGTGTAATTTCTTCAGTGTTGTCACATGAAAAGATATAATAAAATATTTCTAAAAATGTGAGGGGTGTACTCACTTTTGTGATACTGTATCTGCTCTCAATATGTTGAGAACACATGGTGCAATATCTGTGAGGATATATATTTTTTTAAGTTTTATTTGTGACAATATTTTTAAGTTTCCAGCTTTTAGCCATAAAAAATAAAAAAATTAAAGGGATGGAAATGTCCCAGTATAAGAATTTTAAAGCATATAAAATGACTGTATATTAAATGTTTTAAATTAGAATATAGTAATAGATATTTTTTAAATGGAGAATATAGGACGATATAATTTTATCATTACAAGGAATAAATAGCTTTGTTTTTAACAAGTGTAAAGTTTCAGTTGAATGTCTACTAAAACAATAAAACATACAATACTTGTAATTAACACATGCAGTGAAATCTGATTCAAATGCCAAATGGGTGGCCCAAAACTCTGTCCATTGCCTAATAAACATTTCTAATATAAGTCATGTGTAGAAACAATTGCTACATTGCTTCTTCACATATCCACACACTGAGTTTACTGTCCATTTCATCATTATTACTGTCTAGGATGCCAGTAGATTTTCCAGAGAAGTATATTACAACATTCCAGGAAAATAAATCATTAGTGGTTAAAAACAAAGAGCAAATAGCAGGATGAAAAAGGATACTACAACCCTAATGAGATGCAAAATGTTCTAAAATGACATGAAGTATTTCAGTTGCGTACAGAGTGAGAAACCACAATAATGGTCTTCAGAAAACATATGAGATGAAAGAACTGGATTTCCTTATCTCTGAATGACTATATGTAAAAGCACTGTAAACAAAAGTGCTGCTGAAAGTATAAAAGGCAATTACTTTTTTTATGAATTTTATAGAAAAATGTTTTTTTTTTTTTAAAAAAGAGGTAATCGGTTTACTAAAAAGATACATGTATGTTGTTCACCTCCTTCTCTTCACTTATCTATGGTTAACATTGTAGAGACACCCCCTGTTCAGTTCACACCAGAACTCCCAAACAGAGAAAGAGTTCTGACCCGACCAGCAAACCCTATTCAAGTTTATGGGGCCCAAACTTATTTAGCAGGATTCCCAGCCATTTTGCTGGATGAGGGTCCACCAGGATTACCGCTAGCAACAACAGCACATTTAAGCATGTTCTCCAAGTGTGAGCACTGAGACAGGAAACAGTCCAGCATCTTTGGGTTTTGTATTTATTTAGGAACTTGGATGGGAGAAGGGAATGAGTGGGATACTCCTCTGGCTCAACTATTCACAAAGTAATGGGACAACTGAGAAAAATGCCTCTTGACGCTGACTTGACGCGGGCTGAATGCTGGTCAACGCCGGTTGGCACTTGTTAACGCTGACTTGCTGTCTGTTAACACTAAACTGATCTTCGCACTCCCCGGTGACACAAAGTCCGTTGTACTGCTCCCTTTAGCCCTTCTGGCTGAGGTAGCTACTTGTAAACACTGCTGCAACTCTTAACTCTTCAGGGCCCACACTGGCACCCTCTTTACACACTTCTCCTCAGGGCTTAGATTCTGGTACCCCCTTTTCTAAGCCTCCTCCACTGGCTAGCTGGCTCCTGGATCCCTCTAAACTTCCGGAGTGGCCCCCTATCCTAGGCAGACCCCAGGCAGTTTACAGTACATACGACCCTGCTTTCACGGAAACGTCCGCCCCAACAACTCCACTTGGTTTACAGCACACTTGATCCCATTTTGCAGCTCAGCTCAACCTGCTGTCCTCTAGGCCGACCGCCCAGGACACCTTACTTACGCTGACAGTAGGAGAGACAGCCTTCACCCTCCTCCTGGGACTCTGCTTCCCACCAAAGATGCTCTGTCATGTGCTCCCCTCAGACTTATACCCCATCCCAGGATGCATTGCGGCATATTCTGCCCTCTGGGATAGATACAAGCCCTGGTGTGCTATTGGTCAGGTTTCCTCCACTGTCCAATGAGAGCCCCCATTGGACACAGTGGGGAGACTCCCCAAGCTCAACAGGCACGCCTGGGAACACATGACAGCCTAGCCGAACAATCAAGGCCCATCTGATAAGCAGACAAGGCCCCCTTTATAGTTTGCCTAGCACTTACCCGGGAGGGTGCTACACTTAAAAAATAAAAAGTCCCCATTTTGAAGTCTTAAATCCACATAATTGGCCATAAAAAAGGGCATGGGGGTGCGGGCACTGCCCTGGGGGACATGTATCAATGCAAAAAAAGTTTTTAAAAAAAGATAGTTTTTACAGGAGCAGTGATTTTATTGATGCTTAACCATTAAAAGACTGCCCCACATACATTTACTGTGGCAGGGCGGCTCTTAAGCACAAAATCATGTACCTGTAGGTGATTGTTTTCATCGGCTCTAGGGGGGCACGCGTGCCGCCGGAGTCACTGTCCTGTTGTGATATGCCGCTGGCCACACGCGATCATTCAGATTAATGACAGAATGGCGGTCTGCCTATGTAAACAAGGTAAACCGTCATTCTGTTAGACAGGAAGAGAGAGATCTTGTGTTCCTACTAGAGTTGAGTGGACACCTGGATGTCCGTGTTCGGCGGGTTCGGCCGAACTTTAAAAAAAAGTCTGAGTCCGTTTCCCGGACTTTTGCCGAACTTTTCCCGGACACCGAACCCCATTGAAGTCAATGGGGACCCGAACTTTCAGGCACTAAAATGGCTCTAAAACACCAATGGAAAGGGCTAGACTGCTGCAAATGGCAGCAAAACGTAGTTAAGAGCATGGCAAGTGCTCTGCAAACAAATGTGGATAGGGAAATAACTTAAAACAACAAAAAAAAAACAGAAAAATAAAACAATGTTCTTCATCTCTGAAGGACGAGGCCCATATGGAGTAGGAGGGAGGTTGAGGTGGTGGTGGATGTGGCGGTGTCATAGGCGTGTGCACAGGGTGTGCCGGGTGTACCTGGGCACACCCTAATCACCTAGGGCACATAGCATTATCGCTCTGTTTGCCAGTGAGGAGATGGGAAAGATCTCCCTCGGACCTGCTCTGCTCTATTTCTCTTTGCCAGCAGGGAGATTAATGTATTGGGGCCATGTACATGTAGGCAAACACATGCATGTGTATTTAATATAATATAATGCAATAGGCTGCGCACACCTATGGGCGGTGTAGGTGGAAGCGGCGGTGGAGGAGGAGGATGAGGTAGCCAACACTGCTTCTTTTCACAAATTTTAAATGAGGGTACACCCCAAAAGAGTGAGAAAGAGCAAAAATGGAACAATGGCTGGGTAAGGTCGGTATCCATCGCTATTCTGCACAAGGTATGGAAAAGTCCCGTGGGATCCATGCCTGGTTCATTTTAATGAACGTGAGCTTGTCCACATTGTCTCTGGACAGGCGGCTGCGCTTGTCTGTGATAACGCCCCCAGCCGTGCTAAATACCCGTTCAGATAATACACTGGCTGCAGGGCACGCCAGAACCTCCAAGGCGTAAAGGGCAAGCTCAGGCCATGTGCCCAACTTGGAGACCCAGAAGTTGAAGGGGGCAGACCCCTCATTCAGTACGTCTAGGCGTGTGCACACATACTGCTCCACCATGTTGGTGAAATGCTGCCTCCTGCTAAGACGTTCCATATGAGCTGCTGGTGCTGCTGTTTGTTGTGGCGTGCTGACAAAGCTTTTCCACATTTCAGCCATGCTAACCCTGCCTTCTGAGGTGCTGGCGGTGCCCTGGTTGCGTTGGCGACCTCTTCCTCCTCCTCCTCCTCTGCCTTGTGCTTCCACTGTGGCCCCGCTGTCAGGTGGGAATGCCAGCAGCATCGCGTCTACCAGCGTGCGCTTGTACTCGCGCATCTTGCGATCGCGCTCCAGTGAGTGAATTAAGGACGGTACGTTGTCCTTGTAACGGGGATCAAGCAGCGTGGCCACCCAGTAATCAGCACAAGTTAGAATGTGGGCAACTCGGTGGTCGTTGTGGAGACACTGCAGCATGTAATCGCTCATGTGTGCCAGGCTGCCCAGAGGCAACGAAAGGCTGTCCTCTGTGGGAGGCGTATCGTCCGTGTCCTCTGTATCCCCCCAGCCACGCACCAGTGATGGCCATGAGCTGGCCTGGGTGCCACCCTGCTGTGAACATGGTTCCATCTCCTCCTCCAGCTCCTCCTCCTCATCCTCCTCATCCTCCAGAACTGTGCCCCTGCTGGACAATTGTGTCCCTGGCGTTTGTGGGTGCAGGAACCCACCCTCGGAGCCCCTTGCGAATGACTGCCCTGAAAGCCTTGGAAATGTTACCTCTTCATCCTCCTCCTCCTCCTCCTCCTCATCCTGTGCCACATCCTCTTCCATCATCGCCCGAATTGTTTTTTCAAGGAGGCATAGAAGTGGGATAGTTAAGCTGAGAACGGCGTCATCGGCACTGGCCATGTTGGTGGAGTACTCAAAACAGCGCAACAAGGCACACAGGTCTCGCATGGAGGCCCAGTTATTGGTGGTGAAGTGGTGCTGTTCCGCAGAGCGACTCATGCGTGCGTGCTGCAGCTGAAACTCCACTATGGCCTGCTGCTGCTCACACAGTCTTTGCAGCATGTGCAAGGTGGAGTTCCACCTTGTGGGCACGTCACATATGAGGCGGTGAGCGGGAAGGCCGAAGTTACGCTGCAGCGCTGACAGGCGAGCAGCAGCAGGGTGAGAACGCCGAAAGTGCGCACAGACGGCCCGCACTTTCTGCAGCAGCTCTGACATATCGGGGTAGTTTTTAAGGAACCTCTGCACCACCAAATTCAGCACATGCGCCAGGCAAGGGATATGCGTCAAACCGGCTAGGGCCAGAGCTGCTATGAGATTTCGCCCGTTATTGCACACCACCAGGCCGGGCTTGAGGCTCGCTGGCAGCAACCACTCGTTTGTCTACTGTTCCATGCTCCTCCACAACTCCTGCACGGTGTGTGGTTTGTCCCCCAAACAGGCAAGTTTTAAAACTGCCTGCTGTCGTTTACCCCTGGCCGTGCTGAAGTTGGTGGTGAAGGTGTTACGCTGTCCGGATGAGGAGGCGGTAGAGGATGAGGAAGCGGAGTAGGAGGAGTTAGAAACAGGAGGCAAACTGAAGCGCCCTGCAATCCTCAGTGGTGGAAGGACATGCGCCAAATTGCTATCCGCCTCAGGCCCATCCGCCACTGCATTTACCCAGTGTGCCGTTAGGGAGATATAACACCCCTGACTGTGCTTACTGGTCCACGTATCGGTAGTTAGGTGGACCTTGCCACAGATGGCGTTGCGCAGTGCACACCTGATTTTTTCCCCCACTTGGCTGTGCAGGGAAGGGATGGCTTGCCTGGAAAAGTAGTGACGGCTGGGCACGACGTACTGTGGGACAGCCACCGACATAAGGTTTTTAAAACTGTGCGTCTCCACCAGACGGAATGACAGCATTTCAAAGGCCAAGAATTTTGAAGTGCTGGCATTCAGGGCAAGGGATCGCGGGTGGGTAGGGGGGTACTTCCTCTTCCTCTCAAGTGTTTGGGAGATGGAAAGCTGAACGCTTCCACGGGACATTGTGGAGACGGTTGGTGACCCAGGTGGTGGTGTTGCTGACAGATCCTCTGTTTGCGGGGTGGCAGGTACCGGTATCACTACAGATGTGGCTGGAGCGGCCGAGACTGCAGCAGAAGAGGAAGCAGGAGGAGCCACAGACCTTTCTTGGTTTTGAAGGTGTCTACTCCACTGCAGCTCGTGCTTTGCACTTAGATGCCTGATCATGCAGGTTGTGCTCAGGTTGAGAAGGTTTATGCCTCGCTTCAGGCTCTGATTGCACAGGGTGCAAACCACTCGTGTCCTGTCATCAGCACATTTTCTAAAGAACTTCCACGCTAGAGAACTCCTTTGAGCTGACTTTGGTGCGCTCGTTCCCTTGCTGCGTTGGGCAATAGCAGGCGTAGTGTCTAGGGCACGGCCGCTCCGCTTCTGGACCCTGCTCCCTCTTCTGCTGTGCTGGTGGCTCTGTGCGACCACCGCCTCTTCCTCCAAACTACTCAGGTCACCTGCATGACGTTCATTCCATGTGGGGTCGAGGACCTCATCGTCCTCCACATCATCTTCCACCCAGTCTTCACCCCTGCCCTCCTTGTCGGTCTCCACAATTCTGAACGCCGCAGCAGTTGGCACCTGCGTTTCGTCATCATCGGAGACGTGCTGCGATGGTCCTTGCATGTACTCATCTTGAGAAATAAGTGGTTGGGCATCGCTGCACTCAATCTCTTCCACTTCTAGGGCAGGGCTAGTGGATGGCCCTGGGAAACCCTGCTGACAGAGTCCTCAAAAAGAACAAGAGACTGCTGTATGGATTGGGGCTCATACTGCTTGCCTGATTTCCAAGGGGGTGAGGTGAAAGACGGTTGGACATTGGCTGCAGGTGCCAACTCTGACCTTTCTGCAGTAGACTGGGTGGGAGACAATGTGAAGGAACTGGAGGCACTGTCAGCAACCCAATCTACTATCGCCTGTACTTCTTCAGGCCTCATCATGTCTAGAGGCGCATTATGCCCTACCAAATACTGCTGCAGGTTCTGTCGCCAACTCACACTTGTGGAAGGTGTTTCACTTGTGCGTGTAGCTGGCACAGATCGACCACGTCCTCTCCTTGCAACAGGAGCTCTACCAGCAGCACCACGACCCAGGCCACGGCCCCTATTTGGCGGTCTCCTCATATTTCTGTAATTTATGATCTTGCCCTAGAAAGGTGTTTATTGAATAGCGGAACAAAACAACAACAGTATCGCACTGTGTATCTGACAGTCAAATATGCAAACTATGCCGCAATTTAATGTTTTTTACCCCAAAAGGGTGTATATTGAATAGCGGAATAGGAAAAAGGATAAAAAAACGGTGTATCTCACACGTACAAACACAGACTAGGCCCCGACTAAAATTTTTTGTACCCTAAAGGGAGGATGAGGAAGAGGAGTAGGAGGAGTTGGGAACAGGAGGCAAACTGAAGCGCCCTGCAATCCTTGGCGGTGGAAGGAGATGTGCCAAACAAATTTAAAAGGTGTATCTCACGCGTACCGATACAGACTATGCCGTAATTTAATTTTCTTACACTCCAAAAGGGTGTATATTGAATAGCGGAATAGGAAAAATGTTATAATACGGTGTATCTCACACGTACAAACACAGAATAGGCTCCGATTACAATTTTTTGTACCCTAAAGGCAGGATGAGGAAGAGGAGTAGGAGGAGTTGGGAACAGGAGCAAAAACTGAAGCGCCCTGCAATCCTCGGCGGTAGAAGGAGATGCGCCAAACAAATTTAAAAAGGTGTATCTCACATGTACCGGTACAAACTATCCCGCAATTTAATTTTTTACACTCAAACAGGGTGTATATTGAATAGCAGAATAGGAGAAATTTTACAAAACGGTGTATCTCACACGTACAAACACAATCTAGGCCCCGATTACAATTTTTTGTACCCTAAAGGCAGGATGAGGAAGAGGAGTAGGAGGAGTTGGGAACAGGCAGGAGGCAGACTGAAGCACCCTCAAATCCTCGGCAGTATGAGATGCGCCCCAAAAAATTGGAAAGGTGTATCTCACACGTACCAACACAGACTATCCCGCAATTTAATTGATCCCCAATGGTTTTTATTGAATAGCGGAATAGGAAATATGACTCAAAAAAGTGTATGTATCTCACACGTACAGAAGCACACTAGGCCCCAATTACTATTGTTTGTACCCCTAAAAGGCTGGATGAGGAGTAGGAGGAGTATGGAACAGGCAGCACCCTCATATCTTTAGAAGTATGAGATGAACCCCAAAAACTTGGAAAGGTGGATCTCACATGTACCAACACAGACTATCCTGCAATTTAATTGATCCCCAAAGGTTTTTATTGAATAGCGGAATAGGAAATATGATCAAAAAAGTGTATGTATCTCACACGTACAGAAGCACACTAGGCCCCAATTACTATTGTTTGTACCCCTAAAAGGCTGGATGAGAAGTAGGAGGAGTTATGAACAGGCAGCACCCTCAAATCTTCAGAAGTATGAGATGAACCCCAAAAACTTGGAAAGGTGGATCTCACACGTACCAACACAGACTATCCCGCAATTTAATTGATCCCCAAAGGTTTTTATTGAATAGCGGAATAGGAAATATGATCCAAAAAAGTGTATGTATCTCACACGTACAGAAGCACACTAGGCCCCAATTACTATTGTTTGTACCCCTAAAAGGCTGGATGAGGAGTAGGAGGAGTATGGAACAGGCAGCACCCTCAAATCTTCAGAAGTATGAGATGAACCCCAAAAACTTGGAAAGGTGGATCTCACACGTACCAACACAGACTATCCCGCAATTTAATTGATCCCCAAAGGTTTTTATTGAATAGCGGAATAGGAAATATGATCAAAAAAGTGTCTGTATCTCACACGTACAGAAGCACACTAGGCCCCAATTACTATTGTTTGTACCCCTAAAAGGCTGGATGAGGAGTAGGAGGAGTATGGAACAGGCAGCACCCTCAAATCTTCAGAAGTATGAGATGAACCCCAAAAACTTGGAAAGGTGGATCTCACACGTACCAACACAGACTATCCCGCAATTTAATTGATCCCCAAAGGTTTTTATTGAATAGCGGAATAGGAAATATGATCCAAAAAAGTGTATGTATCTCACACGTACAGAAGCACACTAGGCCCCAATTACTATTGTTTGTACCCCTAAAAGGCTGGATGAGGAGTAGGAGGAGTATGGAACAGGCAGCACCCTCATATCTTTAGAAGTATGAGATGAACCCCAAAAACTTGGAAAGGTGGATCTCACATGTACCAACACAGACTATCCTGCAATTTAATTGATCCCCAAAGGTTTTTATTGAATAGCGGAATAGGAAATATGATCAAAAAAGTGTATGTATCTCACACGTACAGAAGCACACTAGGCCCCAATTACTATTGTTTGTACCCCTAAAAGGCTGGATGAGAAGTAGGAGGAGTATGGAACAGGCAGCACCCTCAAATCTTCAGAAGTATGAGATGAACCCCAAAAACTTGGAAAGGTGGATCTCACACGTACCAACACAGACTATCCCGCAATTTAATTGATCCCCAAAGGTTTTTATTGAATAGCGGAATAGGAAATATGATCCAAAAAAGTGTATGTATCTCACACGTACAGAAGCACACTAGGCCCCAATTACTATTGTTTGTACCCCTAAAAGGCTGGATGAGGAGTAGGAGGAGTATGGAACAGGCAGCACCCTCAAATCTTCAGAAGTATGAGATGAACCCCAAAAACTTGGAAAGGTGGATCTCACACGTACCAACACAGACTATCCCGCAATTTAATTGATCCCCAAAGGTTTTTATTGAATAGCGGAATAGGAAATATGATCAAAAAAGTGTCTGTATCTCACACGTACAGAAGCACACTAGGCCCCAATTACTATTGTTTGTACCCCTAAAAGGCTGGATGAGGAGTAGGAGGAGTATGGAACAGGCAGCACCCTCAAATCTTCAGAAGTATGAGATGAACCCCAAAAACTTGGAAAGGTGGATCTCACACGTACCAACACAGACTATCCCGCAATTTAATTGATCCCCAAAGGTTTTTATTGAATAGCGGAATAGGAAATATGATCCAAAAAAGTGTATGTATCTCACACGTACAGAAGCACACTAGGCCCCAATTACTATTGTTTGTACCCCTAAAAGGCTGGATGAGGAGTAGGAGGAGTATGGAACAGGCAGCACCCTCAAATCTTCAGAAGTATGAGATGAACCCCAAAAACTTGGAAAGGTGGATCTCACACGTACCAACACAGACTATCCCGCAATTTAACTGATCCCCAAAGGTTTTTATTGAATAGCGAAATATAAAATATTATCAAAAAAGTGTATATATCTCACACGTACAGAAGCACACTAGGCCCCAATTACTATTGTTTGTACCCCTAAAAGGCTGGATGAGGAGTAGGAGGAGTATGGAACAGGCAGCACCCTCAAATCTTCAGAAGTATGAGATGAACCCCAAAAACTTGGAAAGGTGGATCTCACACGTACCAACACAGACTATCCCACAATTTAACTGATCCCCAAAGGTTTTTATTGAATAGCGGAATAGAAAATATGATCAAAAAAAGTGTATGTATCTCACACGTACAGAAGCACACTAGGCCCCAATTACTATTGTTTGTACCCCTAAAAGACTGGATGAGGAGTAGAAGGAGTTTGGAACAGGCAGCACCCTCAAATCTTCAGAAGTATGAGATGAATCCCAAAAACCCCAAATATCATTCAGCTCTGCTGCAGGCCACAATTTATTTTTTTTTTTTTAACCCAAGGCTGTATATTGAATAGTGGAATAGAAAAAAAGTGTATGATTTTTGAAACCACTCAATAATAGCACATGTGAACTGAACACAGCAGTGTATGATCAGTCAGCACAGCACAGCTGAAGGAAAAACGCTGCACACAGTGCCTGATAGAAAAATACTTTTCTCCCTCCACCTCAGTAGGCAAAAAAGATTGTGTTCACTGCACCCCAAAAAAATTGTGTTCACTGCACCCCAAAAAGATTGTGTTCACTGCACCCCAAAAAAATTGTGTTCACTGCACCCCACACACAGCAAAATGGATGTGGACCACTGACACCTGCCCATCTCCTATCCCACCCCACACAGCAATATCGATTGTAGTTTGTAGAACACACTGACCCTAAAAATCAGCAGACTCTCTCCCTAAAAGGATTGATAAGATCGTAGATCGGTCACTGCAAACCCCACCCCACACAGCAATATCGATTGTAGTTTGTAGAACACACTGACCCTAAAAATCAGCAGACTCTCTCCCTAAAAGGATTGATAAGATCGTAGATCGGGTGACTGCAAACCCCACCCCACACAGCAATATCGATTGTAGTTTGTAGAACACACTGACCCTAAAAATCAGCAGACTCTCTCCCTAAAAGGATTGATAAGATCGTAGATCGGTCACTGCAAACCCCACCCCACACAGCAATATCGATTGTAGTTTGTAGAACACACTGACCCTAAAAATCAGCAGACTCTCTCCCTAAAAGGATTGATAAGATCGTAGATCGGTCACTGCAAACCCCACCCCACACAGCAATATCGATTGTAGTTTGTAGAACACACTGACCCTAAAAATCAGCAGACTCTCTCCCTAAAAGGATTGATAAGATCGTAGATCGGTCACTGCAAACCCCACCCCACACAGCAATATCGATTGTAGTTTGTAGAACACACTGACCCTAAAAATCAGCAGACTCTCTCCCTAAAAGGATTGATAAGATCGTAGATCGGGTGACTGCAAACCCCACCCCACACAGCAATATCGATTGTAGTTTGTAGAACACACTGACCCTAAAAATCAGCAGACTCTCTCCCTAAAAGGATTGATAAGATCGTAGATCGGTCACTGCAAACCCCACCCCACACAGCAATATCGATTGTAGTTTGTAGAACACACTGACCCTAAAAATCAGCAGACTCTCTCCCTAAAAGGATTGATAAGATCGTAGATCGGTCACTGCAAACCCCACCCCACACAGCAATATTGATTGTAGTTTGTAGAACACCATTACATTTTTTATTGCTGGTAATGTTTTTTTTTTTTTTTATTAAGCTGTCAGCAGGGAAAGCCCATTGACATTGACAGCTGATAACTCATTGGTTGTTAAGGCAGCTTTCCAGCCCTGCTCCTTGGCAACCAACTATTCACAGCACCCTCACTGACCTGTTGCATTGCAGGGTGTTTGGTGGGGCAAACACCCGCTGAACTCCCTGCAAATTCGGGTGTTAAATGAGCGAACAGGTGATGTTTGAGCCAAACCTTTGCTTGGCCTGAACCGTTCGCCAAACTCTAGTTCTAAGTATACTTACAAGCAAATGCCTAAATTGTGACTCAACCAGTCTCCAAAGGGGAATCACATGTTAAAGTTCGCCTCAGAGGGTGTTAACCCTTTCTTGATTTCAGTGATATAATATGCTTTCCTTCCTGACTGACAGTAGCTGTGTTTCTGACCCCGACCTCTGCTTTACAACTTACTTACTTAAAACTAGATATTGATATCCCTAAGACATGGGGGTACCTGAGCAAAAATATGGCATAGAAGGTTTTCCCAAAACGTGTAAAGAAGGAGTCCCTAGGCACAAAGTGTACCGGCAGTGGTCATGAAAAGTGTATTGCCACTACTATTTTGGAAACATTCACTGTTTTGACTAAATGTACTTAAAGTCAATTTTAGGATGTAATGATATTTTAGATATGTAGCACTTCTATTGAAAAGTGCCACACAGTCCTTCATAATAAACTTGCATATGGGATAATTATGAATAGATTGTGGTTGGCCTTAAGCAATTTCATTGCATTAACTGAAAGGCTAAACTTTTATGCACACAGTAAGACCATATATTTGTTATGCATTATAGCACATCATCCCTTTGGTGATTTATGCCTGGAGGGCCAAAACTGATCTAATGTGTACACTGACAAGCAACCCAAGTTTTGAACCGTGTGACCTTCCTTTCAGCAAGACAGACATAATTCAATTTTAGTATAGAATTGGCCTACTGGAAAAGAGAGATGTGTACCTCCTGACTGCATTCCATCATCATCTTTTGCAAACTGTATAAATTTCATATGACCCCTTACCCATAACATGTTCTTCTGTCCTGTGAAAAGATATAAAGCTTACTGTCCACTGGTATTTGGACAAAATCCATGTTATCCAGCAAGTGCTGTATGAATTGGCAAGTGTGTAGAAAAAAATAAAGAAAAAGAAAAACATACAATCATAGCAGACCATTCAGCTGCTATGGGGTTCTCCTGCTGGAGCCTGGGGTTTTCTGGCTGTATAGTGATTTTTCCAGGCAATATCATGTAGGTTCGTCATATATTATGTTATTTATTGTGGAATAACACAGCTATAACTATTGGTAATGTCTTGAAGAAGGAGGTTAGAGACCTAGGTTTCCCAAAAATATTTTTATAGCAGGACTCCATCATCTATATCTACAGCACTGGTGGTGCACAGTTGTTTCTGAATCTCTAAATGGATGATGGACAATGGGGTTTGGAATACTTGGCTTCTATATAGTACTGAAAGTTTGTTCCCGATTGAACAACAAGTGCTGTTTTGATTTTTACCACTGTAAACAATCTTGACATCTGGCATGCTACTTTGTACTTGCAACAATATCACCAGGATGATAGACTCTAATGACTTACATATACAACAGCATGTATCGTTTCCTTTTTAACTTATTTTGCAATCGTGTGGTTTGCTCAAGCCTTTTTCATAAAAATAGCTCTACAGAAGTTATATTTTCCATTACTTAACACACTGTCATTGGATTAATCCATGCATTTAATCATGTAAAAAGCCTTGCCTCCTGTTCACGCTGAGCTCAAGGGATTATAGATGTTGCTGTGTCTGAAATGAATTTCTCACTGAGGTACAGGTCAACTTCATGTTTATATCATTAGTAATGTATCTCTGACTTTCTCATCAGTATTACGTCATTACATTAATATATCTGCAAACTGTACATTTATTTGATTTATATGATTTTTTGTTTCCTAATAAAAATGGTGGGTCATCAAACTCTAACAGCTATAAAGAGTTTTCTTTAATTTATTTTGTGCTTTTTTTTTGAGAGGACCTTAAAAGCAACTCCATCCAAGCATATTTTTTATGCTTTAGATGAAAAAAGTTAGGGCATCAGAATTGTACCACATCTCAGGCATAGATTCAGTAGGTCAAGAATAGATTTTCAGCTATCACTGGCATTGTAAGTTCTTTATTGACTCCTATGGGAGAACTACTAAAGTCACTGGGAAACAAAAGTGCTGTATTATCTACCCTGTGCAGAAGTGGATCATTATGGACTATTACCTTTAGTACACTGGTTGGTAATGTGAGGAAACTGCATATGCCTTGGCAAAGTCCCTTGTGTAGAAATACCTGGTGTCTGGTCAATTTTTTTTTATTTATGTTTTATGTCCTTTGTTTTGTTTGTCAAAAACTTCCGGCCAGGGAGTATTTTTAAGTGGCCTTGTGTGGTCCACAGATGGCTGTGGGTCCTAGATTCTCACTTTTTTTCAATATAGGAGGACATATATGTTAATTCTTACCAAATGAATATTTAAATAAACATTTTTTTTGATAACCCAACCAGAGGACTTTTTGTCATCAAAGTAACCACTGCATTCCCCTGCCTATTGTGTTTTGTTAGTTGTTTTGGTTTAGATGACAACATCTTATTTGTGAGTGGCATATTGTGCTAACCAAGCATTTATTGCAGAGTCTATTGCCTTAAATGTTGTTGTTCTTCGTATGCAGAAGTAGATTCTAGCCTTTATCACACCTGCCCTGCTCTACCCAAAACTGATTTAGGATTTGAGTGGAATTGTTCTTTATGGAGGCTTTTTACACATAAAAAAAATAAAATCAAAATCCCCGAGTAGCCAATAACTTTAGTAATATCAGTAAAAAGACAATTATTACTGCTTACTATGGCTTTCTATCCCGCATTTTATCCCTCAGTTTAGCATGGTATTACTAAATAAGCCAAATGGCTTTGTTTTTTTTTAAATATAGATGATGGTTTAAATCAGTCAGTAGCTTAAACTGTATATCTAAGCGACATCAGCAATACAACCTCTACACTTTAGTTCTTAGATATGTTCATCTATACCAGAAATAACGAGAGGAATATTCTTTTGCATACATAATCTCAGTTTATGGCTTACTATAATACATTTTTTTTTTTTTTTTAGTTGATAAAGAACTGACTTGGCACTGAACTTGGAAATAGAAACAGGGGAAGTAACTGTATTTTTTTTATTAAAACTGTTATTTATTTTCATATTTTTTTTTACCTTTTTATATACATCCTGATAAACAGATAAATAGTTTATTAGAATTATTTATTCTGTCTCCTGCATTCACTTAACACTTTTTTTCACCACTGGAGGTGCAGAGGAACCTGCAAGCCATCAAATTATACTTGTATCTTGAGAGGTGGAGCTAATTTTTTTAGAAATTGTATGCCTGTTCTGTTTGACCAGCATTTTTCACCATGTTTTTGGTTTTGGCTTTAGAATTTGGGTAGCCTAACCTCTACATCTTACACAAATAACAAAAATAATTTGGTTTACTGGTAACCCCTACATCTAACCCTGTGGAAATGTGCAGTAAAATGTACATTTTACCATTAATCACCAAAAAATATAGTAATGCGTAAACCATGTTAGGGTGTTTTGCAGGAATATTCATTTTGGGGTGTGTGATGCACATCCACAACACACCACAATGGACTGCGTTTTAGTGCAGCACAATGCACATATGTGAACCAACTGTACATTGTTGTGCATTGCAGTGAAACATATATGTTAAAACCTGCTTTGAAGTAAATCAGCCCATTCATTTTTAATAGTCACTTAAGGCATGTAACAGACTATTGGAAATGATATTTGATGCCTAAATGTCAGGTAAAATGTATATCATACTGAACTATTAGAACAATACATATTATCACAATGAGAATGTGAAGCTCCAAAACAAATCTTTGAAACAAAAGTTTTGGTGTCCATATGTCAAATTTTAAATTTACAATCAAATCATTTGTTTAAGTTATGGAGTGTGCTCAGGAATAGTCAGACTTATTTACCAGCAAAAAAAAACAATCTGCCATCCATCAAATTAGCTCAAACCTAATTTGGATTTTAAACCTGTCACTCATTTATATTTGCATCATTGCATTAAATAATTGAGAAATATAAAAGAATAGTGAGACCGTAAGGCTGATATACTAAATTATTGTTTAATATTTACAAAATAAATCTATGAATATTTGTGTTAATTATGCAATAATGTGCAGATGAAATATAATAAGAAAACATGTATTTTCCTTTCACATGATTAGATCATTGAAATGTTTTTTCACATAATTTATTATGTGAATGTTCTCATATCTTTTAGCACAGTGGTCTCCAAACTGTAGCCCTGGGGCCAGATATGGCCCTTTTCTTGCCTTTATCCAGCTCTTGAGGCATTATTCCTGCCACTGATACCAATAATGGGGCATAATTCCTGCCACTGACACCAAGGATGGGGCATAATTCTTTCCACTGACAACAAAAACAGAGTACTATTCCTCCCACTATCACCAACTATTTGTCACCCTAATAAAAAAGATTGGGCATTGTTTAGCACTATTGGGCACAGTCCAGCCCCCCTAAAGTACAGTAAACTTGCCCTTTCTTTAGAAAGTTTGGAGATCCCCTGCTTTAGTAAATAAATCTGTATGTGTTAGTATGCAACAGATCTGGAAAATGTGACAGTGTTGAATTGTAAGTCTGGTAACTTACTGCACATTTACTCTGGCAAGTTGTACGCTTGCAAAGCACTTGAAACACAAGTTCTAGTTGAGACTTTTCCAATTTATAGCAAATTTGCATGCCAAGAGCAAAGACGCAGTGAGTCTACAGCAAGAGCTCTGCAAGTCTACAGAATGAAAATTCATCCACAGTGATCCCTGTGGTGGGATGACTATTGCAAAACATAACTGAACCAGAACTTGCAGCTCACTTGCAAAATGTTTGCAAAGAAAGTTAATCTGAAATAATGCAATGCAGATTTGCTACAATTGTGCAACACACCTGTCAAGCCTGGCAAGTCTAGCAATAGTTTAGCAAGTCATTTTCAAACTTGCAGCACAATTGCTTGCTATCTGGGCAAGAGATTTGAAATCTGAATGCTTAACCTAAAAGACATACACAGGAATAATGATCATTTAATTATTTGACCTCATACATACCATTTGTACAGACTGCAGGTGCACAAGGGTCCCCTGGAACTTAGGGACTCATTTATAATAGAGGTGAGTCATATAGGTGCTGGGATCCCTCCCGCTGTCTTCTAGACCTGGACACAGCTTGTTTTTTTCCCGATGTTAATCTGTACACAATGAATAATAGTTTTTACTTGGACAGTAGTTAAATTATGGGTCCCTTGCTTACTATGTCAACCACTACTTGACATGTTGGAAAACCTATGAGGTCATGCAGAATCATTTCCTTTTTCCATAATATGAATAATCTCTTTACTGTGTGTGAGCAATCTGTTTGTCTGCAAAGTTGATAAGGGTTATTAAAGGTCCTGAAAAAGCACACTTGAGACAAGCACTAGCAGATGAACCCGTCATTCACAGTCAAACATTTGCTTACGTATTGCAAGTTTAATGTATTTTACATAATGTCTGTATATCGTAATATGGATCTCCAAGAAGAACTCTAAAAAGTCACTTGCTGTATAATCAATTTGTTTTACAAAGAGGATCCTTTTGGTCCTTTTAGGTTTTTGGTAATCTTTCTGTATTTGTGATGATGCATAATCCTAGAGAGTACAGCGTTCTGCACCACCATAATAAATCTACTCATTTTTTATTTTTTTGTGAAATTGCAGCTGTTAAACAAATTGCAATTCCCAAGTTAATCACTTCATCTTCCTAATCTTCCTCTTCTTTCAATACGTTGTCAAACTAAACTACCTCTGTGTCAAACATTATATATACGTTTTCTAGAAGAGAGAAAAGGTTACAAAATCAACTTTTTTAAAGAACATTTACCGTATATACTCGAGTATAAGCCGAGTTTTTCAGCACATTTTTTTGTGCTGAAAACGTCCCCCTCGGCTTATACTCGAGTCAAGGAAAAAAATGTCCTCTCCGACGGGTTTAAGGTTTAAAAATGGCGCCGCCCGTCGCATACATGTTACCGCGCACGCGCCGCCGCCGCTCGTGTAATTTCGGCTATTCCCGGCGCCGCTCGGGAGAGGCCGGGAATAGCCGAAAGTATACGAGCGGCGGCGGCGCGTGCGCAATGACGTGTCGGCGCCAGGTGGCGCCATTTTTAAAATGAAGGCGCCTCTGGAACAGGTAAGTGAAACAGCTTCACTACCTGCCATGGGCTGCGGGCACACTACGAGGGATGCAGTGCTGCGGGCATGGTCCACATGTACCATGCCCACAGCACTGCATCTCCTGTAGTATGCCCACAACCCCGGATCCTCTAGTACCATGCCAGTACCCTGCAATCTCCTGCACCATGCCAGTACCCTGCAATCTCCTGCACCATGCCAGTACCCTGCAATCTCCTGCACCATGCCAGTACCCTGCATTCTCCTGCACCATGCCAGTACCCTGCATTCTCCTGCACCATGCCAGTACCCTGCATTCTCCTGCACCATGCCAGTACCCTGCATTCTCCTGCACCATGCCAGTACCCTGCATTCTCCTGTACCATGCCAGTACCCTGCATTCTCCTGTACCATGCCAGTACCCTGCATTCTCCTGCACCATGCCAGTACCCTGCATTCTCCTGTACCATGTCAGTACCCTGCATTCTCCTGTACCATGCCAGTACCCTGCATTCTCCTGCACCATGCCAGTCACCCTGCATTCTCCTGCACCATGCCAGTCACCCTGCATTCTCCTGCACCATGCCCGCCGCCCTGCATTCTCACCCTAGGCTTATACTCGAGTCAATGATTTTTCCCATCTTTTTGTGGTAAAAGTAGGGGTCTCGGCTTATACTCGGGTCGGCTTATACTCGAGTATATACGGTAAACTACAGTAATTTTTATGTTTAATCTCAGACTATTTGTTTAATTAGTTTCATGTGTTACTCTTTCTTGCAACATCTGTAATGTGTTGTGAAAGTTGTTTTCACTTAATCATAACTGCAGTTATATCTTTCTATATCTTTTTCTTTCCCATGTCAGAGCTCCCAGCAAGCATAACAATCAGCAGCACAGTAGTGAAATCATCAAATCTCATTCCAAATCTTCTGAGACTAGCACCCACAGATATCAGTGCCCTAGATATTACTGCAGGTATAAACCTATGAGGCTGTAGGTATAAAGTGCAGTAATAATAGTGCGCTGTCTCTTTAAATGACAACTATGTAGAAATTGATAATTCAGTGCTTATACATAAATAAATACAATGTGATGAAGCAATTTATATACACAATATATAATTCATATACACAATGAATAAGAAAATAAAATGAACCTATTCAAAAAATTGTTTTTATATGAATATAAAGTCCATATTAAAATCAGATGTGATTAAAGTGCTCGATGCGCATAAACTTCCATAGAAGGTGCTCCAGTGCAAAAAAAAATGCTCCTTAAGCTGAAAATGTCTCTTACCAAACAGAGAGTATCTCGAATTACAGAAATCAGAAGTGCTTGTTTAAGCCAAGACCATGATCGACACTACTAATTAATATCTCCAATCCCAGAGAAAGCCAGTTGTGGAGAAACGCAGCAGGCAGAGTTAGAAAGTGACGTCACCACATACCAGTGTGCAGGCTTATCGCTGCAGCCAGACGTTTTTACTGTTTTATCATGTGAAATCATCCATTTGCATGCAAGTGTAATCTACTTTTTTAATAAAGATAGTTTTTGATATATTACACCATAAGACTTCTCCCTATTTGACTGCGGGTAAGCTGCATTTGGCACAGAGGCAGAGACAGGCTTTGCCCTTTTTGAAGAATTTACCAGTATTCTCCATGGAAGAGATAATTTAACCATCCAAAGGGTGTAGTAGTGTTGATCTTTGTTGTGGATTTAACAAGCGCTTCTGATCTTTGTAATTCGAGATCAGCCCCTTTTGGTAAGAGACATTTTTAGCTTAAGGAGCACTTTTTTTTAACTGGACTACCTTCTATGATAGTTTATGAGCACGGAGCACTTTAATCAATCTGATTTTAACCACTTGCCGACCGCCCACAGCAGATATACGTCATTACTTTGACATTTAATGCCAGGGTTATGGCAGCAGCTAGCTGCCATAAGCCTGGTATGATTTTTTTGTACTGTAGGCGATTTGGCGTCCGATAAAAGTGGTACTGGCAGGGGATTCACCAGGGGATCACTTTTGGAGGAGGCAGAAGAGGTTCCCCCGCCGCTTTCGTTTCCAGGTTTATCGGAGCCATTGGTAAACCCAGAAGCGATCCAATCTGTCAGATGGATAGGCAAAAAGTCGAGTAATGGGAAGATGGCCCCCACTCAGCTCTATGTCCTTGGAGGACCAGAGTGACCTACAACGTCACTTCCAGTTTCTCTTTAAGAATTTTTTTTTTAAAGCCAAAGTTTTCACATTTATTAATTTTAAAGGTAACAAAGAGATATGGGGTCTATTATTGAGATCCCAGATCTCTCAATAAAGAGGACCTGTCATGCTTATTTCCTTTTACAAGGGGTGTTTACATTCATTGTAATAGGAATAAAAGTGATTAAAAAAAATAATAAAGGGACAGTGTAAAAATAAATGAATTTGAAAAAAAAAAAATATACAGCGCCCAATCCCTCCGAGCATATGTAAGTCGCACCTGCATATTTGAACGGCGTTCAAGCAACACATTTGAGGTATCCCCACATTTGTTTGAGTGAGAGCAATAATTCTAGCTCTAGATCTTCTCTGTTACTCTAAACAGGTAACCTGTAAACATTTTAAAGCATTGCCTATGGAGATTTTTAAGTATCATAGTTTGTTCCCATTCCATGAGCGTGCACAATTTTTTAGCATGACATGTTGGGTATCTATTCACTCAGCGTAACATCAGGCACACCCACATTATACAAAAATTGGGAAAACTTTTTTCTTTTTTTAATTCATTAAAGTGTATTTTTTTGCATTTGAAAGACCACTGCGCAAATACAGTGTGACATATAATATTGCAAAGATCGCCATTTTATTCTCTAGGGTCTCTGCTAAATATATATATATATATATGTATATATATATATATGTATATATATATATATATATATATATATATGTATATATTTATAAATATATATGTATATATATATATATATACACAGTATCTCGCAAAAGGGAGTACACCCTCACATTTTTGTAAATATTTTATTATATGTTTTCATGTGACAACACTGAAGAAATTACACTTTGCTACAATGTAAAGTAGGGAGTGTACAGTTTGTATAACAGTGTAAATTTGCTGTCCCCTCAAAATAGCTCAACACACCGCCATGAATGTCTAAACCGCTGGCAACAAAAGTGAGTACACCCCTAAGTGAAAATGTCCAAATTGGGCCCAAAGTGTCAATATTTTGTGTGGCCACTATTATTTTCCAGCACTGCCTTAACCCTCTTGGGCATGTAGTTCACCAGAGCTTCATAGGTTGCCACTGGAGTCCTCTTCTACTCCTCCATGATGACATTACGCTCCTCCACCTTCCGTTTGAGGATGCCCCACAGATGTTTAATAAGGTTTAGGTCTGGAGACATGTTTGGCCAGTCCATCACCTTTACCCTCAGCTTCTTTAGCAAGGCAGTGGTCGACTTTGAGGTGTGTTTGGGGTCGTTATGAGTCTCTGAAGGGAGGGGACCATGCTCTGCTTCAGTATATCACAGTTCATCTTGCCATTCATGGTTCCCTCAATGAACTGTAGCTCCCCAGTGCAGCCCCAGACCATGACACTTACACCACCATGCTTGACTGTAGACAAGACACACTTGTCTTTGTACTCCTCACCTGGTTGCCGCCTCACACGCTTAAAACCATCTGAACCAAATAAGTTTATCTTGGTCTCATTAGACCACAGGACATGATTCCAGTAATCCATGTCCTTAGTCTGCTTGTCTTCAGCAAACTGTTTGCGGGCTTTCTTGTGCATCATCTTTAGAAGAGGCTTTCTTCTGGGACAACAGCCATGCAGACAAATTTGATGCAGTGCGTGGCATATGGTCTGAGCACTGACAGGCTGACCCTCCCCTTCAACCTCTGCAGAAATGCTGGCAGCACTCATATGTCTGTTTCCCAAAGACAACCTCTGGATATGATGCTTAGCGCGTACACTTCAATTTCTCAGAGAGTGCCATGTTAAACTTCTCAGTGACCAGTATGAGAGAGTGAGAGCGATAACACCAAATTTACCACACCTGCTCCTCATTCACACCCAAGATCTTGTAACACTAATGATTTACATGACACCAGAGAGGGAAAATGGCTAATTGGGCCCAATTTGGACATTTTAACTTAGTGGTGTACTCACTTTTGCTGCCAGCGATTTAGACATTAATGGCTGTGTGTTGAGTTATTTTGAGGTGACAGCAAATTTACACTGTTATACAAGCTGTACACTCACTACTTTACATTGTAGCAACGTGTAATTTCTTCAGTGTTGTCACATGAAAAGATATGATAAAATATTTACACGATTTGTTGTACTGCTATGTTCTATCTACTTACCTGTTGTAAGACATTGTATTTTGGAGTTCGCTCCCTTTGTTTTACTTTCTTTTAATGAAAATCCAATAAAAAGATTTTGGAAAAAATAATAAAATACTTACAAAAATGTGAGGGGTGTACTCATGTTTGTGAGATACTGTATAGATATATATATCTGGATAGATAGATAGATAGATAGATAGATAGATAGATAGATAGATAGATAGATAGATAGATAGATAGATAGATAGATAGATAGATAGATAGATAGATAGATAGATAGATAGATAGATAGATAGATAGATAGATAGATAGATAGATAGATAGATAGATAGATAGATAGATAGATTATAAGTAATTTTCTAGCAAAAAATACCAATTTAAATTTGTGAACAAAAAGTTTCTAGAAAAGGCCTGGTCAGCAAGTGGTGGTCATTATATTTATATAATAAAAAACGTTTTTAAATAGGTTAATTTTATTCTGTTATTGTGTATATTAATTATTTATAGTGTATATGAATTGCTTTATCACGTTGTATTTATTTATGTATAAACACAGAGTTATCCATTTCTGCATAGTTATTTAAAAGGGTAGCACACTATTAACACAGCACATAATCAGTCCAGTATTCAGGACACATAATATGCAGCATTCCTGTTGTCATTTTAGAGATGAGTGCAAGGATTTATCTACATATCCATAGAAGTGCGTAAGGCACACCCACAGAATACAGTAAGTCCACTGGTATAAATCATGAGGAATTCCAGACAAAAGGTACATTTTTATGGATGCTACTATTAGGTACAATTATAATTTCTAAATTTTCCCTATTTGATAACAAATCTTAATTTTGTGAGTTCACTTTAGAAAGTAATTGTACCTTTTAAAAAATGGGTGTTGCGTCAACAAGCAAAATATGAAATGCCAAATTTAAAATATTTTTTTATGAAGAAAATTTTGATTCTATAGTAGTTTTACAGCATGTATATTCCTTATTGACCCATATACTCAATATACATTCTAACTAGTGAGCTAAAGGCACAGTACAAGAGAATCAAGCAGTACAAGAGAATCAATCTCTGACAAGACAGAAACCAAACCCAAGTGGACAAATACAGCATAAAGCAACAGAGGATTTGGTAGACATGGGACTATTTTCCAAAGCTTGAGATTTAAGGCCAGATATCCATTCAAACCAGATACCCAAATCCAAGCAAAAACAAATGAATTCAAAGTTGGAGACAAAGCCAAAACGTGTTTTTTTAGTTGTCAGTCATGACAGGCTTGGTTGACAATGAGAAACACAGAGTTCTATGAATCCCTTAGAGATAAACTACATTCCACAATGGGCAACTAAACAGTATGACATAAGTAACATGCATGCATGGTCATACACAGCAGCATGGAATAGAAGATTGACTGAGGAGGGTGTGCAGCAGAGAGGAAACCCATCAACAAATATCCAGCAGATTTGTGATGATGGCAACTCGCAAGCAGGTTACTAGCATCCCGACAGCACACATCTAAAATATACACTAACGTGACTGCAGTGGATGCATTTAATAGAAAACATACTCCTTTTTTTAGTTTGTTTTGAACTCCTGTTTAACAATGTGAAGAATGTAAAGAATGCAGATTTTTTTAAGGTCTTTACAAGAAGACCTCAATAAAATTGAGATGTAGGCAACTACGTGGCAAATTATCTATATAGGAGGAATCCTATGTGCTACCACTTTAAATAATTAAGTAAAAAAAAAAATATATAACAATATACATCAAGCAGCAGCTCACATTGATACCGCGTGTCTCCACATATATACATAAAAAATGAAATAATAAATGTGGCACTTGCTCAAATAGCGTGTTGCACAAATATAAATAAAATTAAAAAATATATATATATAAAATAATAACTGCTTTATTGGTGCTTAATTAATAAAACATTAATTAATGTATATTTAAGGTGCATGTGCAAACAAAATACTCAATAGAAAATGTGCAATATCAATGCTATAAATTAAGTGCAAAACATAGATAATGTGCCAAATACCTGCAGTTACTAATATAGTATATGGTCTCATATTGAGATTGATGCCACACTTTTAGTGCTGTCAAATCAGCCACATAAGTGTTCATAAAAAGTGTCCACAACCACAATGTTTTGTTTTTCTAAAAAAAAAGTCCATCATTCACATGTTCCTTACATGTTTACATTCCTTACATGTTTCCACCTCTCTGTGTTTAAAACACCCTGTTCCACCCTTGTGTCAAAGTGTCCTCTCACCTTCAATATAGACCCATAATTCAGTAAAGGTCTAATTGCGCTTGATAACAAATCCTCCTATGTGGTTTCCGCTCTTGTGTGTGTACACCATATAGTACCACTTCCGCTCCAGTTGTCCTATTTTTAGATTTATCATCAGAAACACCTGTTAAGCTCTCAGTAAATACTGTTAGTGTCTTCCATTTAATGCTCTTTAACTGAAAAGGATTCTCCCTTGGAGCAGTAACAAAGGATGGGGCTGCTTTGCCTCCTATATCCTGAAGGCTAGCAAGCTCTTCAGTCAGGTTAAAGACACCTCTGTCTTTCCTTGGTTTTTGACAATCCTAAGCTTTCCCACTTTACCCCTTCTTGTTGCCTTTGTCCACTGCTGTGCCAAGGACTTCAAAAGCTTTGCCAGCCACCTGTCTGTGTTCTGCTGTGTTCATGATATCTATCCCTCCTTCTATTATATTTATGCAGTGTGTACTTGAATTTTTTTTTTTTTATATTGTATTCTTTGAAAAATGAATAAAATAGAGAAATCAAACATAAAGCGTCACTACTTTGTGAAAAGATACCTGTGTAAGTGTTTACTGATCTTCAGACCAATATAATGCACTCATCATTTCCTTTTATTCTTGGAGATAAATCTGTCAATTTATGGCCAGTCTTTAACTAACCATTAGTATGAATCAATAAAACAGAAAATCTGAGGTTAAATAAGGTTAATGCCGTTATTTTTAGTTTCTTACAAGTTAGGCTTTTCTCATAAACTGAAATTTTGATTAAATACTTAAAACTACATGTACATACTTTAAATACTGTCATATGTTTAACTATTATGTGATAGTTATTAACAATATTTTACCATGCCAAAATGCTTAAGGGAAAATTTTAAAGTGCATTTTCATCATGCCTAATGAGACATAATAGTTTTAAAATATTTATGTCAGTGGTGGCTTAAACACAAAGACATGATTGTATAAATCAGGATAATGCCAATCAACACTGGCTAAACTGTAACAGGGAACTATCCATAAAGTTAGAACAGAATGTGATTGCAGTATTTTCCTTCTCAGGAATCTAACACAGACTATCTGACATTTAGTTTTATGTCTTGAGTACATTGTGCTTCTCTCCTGCCAGGGCTGGCATTAGGTGGTACAAATAAGGTAATTGCTCAAGGCTCCCTGTGCTCTGAAGAGGTTGTTTCTGTAAATAATAAGTGTGGTTAGGGGTATGCCCTCCTACCCCATTTAATTCTGCACTATGACAGTGGGTGCCAGAGATGTAATGGCAAGCAAAATGGCATGGGGGCAGGGGTTTTTGAATGGGAAACAAGGCAGAGGATGTGAGTAGAACTGTACTTCAGTGGGATGCCTTGAATAATTGTTTCTGCGGAGTATAGATCTGTCTTCACCCTGGCATGTACCAAACGCTGATACACATATGAAAGTTTCGAAGTGGATGTAAGACCTGCTAAGTGCATGTGCACAGTGTATTTGGGGTGCATTCTGCAAAATAATTTTTTATTATTTAGGTGCATTGTGTAGTGTGCTAGGGCTTGCTTGGTGGGGTGGGTCGGACAAATAGCTGGTCAGATCTTGCCCAATCACAAGAGTTAGGGGTAGGAGATAGGAGTGCTCAAAGGTTTTACAATCTTTCAGCAGACCCTTCCATGATGTCAGTTTCCTAAATATATACATATTTTCTGGATTATCATATTTTATATTCAGACAATCAACATATTATTACACAGAAATAAGTTCTGAGTTGACAGTGACTAATCACGAGATCTTACTTATGTGTAGATTCCTCAGAAAGAGTAATGTGTACCATCTGCCTCTTGCACCTCATAATATAGGCATGTTTAGCCTATAATTGTTACTTCCTCAGCCAGTCAAATAAAGCATGTACATGTTTTATAAAGATGACTTAGTTATACCCAGTGTTATGAAAATGGTATACAGTTTAACACAAAACCTGGACTATAGGTGTATATCACATACCAGACAGACCTGGATGGAGGGGCATCATGTTACCTGATTTTATGGGCCCCAGATAGTCATTATGATTACTCCCCTTGACAAATTTTAGTTTATCAGGCTCCTCCTTATGATGCAAAATACAGATTAAGGGGCCATAGACAACCCCTTGGAACGGCTGCAAGAAAGGGATGCTCAAACCAACTCAGTGAAAAAGTGAAAACCTTTATTAAGGATCAGAATTGAGACATGATCTAAAATAACCCCATTATGGGGAATACATTACAAATATCAACAGGCTTCAAAGATAGCAACAGAAAACATATATGACACTTAAAAACAACGACACACTCACACAAGGCCGGCCTCACACATACTCCGGAAGATCAAACCAATGGGAACCTTGGCAAGCCGCATGCACTCCTTACGGGGTTTGTTGATGCGGTGAGCTCAGGGATCCATAGGTTAATCATGCCACAGTATAAACTTGATCAAGATGTAATAATAAACTGAAAATGTACCACCAGATAACAAGGGATCATGACCTTCTTTCATATTTCCATTTTAGCAGCTCAGCACTGTACGGCTGTCATGATATAATTAAGAAGTTCAGTCATGGACTATATAATTCATTGTTAAATTTCAACAGTATACTTAATAGCAGGCTGAACTCTCACATCAAGATTGCGGATGCCAATAAATTTAGAATTTTCAAATTAATTTCACCATGAGGGAGGCGGTGTCTAAAGGAATATCTGCAGACCAAGTAAACTGAATTGAAGTGCATAGAGCCAATCCCGTGTTGATCGGGGGCAAATTTGTTATTCAGGAGGTGTTATACAGTTCCTCTTGTAAATGGGGCAACATTGTCGAGCCAACAGACGTTCCTCTGGAGCAGAAAGTCACTTGTATTTTCAGAAATTGCAAGGTGCGGGAGCAGGGGAGAGACGCAGTGCAATGGATTTTCTGCGCGGGCTCACACCATTACTAGGCTGTATCCCATGGAAATGAATTTAACCATGGGCCAAATACTGGCCTTCCGTTAGTTGGCAGGTATCACCTGAGTGTCCATAGACAGCTTGGTGGTCATGGCCTTTTCTCTATCCCCCTATCAATGTATGATTTTATGCTCACCGTTCATTTAAGGCGTTTGAATCAGATAACCTTCTGCTCGTTTTTTCTGGGTAGCGTCTTAGTAAGGGCCCGGCATTTATCTGCGGCTCCAGCGAACCTCGTGGGGACGGCGTGTTCCAGGTTTGAGACCGAACTTGTGACGTCAACACGTTTCGCGTGCGTGACGCACGCTTCGACGAAGCGTGCGTCACGCACGCGAAACGCGTTGACGTCACACGCCGGCCCCGCACAACCCGGAAGAGCCACCAATGCGCTCCAGCTTTTACTCACGGCGCGGAAGTTCGGTCTCAAACCTGGAACATGCCGTCCCCACGAGGTTGGCTGGAGCCGCAGCTAGATGCCGGGCCCTTACTAAGACGCTACCCAGAAAAAACGAGCAGAAGGTTATCTGATTCAAACGCCTTAAATGAACGGTGAGCATAAAATCATACATTGATAGGGGGATAGAGAAAAGGCCATGACCACCAAGCTGTCTATGGACACTCAGGTGATACCTGCCAACTAACGGAAGGCCAGTATTTGGCCCATGGTTAAATTCATTTCCATGGGATACAGCCTAGTAATGGTGTGAGCCCGCGCAGAAAATCCATTGCACTGCGTCTCTCCCCTGCTCCCGCACCTTGCAATTTCTGAAAATACAAGTGACTTTCTGCTCCAGAGGAACGTCTGTTGGCTCGACAATGTTGCCCCATTTACAAGAGGAACTGTATAACACCTCCTGAATAACAAATTTGCCCCCGATCAACACGGGATTGGCTCTATGCACTTCAATTCAGTTTACTTGGTCTGCAGATATTCCTTTAGACACCGCCTCCCTCATGGTGAAATTAATTTGAAAATTCTAAATTTATTGGCATCCGCAATCTTGATGTGAGAGTTCAGCCTGCTATTAAGTATACTGTTGAAATTTAACAATGAATTATATAGTCCATGACTGAACTTCTTAATTATATCATGACAGCCGTACAGTGCTGAGCTGCTAAAATGGAAATATGAAAGAAGGTCATGATCCCTTGTTATCTGGTGGTACATTTTCAGTTTATTATTACATCTTGATCAAGTTTATACTGTGGCATGATTAACCTATGGATCCCTGAGCTCACCGCATCAACAAACCCCGTAAGGAGTGCATGCGGCTTGCCAAGGTTCCCATTGGTTTGATCTTCCGGAGTATGTGTGAGGCCGGCCTTGTGTGAGTGTGTCGTTGTTTTTAAGTGTCATATATGTTTTCTGTTGCTATCTTTGAAGCCTGTTGATATTTGTAATGTATTCCCCATAATGGGGTTATTTTAGATCATGTCTCAATTCTGATCCTTAATAAAGGTTTTCACTTTTTCACTGAGTTGGTTTGAGCATCCCTTTCTTGCAGCCGTTCCAAGGGGTTGTCTATGGCCCCTTAATCTGTATTTTGTAGTATTGCATTTGGCTGTGGTGGCTCCCCTCTTATTTTTTGAGACCAATTGGATTTCCAAAAGGTCTCCTGACGGTTATGTGTCCAGGCTATACAGGACACAGTTGTCTCACATTTTGGGTGCCCCCATTGTTCCTCCTTATGATGGCCATCAGTAGTTTACAACTATTAATTAATGTTCTTTGAGGCTTTACAGATTGTGGGTTTATTTTTTGCTTAATAGTACGATGGCTTAATGCTGATAACATTAGTTTGTTATCCCCAAAGGTTTATTCATTAATAGCTGGGAAGATGCATTCCTGAGGTATATGTTTTGGGAAGGGGTCACTGCTGACTACATGGTTGTAAGCCTACTCTGTGTCTTTTTGAAAAACTGTCACTGTTTGCTTTTGCTGAATTTTAAAATATTTTTTTGACCACACAGTTTTGCGGCACTCAGATCTTAGCATCATCACACACCCAATGTAGATCCTGCAGTTCTCGTACAGTAGGTTCTCTGAACATGGAACTTTGAAACTCAACTCCATTATTCTACACACAAAACAGGGGGGCCTCAGTCATTTTCTTCCAGGACTCCAATCGTCTCTGATTCCTTCACAGGGCCTAAAACCATATATAGATCTTTCTCTCATCCAGCTACACTTATGCACCCATAACACTACAACTAGTGTCTAGTTTCCCATCCCCTTCAACCACAGCTCATACTACTTTCTACTTCATATATTTTGTAAACTCAGGAAGGTTTCATTAAGACTGCAGAACATAACAACATCCCTATTTAAATGTGTTTTAATGGCAATAAAGTTGTTCATCACTTGCTGATCCTTCCTTACTGTTTAACAGTCGTTCTCTTCAGAACAAAGATGATAGCACTTTATTGTAGAAACATTGTGCACAGAGAGTACAACTGCTGACACATTACTGCTTAAAAAGACCTTTGTCAAAGCTGGTTGTAACACACTGAAATGTTGTTATAATAGACTCCCACTTGAGGCAAAGCAACAATAAAAACATTAAAATGAATCTAAAGGCAATTTTAGTTTTGGATAAAGTGGATACATTAGAAATACATTAGAACACTTGTCAGTTTTTATTGCTATCCGAGTCCCTGTTAGGGAGATTTGCCGTCTTTATTTGTCCTATTTACCGTAATCGTCGTAAGTAAAAGAAAAACCCAAATTTTGGAATTACTTTAGAACACTGATAGAAGGGAAATCTTCCAATGGGGACACTAACTCTGGTCACCCTGCTAACAAACCGGGATTTCCTTATTGTGGAGGGTATTTGTAAGGGATAATGAATGCAGGTAACAAGCAGCATTGGTGACCAAATTTACGTAGCTGCACTTATGAAACTGGAATCAGACTGTGTATGATTAGACTGAAGTTAATTAATGCACACAACACCTACAGTATCTAACATCAACCAAGCATAAGCAAAGCAAAAGTGAAAAATAAATGTTACAGTGAAGCAAAAGCAAAACCAAACCAACAACTTAACAATATCCCTTATTCTATCCAAAATGAAAAAAAAAAAATACATTTTGCCTACACTTTTAATTGAAGACATACATTTATATCCACCTTGTAATTGAGACCCTGTGTAATACTGTATTATAATTTATAAAAACTGCAGGGCCTCCCACTTCAGCAATCTTTTATAAACATTTCCAATTTTAGGGTGGGGCAGACCCTTTCAACATCATAAGGCGAAAGGGATGACATGTAACTGCCATGTATGTTGTAAAACTGGTGGGGCATTTTGGACGGATGAGACACAAAAGGGTTCTAACCCCCTCAATAGTGATATCCATATTGAGTCCATTGGTGTCTGGTAGTACACCCACATATTGCACATTGCATTTAGAAAAAAAATATAACATTCACTTGTACCACAATTTATAAAGTGACTAATGGGAAAAGTACCACCAGATTCTGTCAAATAAATCACTTTGGCTTTGGTATGAACCTTGCAATATCTGCACATGGACATACCACATTTATAAGATCCCTGTACAGACAACCATGTCTTTCCCTGTAAACAGTGACGGAGTTGAAAATTAAACCAAGTGGGTGGTCAATGTCTGGAAAACTTACTGCCTCTTTCAGTATGTCATAAATACTGGCCTCTGCATATAACACAGGGAGGTTTCTCTTTACAATATACACAATCTTTTATAATCTCATACTATATTCTCTTGCTCCACTAGGGAGCTTTTTGAAGTGGAAGTGATTATTGTTTCTTCCCTCTTGAGATCCAGCAGTTACTCTGACTGTTTAATTAATGGGGGAAAACAATAGGCACTGACGAGATCTAGAGAGGAGCTTCAGGATAAAAAATCATGAAATAATGATTTATTATTTATTTCAGGTACTTATATAGTGCTATCAACTTACACAGCACTTTACATATACATTGTACATTCACATCAGTCCCTACCCTCAAGGAGCTTACAATAATGTCATTAAAGTACTGACTTTGAATACCACTTATAGTGAGAATATAATAAGGCAGTGGATATTGGGAGGAAGAAATTCTTTAGTTCAGTTTGCAGTTATTGGTTAACAGTTAAACTTGAATATATGTAAAAAAAAAAAGCAGTAAGTCAATCCTATACAAATGTTTAGGGTATAACTAACTGACGCACAACTTGCCAGATCCAAACACAAAATATTAAATAACAATATTTTTTCTAATAAGTGAACCACACCTAATGGGTCATATCTGTAAATTCCTCTGGTTGCCTGCCCGATATGTGGCTATGGGATCTTGTTTACTGTATGTGCAAATTTGGCTATGACCAGTGAAGCCTCTTTTCTGATTTTTAGTACTTACAGCAAAAACCCCTAAGGGACCTTTTCTGCCTTTTTAAATGGATAGACAACTTTTATATCTCTTCCTTTTCTTATTGCCAGACCATCATTACCTTTTGATACTGAAGAACATAAAAAGGACTAGTAGAGGACCAAGAGAGCAGCATGGGACATCTTTAAACATAAATATATCAGTAGTCTGCAAAACCTAAGCTAAAGGCCAGTTAGATAATGGACTATAACCATCATGGTAAAACTTAGATAATTTCAGCCTCTATATACCAATAAAAAAATGAATTCTGATTCTAAACGTATCCATATTTCCTCATGTACGAATAAGTGATTTGAATTTTGATTTAGTTTTGAGATATTAAATTGGTATAGGAAGATGTACATTTATGAGAGATATTTACTTAAGTAATGTGCAGGAAATAACATGTTATGATAAAACACATTTTTTACTCTACGTAGCACAAAAAAATGAGAATGTTTAAGTCAATGAAAAAAATGCTTGCTTAATGCAGCCTTAAAATTCTTGTTGATGTGGTAATAGGGCATGCTTTAAAAATGGAACTTGATTGTTTGCTTGTATTTGAATAATAGGACCATGTGCTTTGAACTATTTTCTATTATGAATTTCTATTACAGCATTTTTCTTTAGTATATGCATGTAAAATATAATTGCATTCAGAGAGATATAATTAGGTCATAAAAGTTGTTAATGAATCAGTTAATCTGTATTGATTTACTTAATTGTAAAAAGGTGTCTATAAATGGAAAAAACGAACTTACACTGTAAAAATAACTGCTCACAGTGCAATGTTCTTGCTATTGTCAATTCATACATTCTCAACTAATGAGTACCCACAATTTGTTCACATACATCTTAAGAATATGAGTCTGTTTGGCAATCAACATTGTGAATGCAATTCCCATACATTTTATTTTACAAAAGATTTTCTTGAAAAGAAATGATACATACATAGATAGATTTAAACCCATACCGTAACAATTAAGTCATAGGATGGCCAAAAGACAAAATAGAATGCACACATGCAGAAGTTAATAAGAGCATACAAAAACAGTTGTACATATGCTACTAAAGAAATATAAAACAGGGGGGACCTGATCAATAGAAAAAGTGATTCAGGCATGAGGTGCAGGAAATCCTTTAACTACGTCCCAGTGTGGTCAGCCAATTGTCACATACAATAAATGTTGATAAACAGGCCAAACAGATTAGCTAACAATCAAGTATTATTGACAGGGGCCTGGTGGCCTTGGAATGTGCATCAAGGTAAAAGTGGCCATCAAGAGAAAGAGGGGGAAAACAGGGAAGGGACCCCTAAAGCAAGGAAAGAATAGACAGTGGGGAAGTGGGCAGGAGAGTGGGGAAAAAAACATTGTCATGGGGGACAGCAGTTTGTTCCCACAAGCAAGGATGCATTAAGAGGACTTCTATCATAAACTCTTGAATCACAATTAGAGCAATTGTGCAGTAAAATGAGAGACTTGGTAATCAAGACAGGACTGCCATATAGAAATAAATTTGTCATGCTTGTACTTCACAATCACAGAGAGTTTTTCATTATTAAAAATGCCTTGCATTCTGGATATAACCTTCTCAAAACCAAGTTTCATTTCCACTAATGGGCTATGGTTAGCTTTGTAGCGAAAAAAGGGAAAGAGATCAAGGTGTGAGACCATTGTGGCACATCTCTTATTGGTCTGGGAATAAAGCTTCCCAAGGATTTCTCTTGACATTTATTTGCATAAGAAATATAATCATATTATACACCCTAATCCATAGGCGACATGAACTGGACAGGACCACCATATGTGGAGCATGTCACCATCAACCCCACAGCCGCGAAAGCAAGAGGGCTTGTAGTTAGGGACAAATTTATCAATACATGTTGATGTGAAATATCATTATGAGACAACCTTGTATGAATTTTTAAGGGCTTTTTGGAATAGCTTTCTAAATCAATGCCTATCCCTCTGGCACAAGGGTCTTGTTTAGATCTCATTCCCACTGGGCGCAGAAAGACAGCATATCATAGGAATCGTGATTTCAAATGGAAACATAGATCAGGATAACGTGTCTTTGGTAGTCACAGCAGATTTACAAAGGAATTCAAAGCCCGTAAAATGAATGCGGAAAATGGGATTCTGGGTTAACGAAAAAGTGGCGCTGTTGGAGGTAGTGAAAAAACGTGTTTGTGGGTAGGTGGTGATCCTCCCATAGTTGGTCAAAGGTGCGGATACCTGTGTAAGCACAGAGTGCACTGTTACCAGGCCATGGGAGATCCACCAGCTAAAAGCAACTTTATCGGCCATGTCTGGAGTGAACAGGGGACAGTCAATGAAGTGAAAGAGTGATAAATGGGAGACATCAGGCTCGCCGAGTATTATGGGGTACAAAACAGATAGTGTATGTGCAAGAATAGGATTAAACAGTTTTGGATGCAAAGAGTGTGGTAGCCAGTTAGGGAAGGTCAAGGGAACAGGATGTACTTGAGGCAGGTCCTAAAATAGAAATTGGAGAAGCAGGGTAATCTGGGCTGCTTGATAATAATGGTGTATGTGAGGGACCCCCGAGGCCCCCAATGGATACGATAATGGTAAAGCAATTGATGATTCAGACAAGCTTGCATCGAATCAAAGAGAAAGTTCAATATTTGTGCCTGCATGATACGAAGTATATGGGGAGGTATACGTATCGGGAGCACATAAAAATGATACAGTACATTAGGTATGTAGAAACTCTTGATAGCATGTGTTTGGCCGAATTATAATAGCGACAGAAGGCTTCAATTGAGAGCAGGCCATGAAGGCGTTGGAGCAGCGGGGGAATATTGGCACAGTATAAGGAGTCATAGTCAAGGGTGAGTTAGATTCCCAAGTAGGGAAGAGTTCGTGTCCATTGAAAATGGAACTGGGCTTGGATCAGATCGAGAATGACCAGAGAGAGACTAATGGGCCATACACACTATAAGATTTTCTGAAGACTTTTTCCTTCAGACTTACCAAAACCACATAATATGAGGTCAAACCTAAACACTTTCAATTTGTATGCAATCTGGCAGGCCCTTGCACTACATAGAAAAGGTAGATCTGAAGGAAAAAGTCTTCAGAAAATCTTATAGTGTGTATGGCCCATTTCACTCATAGCTGTAGACTTCACATGAAGGCCAGAGAGCTCAGCAAAACATGAGAGAAGGTATAAAAGGTTCAGAAGAGAAATGTGTAAGGGTGTGAGATACAACAAAATGCCATCAGCGAAAAGGGCTATTTTGTGATGTGTAATTCACAATTATTTTCAACTAGATTGGTGGTGTCATAATGATAATATTTCTGATTCATTTGCAGAATGTGTAAGATCTAATATTTTTTCTTCTTATAATTTATCTAGATGACTCCATAGCCTATTATTATTATTATTATAATATTATAGTAGAATGATTTTACTCGTGTAGGTTAATATTAAACAGGTGGTACAGTTGGTGAAAACCAGGATCCAAAAGTTTGCCTAAATAAACTGAAAGATGACTTACTGGATATGCCTTCATATAGTAGTAACCAATTCTAGCACCATAGAGTGAGAGAGTTAATGTTTTTGTAGTTGATGACGCACAACAAGAAAATAACAGCTTTCATGAAATTCCATGAGCTGAGCAAAAATCATGAATTTCCTTTCATGTTTTCTATCACCAAATCACTTTTTATTTTCATAATTCAAACATAATAAAGTGTGAAGAGAATAAAGGATTATATTTCCTATATCTTTGACAGCTATTAAATACTCAATGAAAAGCAACAGCCAGTGGTTAAGTGTACTTTGCAATAAAAAAGAATGTAGTGCCACAGTAGGGGCTTGTTTACATCGCCCTCTTATGAGCAATTTACAGTAGATAACTTTTCTGAGGGCAATTATAGGGTGGCGAGGAAGTGTTATTTATGTTGCCTCCTCACCATCTGTTATAACCCCTAAAAGACTGCAAAACCATGCAGTCCCATTTACTTTATAGCAAATGTAGTTCCAAAACATCTGGGGTGCCAAGGTTCACCATCACTGCTCTAGGCTATTTATATGGGCATGGTACATCTGAGTAACTTCCAATACAAAGTGAAGATGAATTATATCTTATATAACACATACATCTTTCCGGCAATAGCTGTTCCAACTTTGCAATATTATAATATATCAAAATGCTCCTCATTGTAACTGCTCGTTAAAAAGGTAGAGGTTCTTCACTTTTGAAAGGTATGCCACTTCAGGATTTCCTGTGATGAGTAAGTGGCCTAGGCAGTGTATAAGCATTTCATATACCCCAGGACTATTACAGCCTCTTTCTCACAGCGCTATGATATGTTAGAGGAGCACAAGGGTTACTGAAAATAGCAAGGCTCCAGAGCATCCATTCCAACTGTGTGTGACAGGTCACTAATAGACTAAAATAAAAGGGCTGGTGTCTAACCACCAGGTAAATGGGAATACGTGTACAGGTAAAACAGAAACAAATTGGGATTTTAGAATGATGATCTATATTTTAATTGAACTATTTGTTAGCTTGTAAAATCTATAATACATTGGTGTAGAAGATGCATCATCACCTAAATATACTGTGTGTTTCATGTTCAAATATGTTATGTGACAAAAGGTTTTTATAGGTCACTCCATAACACATGAGAAGATGAGTCTTTTCGCATTGAACTTCAAAACATTCTCAATATTCCTAGTCTCCAGGGTAATTCATTCTATGGAACAATTGAGTCACAGCATTCCTAAATTAGGAGCCAGCACTGAAAGCAAGGTTCACCAAACAATAGTCTGCATACAATGTACTCAATCTGATCAAGCCTTATCCTCCCTCTATGAACTAATAAACCATTCTGTCATTGTTAACTCACAACTAAAGGTTGAGCTGATGATTTTCAGCATTTCTAATAAACCAGTGCATGTGTCTCAGCCATAGAGTATTAGATGAATCACTACAAGGGTGACAAGGGTTTTCACTTCTGGACGAATCTCTGGATCTTTGTCAGGTTCTAGGATACTGAAGACATCAGCTGTGGTTTCTTCAGTAGCAGGAATTCAGGACCTGTTATCCAAGAAGAATTAGCAAAGGCACTTGCAGATAATGGCCTGGTGGCATGATCTGCAGGATTCATTTCAGTTGGGACATAATGACATTGTTCAGATTTAGATGATTTCCTGATTCTTTCAACACGGTTGCTGACATAAACATAGAAACGTTTAGTCTGGTTGTATATGTAACCCAGAACAACTTTGCTGTCTGTGTAGAATTTGATGTCGTCTATCACAATGTCCAGCTCACTTAGTATGAAATCTGCAATTTCTACAGCTAGAACAGTCCCACGAAGTTCAAGCCTAGGGATTGTGTGCTCTGGCTTAGGTGCTAACTTAGCTTTCCCAAACAGAAACCCTATGTGGACTTGATTAGAAGAGTCTCTTACCTTGAGGTAGGCAACAGCTGCTATAGCCTCAGTTGATGCATCTGAGAAGATGTGAAGTTCTTTTCTCTGACTTGTAGTAAGGGAAGCTGAAGTGTAGCAGCGTGGTATACGGATTCCATCTAAGGCACTTAGAGATTGTTTCCAGGACTCCCACTTAGGAAGCTTGTCTGATGGCAGTGGAGCATCCCAATCTTTAATAGTCTCTGAGAATTGCCTAAGCAAGGATTTGGATCATATAGGCTATTTACTACTGACAGAACACCACGCTTGGTAAACGGCTTGTCTGTAGAGCTGACTTGAAAGCCGAAGGTATCCTTTGACAAGTCCCACTGTAGGCCCAGACTTCTCTGTTCAGGTGGCATGTCCATTCCAAGATTAAGGTCTTTAAACCCTCGAATCTTTTATTTTTTCATATTTTCCAATGCAAAGTTGGAACAGCTATTGCCGGAAAGATGTATGTGTTATATAAGAGATAATTCATCTTCACTTTGTATTGGAAGTTACTCAGACGTACCATGCCCATATAAATAGCCTAAAGCAGTGATGGCGAACCTTGGCACCCCAGATGTTTTGGAACTACATTTGCTATAAAGTAAATGGGACTGCATGGTGGTGCAGTCTTTTAGGGGTTATTAGTAGTAACCAATTCTAGCACCATAGAGTGAGAGAGTTAATGTTTTCGTAGTTGATGACGCACAACAAGAAAATAACAGCTTTCGTGAAATTCCATGAGCGAAGCAAAAATCATGAATTTCCTTTCATGTTTTCTATCACCAAATCACTTTTTATTTTCATAATTCAAACATAATAAAGTGTGAAGAGAATAAAGGATTATATTTCCTATATCTTTGACAGCTATTAAATACTCAATGAAAAGCAACAGCCAGTGGTTAAGTGTACTTTGCAATTAAAAAGAATGTAGTGCCACAGTAAGGGCTTGTTTACATCGCCCTCTTATGAGCAATTTACAGTAGATAACTTTTCTGAGGGCAATTATAGGGTGGCGAGGAAGTGTTATTTATGTTGCCTCCTCACCATCTGTTATAACCCCTAAAAGACTGCACCACCATGCAGTCCCATTTACTTATTAGCATCCAATGGTGGAATGATTTTTTCTGCACCACAGTAGAAAGTATTGTGGCTGTGGCATGTGTAATCCCTTTTGTATGGCTGCCTTTGAGATTTGCGTTGCCAGCTTGAGGGCAGTAAAAACAAGCCTTTACTGCCTGTTTATGCTGCACACCCAACCACAAATGTAAACTAGGACTAAGGGCTTTTATTATGTGCTCTGTATGGAGATACAGAGTATTTAATGCTATGCATCTGCACATTTTCGGTTATAAAATACACACATAGACATCACTTCTTTGTGTGAGCTTTATAAATTGGAAAGAAAAAAAAAATACTTTCTTTTGAGTAAAAACATGCTTACATTTGCAAAAGATTACCCATAAACAATATAATGCAATCAAATACTGTATATAAATGCTACACTAGCCATATTATAAATTTGTGTTATAAAAAAAACACCTTTTTATTTTCAACTGCAGCTAGTCATCATCATTAGGAAAACAGCCAAAAGCCCCTTATGGCATAAAATATTGTACCTTTAGGTGGAACCTGCTGAGATACCAATACTGAAGCTGAGTTTGCTCACTTGTTTTTCAAGGTGCACTCCACAATCATTCTCATCCACCTTTTCCTCCTGGTGACTCGCTAATAACAAGCAAGAATGCCCATATCATATCTGATATGAACACATTTATTCCATGGTAAAGCTCGCCATAGATAGGTGGAATTTCAAATGAAAACGTGGGTCCCTGCAATAATCTGCAAAAGGCAGCCCCAATAAAAGCAATGGGAGGCTGCAAGCTAATTTCTCTCACTCGTATGTAATCACTCATGCAGGGATCATAAGCTATCTTATAAGCATTCTATTAAAAAAAAGTTTTGGTTGGACTCACTATAACACCACTGGCTGCATGCTGGCATTAGGTAATAAACTTAAGGTTTACACAACCAGGCAATTAGTATTTTTAGAAGAAGATCAGCAATGACATTGCATCAATTTCTCCCAGTATACAGTAAGGTGCAACATCCATTCATGTCCTTAAAAAATATATATTATTAAAATATAGCCTGAAGGCGGTGATTGGTTTTTGGGGTCCTGTACACGGCTAGGCTCTCAAAAGTCTCACACATGTGGTATCCCTGTATTCAGGAGATGCAGCCTAATGTATTTTGGGGTGTAATTCCACATATACCCATGGCATGTGTGAGCTATATATCATTTAGTGACAACTTTGTGTAAAAAAAAAAAAAAATTTTAATTTTCCCGAAGTTTGTGGAAAAATATAAAGTATTTCATGGACTCAACATGCCTCTCAACAAATAGCTTGGGGTGTCTACTTTCTAAAAAGGGGTCATTTGGGGGTGTTTGAACTGCCCTGGCATTTTATGCCCAATATTACAAGCTTATGCCACACATCACCCACTCTTCTAACCACTTGAGTACCAAGCCTTTTCTGACACTTTTTGTTTACATGAATACGTTTTGTTTATTTTTACTAGAAAATTATTTTGAACCCCCAAACATTATATTGCTGAGGCCCTGCTATTAGACCTCCCAGCATCCACCCACTTCTAATGATGGGCATACAAGCAATGTGTCCTTCATTCACATCGAACAATGTGTATGGAGAAATCTCTGCCAAGAAAAGAGTTAAAAAATATATGGAGAAGCATAGGAGAGATCCGCCCTCTGTGTCCACCCCATCCCCTATGCTTTGCCTTATATGCTCTTTTTTTTTTTTTACTGCGGTGGTGAAATCACCTCCTACAGTGCTGCAATCATTGATTTGCGTATATGCTGAGAACAAACGCTGTTGCTGTCAGGATAAACAAATCAGTACTGCAGCTGATGGGCATGCCTGTAAAGCAAACAATGATTAACAATAAAACACAGGAACAATTAAACATTACAATATCATAGTATACAGTGCAGTAAAACAGTAGAATGGCGGTATATGCAAAGCAAACTATGGTTAACAATGAAAAAACATAGCAGAAATAAAAAAAATACATTATAATAGTATACAGTACAGTAAAACAGTAAAATGGCAATATCTCCAAAGCAAACTATGTTTAACAATGAAAAACAGTAACAATAAAACATTACAGTATAGCAGTATATTATAAAGCACAGTAAAACAGTAAGAACAGAAAATTAATGAAAATTAACTCAATAAAATTCATTGTCTTTGAAATGCATGAACCGCAAGATTTGCTTGTATCTAGTCCTGGCCATAGCAGCAGAGAATACGGGCATATGATGAATTGGGTCAGTGGACCAATATGACAGCAACTCACTCTTTTTAGAAATGACCAGGAGGAGGGATAGACCCAGAAAGGTTCTAGATTCAGAAACAGTGATACGTTTCCATACAAATTCTCTGGCAGGGGTCAAATTTGGATTTTCGGTGATAAATTAAACGGCATATAAATTGCTTTCGTCCACAATAGATCTGTACAGATCTTCCATGAAAAATAGCTCATAAAAACCAAGGGGAGTAAAATCGGCTGTTTCAACCTGAACTCCAGATTGGCCACTGAATGTAGGAAGTCCGGGGCGCAATCAGGATTTGCAAGCGCATCAGGAAGGACACTATGGGCTCTACGGGTCTATCTTCAAATTCTTGGTGGCTGCAGGACACTACTTGTGCTAGCCACCACATCAGCTTGAACTGCACTTAACACGACTCGCCACGTCACCAAGTGTTGCTGCAGTTCTGGTTTGTCTATGACCAGAATGTACTATGCTGCTGGTGCTTGCCAGTTCACCAGAAGGTTGAGCTGCACTAGTACCGACACTTTGCGGCATACGAGAACCATGTGATTGTTGCACCTCAGCAACAGAAGAACAAGGTCGTGTACTTCTTACCTTAGTAGGGACCTTAGTAGGGATCACTACTCTGTCATCAGAGCTATCTGTCAGGGTGCAGCTGCTCTCTACAGGTTCAAATACTGAGCCTGATTCTGACAGTGAGGCTTCCCCATCGCTCTCATCTGTCATGCTCAGCATCATGTAGGCCTCTTCACTAGTGTCATTCTGTTTAGACATTTTAGCCAATAAATTTACAGGTACCTTGTGTGACTCACAGGTAAAAAAAGCACCTGGTTGTCAAGGACTGTTTGAACTGCTACCAAAAAATTTAACTGCTAGCGCTAGCAGAGATCAGGCCTGACTCTGCTAACACTGCAATTTAGTGTGCTGTGCATCAGAAGTGACAGTGATATGCTGATACTGCACTTTTTGGGGGCTGGGCGGAGGAGCTAAATGCAGGTGTCAGGGCTGATCCTGCTAATGCTGCATTCAGGAACACTTACAAAGATATTGATCCGTTCAGACACTATACTAGTTATTGAGGTGTTTAATGTCTGTGTATGTGTGTGTGTCACTTTCAATGAAAGGGTTAAAATGTATTACTAAATATGTGACGGCAATCTGACGCTATCCTGGGTTGATGCTAACTAACGTTAACGCTAACTGACGTCACCTGTGACACTAATACAGTAATCAGAAAAAAGATCTGTACACTATAATAGTGACACTGTGACAGGGCAATGAAGGGGTTAACTGGGGGTGATCAGGGGGTTAAATATTTATTAGGGGATATATGATGGGTACTCTAAACCTATCTGGGACAGACACTAACTACTACTAACTGACGCCCACACTAACTGGCATCGCCAGTGACACTAATACAGTAATCACTAAATTATCTGCATAATGTCTATAGTGACACTGTGACAGGGAGTGAAAGGGTTAACTGGGGGGTAATAAGGAGTTGAAAAATGTGTCTATGTGTACTAATGTCAGTTTAGTGCTTGTGTACTCACAGTTGATGCTCTTTCCTCTAATGCTGGAGCTGAAAAAGGCTCCAGGAGAGGTGATTGTATCATTTCCTGTGCCTGTGTTTACATTACAAAGGCACAGGAGGTTCTGCCATTAGTCAGAACCAATCACTAGATCCAGGCCATAAATCATAATGATTGATCGATTCTGAACCGAATCAGACCACCGTGGGGACGACAGACAGGCGGGCGTGTGCGCTCCCCAACCCTAGCTCGCAACCGACGTACAGGTACGTCAATTCGTGCATCCAAGCCACTTTGCCACAGTTAAACTGTGGTGGATGGCCGGCAGTTGGTTAAAGCCTTGCTGGACCCTTCAGAAAAGCTCAACATCCCTACTCTGGGATGAGTAAATAAGCTCTATCCCACTTCAACTGTGTCGGAATACTTGAAGATTGTGGAGATAGAAGAGCAGTGCCATGCATTCATAAGAAATCTTGAAAACTCAAATTGGTTGGAGAACAATGATAATTTTACCGGTGTTTGAAATAAACCAACCAATGTTTTGGCCACTGCAGTCATATCAAATATTCTGGAACACCAATAACATATTAGGACACAAACTGCAGGCCTCATGACCAGCAGATCTAACACTACAAAAGCCTTGAAAAGGGGAAGCCCCAATCCCCTGACGTGCATTGGATATGTTTTATGTCATACACCAAAAAAGTGATAATTGTTCTCCAATCTGCTAGAGTTTCCAAGACTTTCTATAGAGAATATGCAGGGTGCTTCTCACTTCCCATTACAATCTTCACATGCAGTAAGGGACCCAGGAGACACAAATTTAATTATTCAAATAGTAAGAACTTTAAAAGGAACACCTAGAAGACCCAGCAGACAAATTGAAAGGTGGACAGTTTGCAATATGGTACCATCAGGTACATGATGACTGCTTGAAAAGGGTAGAGTAATCTGAAACATGCCCATTCTTCACAGAGTTTCAGAGATTCAGTATGTTTACAAAAATAATGGATGTCTAAGCTGTTAACTGCTGAGATATTTTCGGAACATTCACTCAATAAGGACTTTTGAAATAGGGAAGCTAAAAGTTACATTTTAACAACTACTGAATGCTTGGAGAAATAAATTAAGGAACATTCCACACCATTAACGTTCCTGTCTAATTAGCACATACCAGTCATTGTGCTTATGGCAGTAATCCTCAGCCATTGTTGAAATACATATTTGAGTTGCAGTGATGACTGGTTTCTCAACAAAGGAAGAAGAATAGAAGAAGAAACAGAAAATTAAATCAATATTACTGAGAGTACCTCAGTAATATTGAGGTACTCTCAGTAATATTGATTAAAACAGTAACAACGTACAGCTTCCCCTCTTGCTCCTCACAAAGAGGGGTGGTTCTACTTCTCCTGACGACTTGTGTTCCCAATTGGGGTGTCAGGAGAGTAGATGCCCTTCATCTGGGTTAACCTCCAATTGAGCCACACAGACCCATTATGTTTTCAGTGCCCATCGTGCCAAACTGACTGAAGTGTGCTTATGTCAAACCTGCACTTGTTTTTCTTTCTATTCTTATGCCCTTTTACATGTATATCTTATTGCTGTAACATCTCCACTTTGTCCACTGTTTTGTATTATTCTTATTGTTTATATTGCGGTTATTTTTGCAATGTTCATATGTATGTTTGTTAAACTCAAATAAAAAATATTGATTTAAAAAAAAAAAAAAAAAAGAAACAGAAAATGACATTCTCTTTAATGTTTCCAACAATTTATAGTATAATAATACATCATTTTAAATATATTTATGTGTAAATTGCCTCGTATCTTAGTTAGAATTTCAAAAATGAAAGACAAGATCAGGAGCAGAATGGATTGATCATCGTTTCCTCACCAGCAGTTGTCATTTTTTTCACACAGAATTGACTGATGTTTGTAGGGGCAAGCGTTTACACAGCACACCAAGGTCAAATAAAATTCAGTGGTCAGAATTCGGAATCAGAGTTAGAGTAGGTACATACCTGTAGGACATTCATCATAGCCCTTCTGACTGCTCTAAGCATTTCCTAAAACCTTTACTGCTACAGTTATCTTGCTGAATGCAGACACAAATGCCCAGCAGTAGACAGAAATGAAAATACATTTAAAAAAAATCATGCCATAGTATGTTACAATTGATGTATGGTACTGCAATCTCCCCTTACTCTGCCCTAAACACTGGTCCATGGATGACCTATGGTAAATACAGCTTTGGGTATAAATGATGCAGAAAGTGAAATCAAGATCTGGAACATCTGAAAGACTGTGTAACATGTAACTCACAGTGAACACCTGCTCATTCTGCTGTAATACAAAATAATAAACTGTTAACATCACCCTGCTACGTTGACATCGTATTCTACACTTCCACAAAGGAATCAGGTGTAAAAGAATAATCTGCATATGTGGAATGAAATTACCTAAAACATAATCCTTTAAGACTCTTACAAATGTGTGGCTGTACAGTTTACCTCATTTTTTTTTTTTTAACACCAAAAATGTCTCCTATCGCTTCAAATGTAGTTTCTGATATATCTAGCAACAACCTTTTGGAGACACATTAGTCAATACTTGACATTTCCAAGAAGACGTAAAAGCAGTAAAAGTCACCGCAATACTAGTGACAGTCTATTTAGGTCTGGCAGGCTCAATCTTCATGTGTGATACAAACTATTTGATGAGGTACATCGTGTGCTTTCCTCCCATCTGTTCATTTCTTGAGAAACCAACAATTTTTTTTTTTTCCTATGTATTCTTTGAATAGATTTATCTTACAATAACGTCATAAAAATAAGTTGTGACTTGGCAGAAATAGGGTATCTACACATCATAATAAGTAAGTTACATAACAATGTGTGAGATCAAAGTTTATGTTCACTCTTTAAGTCACTTCCATTTGCATTCTGAGTGATTGTATGATAATATACCTAACACCAAACGTCTACAAACACCCCCACCCCCCCCCCTGACATTTTTTACACAGGAAATGCTCTATAGCAATGAGCACATTTCTACATAATACAAATTGTAGTATTTGTTAATAGGAAAAAGAACATGATGTTAAGGTTTCTAGTTCTAGTGAACCTGGTGACAACCAAGAATCCCTTACCACTCACTTCCTGTTTTTGCTATGGGACCGGAAGTGAAGTAAAATCTCACGAATAGGACACAGAGGGCAAAAAAAAACAACAAAGAAAACAGATGGGGTAAACTTTCCTTTACTCTATCCAACATTTTTAGTTCTACTTTTTTCAAAATAAAGAAGGTGTAAATATATATAGCTATTACCGCATCCCTCAATACTGTCAAAAATTACAAAAAAAATAAAAAAGAAAACCCTCTAGAAACATTATGGGTGCTTCAGCTATCAGGAACGAATCAACAGCTATAACATTCCTTATAAAAGGTACATGTTTTTGTATAATCAGTATTAAAAACAGATTAGGCATTAAAAATGCACTTTGGTAAGGGCAAAGTATATCACTTACTCCAGTCAAGAGTGGAATATACAAATTGATGTTTAGTAAACTAGAAGTGAAAAACAAAGACTTAACAATCTCAAATTCTCAGTTGTTCTGTGTCTGTAGGATGAAAATTGAGTCCTGACATGTTTCATGAAAAATCACTTCTTCAGGAGACATCATGCTAGAGGATATACAGTACATACATTAGTACAAAAACATCATACATACAGTACATATGTAATCCAATGTGTGTATATGACTTAATTACTTTTAAATCGCAATGTGCAAAGAAGTATAATCAAACAGATGGAGATACTGAATGATATCCGGAAACAGAAGAGTTTTTTTATTTTATAAATGTCAGGGGGGGTGGGGGTGTTTGTAGACCTTTGGTGATAGGTAAATTATCATACAGTCACTCAGAATGCAAATGGAAGTGACTTAAAGAGTGAACATAAACTTTGATCTCACACATTGCTATGTAACTTACTTATTATGATGTATAGATACCCTATTTCTGCCAAGACAACAACTTATTTTTATGACGTTAATGTAAGATAAATCTATTTAATAAATATAGGGTAAGGATAAGGTATGGTGACTTTTTTTCATATTTTGTGATTAATATGTTTCAATAAACTTGAATTTTTCTAAGAGATACCACAGCTTGTTCCTTTTTGAAGCCCTTTTGATGGGCACACACTTGTGCTTTCATCCCCTCTTCCCTTTCTCAATAAATATAGTCCAGAAGAATAGAAATAAGGCAAGCAACAGAGGCCATAATAAACACCATCCAAGGTGACCCGATAGCCATGATATAAAAAGCAATGATGTTATAATTTAACTACACAAGTGCATATTATAAAGATGGCCATAATAATATGAGGTTAAACTCCTGCCTATATCAACTAAACAAAAGACTAAAAAGGAATTCATCCTATGACAACAACCAGCAACAGGAGTATGTTTCCACACTTTCAAGGCAGCAGTACAGACCATACCATAGTTTCCTCCATATTCACACCCGCTGCTGAAAATAATTCAGAACAACAGAAACATTGACAATGAAACTAAGCACAACAGAAACATGCATCCCTGATAACTTCGGTACCATAACAATATAAGGTTAATGCAGCGCTATTTTTTTTATTATTAAAACAATAAAAGATATTTGCACCTTTCTATATGAGCAATGTTTTTTTTTTTTTTTTTTAATTCTTTCAAGTAATGAAGAACAGACTCTCTTGAAAATATTAAAAAAGATCGAAGGTGATGTGGTTTATGCAAAGTCAAACTCTTTTACTAAACTGCTAAACAAGAAACAGACTTCAAACTCCTTGGCAATTATCCAGAATAAAAATACTTGGCTTTCATTGAGTAGACAATCCTCCAGGTCTGATCAAGGATCAGCCACGAAGACTTTCTTTAATCTATGTAATTTCTTTTAATTATGCTGGCAAGAACAGGCCAGCAAAATCTACTTAAATGGTAATGAAAAAAATTCAATTAGGTAAAAATGTGGATGTAGGGTTGAGTCATCTAGTAAAAAAAATTATACATGTGTAAATGTAAGCAAACTTTAACCTTTTAAGTTTGGGATAATATGAAAGGAGTCATTTCATGTTCTTTTTAGGTTATGCTCCTTCAAAGAAAACAGCCAATCTAAATAATAAAAAAATAAAAGTAAAGAAGAAACCTAAGGAAACCTAAAAAAAAATCAGCAATAATGAAGAAAAGAAAAAAAGGGATCTGACACAATTTTTGGAAAGGAAGAAAGGATACCATATCATGAATAATGCTTTTCAAGCATCTGCACTACCCCTCATTACCCCAAACCCACCATTACCTGCAAAAAAATACTAAAATCTGAATTGTATACAATCTCCTTTTGTTTCACCCACAGCTGCTGCATGTAACCTACCAGGCTAGGTATAAATTAAATAAATAACATAATTAGGAATGTTCTCAACATGGTTGCTGTTTATTCTAGTGGAGATTATTTAGAAAATGTACAATGAGATTTTAAACATATTATATTGTATTTATATTAGAGGTATAAGAGATTTACCTTTTAGTTTTCAGCTGTCATTTGTATGTTAGGAATCTGTTTGTGCTGATTGTATCAATATTGTTATTTAAATTGTGTTGCCATTGTTCACTGTAACCCTAAGAAACTTGGGTAGCCATCCCAGACAATCAGGCTTTCAACTCCAGTGATTCCTGCTCATGGGTGCAGATAACTAAGGATCCTGTCCATCCGCTGCATAGCATTTACTGGAAAGGGAAAAACCGTGCCACATACCAACCTGGCCTGAAAGGTGAATCAACAAGACAGCTTCATCCTGACTCCACTTGAACCATGCCCTTCGATGCATTTCACCTCACCCACCTTAACGGTTAGGCCCCCGTGGGTTGGGCCAGCCGGGTTGGTGTGTGGCTGTGTTTCTCCCTTTCCAGTATGTACCAGTGTTGCCATGAGTGTGATATACTCCCTTTCCATTTACCCTTGATTATTGTATGCCTTTCTGTTTCCTAAATATTGTCCAAATAAAAGCCATGTGTTACCTAAATCTTGGCGCCCAAAGAGTATTTATTCCAGATCTGTGCAAAAATCGAGCATGAAACGACACTAATACTTTACCTCTGTGCATGAACTTCCTATATATAAAAGATTGGTAACTGCCCCAACCAACCTCTTTTCATAAAATAGGGAATTCATTTTGAAATTGTATCACCCTCATTATTACCCATCATTTTATCCGAAATGCCCAAGTCAATAACAGGAATGGTCAGATTTAAATCTCATGTCTGTGGTGGGCAGTTAGAGAAGGTGACACTATTCATGAACCCCCTACTAGAACACTGCTCAGCTTAAGACACATCTAACAGAAAGCAGAGGTATCATAAATTCCAATGAAACAGTCCAAGATTAGTGAGTAGCAGGGTTCGGCGAACATGACTAAAGTATGCTTGCCAAACCCCACTACCCCACTAAAGTCAATGGGAGAAAAATGTTAAAGCCTTGTTTCTAGGCTAATAGGCAAGTGATTGCACCAAAGCAAAAAAAAAATATATTATATATATATATATGTTTTAATTTAATTTGGCAGAGCAGTGATTTTAGCAATGCTCGCCCTCTCTCATTACACCTGCTCTGCAGTTTTCACCTATGCCCTGTTCCCCAGCTCCATATCACCTTGCCCTAGCTCCTCAACACCCCACTCCTCCCTTCTACCACCATGCCTTCCTCACTCTTCCAGAAAGATCCCCCGGGATTTATCTAGTGCACAGTCAAACTCTTTTACTAAACCTTCCTCACCTTACCCAGTGTACCGGGACGTCTGAGCTTCCAACAATTTGCACTTTTTGGATTTTGGGGCACATTACCAAGAAAAAAAAAAAAAAAAAATATATATATATATATATATATATATATATATATATATATATATATATATGTATACATTTGTTGCCCTATGCTTGCAGGCCATTTTTTTTTTTTCGACCAATTTTGTTAGTTATTTTTTTTAGTTCTTTCTCTTGGTCTAGTTGCAGGCGGTAGAGCATTTCCAGGTCTGCAGCCGGGGGCGTCTTGCTGCCTGTGGTTGGCTTCCTGTTGGGGTAGGGTGATGAGTAAGAGGCTTGTGCTCTGGTCTGGTGTAGTAAGGTCGGTGTGATAGGTGTAAAAAATAGCTGGAGGGTAAAATCATCAAACAAGGTTAAATAAAATACCTTAACACACATGTTATATGGGCATGATCAAGTCCATCAGGTGGGGGAGAAACCCCGACGGTTGATGTGTCTGTGTGGCTAAAAGATGTATCTCAGTCTCCAGCAAAGCGCCAGCTCCACCGCACAGAGAAGTCAATTCTGTGGAGGATGCAAAAGTCAAAAAAGGCGAAGTGCCTCTAAGTGCAGTAAGTTTTAATTAAAGTAGGCACACAAGATCTAACAACTCACATAGTAAGTAGGCACGATCTGAGGTCATGAGGTGATCGTAGGATCCGGAGTCCTGAATCCGGGAGAAAAGAGGTTGTTTAAGGCCGGTAGATGGAAGCAGAGGACAGTACAAGCCGGCTGCTGTCTTCCGGATCCGGCTGATCTCTGCGTGTCAGGATGGAACGCCAATTTCTTTGGCCTGGTTTCACCCCAAGCTTTCACAGCCCTCTACTCTTCAAAGGGACAAGTTGACTCAGCCTTTGGTCAGGTCATTTCCTTTTGCTGAGGTTCAGGGGTCTGGCTCTCATGCAAGGAAGTCTTCTCTTCCTTTTTTAAGGAATCCCTATGGAAAGTCAGTGGATCATTCTGGGGAAGAGACCTAGACACCCTTGATATCAAGGGGCTTGGTTGTCTTTGGCGTCTTGTTTTCCAAGGTAACATCCAGAAGTTCTGGGCTGTTTTATATAATCCTGGATTCAAGCAGATAATGCCATAGAGGTGGCATCCTTCAATTTGCAGGTGGATCAAGAGTTTTGCAGTAGCAAAAGGCTAGATTGATATCCATGGCAAAATGTCAGGCTCCAACCTTGTCCGGCATGAGTTTTCCAGGTATACATCTTGGCAGGCAGACTGCATCTGACAGCAGTGCCTAAACCTGTGAGACTGATTTATATCCCTGGAGCTATTGCTGGAGGTGTCCCAGGTAGCCAACTTCAGAGGTTGACCTGAGGTCAAACTAAAGGCTAGGCAGTTTTGGCTCAGGTGCAATGGTCCTCTGGTAGGATGCTCCTGTGACTTTCAGTATTTTCTTCCCTCGTTTGTCTCGTATGTTCAGAATGGAAAGCATTCCGGTGTTCCAGGCTGATCCAGACAGATGTGGTACGCCAACTTAAAGGGGGTGCTAGACAGTTGCTCCAAGGGATCTACTGGATCAGAATCCTCTGTTTCTAAGGAATGTGTTTTGCCACCCAGCTTCAAGCTGCCTTTGACAGCTTGATAATTGAAGCTCAAATTTTAAGACCAGGCATCATGGAGTCTAGGAATCCCTTGATGCTAAGCAGGGAGGTCTACTTCTTCATGTTAAATCTATTGCTGGACATGTGGTGATTGCTTATCTTGGTGTAAGCCTCAGAACTTTCTCCCCAAAAGTTTATTAGCTGGACAATTCCTCTCCTGCAGCTGGGCCTAAGTCAGCATTTGGCTCTTAATATTGCTGCCCATGTGACTTTGTGGGATTTTAAGTAGTTCACTCGTAGCCTTCACTTAGAGTGGTGACTGTTGAAGACTGGTGACCTTGTCTGGCATGGAACCTTTTACAGGTTTAACATAAGACAAGGTTGTTAGAACCCAGTTCTCCATCTTGCTCCAGTTAGTTTCTATCTGTCTCCTCAAACAGGACATCCTTATTCAGTTCTTTGATCTGCATCCAGTTGACCCAAAGGAAGTTTCCGTCTCTTGGATGGATGTGGTCATGTTTGAAAGTTTATCTCTCAGCCTTTACGTTGCTCTTATATTTCAATATGAATCCTGTACTGATGCTTAATTTTTCTATCTCCATCATATTAAGTTTACTCAGCAGACCATCAACCAACTCCATGGTCTAGGATTCAGGTTCCATCCTGTCCTGACAAGATGCACTCTACTAAATCTATGAGTGCATCCTGAGCACTTGGCTGCAGACTACAGTTTCTCAGATTGGCAAGGCTACCACCTAGGCTTCTATCCTCACTTTCCCTGTGTTCTACCAGGGGCTTGGAGTTATTGTAACTAGATTAACGCACTTGCTGCAGGAGAATTTGGGTGTTATCCATTGTCTTTTTTCCATCTGCGCTGTAATTTATGGGGCAAGGGCCTGTCCGCCTGTCCTGGGGATTTGCATGTTGATGAGGATGGGGAGGGTATCACAGATGGTGCTCAATTGTTTTTCTACCAGGCAGACATTCGCTCTTATCCAAAGCCAGCTTCTGGTATAGGAAATATTGAGGAAGCTCTTCAAGCTGCAGGAAGTTCCGAGCCTTGCTGCTGTCATGGCATCAAGAGCCCATGGGCGTTTGTTTGACTATCCAGTAGTGAGATTGCTTTGTCCAACTTGGGTGAAGTACTCTTTCAATACATCGAGATCAATGATGGCACACTTGCAAATAGTTATTTGCTAGCCAAGTAGCTATACCTAGCTCCTTAGAAACCAACAATGGTAGAAGGCTCCAGTGCACAATCAACTTGCAGTTCCTTTCCTAAAGTTAATTCTAAGGTCCCACTATATGACCGGGTTGCAACACCTGAAAGTAATTGCTGTACGTTCTTCCAGCTGCATCTGAACATCGTGGGCACCTTATGCAGAGATGTCAGATAACATGACAGGCAGAGGAGCCAATCCAGTTCCATTTTGGCACATTTATTCAGCACTATTGATGGGCTAAGTAGTCCTTACTACAACTGTATTTGGCAGTAAGCCAGTAGCTTACTCACTTTCTTATGGTTGAATTTTCTGAAGCTTCCCACCCTGATAGCTAGTTATTGAAATAGTTATTTGCTAGCCAAAGTAGCTATACCTAGCTCTTTAGAAACCAACAATGGTAGAAGGCTCCAGCGCACAATCACCTTGCGGTTCCTAAAGTTAATTCTACGGTACCACTATATGACCGGGTTGCAATACCTGAAAGTAATTGCTGTACGTTCTTCCAGCTGCATCTGAACATCGTGGGCACCTTATGCAGAGATGTCAGACAACATGACAGGCAGAGGAGCCAATCCAGTTCCATTTTGGCACATTTATTCAGCACTATTGATGGGCTAAGTAGTCCTCACTACAACTGTCTTTGGCAGTAGGCCAGTAGCTTACTCACTTTCTTATGGTTGAATTTTCTGAAGCTTCCCATCCTGATAGCTAGTTATTGATCTATCACACTTATGCTGCCATGGAGGCTCTAGGAAAACAGAAAATTGTATCATAGTTACCTTAATTTTCTTTTCCTGGTGCCTAGCCATGGCAGCATACCGTACCCAAGAGAAGTAGTGGAACCGCACTCAGGTGAATGAAAGCAATAAGATCTCTTTATTCTTCAAAATCATAAGTAGACAGACAGTGCAGGGAACAGGTAATCCAAGGTTAACGCGTTTCACGGCACACACGGCCGCTTACTCATAACCGTAGTGATGGATGACGGAAATCGGTTGCTTTTAATAGACAAACAAATCCTGGTTGATTGATGCGATTGCTTGCAGGTTTGTGTCATTAACTTCATTTTCCTCAATGAGGAACCGATTATTCCGTAATCCAACACCTGAGACTTTTGGGAGTACATGTGAAAATCGCTTCATAAAGAAGCACAACACAAAAACATGACAATGCAAAATTGAGTGACAATACACTAATAGAAATACATAATAAAACAAATGTTGAATATTGTAATAAAATCATGTTAGCGCAGGAAGAATCCAAATCGACAAAATGCAAAAGGGGATAAAATACAAAATTGGAACAATATGTATAACTTGTATATACATTATTCTTATGTATTCCCCTGTACATATGTTGAGCTTCAGAGTAAATTGTATGTAAAATAAAATAAAATAAATAAATTAAATTAAGTTAAATTGAAGACCTTCATTCTTCCCCAATTAAAAACCCGTAAAGGGAAATTGTGTGTATAAATAAGAAAAAGTATATATATAAACTATATGTGTGTGAAAAAACAAGTGTCAACAAATGTGAAAATATGTGAAAAAATAACAAGTGAAAAATAGAAAGAAATTGTGTGACAAAATTATCTTGCGACAAGCACTGTTGATAAACAAAAATGAATATGAGTGAAAAAATATATGCGTAATATTGTGTCTAAGTCAACCAATAATAATGGTGATAAAAATAATAATAAAAACTTATGTGAAAAAGATGCACATGAACCTTAGTTCTATTGCTGTGAGCAACAGAAAATGACAACATATATAAAAATTGTCATATGTGTACATAGATGTGAAAATTATTGGATGAATAAAAGTGCATGTGTACAGAAAAATCATGTATAAATGTTATTATTGTATATGTTGTAGTTTGTTAGTATAATGGGAGGGTGAATTTGAAGGTCAACTGAATCTAAAGCGACAAAATGATGCCGAAATGGATGCCATAAGCGCAATGTACATGAACCCGTTAGAAAAAAGGTCCCAAACCCGAACAGACAAAATAGCTAAATATCATGTAAAAAAATATATATGTATAACCGATCTCTGTCAATGGCCGAAAGGTCCAATAAAGGAATCGTAAGCACAATTTTAAGGCATATTTCCGTTAATAAACTATTTTGAAATCGGGAAAAGAAAATTGTTCACTATATCCAATTGAACATTAAGTGCCAGACTGAGTGGTTTTCCAACAAAGTTTTAAAATAATTCAATATCAAAAAACAATATCAAAAAACAGTAAGGGTGTGGGACCGAAATTCAACTGGAACAAAATAATGGAGGACCCTTTTCAATTTCATCAAGACAACCGATGTCCGTGTGTGTTGAATATCATCTCAATTTTATGTCTATACACACGGTCATCAAACTGACTATGCAAAATAAGCAGATGAACATTTTTCGAGAAAATATGTGAAGCCAAATTAGCATAGCAGAAAGTGGACGCAAGAAATAGATGAATCAATATACACAAGCATTATATAAATCATCGCCATTAGATAGATCATAACACATAAGGCCAAGATCAATAGTAATTCAAAAGGAGGGAGAAATGATTAGCAAGGAGAGGTGTCACTCATAAAAATGAGTGACATCCCACTCCCAGTTTAAACCATGAGGCATCCTAGTATGTAACCTAAAGATCCATAGAACCTCCCTTTTGCAAAGTTTTCTGAAAACATCTCCACCTCTGACAGGCCTAGTGATGTGGTCTATAATTTGGACTTGTTATCGGTTATACATATATATTTTTTTACATGATATTTAGCTATTTTGTCTGTTCGGGTTTGGGACCTTTTTTCTAACGGGTTCATGTACATTGCGCTTATGGCATCCATTTCGGCATCATTTTGTCGCTTTAGATTCAGTAGACCTTCAAATTCACCCTCCCATTATACTAACAAACTACAACATATACAATAATAACATTTATACATGATTTTTCTGTACACATGCACTTTTATTCATCCAATAATTTTCACATCTATGTACACATATGACAATTTTTATATATGTTGTCATTTTCTGTTGCTCACAGAAATAGAACTAAGGTTCATGTGCATCTTTTTCACATAAGTTTTTATTATTATTTTTATCACCATTATTATTGGTTGACTTAGACACAATATTACGCATATATTTTTTCACTCATATTCATTTTTGTTTATCAACAGTGCTTGTCGCAAGATAATTTTGTCACACAATTTCTTTCTATTTTTCACTTGTTATTTTTTCACATATTTTCACATTTGTTGACACTTGTTTTTTTCACACACATATAGTTTATATATATACTTTTTCTTATTTATACACACAATTTCCCTTTACGGGTTTTTAATTGGGGAAGAATGAAGGTCTTCAATTTAACTTAATTTAATTTATTTATTTTATTTTATTTTACATACAATTTACTCTGAAGCTCAACATATGTACAGGGGAATACATAAGAATAATGTATATACAAGTTATACATATTGTTCCAATTTTGTATTTTATCTCCTTTTGCATTTTGTCGATTTGGATTCTTCCTGCGCTAACATGATTTTATTACAATATTCAACATTTGTTTTATTATGTATTTCTATTAGTGTATTGTCACTCAATTTTGCATTGTCATGTTTTTGTGTTGTGCTTCTTTATGAAGCGATTTTCACATGTACTCCCAAAAGTCTCAGGTGTTGGATTACGGAATAATCGGTTCCTCATTGAGGAAAATGAAGTTAATGACACAAACCTGCGAGCAATCGCATCAATCAACCAGGATTTTTTTGTCTATTAAAAGCAACCGATTTCCGTCATCCATCACTACAGTAAGCGGCCGTGTGTGCCGTGAAACGCGTTAACCTTGGATTACCTGTTCCCTGCACTGTCTGTCTACTTATGATTTTGAAGAATAAAGAGATCTTATTGCTTTCATTCACCTGAGTGTGGTTCCACTACTTCTCTTGCATCAATCCGGATGACGGGTCTTACCAGCACCAGGTTGGACTGATACTCCTGAGCGGCTTTCCCTTCTCTGAGCATACCGTACCCACCCAGTTTGTTCCTAGCGATGTACAGGGAATGGGCAGTTGTGTGGGTATTTAACATTTTATAGCTATGCACTGGTATTGTGGGCAGAAGTAGACGGGGCTATTATCACACGTATGCTGCCATGGATAGGCACCAGGAAAAGAAAATTACGGCAAGTATGATGCAATTTTCTGTTTTTTTACAGTTAAATAAGGTAAGATACAGATAAAATGACAGTGGGGTTGTGATTCATTTACATGCACAATGCATCTGTTGTTTTGGGGAGAAAAAGCTGGAGTTCTGCTTTAAAGGACGCATCCAGTATCTCTGTTTGGATCTGTTGTGTTTCAATTGTCTCTGTCTTAATACCCTTCTCAGCAAAATCAGAAATCAAAAAAAACAAAAAAAATTCTAATTCATGCTTAGAATTAGAAGAGTAGAAAGGCATGGCTCTCTGATCTCTCAGAATTCAGTCTCTGCTCAAAATCCCCTTTGTTCTCTTTGCCCACAATGGCACCCATTAAACAATAAAAAAGGTTTTGCAATGCATTCTAGTTATTTGGGAGTTAACATTTGCAGAGGGCAGTGTTTTTTCTTTAAAAAACGCCTGTAAATTCAAACCCTCATAAACTGCCTAAATGTTGTGCAAAATGTTCTATTCTAGTGTTTTTTATAGCACATTTTTCCAGCAAAAAATATGTGGTTTTTTTTCAGCTCCTGGTATGCATAGAGCCTAAGTCTGGTTTTATTTGAACTAAAACTGAACTTTCATATTGCTCAAGCTTTCAACTCTGGTTCATATTGCATAACTCCAGTGGTAATGGAGTTACATTCATAAAACATGGTTACATTCATTTATGGGAAGATGCCAATCAGTTAGACACCAAGCATACCTATACTACAAGGTTCAGACAGCTAATGGGACATTCATTCTAAGGTGAGATATATAGAATATTCATATGATATTTGGTCCGTAGCAAAACATATTTTTTGTATTGCAGTTGTATGTTGGTTTTGGGATTGTCATATGGAAATATCAGTGTATTTCAAATAGTTGATTCCATCTGACTGCCTCATGCTGCATTACTGTGAGCAATACAGAATTGCTCCCCCTTTCCTTGTAGTCTTCGTGAGTCTGCAGACTTTCACATCAAAGTTGCCGCTTTTACAGGAGCCTCTTTACATTAGGATTGCCCTGCACATTAGTAGTCCCCTGCACATTAGAGTCCCTTCTTTACATCAGAAAAACTATTTACATTTGAGTCTCCATTGCATTTCAGGAGCACCCCTTTACATCAGTTCCCTCCCTTCACATTAGAAACTCCCATCACATCCGGGTTCTCATAGTCCTCTTCACATCAAAGCCCCATACCATCAGTGTCCTCAGAGCCTCATCGCATCAGTGTCCTGAGAGGACTCTAACATCAGTGTTAAAGGCTCCTGTAATGTGAAGGGGTCCAGAGGTAGGGGGGCTGTGTGATGTGAAGGGGTCCAGAGGTAGAGGGGCTGTGTGATGTGAAGTGGTCCAGAGGTAGAGGGGCTGTGTGATATGAAGGGGTCCAGAGGTAGGGGGCTGTGTAATGTGAAGGGGTCCAGAGGTACGGGGGCTGTGTAATGTAAAGGGGGTCTTCCTTCCTTTTTACCCGCATTTATAGCTGTAGTTCTATAGATTTATATTAGATTGCGCGTTTTTTTTTTCTGCATTTTCTGAAAGCGCACCAAAAGTCCTGCATGCTGCATCTTTGGCACACTTTCAGAAAACAGGAAAATCATTTTTTTTGGGGGGGGGGGAGTGACACCATGTTTTACTGCACCAGCTGACACCAACCCTAGTGACACCACTGGCAGTACCACATAGTAAGTGTGCCACTGCAAGTTACATGTATTTTCTGTCTGGCGCCTCAGGTCAGTCGGCGCCATTTTTACAGAGGAGGAGGGGCCTGGCCACCGGGGGGGGAGCAGAGGGAGGAGGATTCTTTCAGGTTTCGGGCTGCAGTGCACGGGGCCTTACACACAATGTCACTTGATGACACGTTAATGTGCGGTGTGTCCCAGCCCATCTGGGGGGGGTGCCAGATAAAGGATCCACCCCGGATGCCAAATGCTCTAGGTACCCCACTGGATAGTATCCCTACTCACTCATAAAAAAAGTCATTAGTATATAAACATGAAAACACCTTTTAACAAGTCCTTTCATGAAAAAAAAAAAAATGTTCCATGATGTAAATTCACCATCAATCATGTAATGCAGAGATGTAGATCTAAATGAATCACAATGCCCGATGGCCGCTGACTCACTGAATGGAAACAAAAACTACACCCGACACCTGACTTTTGACAGGTCCAAACCTGTCACTTGACTTCCACAAAGTGTAATCTCCAGAGCCGCAATATAAACAAAGGAGTGGGTTCATGGTCTTGTCCATATATGGTCAATGAAATCACCCAGAGACCCCGCCCTTTTTCTTTTATAGCAGTTGTGAGAACCTAGAGAAGACATTCAGTGGGAATCTAGCAATGGATTCAGATATGTCAATGGATAGCAGGTTTTTTTCCATTCATCAGGTCAATGGGCATCGTGATTGATATGGATCTGTTTCGCTGGACAACTTGATTGACTGGTTACACTATAGGGTATTATTTGTTTTTAATGAAAGGATCTGTCAAAATGTATGTTTGTGTTTATGTTACTATTGCCTTTTTTCTTGTGAATGAATAGGGGTACTACTGTATGTACAGTACTTTACCACATGCACTTACCACCTATGTACACTCCACAGGAAAAATCTTCAGTAAATGCAAATAACTAAGTTGGAGTGTGCTTGTCTCTGTGTGTATTCCAGGACCATAGTAAACATACTAAGAATATAATTTACTTGTCTGTGCACAATCGATAGACTCATATTCTTTATTAAAGCAGGCGCCTTAACTGTGTGAAACAGAAATTGGACTTATGTAATTATTTCTCAAAAATCACATTTTTGGATACTGGTGTCCAGGTAACAAGTAAGATTATGAGCAGCCAAGCTGAGCTTTATACTTTTATTGACTTTGGAAGCCCTGGAAGTTCAGTAACAGTTTTTATGTGTAAAGGCCAAAGATTTGAAACAGACCTGGATAGTTCTCCTAAAATTTTTGGATAAGCAAATTAATAATTTGGATCATAGAAGAAAGAAAGTGTCAGGTCCCACAAGCACAGGATGACAACAATGTTGAAGCTGCTGGAAACATACCAATTGCTTTGTGGCTTTTTTCTACACGGTTAATGTCCATTAACTTATTGATTTTGCCGGCTTGCATTGTTCAGGTAATCAATAAATACCAGGGCATACAGCCACAAGACCTGTTACATATTATAACTATTCCATCCAGTCTGCCAGATTTAAAGTTTATTTTTATCCCTTCACGCCACCTCCCTGTCTTTAAGAACTTCTAGATGCTGGGAGGCAGAGACTGGAATCTGGGTCATGTGACTGCTATTATTAGATGCCACTGCGGTCACATTATTAGAAAGCTCCAGATCTCAGGCATGCATCGGGAGCTTTCTGGTCCCCGCTAGTGACTGTGCTGGTGGCATGCAGGGCCTGTTCTCTCAGTAGTTTTGTGTTTACATAGGGCCGCATATATGCAGGCTCTCGGTGTTAAAGCCCACCCGCCAAGAGGCCACATATATCTGTGCGGCAGGCAGGAAGAGGTTAAAAAAAAAGTATTTGTGAAACTATTGCCTTTTTGCTTGTAGTTTTGCCCAGATATGCTACAAACTACAAGACAGTGGGATTTGCTGGTACATCATAAACAGATCTTATGGTGTTATTTATCTACAAAATAAAAACATATTTAAACCCAAATGCAAAAATGTAATGTATGGAAAAAACGCAGATAACTGGCTTCCGTTTACTTCTGTGATCAGCTGCCACTGGCGCGCGCATGGTGCAAGAATGGAAGGGGGTCCATGGTCGCCCTACCGGTATTTTAAGCCTGCGCTGTAGCCGTCTTTCGGCTATAGAGCAGGTGCCAAGTGGTTAAAGAGCCGCCTCTGTCGCCCCTCTCAAAGTGCCATCTGGGTACAATGGACCCAGCAGGACCCATGGTATGGGCGGCCCTGCATCTTTCTTATATTTATTTCATCCATGTATTTAGCAGGTGGCCTGAAGTTTAGCTTTAAAAGAGATATAGGTATAGCTCGCCATTGTCTTTCCTGAAGCGAGACACGGATAAGTATCAATGAGACTATATGACATACTTGTTATACACTACTGTACCAAAGTTTTAGGCAGGTGTGGAAAAAATGCTGTCAATTATTAATGCTTTCAGAAATAGAAGTGTTAATATTTTATTTTTATCAATTAACAAAATGGAAAGTAAATGAACAGAAGAGAAATCCAAAGCAAATCAATATTTGGTGTGATCACCCTTTGCCTTTAAAACAGCATCCATTCTTCTAGGTAAACTTGCACATAGTTTTTGAAGGAACTCAGCAGGCAGGTTGTTCCAAACATTTTGGAGAACTAACCAAAGATCTTCTGTGGATGCAGGCTGCCTCAAATCTTTCTGTCTCTCTATGTTATCCCAGACAGATTTGATGATGTTGAGATCAGAGCTCTGTGGGGGCCAAACCATCACTTCCAGGACTCCTTGTTCTTCTTTATGCTGAAGATAAAATAAAGTTGGCAACATGTTTGCGATCATTGTCCTGCTGCAGAATAAATTTGTGGCCAATCACACGCCTCCCTGATAGTATGACATGATGGATAAGTATCTGCCTGTATTTATCAGCATTGAGGACACCATTGATTCTGACCAAATCTCTGACTTCATTTGTAAAAATGCAGCCCCAAACCTGCAAAGAATCTCCACCATGTTTCACAGTTGCCTGCAGACACTCATTATTGTACTGCTCTCCAACCCTTCAGCGAACAAACTGCCACCTGCTATAGCGAAACATTTCAAACTTGACTCATTAATCCAGAGCGCCTGCTGCCATTTTCCTGCACCCCAGTTCCTATGTTTTCATGCATAGTTGAGGCACTTAGCCTTGTTTTTACATCAGGAGGTATGTCTTTTTGGCCACAATTCTTCCATGAAGACCACTATTGACCAGACTTCTTGGGACAGTAGATAGGTGTACCTGGGTCCCACTGCATGGGAATCTGTTAAAAAGGTAACAGGGGTTTCCTCCCTTACAAAATATACCCCTATTAAGGCCAACAAAAGGCTCCCTAAAGTATATTGACTCTCCAGGGCTTTCAGGGGTGTGAACAAGTGGGGGTCCATACTCTCTCTCAATTATATGGGAGGGTCTAACTCAAACCTTTTGATCAGCTCTTAACCACTTTAGCTCCGCTCACTGTGCCTCTACTGCGGCACAGTGGCTCGTTCCCGTCCAGCGACGTAGACCTACGTCGCTGGACTCCTCCCCTTGTGGACGGCGCTCGCGCGCCGCCGGAGGCTCGCTCCCGCTGTATTCAGTCACAGCGGGAGTTCAGGCCAGGGGAGGAGAGGCGGCGATCGCCGCCGCTCTTCCCCGATTGTCGGGGAATCGAGTTTGGAGATCCGCCCGCTTGTGTAAACAAGGCGGGTGGATCTCCTAAGTGACAAACAGTGACAGATTGCAGGGTTCAGCATAGCTAAACCTGCAATTTGTCCCTGTGTCACTCAGTCACCTCCCCCCACATACGTTAGTAAGCACCAGGCATACATTAACCCCTCCCTCTCCAATAAAATTAACCCCTTCCCTGCCAGTGTCATTTTTACAGTAACAGTGCATATGTATAGCACTGATTACTGTAGTAATGTCACTGGTACCCCAAAAGTGTCAAAAATGTCAGTCAAGGCTCCGATCTGTCCGCCGCAATGTTGCAGTGCCGCAAAAAAAAAAAATCGCAGATCGCCGCCATTACTCATTAAAAAACACCAAAAATGACAGAAATCTTTCCCTTAGTTAGTAAACGCAATAACTTTTGCGCAAACCAATCAAAATACGCTTATTGTGAATTTTTTTTACCAAACATAGGTAGCAGAAAACAAATTGGCCAAAAATGTAAAAAAAGTTAGATTTTTACATTTTTTGGGGGGGAATTTCATATAAAAAAATTTGAAAAATATTGTTATTTATTCAAAATTTACGCTCTTTTTTTGTTTATAGCGCAAAAAGTAAAAATCACACAGGTGATCAAATACCACCAAAAGAAAGCTCTGTTTGTGGGAAAAAAAATGACGTAAATTTCGTTTGGGTATGGCGTTGCACGACCGTGCAATTGTCAGTTAAATTCGCACAGTGCCAAATCGCAAAAAGTGGCCTGGATGTAAGACGGCAAAATCCTCCGGTGGTAAAGTGGTTAAGGGAATTTCCTCTGAATCAGAGGTGGTTCTATCAATTTTTGTAGCTGTCTAATGCTCTCCATGCCCAATTTTCTTCTTGCCCTGTTTGGTTTCCTCTGGTGCCAGTGTTGGAGAGAGTGGATCAGGCAACCTTTACTAAAGGCAGTATCTCTGCTACCTACTTGTCTCTATTAGAGTGCACTTTTCACAAGTTCCATCTTTTTTCACTCCAGGGAGAAGTGGGAGCAGGAAATTGGGCCTATTTCTGATAATGTCTGGGAAAAGATTATTCGGAGTCTCCTCTTGAGTCTCTTTCACCTTCGCACAGGTTAACCCAGTTCTTCATATTGCATAGGGTGTATGAATTTCTGTTTACTATTGATTTAAGAGCAGATATGGCTTGTTCTAGATGTAGCCATTCGGGGTCCTTGATACAGTTATTTTGGTGCTGCCCAAAACTCCAGAGGTATTGGGCGGATGTTGTGGGCACACTTAATGAGATATTAGATCTGGATCTTTCAGTGGATCTTTTAACATGTCTACTGGAATATGTTCAAAGGGCAGGGAAAGAAACAAATCACCGCTCAAAGGCTGTCAGCTGAACAAAAAGACCCAGGGCGGACTGTGGTAATCCTAGGAAACTGGGAGCTCGCCAAAGGTCCGCAGCCTGGAAAGTCTATATATATATTATAGAAAGAAAGCAGCACCTCCCGTAGTAGGAAACTTGAAACTTGAATTTATCGTAGAATTAAAGGTCCAACATCGAACATACAAGACAGACTGGATCAGCAGACGCGTTTCACACCATGTGCTTAATCATTAAGCAATGATTAAGCACATGGTGTGAAACGCGTCTGCTGATCCAGTCTGTCTTGTATGTTCGATGTTGGACCTTTAATTCTACAATAAATTCAAGTTTCAAGTTTCCTACTACTTGAGGTGGCGCTTTCTTTCTATAATATACTGGAATATGTTGACAATTCAGTGCTCAAGCCACCGAAGCGGATTACTGTCACATGAGCGCGGTTTGTGGTTCGGAGACAAATTGCCCTTAAGTGGATTTCCCCACATTCTCCAGCTATATATGACTGGATATTCGATCTTAATAAGTGTATCTCATATGAGAGGCATATTTACTTTTTTAGAAATTCATCTGAGAGGTTTGACTCTATCGGGCACCGTGTTTGGAACACATGGGTTCGATATCATACTAGAGTCTATGATGGTGTAGATACAGAGGTGTATGGTTAAAAATAGGTCCCATATATATATTATGTGTTTTTTTTGTTTTGTTTTTTTTTCCTGTTTAGTGATATGTTATGTCTTCTGTGTAAATGTTTATGTGTTGGTAAAAGGAAAAATGTAAAATAAATCTGAATTAAAAAATTTTCCTTTGCCAACCACTTCATTTACAGTCCCCAACATTGCCCATATCTTTATGTTTCTGCAAAAGAGCTTGAACAGCACATCTTGAAACAGCAGTCTGCTTTGAAATCGTTGCTGATGCAGTATAACTACCTTGTGTCTTATTTCTGTGCTTGGTCTTGCCATGGTGTATGACCTATGACATGAATCTTTCTTCCACAACCTCACTTTAGTATCAGAGTTTGGCTGTTCCTCACCCAGTTTTAAGCTTCCCACACAGCTGTTTCTGTTTCAGTTAATGACTGTGTTTTAATCTAATTATTAATGACTGTGTTTTAAACTATAAGGCCCATTTCACACAGTCCGGTCCGTTGGTGGACTCCGTTTATCTCAGCGAAAATCGATCCACCGTTCCCCTGCTGAGCAGGCAGATGGCAGCTGTGTCTCCACGCTGTGTGTGGAGACACAGCTGTCAGGTCCCGCTGTTCTCTATGGGGGAATCGGATGGACGGATGGAAAATAAGGTTTCCATCCATCCAGATTTGACGGATTGGATCCGATGTCATCGGACATGTCTCCGCTAACATCCGATGCCCCATAGAGATGCATGGGGCATCCGTTCAGATCTGCCTGAAAAACGGACAGGCGGATCTGAAAGGTCCGCCTGTGTGAAAGGGGCCTAAGGGACATTGATGGTCATTAGCACCTGCTTGGGTTACTTGGTTAATCATACACCTGACTCTAATCCTATAAAATGCTTGATTTTGTGCAAGTGTACTGTGTGCAAGTGCAAGAATTGATGCTGGTTTGAAGCCAAAGGGTAGTCACACTAAATATTGATTCGATTTCGATTTTTCTTATGTTCGCTCACTTTGCATTGTGTAAATTGATAAAAAATAAATAATTACTTGATAGCATTTCTTCACATTTGCCTAAAACATTTTCACAGTACTGTACATGCAATTTTGTTCCTTGGATCTATTTAATAAAACTGAAAGAAAATTTGGTTGCTTGAGAACAGTCCACAGTGAAAGAGTTGGACTCTTTCCCTGGTGATCCCAATCTCTTTAAAAGACTTTATGTTTTCTTAATTACTAGCATGGACCTTTTTATAATCTTCCTGTCTGACCTTTTTATAGGTTAAGTGTGAACCTGCCATGTCCAATAAACCCTGTTTAGCATGACAAATAAAATCACAAAAAATACAAGTTTGCTCAACATTAAATCTAGTCTTTTGCTAGTGACTGAAATGCTTGGGCCACATCAAACCCCAGCCCAGGTCTGTAAGCCAACAAAGTGTTCTTATGCTCAGCAAATTTTTTCTCTCTTCAGAGCAGTGACTATGATCTCTACTGTGGTTCCTGTGCTTTTTTTATTGGGGTATGACTGATTTCATCACAATTGCCTATAAGCTTCTACTGTTTAGGGTCGGAGGGCTCCTGTAAGGCTTAGAATACATGACAGGGATTAGGGGCCTGATATACTGCAGAACAATGAGATTTTAAAGACAAAACAGTGCAGATTACAAACATTTGGTAATCAACCAAATTGGTGCAAATGTCAGAGGTTCCATTTGTGCACTGATATTTGTAATCACAAATGTAAAGGAATACTAGGATCTTGACTTGCTGTGGGGTAAGAAGCCACTTAAGACCAACCTAGTCCTTCAGATGTGGATATGGCTGTGTATGGCCTCAGCCAGTGCTGCTCTGGCCATGCCCCCTGACATGTTTTGCCCCGCTCTATGACCTCTGTGACTAAGCCCCAGCACGTGGGGGCTAAAGGTGTCAGGGGACGTGGCTGAAGCAGCTCTGGCTGAGGCCATCCATATCCACATCTGAAGCACTGGGTGTGTTTTGAGTGCCGTCTTACCTCACATATATCCACATTTCTGAATTAGTGCCTGACCCATGCTCCCAGTTTATGAATACCGATAGTGATCTTCTTGATGCTGCTGTTGAGAAATAGCCCAAACAGCCTAAATATCTGCCTTATATATGTTTATCAAAATATTTTGCCTGCATATGGTACTGCATAGAACACATCTCTATTTAATTTGTGTATCTAAACACACCTCAGTATGCTAATCAAAAACATAATCAAAATATTTGAAACAAAATAGTTTGTCTTCCGTTATTTACAAAGATCAATCAAATAAACTTTGACTTCCCCAATTCAATATGATAAAGCAAATTATTTTAATGAAATCACTATGACAGTTGACTTGTGATAAAAAAATTGCATAAAAGACATGTACATGTTGTCCATTACTTTGAAGAAACAATTTAAGTTTTGACATTTATCTTTAATTAACTAAATTCATTGTACCCTAAGAAATAAATGATTGCATATGATGTTTGAAATAAGTTTCCTTTGCAACACACATCTGTGGACACTGTGTCAGACTTCATATGAAACACACATCGACACCAGTCGGACTAGAAGAACATTTCTTTACCAGAGTGGCTAACAATGGTTTTACTAAGTAATTAGAAATAAACATTTATCTTTCTAAATAAATCATTGCTTGATTTCTTTATGTGAAACCTCTGGGAATAACATTCGTAACCATGTAAATATTTAAGCAATGTTAACATTTTGGTGGGATATAATGGTAAAACTTCATGTATGTGAGGAATGGAAAGGCATATTTTTACCCTTCAGTATTGAAAACCTTGCAGGGACAAGGTCATTCAGCACCCTGGCCAAAGATACTGAACAAGTAAAGTGTGCACCTGATTGTCTTTTGCAGCTGGGATCGCATTTGCAGCTCCAGCCTCCAGGCCCACAATTTAGGTTTCATTTGTACCCAGAAGTAGGGTTGCCACCTCATCCCTTTAAAACAGAACACATATTAATTACACAGGTTCTGTGGCTGATTAAGGTGGTAATTAAACTCACTTGGAGCCTTCTCTGCATTAAATTAGCCTCAGAACCTGTGTAATTAATATGTGTCCTGTTTTAAAGGGATGAGGTGGCAACTCTACCCAGAAACTGAGAGGACCCTGCGCTTATGGAAAAAGTGCTTAAGTGCAACAATATACTAGTGAAATGTGTAAAAAGCTGCTAGCTGCAGTGTAAAAGTGCTGGGTGCTCTTTTAAAATGTGTAAAACTGTGATTTGCAGCGCTGCTTAAATTGGTTTATAAATATATCAAAAATTCATATAAAATAATTGAATAATGAAATACTTCATATAAATTAAATAATACAATACATAAAACTCATAAAGTGCTGTAGTATTAGTAAAAATAAATAAATGACTCAGTGTCCATTATATCATCGTGTTGCCGTGATGAATCTTTTCACTTGAAATCATACAGGTGCTAAAGTGCTTGATTTGTGCTTTGTTCGGGGTCTCCCCCTTTGGTTATCTACTCACCGCTAGATGGTAGTTTTCAGGCATGTAAGGATAGTTTTGCCCTGCTTCTCCGCTTGATGTGTAATTATTGCTGTGAGTATTGATTCCTTCCCGATGTCCTCATGAAAAGAAAGTCATTCATGGTGAGATCGTTTAAAAAGGGGGTGTTTATTGGAAAAACAATGGGAATATACTCACAAACATAGTACAATGTCATGCAAAAAAATGAATGAATGAAGAGAGCGGCTCGGCGGCTGGCTGCTCCCGCAGCATCCACTACACCGGCCGGAGGTCACGTGATACGCTCGACCAATCACTAGACGCGTTTCGATGTGTAACACATCGTCCTCTGTGAGCTACAGAGGACGATGTGTTACACATCGAAACGCGTCTAGTGATTGGTCGAGCGTATCACGTGACCTCCGGCCGGTGTAGTGGATGCTGCGGGAGCAGCCAGCCGCCGAGCCGCTCTCTTCATTCATTCATTTTTTTGCATGACATTGTACTATGTTTGTAAGTATATTCCCATTGTTTTTCCAATAAACACCCCCTTTTTAAACGATCTTCACCATGAATGACTTTCTTTTCATGAGGACATCGGGGAGGAATCAATACTCACAGCAATAATTACACATCAAGCGGAGAAGCAGGGCAAAACTATCCTTACATGCCTGAAAACTACCATCTAGCGGTGAGTAGATAACCAAAGGGGGAGACCCCGAACAAAGCACAAATCAAGCACTTTAGCACCTGTATGATTTCAAGTGAAAAGATTCATCACGGCAACACGATGATATAATGGACACTGAGTCATTTATTTATTTTTACTAATACTACAGCACTTTATGAGTTTTATGTATTGTATTATTTAATTTATATGAAGTATTTCATTATTCAATTATTTTATATGAATTTTTGATATATTTATAAACCAATTTAAGCAGCGCTGCAAATCACAACTCTACCCAGAAGTATGCAGTGATGTCGATGGACCTCCCTGCTGTGTGTTCTTTGCCTGTGTTGGTCTCCTTGCATTGACCGTAAATAGTGCTGGATCAGGCAGAGGCGAAACAAATAACAGAGCACACATGAGGTGAGGAAGGCACAGCTTGCCATGCGGTTCCTCCATCTCCACATAAAAAACATACCATCTGGTTCAGGCAAATGCACTGCATTTTGAAACCAGCTTTTGGGGCATCGTTAACTTTTAATTGAAACCCGCAGCAGATCGAATGAGGAAAACGCAGAGGAATCGCTGTGTTACCCACACCACATCAGTGTGAACCTGGGCTTAGAGTGAACTTTGCTGACTTGCCAATACCAGACACAAAAACTGCAACTAGCCAGAAGTGTCCCAAGACTTCTCGGTGCTGCTCTGGTATAGGTGATGCAGAATGCACACTGTACATACAGCTGGGTAAGTATTCTCTAACTTGGAATCAGCCACTGAAATCATTTTGTGATCACACCAGAAACCCTTTCTTTACTTAGGGGATCAGGGTGCTTTCCCATTGAATGTGCTGTGTTAGCAACCTCATCTTGTGATCATTGAGGTTCAGTAGAATCTCTTTCACTGAAGAGGTTTTGATCTCCACTCCTCGCCTCTCCCCTTTTTTGTTACCCTGGCCAGACCTTCCCTAAGCCTTGGAAATGCTGGTGTCTATCTAGCAATGCTCTTTCTGCCACCCATCTGCCCTACACATACCAAATCAAAATCTATTGTCTTGTGTTTAAATGCTCCATGAATATTTCACCCTCACTTGGTTTGTGTTGCCTTGATGGGTTAAAACGAGGAGCAATGACAACTGATGAGGCCCTGTTAAGTATACCTGACAGGGAAGCCCCCTCCCCCCCACTATACACATACAGCCACCACCTGTACACCTATTCCTGTATACATGGCTCCCCCCACACCTGTACACACACAGCACCCCCACACCTATATTCACACAGCACCCCCACACCTGTACAGACACAGCACTCCCACACCTGTACGTATTTAGATCCAATCACTCGAAAACACAGAGCACCCCCACACGTGTACACACACAGCCCTCCAAACATTTATATGCACAGCCCCCCCCCCCCCACACACACACACACACACACGTACACACACAGCTCTCCACACTTTTTATATGCATAGCCCCCCCACACCTTAACACACACTGCTCAATACACTTTTATAAGCACACTTGTACAAACACAGCCCCCCACACCTGTACACACACACACAGCCCCCCCAACACCTGTACACACACAGCCCTCAATACTTTTATATGCACAGCCCCCCACACCTGTACACGCACAAAGCCCCCCCAACACCTGTACACACAGCCCTCAATACTTTTATACGCACAGCCCCCCCACACCTGTACACACACTTTATGCACACACACAGCTCTGCCCCATATCTGTATATGCGCAAATCCCCCCCCCCCCCACACACACACATCTGTATACTGTGGGAGATTAACTCACAGGGATCACCTTTTTCCAGGAAAGTAAGGCCAGCATCCAGGTAATTTCTTAAAAGTCTGGTGGGTTGCCAGCTTTATTCAGCAGAGGTTTGCAAATATGAAACAAAACAGTAAAATAAATCCTTGCCGTCCGGCGCTAAACTATACAGGAATTTCCCTCACTATACAGTGTGGGGCTGGTCCCCATCACCCACAAAAACACATGGGAAAGCAAACCTTTTAAAGTCCAAACCGAGCTCCTCTCTCAGATCCCCTTCTGAGTCTCAGGCCAGAGCATTTCTGTGCTCTTTTCCTGTTTATTTAAAGTTCACCTGAGCATGGACTCAGGTAACTCACAATCTCTGGACCGGAACCTAGCCTGTCACGAAGGCTGGAAAAACCCGGGCCGGATTCCGGTTCAGTCTCTCACTACAGAACGTATGCGAGGTGAAATATAGCGATTATCTACTACCTCACCTCGCATACCGTCACAATACATACAGCCCCCCTAAACCTGTACACACACAGCCCCCCACACCTGTACGCAAAGGGTCTCTCCCCCCCACACCTCTACACACACAGCCCCTCTCGCCACACCTGTACATGCACAGTCCCTCACACACACTTGAACACACACAGCCCTTCCCACACCTGTAAACAGACAGCCCTCCACACCTGTACACACTCAGTCCCCTCACACTTGTACACAGCACCCCCATACTTGTATATGTGTCAGCTCCCCCCCCTCCCCCCATAAATATGTAAACACTCAGAGCTCCAGCCCCTTGTACACAAACACCCCCCTCCCTTTTACACTTGTAAGCACAACCCCTACTTGTAAAGGAGGTCTTCCTAGTCTTAGCTCTTGTCTACACATACCACAAAGCTGATACATGTCATTGAGACACAGAGAGGAGCTGGGGCCGAGCACAGTACAGAATACAGACAACACACACGCACATGCAGGAAGGGGCCAGAGGTGATAGTAATGAGCCTGATGTGAGCTCAATAACACAGAGCAGCAGCTGCCTATTCCTCTTCTGTAGTGCATCTATAGAAAAGAGCAATGCAGCCATGTGACGCCCCTCCACCTACATAAAAATAATGCACCAGGGGCAGCTGCCTCTCCTGCCCCTGCCTAGTTCCGGCCCTGATTGTAGAATTCAGTTAAACTCTGAACAAATTAATGTTAAACTGTGCTTTAGTTCAGGATTTCAGCCATAGGGTTATTTTAAAAAATTCACAGGTTCAGACTTGAAGCCCAACTTCGGGCCCAAAAAAAGAAACTAACCTTGCAGTGGGGCTCAGTGTTGCCTAGGGGTAGAGGAATAAGACAAAATACTTACCCTGTTCTTTGTTTCAGCAAGGTCCTTCAGCAGTGTGACCAGTTCTAACAGTGTGACTGCTGCCTCCTCTATGTACAATAGGTGTTAATTGCCCATGCATTGTACATGATGATGCCAAAGGACTAGCCACAGCCAAGACTGAAAAAAGAAGACAGCCCTGAAGCCAATGAAGCCAGGAAGTACATAATCAGTCTTTTCCTCTCCCTCTAGATAGAATAAAAATGTAACCCTTGCAGTGAGGAGGAGTCCAAGAGTTGTTTTTCATCAAGCCCAGAGTTGAGCTTTAACAAGAGATGACCAGCTTGCATATATGTACACAAAGCAAGGTCCATAAAGACATGGATGAGCAAGTTTGGGGTAGAGAAACTTGACTGGCCTGAACAGAGTCCCTCCCTTACCCGATCAAACACCTTTGGGATAAATTAGAGCGGAGACTGTGAGCCAGGTCTTCTCGTCCAACATCAGTGATTAACCTCAAAAATGCACTTCTGGAAGAATGGGCAAACATTCCCATAGGCTCACTTCTAAACCTTGTGGGCAGTCTTCCGTGAAGAGTTGAAGCTGGTATAGCTGCAAAGGGTGGACCAACTCAATATTGAACCCTACAGACTAAGACTGGAATGCCATTAAAGTTCATGTGTGTGTAAAGGCAGGCATCCCAATACTTTGCCTAAACTGCGACACAAAACCAACATATTTTTTTCAAAGTGCCAACACTGCAATAAGTAACCACCGCAAGGGTCTCTCACCAATCCCAACAACACAGCAACAACTCTTCTTCTGAACAAACTTTCGCTGATGCTCAGTTGCCCATGGCAACACCCACAACTGGCACTGCAGAGGCAGTATCCTTGCAGCTTCTCTGTCCCCTGGCTCACAGTGTGCTGCTCCTGTCTCTCTCTCTCTTGCAGCAATGATTCCTCTCTCTCTCTCTCTCTCTCCAGGTTGGATGGACATTATGGTGGACCCATAGTCTTCCGGGACTATATGTCCCATGGTGCATTTTTCAAACTCCTCATTGGTCCCTGGCTGCAGTCAATGGGGAGGCAGTAGGAATCAGAGTGGACAGCGATCTCTGCAAGCGCTGCTTTGTCCCTGTCAAGCACTTCTTGACAGATGAAGGGGGCGAACGGGGAGAAATAAACTGACAGCCAGAGCTCACTTCTCCCCTTATCACAGCGCCGCTGCACTTCTCGATCCCGCAGCTTCACCGTGGGGGGGGGGGGGGGGGGCTGGGCTGGACATTAAATGGACCCATAGTCTTCCAGGACTACATGTCCCATGGTGCACTTGTCAATCTCCTCATTGATCCCTGGCTGAATGGCCTTCTTGATGGCCCAGTGTAGGTCATTGAATTCAGTGATAAACAATATATCACAAGGCCCTTTGAGCAACACATTGGACCTGGTGTTCTCACAGCCATCCCTATATCGATCCATTGCCTTCTGGATATGCTTTCTTTGATACCCTTTTTCCATAATTTTTTCCCAGGCAGAAGACCTAATTAAACATTGGCCTATTTTGGAACAGGATTCTGCTCTTGGCCGTATACTTCCCAAGAGGCCTAAGGTGGTTTTTAGAAGAGCTAATAATGTTAACAGTATGGTTGCACCAAGCAGAATCCAAGACACAAGTTAAAGACATCCCTATGTTCCTGAACATGTCAGGATCCTACAAATGTAAATTGAGTAGATGTAAGGCCTGTGTGTTTATGTACCATGGGAAAAAGATGTTTACCATGAAGGATGGACAGTCCCTTACTATCCAGCAGTTTACCTGTTGTAGTACCCGATTCGTAGTATACGGATTGAGGTGCCCTTGTGGTTTGCTCTATATAGGTAGGACAGTCCGGGCCATGTGTACCAGGTTCAGTGATCATCGCCGCTACATAAAGCAAAGAAAGGACAAACACAGTGTCCCCCGGAACTTTTGTCAGGTACATGGAGGTAGTAGGGAAGGTCTTGAGCTCTTTGGTATTGAGGCTATACCTTTGTCCCTCCCTAAAGGGGAGAGGTTCTCGCGGTTATGTAGGCGAAAGACCTTTTAGATTTTTTCACTTAATTCCATGTCCCCTGAGGGGTTGAATGAAGAACTGGAGGTCAGTACTCTTATTTGAGGTTCGGTCAGTGGTTCCCCCTCCTCCTTTTTTCACCCCCCTCCTCCCTCTTTTTTTTTTTTTTATTATAAAACCTTCACACATAGAAATAAAAATTAAAATTAAAAATGAAACATAAAGATACATTTAAATTATTTTAAATGTTTTAAAAATGTTTTAAAGCATTTTTTATATTATGATTGTTATTAAGGTTGTCTTTTAGCCCTTTGCACTGTTCTCAATGTGATTGTACCTATACTGGCATGGCCCCTTTAAGAAGAGGGGCATGGGAGGGGTTACTGTAGATAAATTGTGGTGAGGTATCAGTGTGGGCGTGACCTGAGGAAGGAGGCCACGCCTCCAAAACGCATTGTCATAGCAACCTACGTGAGTGCGTACCAGTCATTCCGTCTCTCTCTCTCTCCACCACCTATTGTCTTCCGGGAAGTCCCTGACGTCCATGGGCAGTGTCGACTGTGACGGCTGGTCCGGGCACAGGTGCATTTGGGTGCGCATGCTAGAGCTCTATCCAGGAGGACCCGGATCCCGCCATCCATATTGTTAGGGGTAACTACCAAGCTCCAAACATCTTGAAAGGGTGATCCAGGAGGGGAGAAGGAAACAACAGATTGTATACGCCCAATATTGTTTAGGATCATGTGAGTGCAGTAATTATAAAGTTTCTTTTATGTCTAAAACAATATTATGCGAGGGCGGCCGTGCGCTTTTCTTATTTTTGACTCCTTGTATAAATGTGTAGTCCCCCTACTTTTCTACAGATATTAATCAAGGCAAACATCATTCCCTCGCTTCATGTCATGGTCCTACCTTTCCCCTTGACTATTGCAACTTCCTCTTTGCTGACCTACCTATACACAGGCTATGCTTCTTTCAGTCTTTTAATAAAGGGGTTGTAAAGTCAGAAGGTTTTTTTTATCTGTTTAAAAACTGTTTCAAAACTTTTAGTCTGTTTTAAAACTGAGTCCATCGGGCGCACAACCCGTGTGAAAGAGGCCTAAGTTTGCCCTCTGTAGCTTTAGTAAATAAACCCCTTTGAGACTTTTTGTTATTCACATGTATATTTTATTATTGTTACTAACTTTATAAGAATACTGGCAACAAATGTTACATACTATATGCATTTAATATATGTTCATATAGATAAATGTGTTTCACATTATTTATGCTTCCTTTTTTTGCACAGAGTGTGTTAGATTGTATTAGCAAATGTTTTTGCACAGTTTATTGATATGTTAAATAATTATCGCCACACTGTTGTGTTTCTTTTTTGTATATATATCTGGTATCAGGGTATTGTGTTTGGCTGCTTTTCATTAACACTTTGTGAGTCCTAAGAACAAATATTTATCTTCCTTACATCCTCTGAAACCCCCTACCTCAATCTGTCCAGTTCTTTCCTATCCACCATTAGACAATCCTTAAAAAACTCTCCAGGGAAGCCTATCCTGTCTCCACCAAGTACTAAACGTTTTCTTTCTCCCTCAACTCATCTCCACAGTTACTATTATTTTTTTATAACTTATCCTCCCCCCCCCTCCATTTAGATTGTAAGTTCTCAGGAGCAGGACCCTCCTAACCATCTAGTTTTGATTTGTGTAACCACTGTATTGTTGATTTTGATTGTAAAGTGCTGCATAAACGTCGGTGCTATATGAATCCTGTATAATTAGGAATCGATAACAATAACTGTGTGTCCTGCTACTATTTATTAAGTTGTAATGAGCAACAAAAATGATTGTGGTTCTAAATTTTGATCTCAGCTTCACAAAGGTTATAAGCTGAACATCTAGAATTAGAAATATTCCTCTTCTGAATACTGTATACAGTTTATAACTGCAAATATTTTTTGTAAAATGTATACTTTAACAAATGGTTAATAGAAATAATGAAATCCTTTCGTGACTGGAAGATAAATATAACAGGAACTACAATACATGGAAACACTAAATAATGAACAATCTCTCTATAATATTTGTTCTTTCTCAATGCCTTGCTTTTTAGATTCTTTCTGTTTTCTCACTTCTAAACGTACACCAATCTGTTCCCTGTCTATTGTTGTAGAGGTTACAGTTAATTGTCTAAAGCCTAGTACACACGCAACGAATTTCCGCCGACCGGTCGTCCATCTTTTGTCCAGAGTGGTGTTTTGTTGGTTGGAATGTGCCTAGACTGCACACGAATTTTCTCGCCCAACAAAATTCTACTTCAGAAGTGATGTCATGTGTTGGTTTGCTTTCTTTGTGTTCTTTCTTCTCTGAGCATGCCCAGTCTTGCTCATAAGATTTTTACCTGTCGAAATCTGTACTGACTGCACGAAAATTGGACGTGTTTTGATGGAGGACAAAAATTTTATAGCCTGCCCACCAGATTTTTTTTCGGCCGAAAAGTCCGAGTCGGTTGTCGGAAGCATCATACTGCTGAAAATCTGAAGATCAGCCGTCGGACGAAAATTCCCGGCTGAATTTCGACTCGTGTTTACGGGCCTTAAGGCTCCATTCACACCTGAGCGTATTGCTTTCAGGTGTTTTTTCAGGCTTCTTTCAGGCGTTTTTTTGCAGGTGTTTGGAGGAAGGCATTGGCATCTAATAAAAACGCTTGTAATCTGCCAAAATAGGAGCTTGTGTACTTTTTTGAGCTTCAGGCGTTTTACTTCAGGAGACAAAACACTCAGATGTGAACAGGGGCCATTGAAATGAATGGGATTTTGCTTGTTGGGTGCTTTGAGACTTCAGAGATGAGCATTTTACAAGCTGAAATACGCTCAGGTGTGAACAGGGCCTTAAGGGCCATACACACTATAAGATTTTCTAAAGACTTTTTCCTTCAGATTTACCTTTTCTATGTAGTGCAAGGGCCTGCCAGATTGCATACAAACTGAAAGTGTTTAGGTTTGACCTCATATTATATGGTTTTGGTAAGTCTAAAGGAAAAAGTCTTCAGAAAATCTTATAGTGTGTATGGCCCATAAGACACTCTGTCAGTTCACATTCTCTGGCCTCCTGGTGCAGGCAAAAATGTAAAAACTACATGCTTCCTAGGAAAAGAATAGCTACAGAACCTTCATAAATGCAGCAAAGCAGTTGGTCACCTCTTCCAGCTGCCCCTTCAACATATTTCATGCAAACTATACAAACATAAAAAATATTGCCATCTTCTCAAATATCACTTATAACTAGTGTTGAGCGAACACGGACTGTATTATTCGGGTTCGTACCGGATAATTGGATTTTTGCTACCCGGACACGGACCCGAAAACTTTACTGTATGTTCGGGTTTAAAATCCGTGTTCGGTCATTTTATTTCCTGTTTTGTATGTAATGGCGCGCTTTTAATGGCGGGCTTTCAACAGCCAATCAACAAGCGTTTAACTGGTGTGCCTTAAGCCATCCCGTCCATGCCTACTAATGTATTAGTAGCTGTGATTGGCCATCTGAAGCATGTGACCCATGTCTTTATAAGTTCGAGAGATACAGCGCGCTGTGTCATTCTGCTGTAGTTTAGGGAGAGAGCACACATCATACATGCTGGCTGCTGATTAGGGACAGACAGTGAAAAATTGTGCCCGAAAAGAATGCAGGGACAGGTCGGAGTGTAGGCAGGGAAAGTTATTTGAGCATTTTAGGGACAGGCTGGAGAGATTAGGCAGGGACAGAACAATTGTCCGTTAGCGATCTACATCAATTTTGCAGTGTGGGGGGTGGTGCAGTGAACAATCTTTTTGCCCTCACTTGAGCCCACTGAGGAGGGGGAGGAGGAGGAGGGAGAAAAAAATATATTTTTATCAGTCTGTTGTGTGCAGCGCTCAGCTATATTTTATTACAGATTGCTGTTCTAATCTGCTATTTAAAAATTACAAAGTTAAAGGGGAATTTTTTTTCCCTTCATAGCCTGCTTGCTACTGAGCTGACCGTGACATAAGACACTGCTGTGTTCACATGTGCTATTGAGTGATTTTCAACTTTATATACTTTTTTCTATTACATTATTCAATATACACCCTTTTGGGTAAAAAAAAATTAAATTGTGGCATAGTCTGTACTAATCTGCTATTTAAAAATTACAAAGTTAAAGGGGAATTTTTTTTCCCTATATAGCCTGCTGCAGAGCTGACCGTGACATAAGACACTGCTGTGTTCACATGTGCTATTGAGTGATTTTCAATTTTATATACTTTTTTCTATTCCACTATTCAATATACACCCTTTTGGGTTAAAAAAAATTAAATTGTGGCATAGTCTGTACTAATCTGCTATTTAAAAATTACAAAGTTAAAGGGGAATTTTTTTTTCCCTTCATAACCTGCTGCAGAGCTGACCGTGACATAAGACACTGCTGTGTTCACATGTGCTATTGAGTGATTTTCAATTTTATATACTTTTTTCTATTCCACTATTCAATATACACCCTTTTGGGTTAAAAAAAATTAAATTGTGGCATAGTCTGTTCTAATCTGCTATTTAAAAATTACAAAGTTAAAGGGGAATTTTTTTTTTTCCCTTCATAGCCTGCTGCTGAGCTGACCGTGACATAAAACATAAGACACTGCTGTGTTCACATGTGCTATTGAAAAGTCACCAATTTTATATCATATTTTCTATTCCGCTATTCAATCTACACCCTTTTGGGGTAAAAAAAATTAAATTGCGGCATAGTCTGTATTGGTATGTGTGAGATACACCTTCCAAATTTTTGGGGCGCATCTTCTACCGCCGAGGATTGCAGGGTGCTTCAGTTTGTCTCCTGTTCCGAACTCCTCCTACTCCTCATCCTGCCTTTCTGTGTTTGTACGTGTGAGATATACCGTTTTATAAAAATTTTTCTATTCCGCTATTCAATATACACCCGTTTGGAGTGTAAAAAATTAAATTACGGCATAGTCTGTATCAGTACGTGTGAGATACACCTTTTTTAAATTTGTTTGGCGCATCTCCTTCCACCGCCGAGGATTGCAGGGCGCTTCAGTTTGCCTCCTGTTCCGAACTCCTCCTACTCCTCTTCCTCATCCTCCCTTTAGGGTACAAAAAATTGTAACCGGGGCCTAGTCTGTGTTTGTACGTGTGAGATACACCGTTTTATATCCTTTTTTCTATTCCGCTATTCAATATACACCCTTTTGGGGTGAAAAAAATTAAATTGCGGCATACTTTGCATATTTGACTGTGAGATACACCCGTTGTATTTGTATACGGTTTTTCTATTCCGCTATTTAATAAACACCCTTTTCGGATAAAAAAAATTAAATTGCGGCATAGTTTGCATATTTGACTGTGAGATACACCCGTGCGATACTGTTGTTGTTTTGTTCCACTATTCAATAAACACCTTTCTCGGGCAAGATCATAAATTACAGAAATTTGAGGAGACCGTCAAATAGGGGCCGTGGCCTGGGTCGTGGTGCTGCTGGTAGAGCTCCTGTTGCAAGGAGAGGACGTGGTCGCTCTGTGCCAGCTACACGCACAAGTGAAACACCTTCCTCAAGTGTGAGTAGGCGACAGAACCTGCATCAGTATTTGGTAGGGCATCATGCGCCTCTACAAGTGTTGAGGCCAGAACAAGTAGAGGCGATAGTAGATTGGTTTGCTGCTGACAGTGCCTCCAGTTCCTTCACATTGTCTCCCACCCAGTCTACTGCAGAAAGGTCAGAGTTGGCACCTGCAGCCGATGTCCAACCGTCTTTCACCTCACCCCCTTGCAAATCAGGCAAGCAGTCTGAGCCCCAAGTCATGCAGCAGTCTCTTCTTCTTTTTGATGACTCTGTCAGCAGGGTTTCCCAGGGCCATCCACCTAGCCCTGCCCCAGAAGTGGAAGAGATTGAGTGCAGCGATGCCCAACCACTTATTTCTCAAGATGAGTACATGGAAGGACCATCGCAGCACGTCTCCGATGATGACGAAACGCAGGTGCCAACTGCTGCGGCACTCAGAATTGTGGAGACCGACAAGGAGGGCAGGGGTGAAGACTGGGTGGAAGATGATGTGGAGGACGATGAGGTCCTCGACCCCACATGGAATGAAGGTCATGCAGGTGACCTGAGTAGTTTGGAGGAAGAGGCGGTGGTCGCACAGAGCCACCAGCACAGCATAAGAGGGAGCAGGGTGCAGAAGCGGAGCGGCCGTGCCCTAGACACTACGCCTGCTACTGCCCAACGCAGCAAGGGACCGAGCGCACCAAAGCCAGCTCAAAGGAAAACCAAGCAAACACCTTCAAAACCAAGAAAGGTCTATGGCTCCTCCTGCTTCCTCTTCTGCTGCAGTCTCGGCCTCTTCATCCACCTCTGTAGTGATACCGGCACCTGCCACCCCGCAAACAGACAATCTGTCAGCAACACCACCACCTGGGTCACCAACCATCTCCACAATGTCCCGTGGAAGCGTTCAGCTTTCCATCTCCCAAACACTTCAGAGGAAAATTCTTGGCCTTTGAAATGCTGTCATTCCGTCTGGTGGAGACGCACAGTTTTAAAAGCCTTATGTCGGTGGCTGTCCCACAGTACGTCGTGCCCAGCCGCCACTACTTTTCCAGGCAAGCCATCCCTTCCCTGCAAAACCAAGTGGGGGAAAAAAATCAGGTGTGCACTGCGCAACGCCATCTGTGGCAAGGTCCACCTAACTACCGATACGTGGACCAGTACGCACGGTCAGGGGCGTTATATCTCCCTAACGCTACACTGGGTAAATGCAGTGGCGGATGGGCCTGAGGCGGATAGCAATTTGGCGCATGTCCTTCCACCACCGAGGATTGCAGGGCGCTTCAGTTTGCCTCCTGTTCCTAACAGAATTTGGTGGTGCAGAGGTTCCTTAAAAACTACCCCGATATGTCAGAGCTGCTGCAGAAAGTGCGGGCCGTCTGTGCGCACTTTCGGCGTTCTCACCCTGCTGCAGTGTAACTTCGGCCTTCCCGCTCACCGCCTCATATGTGACGTGCCCACAAGGTGGAACTCCACCTTGCACATGCTGCAAAGACTGTGTGAGCAGCAGCAGGCCATAGTGGAGTTTCAGCTGCAGCACGCACGCGTGAGTCGCTCTGCGGAACAGCACCACTTCACCACCAATAACTGGGTCTCCATGCGAGACCTGTGTGCCTTGTTGCACTGTTTTGAGTACTCCACCAACATGGCCAGTGCAGATGACGCCGTTCTCAGCTTAACTATCCCACTTCTATGCCTCCTTCAAAAAACGATTCGGGCGATGATGGAAGAGGATGTGGCACAGGATGAGGAGGAGGAGGAGGAGGATGAAGAGGTAACATTTCCAAGGCTTTCAGGGCAGTCATTCGCAAGTGGCTCCGAGGGTGGGTTCCTGCACACACAAACGCCAGGTACACAATTGTCCAGCAGTGGCACAGTTCTGGAGGATGAGGAGGATGAGAAGGAGGAGATGGAACCATGTTCACAGCAGGGTGGCACCCAGGCCAGCTCATGGCCATCACTGGTGCGTGGCTGGGGGGATACAGAGGACACAGACGATACACCTCCCACAGAGGACAGCCTTTCATTGCCTCTGGGCAGCCTGGCACACATGAGCTATTACATGCTGCAGTGTCTCCACAACGACCGCCGAGTTGCCCACATTCTAACTTCACTTCACAGGTTGAACTAGATGGACTATTGTCTTTATTCAACCTCACCTACTATGTAACTATGTAACTTGTGCTGATTACTGGGTGGCCACGCTACTAGATCCCAGTTACAAGGACAACTTACCGTCCTTAATTCACTCACTGGAGCGCGATCGCAAGATGCGTGAGTACACTGGTAGACGCGATGCTGCTGGCATTCCCACCTGACAGCGGGGCCACAGTGGAAGCATAAGGCCAAGGCAGAGGAGGAGGAGGAAGAGGTCGCCAATGCAACCAGGGCACCACCAGCACCTCAGAAGGCAGGGTTAGCATGGCCGAAATGTGGAAAAGCTTTGTCAGCACGCCACAACAAACAGCAGCACCAGCAGCTCATTTGGAACGTCTTAGCAGGAGGCAGAATTTCACCAACATGGTGGAGCAGTATGTGTGCACACGCCTACATGTAGTGAATGACGGGTCTGCCCCCTTCAACTTCTGGGTCTCCAAATTGGGCACATGGCCTGAGCTTGCCCTTTACGCCTTGGAGGTGCTGGCATGCCCTGCAGCCAGTGTATTATCTGAACGTGTATTTAGCACGGCTGGGGGCGTTATCACAGACAAGCGCAGCCGCCTGTCCAGAGACAATGTGGACAAGCTCACGTTCATTAAAATGAACCAGGCATGGATCCCACAGGACTTTTCCGTACCTTGTGCAGAATAGAGATGGATACCGACCTTACCCAGCCATTGTTATATTTTTGATCTTTCTCACTCTTTTGGGGTGTACCCTAATTTAAAATGACTAAAAAAAAGCAGTGTTGGCTACCTCGTCCCCCTCCACTGCCGCTTCCACCTACACCGCCACATCCACCGCCACCTCAACCTCCCTCCTACTCCATATGGGCCTTGTCCTTCACAGATGAAGAAAATTGTTTTATTTTTCTGTTTTTTTTTTTGTTGTTTTAAGTTATTTCCCTATCCATCTATTTCCCTATCCATATTTGTTTGCAGAGCACTTGCCATGCGCTTAACTACATTTTGCTGCCATTTGCAGCACTCTAGACCTTTCCATTGGTGTTTTAGAGCCATTTTAGTGCCTGAAAGTTCGGGTCCCCATTGACCTCAATGGGGTTCGGTGTCCAGGTAAAGTTCGGAAAAAGTCTGGGATACGGACCCGGACTTTTTTTGCAAGTTCGGCCGAACTCGCCGAACACGGACATCCAAGTGTCCGCTCAACTCTAGTCTTCAGTCATCACTGCTACTTAATCAACTATTGCACCTTAAATAAGAGTGTTCATATAACTTATTCAAGCAACGAATTGTAGAACGAAATACAGTACCAACTCCACCGTAGGCCTGGTTTTCAACCCCCGGAAGAGAGGATCCAATCCAATGGAATAGATTTTGCCACTGGAAGAAAAGGTCAGAAAAAAAAGTAGAGGGAGAAAAGAAAGGAGGGACAGAAAAAGAGAATTAAAGTGGACAGAGAAGAACAAAAAAAAGGGAAAAAGGGGATGGGTAATGAGGGAAAGGGAGGGGGGTTGGGGAGCCAGAAGAGTAAAGGGGAGCTGGAATATCCGGAACTCCAGAAAATTCCAAAACAAATAGGAGGAAGAAGCTAAGACCAAGTGCCCAACCACCTATCCACTGTATTGGGAGGATTTTATTATGCCTTGATAAACAGCTAAACCGAGTCACCCTTCTGGTATTCTACTATGTCTATGTCACAGATATTAAGAATCCTTTCCCTTATTTTTCCCCCTTCCCTTCAAGGAGGTCGAATTAATGTTTGAAGTGCATGGGTACACAAATTAGGAAGTCTATTTATGAAATTCAGAAGTTTATTGGCATAGAAATGACCAGTTTGTTCTATCTAAGAACTCAAGCTGGGAGAAATGCGATTGGGGACATGATAACTAAATATTCCCTGGAAGCCTGATATTGAACCCAACAGGCCCAAGTTATAACTATTAGTAGTAACTAGTGTTGAGCGAACACGGACTGTATTATTCGTGTTCGTACCGAATAATTGGATTTTTTGTACCCGAACACGGACACGGACACTTTACTGTATGTTCGGGTAAAAATCCGTGTTCGGTCGTTTTATTTCCGGGTTTTGCATGCTTTGGCGCTCTTTTCATGGCGGGCTTTCAACAGCCAATCAACAATCGTTTAACTGGTGTGCCTTAAGCCATCCCAGCCATGCCTGCAAATGTCTCAGTAGCTGTGATTGGCCGTCTGAAGCATGTGACCAAGTCTTTATAAGTTCGAGGCAGCCGCAGCGGCGTCATTATGCTGCTTAGATTCAGGGACAGAGCACACATCAACGTGCTGGCTGCTGATTAGGGAAAGATAGGCAGGAAAAAACCATTTGTGTCCGGATAGAATTGAGGGACAGGTCGGAGTGTTTAGGCAGGGCGAGTTGTAGGCATTTTAGGGATAGAGTCTGCTGAATTATATAGGGTCAGTGTCTTCTACAAACTACAATCGATATTGCTGTGTGGGGGGTGGGGTCTGCACTCAATACTGATCTACGATCTCTTCTCAATCCTGTTAGGGACAGAGTCTGCTGAATTTTAGGGAAACTGTGTTCTACAAACTACAATCGATATTGCTGTGTGGTGTGGGATTGGAGATAGGCAGGTGTCAGTGATCCACATCCATTTTTCTGTGTGTGAGCTGCAGTGAACACAATCTTTTTGGGCTGCAGTGAACACAATCTTTTTGGGCTGCAGTGAACACAATCTTTTTGGGCTGCAGTGAACACAATCTTTTTGGGCTGCAGTGAACACAATCTTTTTGGGGTGCAGTGAACAAAATCTTTTTGGGGTGCAGTGAACACAATCCTTTTTGGTGTGCAGTGAACACAATCTTTGTGGGGTGCAGTGAACAAAATCCTTTGTGGGGTGCAGTGAACACAATCTTTTTGGGGTGCAGTGAACAAAATCCTTTTTGGGGTGCAGTGAACAACATCCTTTTTGGGGTGCAGTGAACACAATCTTTTTGGGGTGCAGTGAACAAAATCCTTTGTGGGGTGCAGTGAACACAATCTTTTTGGGGTGCAGTGAACACAATCTTTTTGGGGTGGAGTGAACAACATCCTTTTTGGGGTGCAGTGAACAAAATCCTTTTTGGGGTGCAGTGAACAAAATCATTTTTGGGGTGCAGTGAACACAATCTTTTTGGGGTGCAGTGAACACAATCTTTGTGGGGTGCAGTGAACACAATCTTTTTGGGGTGGAGTGAACAACATCCTTTTTGGGGTGCAGTGAACAACATCCTTTTTGGGGTGCAGTGAACACAATCTTTTTGGGGTGCAGTGAACACAATCTTTGTGGGGTACAGTGAACAGAATCTTTGTGGGGTGCAGTGAACACAATCTTTGGGGGGTACAGTGAACACAATCTTTGTGAGGTGCAGTGAACACAATCTTTGTGGGGTGCAGTGAACACAATCATTGTGGGGTGCAGTGAACTCAATCTTTGTGGGGTACAGTGAACACAATCTCATACTGAAGGTTTGAGGGTGCTGCCTGTTCCATACTCCCCCTACTCCTCATCTAGCCTTTTAGGGGTACAAACAATAGTAATTGGGGCCTAGTGTGGTTGTGTACGTGTGATATACATACACTTTTTTGGGATCATATTTTCTATTCCGCTATTTAATCAAAAACCTTTGGGGATCAGTTAAATTGGGGGATAGTCTGTGTTGGTACGTGTGAGAGAGATCCACCTTTCCAAGTTGTTGGGGTTCATCTCATACTTCTGAAGGTTTGAGGGTGCTGCCTGTTCCATACTCCCCCTACTCCTAGCCTTTTAGGGGTACAAACAATAGTAATTGGGGCCTAGTGTGGTTGTGTACGTGTGATATACATACACTTTTTTGGGATCATATTTTCTATTCCGCTATTTAATCAAAAACCTTTGGGGATCAGTTAAATTGGGGGATAGTCTGTGTTGGTACGTGTGAGAGAGATCCACCTTTCCAAGTTGTTGGGGTTCATCTCATACTTCTGAAGGTTTGAGGGTGCTGCCTGTTCCATACTCCCCCTACTCCTAGCCTTTTAGGGGTACAAACAATAGTAATTGGGGCCTAGTGTGGTTGTGTACGTGTGATATACATACACTTTTTTGGGATCATATTTTCTATTCCGCTATTTAATCAAAAACCTTTGGGGATCAGTTAAATTGGGGGATAGTCTTTGTTGGTACGTGTGAGAGAGATCCACCTTTCCAAGTTGTTGAGGTTCATCTCATACTTCTGAAGGTTTGAGGGTGCTGCCTGTTCCATACTCCCCCTACTCCTAGCCTTTTAGGGGTACAAACAATAGTAATTGGGGCCTAGTGTGGTTGTGTACGTGTGATATACATACACTTTTTTGGGATCATATTTTCTATTCCGCTATTTAATCAAAAACCTTTGGGGATCAGTTAAATTGGGGGATAGTCTGTGTTGGTACGTGTGAGAGAGATCCACCTTTCCAAGTTGTTGGGGTTCATCTCATACTTCTGAAGGTTTGAGGGTGCTGCCTGTTCCATACTCCCCCTACTCCTAGCCTTTTAGGGGTACAAACAATAGTAATTGGGGCCTAGTGTGGTTGTGTACGTGTGATATACATACACTTTTTTGGGATCATATTTTCTATTCCGCTATTTAATCAAAAACCTTTGGGGATCAGTTAAATTGGGGGATAGTCTGTGTTGGTACGTGTGAGAGAGATCCACCTTTCCAAGTTGTTGAGGTTCATCTCATACTTCTGAAGGTTTGAGGGTGCTGCCTGTTCCATACTCCCCCTACTCCTAGCCTTTTAGGGGTACAAACAATAGTAATTGGGGCCTAGTGTGGTTGTGTACGTGTGATATACATACACTTTTTTGGGATCATATTTTCTATTCCGCTATTTAATCAAAAACCTTTGGGGATCAGTTAAATTGGGGGATAGTCTGTGTTGGTACGTGTGAGAGAGATCCACCTTTCCAAGTTGTTGGGGTTCATCTCATACTTCTGAAGGTTTGAGGGTGCTGCCTGTTCCATACTCCCCCTACTCCTAGCCTTTTAGGGGTACAAACAATAGTAATTGGGGCCTAGTGTGGTTGTGTACGTGTGATATACATACACTTTTTTGGGATCATATTTTCTATTCCGCTATTTAATCAAAAACCTTTGGGGATCAGTTAAATTGGGGGATAGTCTGTGTTGGTACGTGTGAGAGAGATCCACCTTTCCAAGTTGTTGGGGTTCATCTCATACTTCTGAAGGTTTGAGGGTGCTGCCTGTTCCATACTCCCCCTACTCCTAGCCTTTTAGGGGTACAAACAATAGTAATTGGGGCCTAGTGTGGTTGTGTACGTGTGATATACATACACTTTTTTGGGATCATATTTTCTATTCCGCTATTTAATCAAAAACCTTTGGGGATCAGTTAAATTGGGGGATAGTCTGTGTTGGTACGTGTGAGAGAGATCCACCTTTCCAAGTTGTTGGGGTTCATCTCATACTTCTGAAGGTTTGAGGGTGCTGCCTGTTCCATACTCCCCCTACTCCTAGCCTTTTAGGGGTACAAACAATAGTAATTGGGGCCTAGTGTGGTTGTGTACGTGTGATATACATACACTTTTTTGGGATCATATTTTCTATTCCGCTATTTAATCAAAAACCTTTGGGGATCAGTTAAATTGGGGGATAGTCTGTGTTGGTACGTGTGAGAGAGATCCACCTTTCCAAGTTGTTGAGGTTCATCTCATACTTCTGAAGGTTTGAGGGTGCTGCCTGTTCCATACTCCCCCTACTCCTAGCCTTTTAGGGGTACAAACAATAGTAATTGGGGCCTAGTGTGGTTGTGTACGTGTGATATACATACACTTTTTTGGGATCATATTTTCTATTCCGCTATTTAATCAAAAACCTTTGGGGATCAGTTAAATTGGGGGATAGTCTGTGTTGGTACGTGTGAGAGAGATCCACCTTTCCAAGTTGTTGGGGTTCATCTCATACTTCTGAAGGTTTGAGGGTGCTGCCTGTTCCATACTCCCCCTACTCCTAGCCTTTTAGGGGTACAAACAATAGTAATTGGGGCCTAGTGTGGTTGTGTACGTGTGATATACATACACTTTTTTGGGATCATATTTTCTATTCCGCTATTTAATCAAAAACCTTTGGGGATCAGTTAAATTGGGGGATAGTCTGTGTTGGTACGTGTGAGAGAGATCCACCTTTCCAAGTTGTTGAGGTTCATCTCATACTTCTGAAGGTTTGAGGGTGCTGCCTGTTCCATACTCCCCCTACTCCTAGCCTTTTAGGGGTACAAACAATAGTAATTGGGGCCTAGTGTGGTTGTGTACGTGTGATATACATACACTTTTTTGGGATCATATTTTCTATTCCGCTATTTAATCAAAAACCTTTGGGGATCAGTTAAATTGGGGGATAGTCTGTGTTGGTACGTGTGAGAGAGATCCACCTTTCCAAGTTGTTGGGGTTCATCTCATACTTCTGAAGGTTTGAGGGTGCTGCCTGTTCCATACTCCCCCTACTCCTAGCCTTTTAGGGGTACAAACAATAGTAATTGGGGCCTAGTGTGGTTGTGTACGTGTGATATACATACACTTTTTTGGGATCATATTTTCTATTCCGCTATTTAATCAAAAACCTTTGGGGATCAGTTAAATTGGGGGATAGTCTGTGTTGGTACGTGTGAGAGAGATCCACCTTTCCAAGTTGTTGGGGTTCATCTCATACTTCTGAAGGTTTGAGGGTGCTGCCTGTTCCATACTCCCCCTACTCCTAGCCTTTTAGGGGTACAAACAATAGTAATTGGGGCCTAGTGTGGTTGTGTACGTGTGATATACATACACTTTTTTGGGATCATATTTTCTATTCCGCTATTTAATCAAAAACCTTTGGGGATCAGTTAAATTGGGGGATAGTCTGTGTTGGTACGTGTGAGAGAGATCCACCTTTCCAAGTTGTTGGGGTTCATCTCATACTTCTGAAGGTTTGAGGGTGCTGCCTGTTCCATACCCCCCCTACTCCTCATCTAGCCTTTTAGGGGTACAAACAATAGTAATTGGGGCCTAGTGTGGTTGTGTACGTGCGAGATACATACACTTTTTTTGATCATATTTCCTATTCCGCTATTCAATAAAAACCTTTGAGGATCAATTGAATTGCGGGATAGTCTGTGTCGGTACGTGTGAGAGAGATCCACCTTTCCAAGTTGTTGGGGTTCATCTCATACTTCTGAAGGTTTGAGGGTGCTGCCTGTTCCATACCCCCCCTACTCCTCATCTAGCCTTTTAGGGGTACAAACAATAGTAATTGGGGCCTAGTGTGGTTGTGTACGTGCGAGATACATACACTTTTTTTGATCATATTTCCTATTCCGCTATTCAATAAAAACCTTTGAGGATCAATTGAATTGCGGGATAGTCTGTGTCGGTACGTGTGAGAGAGATCCACCTTTCCAAGTTGTTGGGGTTCATCTCATACTTCTGAAGGTTTGAGGGTGCTGCCTGTTCCATACCCCCCCTACTCCTCATCTAGCCTTTTAGGGGTACAAACAATAGTAATTGGGGCCTAGTGTGGTTGTGTACGTGCGAGATACATACACTTTTTTTGATCATATTTCCTATTCCGCTATTCAATAAAAACCTTTGAGGATCAATTGAATTGCGGGATAGTCTGTGTCGGTACGTGTGAGAGAGATCCACCTTTCCAAGTTGTTGGGGTTCATCTCATACTTCTGAAGGTTTGAGGGTGCTGCCTGTTCCATACCCCCCCTACTCCTCATCTAGCCTTTTAGGGGTACAAACAATAGTAATTGGGGCCTAGTGTGGTTGTGTACGTGCGAGATACATACACTTTTTTTGATCATATTTCCTATTCCGCTATTCAATAAAAACCTTTGAGGATCAATTGAATTGCGGGATAGTCTGTGTCGGTACGTGTGAGAGAGATCCACCTTTCCAAGTTGTTGGGGTTCATCTCATACTTCTGAAGGTTTGAGGGTGCTGCCTGTTCCATACCCCCCCTACTCCTCATCTAGCCTTTTAGGGGTACAAACAATAGTAATTGGGGCCTAGTGTGGTTGTGTACGTGCGAGATACATACACTTTTTTTGATCATATTTCCTATTCCGCTATTCAATAAAAACCTTTGAGGATCAATTGAATTGCGGGATAGTCTGTGTCGGTACGTGTGAGAGAGATCCACCTTTCCAAGTTGTTGGGGTTCATCTCATACTTCTGAAGGTTTGAGGGTGCTGCCTGTTCCATACTCCCCCTACTCCTAGCCTTTTAGGGGTACAAACAATAGTAATTGGGGCCTAGTGTGGTTGTGTACGTGCGAGATACATACACTTTTTTTGATCATATTTCCTATTCCGCTATTCAATAAAAACCTTTGAGGATCAATTGAATTGCGGGATAGTCTGTGTCGGTACGTGTGAGAGAGATCCACCTTTCCAAGTTGTTGGGGTTCATCTCATACTTCTGAAGGTTTGAGGGTGCTGCCTGTTCCATACCCCCCCCTACTCCTCATCTAGCCTTTTAGGGGTACAAACAATAGTAATTGGGGCCTAGTGTGGTTGTGTACGTGCGAGATACATACACTTTTTTTGATCATATTTCCTATTCCGCTATTCAATAAAAACCTTTGAGGATCAATTGAATTGCGGGATAGTCTGTGTCGGTACGTGTGAGAGAGATCCACCTTTCCAAGTTGTTGGGGTTCATCTCATACTTCTGAAGGTTTGAGGGTGCTGCCTGTTCCATACCCCCCCTACTCCTCATCTAGCCTTTTAGGGGTACAAACAATAGTAATTGGGGCCTAGTGTGGTTGTGTACGTGCGAGATACATACACTTTTTTTGATCATATTTCCTATTCCGCTATTCAATAAAAACCTTTGAGGATCAATTGAATTGCGGGATAGTCTGTGTCGGTACGTGTGAGAGAGATCCACCTTTCCAAGTTGTTGGGGTTCATCTCATACTTCTGAAGGTTTGAGGGTGCTGCCTGTTCCATACCCCCCCTACTCCTCATCTAGCCTTTTAGGGGTACAAACAATAGTAATTGGGGCCTAGTGTGGTTGTGTACGTGCGAGATACATACACTTTTTTTGATCATATTTCCTATTCCGCTATTCAATAAAAACCTTTGAGGATCAATTGAATTGCGGGATAGTCTGTGTCGGTACGTGTGAGAGAGATCCACCTTTCCAAGTTGTTGGGGTTCATCTCATACTTCTGAAGGTTTGAGGGTGCTGCCTGTTCCATACCCCCCCTACTCCTCATCTAGCCTTTTAGGGGTACAAACAATAGTAATTGGGGCCTAGTGTGGTTGTGTACGTGCGAGATACATACACTTTTTTTGATCATATTTCCTATTCCGCTATTCAATAAAAACCTTTGAGGATCAATTGAATTGCGGGATAGTCTGTGTCGGTACGTGTGAGAGAGATCCACCTTTCCAAGTTGTTGGGGTTCATCTCATACTTCTGAAGGTTTGAGGGTGCTGCCTGTTCCATACCCCCCCTACTCCTCATCTAGCCTTTTAGGGGTACAAACAATAGTAATTGGGGCCTAGTGTGGTTGTGTACGTGCGAGATACATACACTTTTTTTGATCATATTTCCTATTCCGCTATTCAATAAAAACCTTTGAGGATCAATTGAATTGCGGGATAGTCTGTGTCGGTACGTGTGAGAGAGATCCACCTTTCCAAGTTGTTGGGGTTCATCTCATACTTCTGAAGGTTTGAGGGTGCTGCCTGTTCCATACCCCCCCTACTCCTCATCTAGCCTTTTAGGGGTACAAACAATAGTAATTGGGGCCTAGTGTGGTTGTGTACGTGCGAGATACATACACTTTTTTTGATCATATTTCCTATTCCGCTATTCAATAAAAACCTTTGAGGATCAATTGAATTGCGGGATAGTCTGTGTCGGTACGTGTGAGAGAGATCCACCTTTCCAAGTTGTTGGGGTTCATCTCATACTTCTGAAGGTTTGAGGGTGCTGCCTGTTCCATACCCCCCCTACTCCTCATCTAGCCTTTTAGGGGTACAAACAATAGTAATTGGGGCCTAGTGTGGTTGTGTACGTGCGAGATACATACACTTTTTTTGATCATATTTCCTATTCCGCTATTCAATAAAAACCTTTGAGGATCAATTGAATTGCGGGATAGTCTGTGTCGGTACGTGTGAGAGAGATCCACCTTTCCAAGTTGTTGGGGTTCATCTCATACTTCTGAAGGTTTGAGGGTGCTGCCTGTTCCATACCCCCCCTACTCCTCATCTAGCCTTTTAGGGGTACAAACAATAGTAATTGGGGCCTAGTGTGGTTGTGTACGTGCGAGATACATACACTTTTTTTGATCATATTTCCTATTCCGCTATTCAATAAAAACCTTTGAGGATCAATTGAATTGCGGGATAGTCTGTGTCGGTACGTGTGAGAGAGATCCACCTTTCCAAGTTGTTGGGGTTCATCTCATACTTCTGAAGGTTTGAGGGTGCTGCCTGTTCCATACCCCCCCTACTCCTCATCTAGCCTTTTAGGGGTACAAACAATAGTAATTGGGGCCTAGTGTGGTTGTGTACGTGCGAGATACATACACTTTTTTTGATCATATTTCCTATTCCGCTATTCAATAAAAACCTTTGAGGATCAATTGAATTGCGGGATAGTCTGTGTCGGTACGTGTGAGAGAGATCCACCTTTCCAAGTTGTTGGGGTTCATCTCATACTTCTGAAGGTTTGAGGGTGCTGCCTGTTCCATACTCCCCCTACTCCTAGCCTTTTAGGGGTACAAACAATAGTAATTGGGGCCTAGTGTGGTTGTGTACGTGCGAGATACATACACTTTTTTTGATCATATTTCCTATTCCGCTATTCAATAAAAACCTTTGAGGATCAATTGAATTGCGGGATAGTCTGTGTCGGTACGTGTGAGAGAGATCCACCTTTCCAAGTTGTTGGGGTTCATCTCATACTTCTGAAGGTTTGAGGGTGCTGCCTGTTCCATACCCCCCCCTACTCCTCATCTAGCCTTTTAGGGGTACAAACAATAGTAATTGGGGCCTAGTGTGGTTGTGTACGTGCGAGATACATACACTTTTTTTGATCATATTTCCTATTCCGCTATTCAATAAAAACCTTTGAGGATCAATTGAATTGCGGGATAGTCTGTGTCGGTACGTGTGAGAGAGATCCACCTTTCCAAGTTGTTGGGGTTCATCTCATACTTCTGAAGGTTTGAGGGTGCTGCCTGTTCCATACCCCCCCTACTCCTCATCTAGCCTTTTAGGGGTACAAACAATAGTAATTGGGGCCTAGTGTGGTTGTGTACGTGCGAGATACATACACTTTTTTTGATCATATTTCCTATTCCGCTATTCAATAAAAACCTTTGAGGATCAATTGAATTGCGGGATAGTCTGTGTCGGTACGTGTGAGAGAGATCCACCTTTCCAAGTTGTTGGGGTTCATCTCATACTTCTGAAGGTTTGAGGGTGCTGCCTGTTCCATACCCCCCCTACTCCTCATCTAGCCTTTTAGGGGTACAAACAATAGTAATTGGGGCCTAGTGTGGTTGTGTACGTGCGAGATACATACACTTTTTTTGATCATATTTCCTATTCCGCTATTCAATAAAAACCTTTGAGGATCAATTGAATTGCGGGATAGTCTGTGTCGGTACGTGTGAGAGAGATCCACCTTTCCAAGTTGTTGGGGTTCATCTCATACTTCTGAAGGTTTGAGGGTGCTGCCTGTTCCATACCCCCCCTACTCCTCATCTAGCCTTTTAGGGGTACAAACAATAGTAATTGGGGCCTAGTGTGGTTGTGTACGTGCGAGATACATACACTTTTTTTGATCATATTTCCTATTCCGCTATTCAATAAAAACCTTTGAGGATCAATTGAATTGCGGGATAGTCTGTGTCGGTACGTGTGAGAGAGATCCACCTTTCCAAGTTGTTGGGGTTCATCTCATACTTCTGAAGGTTTGAGGGTGCTGCCTGTTCCATACCCCCCCTACTCCTCATCTAGCCTTTTAGGGGTACAAACAATAGTAATTGGGGCCTAGTGTGGTTGTGTACGTGCGAGATACATACACTTTTTTTGATCATATTTCCTATTCCGCTATTCAATAAAAACCTTTGAGGATCAATTGAATTGCGGGATAGTCTGTGTCGGTACGTGTGAGAGAGATCCACCTTTCCAAGTTGTTGGGGTTCATCTCATACTTCTGAAGGTTTGAGGGTGCTGCCTGTTCCATACTCCCCCTACTCCTCATCTAGCCTTTTAGGGGTACAAACAATAGTAATTGGGGCCTAGTGTGGTTGTGTACGTGTGATATACATACACTTTTTTTGGATCATATTTTCTATTCCGCTATTCAATAAAAACCTTTCTAGGGCAAGATCTTAAATTACAGAAATATGAGGAGACCGTCAAATAAGGGCCGTGGCCTGGGTCGTGGTGCTGCTGGTAGAGCTCCTGTTGCAAGGAGAGGACATGGTCGATCTGTGCCAGCTACACGCACAAGTGAAACACCTTCCTCAAGTGTGAGTAGGCGACAGAACCTGCATCAGTATTTGGTAGGGCATCAAACGCCCCTAGAAGTGATGAGGCCAGAACAAGTTGAGGCGATAGTAGATTGGTTTGCTGCTGACAGTGCCTCCAGTTCCTTCACATTGTCTCCCACCCAGTCTACTGCAGAAAGGTCAGAGTTGGCACCTGCAGCCAATGTCCAACCGTCTTTCACCTCACCCCCTTGCAAATCAGGCCAGCAGTCTGAGCCCCAAGCCATACAGCAGTCTCTTATTCTTTTTGAGGACTCTGTCAGCAGGGTTTCCCAGGGCCATCCACCTAGCCCTGCCCCAGAAGTGGAAGAGATTGAGTGCAGCGATGCCCAACCACTTATTTCTCAAGATGAGTACATGCAAGGATCATCGCAGCACGTCTCCGATGATGACGAAACGCAGGTGCCAACTGCTGCGGCGTTCAGCATTGTGGAGACCGACAAGGAGGGCAGGGGTGAAGACTGGGTGGAAGATGATGTGGAGGACGATGAGGTCCTCGACCCCACATGGAATGAACGTCATGCAGGTGAACTGAGTAGTTTGGAGGAAGAGGCGGTGGTCGCACAGAGCCACCAGCACAGCAGAAGAGGGAGCAGGGTGCAGAAGCGGAGCGGCCGTGCCCTAGACACTACGCCCGCTACTGCCCAACGCAGCAAGGGAACGAGCGCACCAAAGTCAGCTCAAAGGAGTTCTTTAGCGTGGAAGTTCTTTAGAAAATGTGCTGATGACAGGACACGAGTGGTTTGCACCCTGTGCAATCAGAGCTTGAAGCGAGGCATGAACCTTCTCAACCTGAGCACAACCTGCATGATCAGGCATCTAAGTGCAAAGCACGAGCTGCAGTGGAGTACACACCTTCAAAACCAAGAAACGTCTCTGGCTCATCCTGCTTCCTCTTCTGCTGCAGTCTCGGCCGCTCCAGCCACATCTGTAGTGATACCGGCACCTGCCACCCCGCAAACAGACGATCTGTCAGCAACACCACCACCTGGGTCACCAACAACCATCTCCACAATGTCCCGTGGAAGCGTTCAGCTTTCCATCTCCCAAACACTTGAGAGGAAGAGGAAGTACCCCCCTACCCACCCGCGATCCCTGGCCCTGAATGCCAGCATTTCAAAATTATTGGCCTTTGAAATGCTGTCATTCCGTCTGGTGGAGACGCACAGTTTTAAAAACCTTATGTCGGTGGCTGTCCCACAGTACGTCGTGCCCAGCCGCCACTACTTTTCCAGGCAAGCCATCCCTTCCCTGCACAACCAAGTGGGGGAAAAAATCAGGTGTGCACTGCGCAACGCCATCTGTGCCAAGGTCCACCTAACTACGGATACGTGGACCAGTAAGCACGGTCAGGGGCGTTATATCTCCCTAACGGCACACTGGGTAAATGCAGTGGCGGATGGGCCTGAGGCGGATAGCAATTTGGCGCATGTCCTTCCACCACCGAGGATTGCAGGGCGCTTCAGTTTGCCTCCTGTTCCTAACTCCTCCTACTCCGCTTCCTCATCCTCTACCGCCTCCTCATCCGGACAGCGTAACACCTTCACCACCAACTTCAGCACGGCCAGGGGTAAACGACAGCAGGCAGTTTTACAACTTGCCTGTTTGGGGGACAAACCACACACCGCGCAGGAGTTGTGGAGGAGCATGGAACAGCAGACAAATGAGTGGTTGCTGCCAGCGAGCCTCAAGCCCGGCCTGGTGGTGTGCGATAACGGGCGAAATCTCATAGCAGCTCTGGGCCTAGCCGGTTTGACGCACATCCCTTGCCTGGCGCATGTGCTGAATTTGGTGGTGCAGAGGTTCCTTAAAAACTACCCCGATATGTCAGAGCTGCTGCAGAAAGTGCGGGCCGTTTGTGCGCACTTTCGGCGTTCTCACCCTGCTGCTGCTCGCCTGGCAGCGCTGCAGCGTAACTTCGGCCTTCCCGCTCACCGCCTCATATGTGACGTGCCCACAAGGTGGAACTCCACCTTGCACATGCTGGAAAGACTGTGCGAGCAGCAGCAGGCCATAGTGGAGTTTCAGCTGCAGCACGCACGCGTGAGTCGCTCTGCGGAACAGCACCACTTCACCACCAATAACTGGGCCTCCATGCGAGACCTGTGTGCCTTGTTGCGCTGTTTTGAGTACTCCACCAACATGGCCAGTGGCAATGACGCCGTTCTCAGCTTAACTATCCCACTTCTATGCCTCCTTGAAAAAACAATTCGGGCGATGATGGAAGAGGATGTGGCACAGGATGAGGAGGAGGAGGAGGATGAAGAGGTAACATTTCCAAGGCTTTCAGGGCAGTCATTCGCAAGGGGCTCCGAGGGTGGGTTCCTGCACACGCAAACGCCAGGGACGCAATTGTCCAGCAGGGGCACAGTTCTGGAGGATGAGGAGGATGAGGAGGAGGAGGAGCTGGAGGAGGAGATGGAACCATGTTCACAGCAGGGTGGCACCCAGGCCAGCTCATGGCCATCACTGGTGCGTGGCTGGGGGGATACAGAGGACACGGACCATACACCTCCCACAGAGGACAGCCTTTCGTTGCCTCTGGGCAGCCTGGCACACATGAGCGATTACATGCTGCAGTGTCTCCACAACGACCGCCGAGTTGCCCACATTCTAACTTGTGCTGATTACTGGGTGGCCACGCTGCTGGATCCCCGTTACAAGGACAACGTACCGTCCTTAATTCACTCACTGGAGCGCGATCGCAAGATGCGCGAGTACAAGCGCACGCTGGTAGACGCCATGCTGCTGGCATTCCCATCTGACAGCGGGGCCACAGTGGAAGCACAAGGCAGAGGAGGAGGAGGAGGAGGAGGTCGCCAACGCAACCAGGGCACCGCCAGCACCTCAGAAGGCAGGGTTAGCATGGCCGAAATGTGGAAAAGCTTTGTCAGCACGCCACAACAAACAGCAGCACCAGCAGCTCAGATGGAACGTCTTAGCAGGAGGCAGCATTTTACCAACATGGTGGAGCAGTATGTGTGCACACGCCTACATGTAGTGAATGACGGGTCTGCCCCCTTCAACTTCTGGGTCTCCAAATTGGGCACATGGCCTGAGCTTGCCCTTTACGCCTTGGAGGTGCTGGCGTGCCCTGCAGCCAGTGTATTATCTGAACGGGTATTTAGCACGGCTGGGGGCGTTATAACAGACAAGCGCAGCCGCCTGTCCAGAGACAATGTGGACAAGCTCACGTTCATTAAAATGAACCAGGCATGGATCCCACGGGACTTTTCCGTACCTTATGCAGAATAGCAATGGATACCGACCTTACCCACCCATTGTTCCATTTTTGCTCTTTCTCACTCTTTTGGGGTGTACCCTCATTTAAAATTTGTGAAAAGAAGCAGTGTTGGCTACCTCGTCCTCCTCCTCAGGGCCAGATTAATGTAGGGGCTATTGGAGCTGCAGCTCCAGGCCCCTACCTTTTATATAGGCCCCGGGTTGGCCATATTCACTGTTACCGCTCTTCTGTCACTTGTAAACACAGAAGTCTGGCTTCTATGCTCGCTTCCCCAGGCAGCACCCTCAGAACCTCCCCACACAGCGTGAAGGCCGGACAAGGAGGGACAGTTGGCGATGCATGGATGTGTTTATGGGCTTCAGAGACAGCATCCCATGTTGAATTAGGCATGCATGGCTGCACCCTTCCTCCTCTGGGTGCATGGCAAGGCACGGCCCTAAGGCCCTTCAAAATCCTCAGCACCAAGCCCATGATGCTGTTAATCCGGCCCTGGTCCTCCTCCACCGCCGCTTCCACCTACACCGCCCATAGGTGTGCGCAGCCTATTGCATTAAGGTGTGCACCCCAAAGTTGAAATACACATGCATGTGTTTGCCAGCAGGGAGAGTAATGTATCGGGGCCATGTACCTGTAGGCAAGGAGAAATAGAGCAGAGCAGGTCCCAGGGAGATCTTTCCCATCTCCTCACTGGCAATGCTATGTGCCCTAGGTGATTAGGGTGTGCCCAGGCACACCCAGCACACCCTGTGCGCACGCCTATGTCACCGCCACATCCACCACCACCTCAACCTCCCTCCTACTCCATATGGGCCTCGTCCTTCAGAGATGAAGAAGAACATTGTTTTATTTTTCTGTTTTTTTTTGTTGTTTTAAGTTATTTCCCTATCCACATTTGTTTGCAGAGCACTTGCCATGCTCTTAATTACGTTTTGCTGCCATTTGCAGCACTCTAGCCCTTTCCTTTGGTGTTTTAGAGCCATTTTAGTGCCTTAAAGTTCGGGTCCCCATTGACTTCAATGGGGTTCGGTGTCCGGGAAAAGTTCGGTAAAAGTCCGGGACACGGACCCGGACTTTTTTTTAAAGTTCGGCCGAACCCGTCGAACACGGACATCTAGGTGTCCGCTCAACCCTAGTAGTAACTATTGTCAGTCGGTCTTGTTTGGTGTAAACAATTTTTTCTATTTCTGCAGCTCTATTGAGTCGCTTAAACAAATCTTTTAGTCTCGGGATTCATGTCTCCAATACACCTGTATACACATCCAGGCCGCATTTCTCATTTGCACGGCTAATACTGGTTCATGATAAGAACATCAAATAACTGTGAAGTGGTGAAGTATGTATTGTAGTGTGAGAAAATCCAGGGAATAGGTGGCTTCTAAAAACCATGTTATGCAAGCTTGTCTAATATGGTCTCAGAACATGAAACTGCCATGATACGTGAAGCGTCACCCCCTCATTTTACCATGCCAGGAATGATCCAAAACTTGCAGAAAAATCTTATGCAGAAGTGAAGGAGTTCTATACCATCAGAATTATAGTGTCAGGACCAGGTTCTGAACCCACAACCTCTGCTGCTTCTAGTGGTAGTTCTCCTTGCTGAGCCACCTGATATGTTGGACAGCCTCCTGTCTGAACCGTTGGATAATCTTGTCTTGTACATTGTTTTTTGGTGAACCTTGAACTCCTTGCTCGTCCCATGAACTTCCTATTTAGGCCATGCATTTGCATTTCCTGTTTGCCAGAATATTGTGCTCTCTCTCCAGCTGACATCTTGTCCCTTTGCATACCTGCAACTGTCCTTATCTTCACTACCTCTCATTACCCTTTTTTGGTTTGTTCCTTGACTGCCTCAACTTGTTCCCAACCCACAACCACTTTTTACCGACCTTTGGCTTGTTTACGGACTATGCTTCTGCTTGATCCCAACCTGCTATACCTGCTACTAGACACTGGCTTGCTCACCTCATGTTCAGGTAATACCAAAGACCATGACATGGTACTAACATGCAGTATACCAAACATCAGGAGCTCTGGTGAACACTTGTTAGTGCTTAGTCCCCGCACTCAGGTATGCATGCGCCATCCACAATCCGCCAGGGTGACATGCTTGCATACTTATCCAGCTAAATGATGGGAGCCTCCCTACTGCTATTGCTGCTGGTCTCCGAGCCTGACCCATGACCGTGACATATAGTTTCTGTATATGCTGTTGCATCGTAACATTCTGGGTGTCCTTATGTATAGTAGTGCAAATATCTTCCCATTCTTGGTCAGTAAAGGAAGTTCCAATTTCCTTTTCCCATTTGTCAGTAACTTGTGAGGAAGTATCTGAAGAAGCATCAAGAATAATAGAGTAAATGTTCTATTTATGGTTTACTGTATTGCTGTAACACAGTGCAAGTATAATGTATATTTGTAAGGACTGAGCACAGCACTTATAATGACAGTATTGTTTATACTCTACTTGAGGTCTATTTAGTAATCCATTGCCTGCTTTGCTGGATAGAGCCATTTCTGGGTATTTTTTGCTGTGTGAGAAATGAATCATCTCAAAATGCTCATAGTGGCACATTAAAATCTCTTTTTTTTTTCCTGTGTCAAAGATCCTAAAGGCACCACCTGTAACTGCAAAGCATCTGAATTAAAATCTCAACATACCAAATGTCTTCTTGAAAATAGCATGTGTCTTTTGATGTGCTATATTTTAACAGTTCTCATCTGTTGTCTTTGGATATAACAGAGGAGTTAACAGCCAAAGTACACATCCATTTCCAGCATCTTCTAAAAAAGAAATATTCAATTATTTGGCTGTTCAATGCATGAGGGCTGTACACAAAAAAAAAAATCACAATTACACACCAGCTATCCATTTTACATTTGCCATTGCTTAAAAAAACTGAGTTTGATTGTCACAATAAATGGCGGCAAAATTAGTGGTTGCTGACAGAGTGTGTGGGGTGATGGGTGTGCTGGGCACAGTTTAATGAGGGAGGCCTAGGTTTTCAGGATATATCTTCAGAGGTTAGAAGAAGCAGAAGGGTAAAGGAGGAAATAAGGGGGTGTGATTTATAGGGTCTTCTGTAGTCTGTTTGGTGTTTTTTCAAAGTAATTTGCTGTGGGTTTTTAACTTTGTACATTTGCTAAAGTGCAGGAGCCGACGTGCGTACTGTTATGGGTGGAAGGGGTTATTTGTCAATAAGTCAATCAGGCCTCTTCTGTCTCCCAGATGTACACTAGTGCAGTGTAATCAGCAGCTGCAAAAATGAAACTGCCTGTCCCCAGACTCCAGACAGTTGATCAGCTCACCTTTATAAAAAATAAACCAGTCCTAGATTAGCAATGAGTGCCAAACCTGTAGCTGACATTAAAGATTAATTTTTTTTCTATGAATCTTACCCCTAATATATTATTGTACCATACAGCATTACCATCTCTTGCCACCACTGCTGGCCTGTCACCATCAACATTTATTGCCACAGGCTGCTAGCCTGTTACACTAATGTCTCCTGCCACCATTGCTGGCCAGTCACCAATACTATCTCCTGCTACTGCTGTTGGCCTGCTACCTTTACCATCTTCTGCCACCTTGCCGCAGGCTTGTCACCATTACCATCTCCTGCCACTACTGAAGACCTGTGAGCATTACCATCTTGTGCTGCTTCTACACCTCTAGTCTGATTCTTTGACAGTGTCAGGATGGCACAGCTAATGTTTCCACAGTTGTTCTTCAGGAGCCAAATTCAGATTTTTTTATATTTTTAATTATGCAGGGTAATTTCTGCATAGCATCTCAATGTTGTGCAATTGTCTTACGTTTATCAAAATTATAAAATACACAATTCGGAAATGTTTTGGATTCCCCCAAACACAAATGGGGAAGTTGTCTAAAAGGAATTGTAGAAACACTATGTATGTGTGGCATATTATTTCTATTGTACTACAAATTATACCTTTTTGGACCCTCACAAGCTAAATGTGGAGGTGACTTAACCAGTGAGGCCTAAAATAAATTGAATGAATTGTTGTGTGCATCATATTACAGATATTAAAATTGATTTTGTATATACAATGCTAAATTGGCATGTACACTAGTTTTCGCAAGGCCCTTAAGAAATGGTAGAATACTTATGCAATGCGTACACTATTTCTTCTTTTATATAGCATTTAGGATGTTTATAATCTTTATTGCACATATTTGCCCTGAACAGTAGGGATGATCGAACGGTTCGGGTCGACCATCGGTTCGACCCGAACATTGGATGTTCGATATTCGGCCGAATACCGAACTTTTTGCGGCAAAAGTTCGGTATTCGGCCACCAGAACCGCCCAAAATGCACTGGGACAGGAACTGGGCTTTAAAAGCCCGTGATTGGCCCAGAAACGTCTGCAAAAGCCAATGAGGGGGCAGGAGTCTCCTAGGAACGTGATTGGAGTGACTACGGGGACCAGAGGCCAATCAGGAGTGAATACGCCCCACACTATATAAGATGGCCCCGCCTAACCCCTAGCACAGTTATCCAGAGCCTGTTGAAGAGAGTTGAAGCAGTTCTGTCTGACTCCTGCTTGCTACACTACATTTCCTACATATCGAGTGGTTCTAAAGCTCCATATAGCAGAATTGTATTTAGCTTACAGCCAGTGTAGTTAGATACAGCGATTGTGCTGGTTCTTAGAGTTAAAAAAAAAAAAAAAAAAAAACTTAAGGGACAGTGTCAGTCTTCTGCTGTATGGAGCTTTCTATTTAGTGGAAAGGGATATCTAGTGTAGTTAGGGAACTTTGTACTACATTAGTTAGATTTGAAAATTTAGTTTCTGTAGGGAAAGTGTGAGGGTTCTGTTTAGTGAGCACGTGGCACAGTGCTGCTGTATCACAGCAGGTATACGTGCTTGCTAGGCAGCAAAATACAGTGACAACTTAACGCCTGTTGTTCAAAGCGTTAGGTGCACTGTACAAAAGCCTTTGCAACTGTGCGTGACACGCAACTGCTGTGCTGTATCCAGCGACAACTGTGGGTCGCATAGCAGTGTGCGTTTTTCACCGCACACAGTTGCCAACGCATCAGTGACAACCTAACGCCTGTTGTTCAAAGCGTTAGGTCCACTGTGCAAAAGGCTTTGCTACTGTGCGTGAACCGCAACTGCTGTGCTGTATCCAGCGACAACTGTGGGTCGCATAGCAGTGTGCGTTTTTCACCGCACACAGTTGCCAACGCATCAGTGACAACTTAACGCCTGTTGTTCAAAGCGTTAGGTGCACTGTACAAAAGCCTTTGCAACTGTGCGTGACACGCAACTGCTGTGCTGTATCCAGCGACAACTGTGGGTCGCATAGCAGTGTGCGTTTTTCACCGCACACAGTTGCCAACGCATCAGTGACAACCTAACGCCTGTTGTTCAAAGCGTTAGGTCCACTGTGCAAAAGGCTTTGCTACTGTGCGTGAACCGCAACTGCTGTGCTGTATCCAGCGACAACTGTGGGTCGCATAGCAGTGTGCGTTTTTCACCGCACACAGTTGCCAACGCATCAGTGACAACTTAACGCCTGTTGTTCAAAGCGTTAGGTGCACTGTACAAAAGCCTTTGCAACTGTGCGTGACACGCAACTGCTGTGCTGTATCCAGCGACAACTGTGGGTCGCATAGCAGTGTGCGTTTTTCACCGCACACAGTTGCCAACGCATCAGTGACAACCTAACGCCTGTTGTTCAAAGCGTTAGGTCCACTGTGCAAAAGGCTTTGCTACTGTGCGTGAACCGCAACTGCTGTGCTGTATCCAGCGACAACTGTGGGTCGCATAGCAGTGTGCGTTTTTCACCGCACACAGTTGCCAACGCATCATTGAGAAATATGCCTGGTAGACCAAGAAAAGGCATACGTGGCCCTGCTGCGGAAAGGGGCACAGCTTCTAGGGTGTCTAGAGGCAGGGGTGGACGTGGTGGTCAGTCCTCAGCCAGGCCACCATTTGGATTGTTCTCCGGCAGTGGCCAAGCTATACGTCCACAGTATGTACAGGAGGTGGTGGACTATATGAACAAACCCTCATCATCGGCATCATCTGCAACTACAGTGACCCAGGCAGAGAAAAGTGGTCAGTCTTCTGCAGTTGTCAGAACAAATAAAGATGAGTCCATGTCCACCTCATGTCCTCCCTTAGACCCAATTTCAGACATGGCAGAGGAGTCAGCTGAGCTGTTTGACCACAGTGTCGGCCATCTACTCCAGCCTGATGCTCAGTCCTTTATGGAGTCTGATGTTGGGTCTGAGTTTGAGGAGGAGGCAGAGCAAACAAGAGGGGAGAGCAGACGGCCCGCTCCATCTAAGGCCGCACCTGTTGTCTCCCAGGCCAGGCCTGATGCTCAGTCTTTGATAGAATCAGATGTTGGGTCTGAGGTTGAGGAGGAGGCAGAGCAAACAAGAGGGGAGAGCAGACGGCCCGCTCCATCTAAGGCCGCACCTGTTGTCTCCCAGGCCAGGCCTGATGCTCAGTCTTTGATGGAGTCAGATATTGGGTCTGAGGTTGAGGAGGAGGCAGAGCAAGCAAGAGGGGAGAGCAGACGGTCTACTCCATCTAAGGCCGCACCTGTTGTCTCCCGGGCCACTATACACACCTCATCTTGCTGGGCCTTTTTTGAGATATCCCATGCAGATAAAACAGTTGCGATCTGCAAGATTTGTAAGAAGGGTATAAAACGTGGCAAAAATGTCAACCACCTGGGTACAAGCTGCCTAAACAGGCATTTGACAACCCACCACTCGGCCCGTTGGCAGGAGCATTTAAAGAACCCACAAAAGGGCCAAAGATTGGTCAGTCGGCCTCCTAGTTCTCCTCGCGCTCCTCCTCATGCTCCATCTGCTCCACCTGCTCCACCTGCACATCAGTCTGTTCCTGGCCCTGCTATAGTCACTCGTCACCTGTTGGCAGCCTCCACTGGCAGGGATGATGATATAGCAGGCAGTGTCGCATCTACCTCCAGCACACCACCAGCTGTATCATCTAGACGCCAAATTTCGATTCCACACATGCTGGAACGAAAAAAAATGTATACTCCCCGCCACCCACATGCCCAGCGTCTAAACAGTAGTTTGGCTAAACTACTGGCTCTGCAACTATTACCATTTAACCTGGTAGAGTCTGCTCCCTTCCGTGACTTCGCAAAATGTGCAGTTCCACAGTGGCAGGTGCCAAGTCGGCATTACTTTTCCCGTAAGGCCCTGCCATCCCTATACCAACATGTGGAAGGCAATGTAGTGTCATCCCTGGCCAAGTCAGTCAGCCGTAAGATACACTTGACGGCTGACACTTGGTCAAGCAAACATGGGCAGGGACGGTACATTTCTGTCACTGCTCACTGGGTGACACTGCTTGCCAGTGGAAGGGATTGTAGCCAGGGCTCGGTGCTGCAGCCAGTGTTGCCCCCACGTCTGCAAACAGCTGGTGGTGTCGCTGATCCGGGTAGATCGATCACTTCTACCCCCTCCTGCTCCTCCTCCTCTACCTCCTCCATGCCCTCCTCTGCAGAATGGTCCTTTGAATATGATGAGATACCACGTAAACGTTCAAAGGGCTATTCTATGTCTCAGGCCAAAAGGTGTCACGCAGTGCTGCAGCTTGTGTGTCTAGGGGACAGGCAGCACACTGCCCCTCAGATTCTTGGGGCTCTGCAGGCACAGGCCCAGAGGTGGTTGACACCACGCCAGCTGCAGCCAGGGATGGTGGTTACTGATAATGGGTCAAACCTCCTGGCCGCCCTTCGTCAGGGAAAGTTAACCCATGTGCCATGCCTGGCGCATGTCCTGAATCTCGTGGTACAGCGGTTTTTGAACTCGTACCCGGGAATGCAGGATGTGCTAAGGATGGCAAGAAGGGTGTGCAGTCACTTCAGGCGGTCGTACAGTGCCACTGCACGTTTGGCCGAAGTGCAGCGCGAGTTTCACCTGTCGGTACACCGCCTCATCTGTGACATGCCCACCCGCTGGAACTCCACCTTGGCTATGCTGCAGCGCCTGTACACGCAGCAGAGGGCCCTCAATGAATACCTATGCGAGTACGGCACCAGCACTGGCTCTGCGCGCCTGGGCTTCTTTTCACCACGGCAGTGGCTTTTGATTAAGGATGCATGCGCTGTCCTCTCGCCATTTGAGGAGGCCACAAGGATGGTCAGCCGGGACAGCGCATGCATCAGTGACACCCTACCGGTACTGTTTTTGTTGGAGCACACTCTGCGTGGCATTATGGACAGGGCACTGGAGGCAGAGCAGCAGGAGGAAGAGGAGGACTTCCTTGCCTCTCAAGGCCCCCTTTATCCTGAGAATCCTGACCCCATTATGCCTAGCTCCCAGAGGCCCGAGCAGGATCCAGGGGTGGAAGAGGAGGAGGAGGACGATTCTGCGGGAACTTTTGCAGGGTTTGAGGAGGAGGAGGAGGAAGACATGCGGCAATCTGCAAGGCCTAGTTTGACTCCCTCGGGACACTTTGGAGTAGTACGTGGCTGGGAGGAGGAGGAGCCCGTTGAAGATAATGTCGTTATGAGTGACCCCGAGGAGTCAGCTTCTCAGGCCTTCGCTAATTTGCGACGCATGGGAAACATCATGCTCCAGAGCCTGCGAAAGGACCCCAGAATCAAGGCCATTAAAGAGACTAACCACTATTGGTTGGCCACCCTACTTGACCCCCGGTACAAGTGTAAAGTCTCGGAGCTTTTCCCATCCACCCATAGAGTCCACAGGATCAAATCCCTTGAGGACAGTCTCAAGAGGAATCTGGTGAACATGTTCCCCGACTCCCGTAGGGTGCAGGGGCGGGGACAACCTACCATGGATTCTACTGGTGGTCACGAGAGGAGCGTTGGAGAAGGCGTGCGGTTGACGGATGCCTTTCGGTCTTTTTTTAGTCCTCACCGCCCAGGCCTCTCAGCTGCCACATCGCATCGACACCGTCTGCATCACATGGTGGACGATTACGTGAGGGCACAAAGTGACACAGAGGGCTTTTCATGTGACGAATCCGATCCACTGGCATACTGGGTCTTAAGATTAGACCACTGGCCAGAACTGGCCCAGTATGCCATGGAGTTGTTGGCCTGCCCTGCTTCCAGTGTCCTATCGGAACGGGCATTCAGCGCAGCAGGAGGATTCGTCACAGACCATCGAACTAGACTCTCCACCGACTCAGTCGACCGTTTGACATTCATTAAGATGAATCAGTCGTGGATATCAAGCTTTGATGCACCTGATGCAGACCTTGTAGACTAGGCTATCGTTGTGATGTGGCAGTTGAGCCTCAGTTTAAGCCTGGACCATGGTGCCACCCTCAAACCCTCCTCTCATTCTCTTTACGTTCACAGAACCTCATTTTGGTTATGACAAAAACGACAATGTTTGCGCACCTGTTCCACAGGTGCACACCTTTACAATTTTTGGGCCTCCTTCAACACCAGCTCTTTGGGGTTAAGGTGGGGAGGCTATGCTAAAACAAAAACGACAATGTTTGCGCACCTGTTCCACAGGTGCACACCTTTACAATTTTTGGGCCTCCTTCAACACCAGCTCTTTGGGGTTAAGGTGGGGAGGCTATGCTAAAACAAAAACGACAATGTTTGCGCACCTGTTCCACAGGTGCACACCTTTACAATTTTTGGGCCTCCTTCAACACCAGCTCTTTGGGGTTAAGGTGGGGAGGCTATATTAAAACAAAAACGACAATGTTTGCGCACCTGTTCCACAGGTGCACACCTTTACAATTTTTGGGCCTCCTTCAACACCAGCTCTTTGGGGTTAAGGTGGGGAGGCTATGCTAAAACAAAAACGACAATGTTTGCGCACCTGTTCCACAGGTGCACACCTTTACAATTTTTGGGCCTCCTTCAACACCAGCTCTTTGGGGTTAAGGTGGGGAGGCTATGCTAAAACAAAAACGACAATGTTTGCGCACCTGTTCCACAGGTGCACACCTTTACAATTTTTGGGCCTCCTTCAACACCAGCTCTTTGGGGTTAAGGTGGGGAGGCTATACTAAAACAAAAACGACAATGTTTGCGCACCTGTTCCACAGGTGCACAACTTTACAATTTTTGGGCCTCCTTCAACACCAGCTCTTTGGGGTTAAGGTGGGGAGGCTATGCTAAAACAAAAACGACAATGTTTGCGCACCTGTTCCACAGGTGCACACCTTTACAATTTTTGGGCCTCCTTCAACACCAGCTCTTTGGGGTTAAGGTGGGGAGGCTATGCTAAAACAAAAACTACAATGTTTGCGCACCTGTTCCACAGGTGCACACCTTTACAATTTTTGGGCCTCCTTCAACACCAGCTCTTTGGGGTTAAGGTGGGGAGGCTATGCTAAACAAAAACTACCATGTTTGCGAACCTGTTCCACAGGTGCACACCTTTACAATTTTTGGGCCTCCTTCAAAGCCAGCTCTTTGGGGTTATGGTGGGGAGGCTCCGCCAACACCAAAACTACCATGTTTGCGCACCTGTTCCACAGGTGCACACCTTCATAATTTTTACGCCTTCTTCAACACCAGCTCTTTGGGCTTACAGTGGTATGGCTCCGCCAACACCCAAACAACAATTTTTGCGCACCTGTCACACAGATGCATATCATTGTAATTTTTTTCCTTACAAAGGCAATTATTGCTTTCATTACCAGCACTTTCATAGGGATATGGTGTCAAGGCATCGTCCGCACCACCAAATGCCCAATTTTTAAGCATCCTTTACTTCTATTCAAAGTCAAGAGACAACAGTATTCATCCAAAACATCTCTAATCTTGTTCACTCTGCACTACATTGTGGCCCCTACCCCTAACCCTCAATGTATCCGTGCATATATGTCTGTTTCTTGTGAGATTTCAAGTTAAAGTGCACCAAACACCATTTTACATGAAATAAAGTGCAATTACATACATCTTTGGACTTCTTGAAACATTTGGTAATAAAAGCCCCATTGTGGAAATACACCCGTTAATTATATGCACATTTAAAGAGACAGCACCTTTTTCCAAAAAAACCTCTAATCTTGTTCCCAGTGCACTGCATTATGTCCCCATCATACACATTGGCTGAGCCGTTGATTAGGAGCAAAAGAAAGGTGCGGTTAAGCAAAAAAGTCATTTTTGAAGGTTTGGTATGCTGTAATTCTGGTTCTGGACATGCTACAGAGCTGAAACTTCACAGGTACACCTTTTAGACCCCCCAGACACTAAATCCAAAGAAATCTCTTTTTTTTTTTTTTTTTTAATTTTTTCAATAATTGGCTATCTATCAAAAACGACAATTTTTAAGAACTTTTTTTTGTGTGATTAATAGTCCCTGGGGCATGACCCAGAACCCTAGGCACTTTTTAGGGGCATTTATTGGGTTTTAGGGCTTAAAAATGGTGTTTTTTGATTACAGAAGTTCGGGTTCCATTGATTTCAATGGGGTTCTGAAATCCGAACCGAACTTTCGTGAAGTTCGGGTGTTCTGGTCGAACCGAACTTTTCAAAAGTTCGATCATCCCTACTGAACAGTTGCATGCTTTATGCCAAACTTAAAATGAGGCCCACTACAACAGCTAACATGTTGTCCATGTAGTGTGGACAAGATTTCTTCCTTTTTTTCTGTGCCATATATACACTTTTTGATGTGGATTTGTATGTTGAAAAGGTGTACTACAGGACTTTATTGGTGCACGACTCCTCAAAGAAAAACAAACATGCATCAGTTAAAATTCAAAGTGTATTTTTGTCACTATCATACAGCCTGACATGAGCTGGTTGATTATATTTAAAAATATATCAACATATTTAAAAACAACTGCACATTGTGAATACAAGCAGAACCCCCTATATGTACAGACACATCCACAGCCTTGCAGGTATATGTACAAGCGTATATATTACATTCAATTGTTACATAAAGGGCTACAGAATCTGCCAACCGCATATCTACCAGTATACTTTGTTATATGACGTATAAGATGAAGACAAAATTTGAAAACTGTGGAGGGGCTATTCTTTCTCAACACATTGCACAGAAGTGCTTCCTCAGGAAAAGGGTGCATAGAGATACATAGGTAAATGTTCCATATGATCTACAAATGAGAATCACTGCCAGAGAGATGAAGTGACAGTGGAAAAGAAGTGCCAAATCCCACAATCAGATTAACAGATGGATCAAGCTACTGATTAAAAAAAAAACAAAAGACCTAGAAGTGGGAGATAATCAAATGTTCTGTTCCTTAAATCCCATTATATCTGAAGGGGAACACAAACAGCTTCCAAGCCTCGTGTTTGCATGTACATGGATGGCTTCGAAGCTCAGAGTCCTCATTCGTAGTTTAGTAATAATAAGCTGTGTGTTGCTGGAATCACTCTCGTTGTTGGCCCTCTGTATCAAGCCGTTGGAATTTAGTTTTACATACAACTCATTCACAGTATAGACACTAGCATCTGAGATATCTCTCACAGCCTATTCACACTTTTGATAACTTTATCCTTTTATGATCCATCAGACTAAGCTTGTCACCATTAACAGGGGGTATGGAAGATTCAGGGAAAATCCAGACAGCATGGCAGAAGAAAGTGCAGAAGATCTAGGAACCCAGGCAGGGCAGGGCAGAGCAAGGCAAGGGAACCAGAGCTGGGGTTGGATGGACCCAGCATAATGGCAACCTTAGTACAGGATTCACAGTGGAAGCTGGGATGCGTGACATCCCTTTTGCTTCATTCAGCAGTGCACCTTTCTGGATTTCAACTTAAAGTGTAATTGTTATAGCTAGTAAGAATGAGTTTTCCTGGGGTTCACCAATAGATTGGCAAATAAATATTTAGTTTCCTCTTCTGAAGCTATTCTCCAGCCACACCAGTCACATAAACTGGTATCTTGTTTGGAGGGCTGTACATGTGAGGCACTTTGTCACTTGTTTACCATTCAGATTTTATAGCTCAAATAAAATGCAGCCTATTATTTCTAAGCAAGCTCCACCTATGTGCAATGACAAGTCCATGGAAAGATGGAATGGCACATTTTGTTTTAAATTTTCACAATAACTCATGGATTTTGGCAAAAGGAGTGGAGTTTGTCTGAATAGAAACCATTGTTTATTTGTGCCAAGGGCAACATACTGTAGACATGGTCCTGAGCAGCTGCCAGCAGATGCATAAAGTGATTGAGTGAATAAACTCTGTGCCTACATGCTCCACAGAAGTTAATCTGGATCTGGTTAAAACAGATACAGAAATTTTAGTATTTTTTGGCCAACTATTTTAAGGATGATGTGTGGCTTTAGAGCAAGAAATAGTAATGATTACGTCAGTTCAGTAAGAGGAAACCCAAGATTCATATGTTCTCAGTTTTTCCCAGACTTCCAGAGGACCTTTGGAATCAATCCGAATAAAACACTGAATGAGGTCATATAGTATTCTGACTCCAAAAGCTTTTTTTTTTCTTACATTGTAAGTGCAGCCACCACATTACCTGTTACATGTACTAGTTTTTTATATATGCATCCGATTTTTCTTTAAATTTAACACAACTTGGCAAGTCCTTTGAAAACCACATAATATAATGCATGGTTGTTTATCAGTACAATAACTTTTTAGTATTAAAACCCAATAGTCTGTGTAACTTGTCTCTAGTTATGCAGATTCAAATGTTTAACATTTTGAACCTAGTTCCACTCCTACCTCTGGTGAAGGAGCTGTTTTACAAGACCAAGCATGCCCAAGGGGACATGTAAACAGGCTTGACTCGCAGGCAATGAGCAGAATTATGCTAGTGTCATTCTGTTCAGAGGACTACTGGCAAGGAAACAGGGAGGAAAAGCTAAGAGAAGAGAGGGAAATCTACAATTAAAAATATAGCCTTTAGTTTCATGTACACTGTTATACTATTAAGAAATGATAAGTTAGCCTTTGTTTATTACATAGGGAAGTAGTAACAAAAGTATATATATGCTGCACAATAAGGATATTGGCTCTACTCTAAGTTTAACTAGGCAGTCAAAGACATCAGAAAGTGATTGATTATCAGTTTAGATAAGCAAAGCAGTTTCTCTCCTAATCTGCAAGATGGCTCCCTGATCTGGGAGCTCCAGACCAATCAAAATCAGTAATACCCACTGACTTTGTTCAGCAACAATCCTCCTTCCCAGAGCAGCTATTGGCATTCCAACAACAATAACGTACCAGTACAAGTTCAGGAGAAGGAAACCCCACATGGTAACAGACTTTTCATTCTTTTCTGCTAAGTGGGTGAGATCCCAAGATGGTGGTGTTTCCTTTAGAGAAGGCAGCTCTCTTGTTACTTTTTAGCCACAACAACCGGTGGACAATGAGGAGAGGCAGTATTGCAGAAAACAGATGTTAAAAGTTCTGGGAATTCACCCTCTTTAGCATAACCAAGTCCCAAAGGCCTTGTAAGTAAAAAAAAAGCCAGTACACTACATGGCAGACAAATTGCATGCACTAATATTACATTAACAACAGGGGATTTGTTGTTTTCTTATCCTGCTTCTGCTGCCTCATCCACAGAAAGTGTTCCTAAAGATATGCTTCTGTAACTAGAATCCTCTCTGCAACAAAATCTAACCAAAATTATGTCACATACAGTATGCAAGCTCAAATCGATCTTCTGGGTGGATGTACAGATCACAAAGTGAGGAAGATGTGGGAATTTGCCATGGCTCATAATGAACTGGTGGTTTCCCATAATGAACAATCAGATGACCTTAAATGGATAAAGGATAAGATCTGGGATCTGAAGGACAGATCATGTAGAAATAATATAAATCGCAATAAAAGAATATGTCTGAACTTAAATCACTCTAACTTGGGTCTTACTGTGTTTATGACCAATGACTTTCAATGCAGGGAAGATGCCTTCTCTGACAACACATCTATCTAATTAGATTCTTCAGACTTAACATTTATTATGTCAACTCATAAAATAAATTATTAATAATTTAACTGAAAATAGAAAATAGTCCCTGTATTTTAGATCAATATTTACCTACGTTTTGCAAAGGTATATCATATCTAACTGAATGTAGACCACCAGGACCATTTTGAGTATACAGCTTCCTAATGTTTTAGACAGACCAGAAAGTCTGAGATGATCCTTCTCCTCAGAGGATGTAACCTATATAGAGTTTACACAAACTTTTTTTTACACCATGTCACTCTTTTACACCCCTGACAAAGCCTTTGAAGGGGAAACATGTTGGATTTTGTGTTTTTTTTCAATCAGGAGTGGGCATTTTTTTAAATATTTGTTTTTTTATTGGCAAGTGCATTATTTTTTACTTTAAGAGAATCTACTACAGTGAGATGACAGGGATAACCTCAGACTTTCTGGTCTGTCTGAAACAATTAGAAGGCTGTATGTGTCAGGGCTGGGCTCGCAGCAGCTCTCTTCTCTGTGCTCAGGCTGCTCAGGCTGCTCAGCTGTGGGACATTTGTATGCCCATAATGGCCCTGGTGGTTCTCCTCTATATGCAATTTGATATGATATCCCTTTGCATTTCGCTATAGTTAAATGTTGCTCTCATATACGGGGATTACTTTCTATTTTTAATTTAAGTATTATTTCTTTATTTTATGTGTTGACAGAATGAAAGTTAAGGATAGATGTGAGGTCAGAGAGTGCATCACCCCTGCATTGAAAGACAGAAAAAAAAAATAAAGATTCATTAAGTGTTTGAATCAGTTACACAATTGGCAAAGCTAACACTGGGTGTGCATGCTTACTCATGATAGCATTGCCCCTCCCTCTGTCCTGTCAGGGTGCCCTGGTGTACTTTGAGCCATAACATCAGCAACATACACACACCATGCATGTGAAGTCACCTGCTGTTGGGGTGTGAGGGTGGATGCTTGGCAGTAGATTTAAAAAAGATGGCTCCCTTGTCCCCTGTCCTTGTGTCATCCTTTATGGTGGTGGGGGGGGGGGTCTAGGGTGCATCAGCAGCAACCCATCTATGTTTTAAGGATCATTGCCTTATGTGTGGAAACACTTGTATGAGCTCTGGTTTGTTGAAATAAGGTGTTATTATGGGAATGCCTGTATGCCTGTATCTGTAAATTGTCTATTTGCCTCTGGCTTATCAAGAGGAGTGGAAGCACGACTAGGGCCTTCAGGGCCTGATAGTGGCATCACGGTGCCTTTTGCAACTGTGCTCCCTCCAGCCCTTTTGCGGGCAGACATTGCTTTATAGCAAGACAAACTTGAGGTACTACCTTTAAAGTGTACTGAAGGTCTGTGCTAAGCTTATACAGCCTAATGCACACAACACTGATTTACCAAGGATATAGGACCTTTTAGTGCCATTAACATACACCCACAGTGACTCACGCAACCCAGCTGCTGCTGCTCTGTGTCCCCTTTCAGCCTGGCAGAGGCTAGTGTGTTGGAAACAGTTCCTTGCAGAACGTGCCCCTTTATGCATGGGCGCGTGGTGCGTGGCATCCATGTGCATGCCAAACTGCGTTAGAACACGCCCACCACGCGGCGAACGCCTATGCGTTTGCGAATGGGTGAACGCCACAGACACGTGACACGTGATCCAGCAGAGGCGACCATGCACCAGGGCTAACCCAAACAAATGGTAAGATAGCAGTTTAGGCTGAATCTTTTTTGCCACAGCTGAAGCTGTTCAGATAATCAGCACAGGGTAAGAAAACAGAGCAATAATATGCTTTAACCACTTGCCGCCCGCCCGCCGTCATATGACGGCGGGCCGGTGCGGCCATTATCCTGGGAAGACGTCATATGACGTGATCCAGGAATGCAGGGCAGGCGCGCGATCGCATGCGCGCCGCCGTGCACTGCCGGTGTCGGCGTGTCCCCGGGACACAGCCGGTCACCGGCAGGGGGGAAACAGCCAATGGGCGTGGCTGTTTCCCACGTGATCGGCTGTGTTCCAATGACACAGCCGATCACAATGGAGGCGCCCACAAGATGGGCGCGCATGCGCGATCGGGAGCGCGCAGCGCGGTCATGTCGGTGGCACTGTGTTCCGTAGGAACACAGCTGTCACCGGCAGTAGTAAACAGTCACTGACAGTGACTGTTTACTATGTGATCGGCTGTGAATCCATTCACAGCTGATCACAAAATGTAAACCAAGAGCAGTAACTCACTGTTACTAGCTCTTCTCCCCTCATACAGGTTCCAGTGTGAGGAGAGCAGAGCTAGAAACAGTGAGTTACTGCTCTGTACACCTGTCAAAGTAAAAATCACACAAATAAAGGTCCCCCCACACAGTCCTCAGCCCCCCCAATTGCACCTGTCACCCAACAGTCACCTCATCAGTGCCCAGAAATTGACACCCATAACGTTCACATGTGAGCGTAGCGATCGCGGGCAGAATCACCGCGATTCTGCCCGTGATCCGGAAATCATTGCAAATTGCGGGACGCCTGTGCATTGCCCGTGATTTGCAATAGCACCCCAAACGCTGTGCGATGTTGCCGCGATTTCCACCTGCCGAATCGCGGTAACATCACGCAAACAACGCATGACGCCCAAAAAAGGTACAAGAGTTTCTTTGGGGCGTCATGCGTTGTTTGCGTGATGTTACCTCGATTCGGCAGGTGGAAATCGCGGCAACATCGCACAGGCGTCCCGCGATTTGCAATGATTTCTGGATCGTGGGCAGAATCGTGGTGATTCTGCCCGCGATCGCTACGCTCACATGTGAACATAGCCTAAAGTTCACCGGTCACCAGTGACTGCCATCAGTACCGCCGTGCACCATCGCCCGTCACCTGTCACCCATCGGTGACCATCGCCCCTGTCACCCCATCAATCACCATCACCTGTCACCCCATCAGTCATCATCACCTGTCACCCCATCAGCCATCGTCATCTGTCACCCTATCAATCATCGTCACTTGTCACCCTATCAATCATCGTCACTTGTCACCCCATCAGTGATCGTCACTTATCACCCTGTCCGTGATTGTCATCTGTCACCCCATCAATCATCGTCACTTGTCACCTCATCAATCATCATCCTCTGTCACCTCATCAATCATCGTCACCTGTCACCCCATCAGTCATTGTCACCTGTCACCCCATCAGTCATTGTCACCTGTCACCCCATCAGTCATCGTCACCTGTCACCCCCTCAGTCATCGTCACCTGTCACCCCATCAGTCATCGTCACCTGTCACCCCATCAGTCATCGTTACCTGTTTGCCATATACATGCAACCACTTACCGACCGCCTAACGACTATATGCGTCGGCCATTAAAAGCTAAATACTGGGGTTATGGCAGCAGATAGCTGCCATAACCCCGGTATTTTTTTAAACGGCGGGCGGTCGGCTTTCAGATAAGGGTGGTCCCAGTGGCGGATTCGCCACGAAATTACGCTTACGGTGCAGGGGAAGAGGTTCCCCCCCCTCCCGCCGCGTCCCAGACGTTTTCCCAGCTTACCGGACCCGCCGGCAACGGGGAAAACTATCCGGTCCCGGATCCTCAGAGACAGGAAGTTGAGTGAGGGCAAGATGGCCCTCACTCAACTCTATGGTCTTGGAGGACCGGAGCTACGTCAAAAGTCGTTGCCTAGCAACCGGTTTAAAGGGACCTTTTTTTTTTTTCTTTCCTTTTTCAAACAATTTTTTTTTCTTTTTTAGTGTAGTTGTGAGGTGTGAGGTCTTTTTGACCCCAGATCTCACAATAAAGAGGACCTGTCATGCCTATTTCTATTACAAGGGATGTTTACATTCCTTGTAATAGGAATAAAAATGATCAAAACATTTTTTTTTTTAAACTGTGTAAAAATAAAAAAAAAATTAAAGCGCCCTGTCCCCGTTAGCTCGCGTGCAGAAGCAAACGCATACGCAAGTCCCGCCCACATATGTAAACGGTGTTCAAACCATACATGTGAGGTATCTCCGCGATCGTTAGAGCGAAAGCAATAATTTGAGCCCTAGACCCCCTCTGTACCTCTAAGCTAGTAACCTGCAGAAATTTTTAAAATGTTGCCTATGGGGATTTTTAAGTACCAATGTTTGGCGCCATTCTGTGAGCATGCGCAATTTTGAAGCATGACATGCTGGGTTTCTAATTACTCGGCGTAACATTATCTTTCACATTATGGAAAAAAATTGGGCTAAATTTACTGTTTTCTTATTTTTTAGTTCAAAAAAGTGAATTTTTTTCATAAAATTGCATTTGGAAGACTACTGCGCAAATATGGTGTGATAAAAAATATTGCAACAATCTCCATTTTATTCTCTAGGGTCTCTGCTAAAAAAAAATATATATAATTTTTTGGGGTTCTAAGTAGTTTTCTAGCAAAAAAAATGATTTTAGCTTGTAAACACCAAGTGTCAAAAATAGGCCCAGTCTTAAAGTGGATAAATGGACAACTTTGTGAAAAGGGCTACTTGGATGTTAGGCATCTGTATGTGGCTAGGCTGTGTAAAAGTCTCACACATGTGGTATCGCCATACTCAGGAGGAATAGCAGAATGTATTTTGGGGTGCAATTTTTGCTATGTACATGCTATGTGTTAGAAATATTGCATAAATGGACAGCTTTGTGTAAAAAAAATGTGTTTTCATTTTCTTTCCACAGTTTCCAAAAACTTGTGGAAAAAAATGACAAGTTCAAAAGCCTCATTATGCCTCAAAAATTATACGTTGGGCTGTTTGCTTTCCAAAATGTGGTCATTTTATGGGGGTTTCCATTGTCCTGGTGCTCCAGGGCCTTCAAAAGTGCGATAGGTTGTCAGGAAATTATATGTGTAATTTGTGCTCCTAGAATGCCGGACGGTGCTACTTGGATGTTAGGCCTCTGTATGTGGCCAGGCTGTGAAAAAGTCTCACACATGTGGTATCACCATACTCAGGAGGAGTAGTAGAATGTGTTTTGGGGTGTAGTTGCAAGTATACATATGCTGTGTGAGAGAAATAACTTGTTAATATGTCAAATTGTAAAAAAAAAAATCTTCATTTTGCAAAGAGTTGTGGGAAAAAATTACAACTTCAAAAAACTCACCATGCCCCTTATTAAATACCTTGGAATGTCTACTTTTCAAAAAAGGGTCATTTGGGGGGTATTTGTACTTTCCTGACTTTTTAGTGTCTCAAGAAATGAGATAGGCCTTCGGTACATCAGGTGTGATCAAGTGTGATCAATTTTCAATGAATAGCACCATAACTTGTGGACTCTATAACTTTCACAAAGACCAAATAATATATAATGATTTGGGTTATTTTTACCAAAGATAAGTAGCAGTATAAATTTTGGCCAAAATTTGTGAAGAAAAATTACTCATTTGCTAAATTTTATGACAGAAACAAAGAAAAATGTGTTTTTTCACAATATTTTCAGTCTTTTTTTATTTATAGCACAAAAAATAAAAAACCCAGTAGTGATTAAATTTTTTTATGGGTACAGTGTTGCATGACTGAGTAATTGTCATTCAAAGTGTGAGAGCGCTGAAAGCTGAAAATCAGTCTGGGCAGGAAGGGGGTGAAAGTGCACTGTAGGCAAGTGGTTAAACATACTTTAAACATACTTTGCATAAACCTGCTACAATATGCAACAGAGACAGAGACGACCATGCGAATGCTTATGCGCCAGGGCCAACGCAAACAAATGGGGAGAGAGCAGTTTAGGCTGAATCTTATTTGCCATAGCTGAACCTTTTCAGATAATCAGCACAGGGTAAGAAAACAGTGTAACAATATGCTTTAAACATACTTTGCAAAAACCTGCTACAATGTGAATACAAGCAGTAATACACTTGCCACAAGTCTCTGTAATCTTAATAAAGGTAACCGTGCATAAAATATTTACAATTTTCGCAATTTTTGACCATTTAAGGTTTTTTGTTTGCTGTGTAAATATTTAAAATGGACTCACCAGACCTGCCGCAGGAAACTGCTATAAGCAAGATTCCAATCTTCACTCCTCATGGTGAGCATGGTCTTAAAGACCTTCAAGGACTGGGTCCCCTATATAAGAGGGGCCATGGCCTTGGATTTGTAAAGCACCCTGCACTTTGGGGTTTGGTATTCCCAAGGGTCTGGATCCCAGGGCCCAGCGCCTAAAAAGGACAGCGTTACAGGCAAAACCTCGTATCTGCTTCCTGAGGCTCGGAAACCATCTTTTTAGTCAATTGACTGTTTTAGATGGATCTGATAGCTAACCCCTTAGATTCAATTATCTTTGATTGGGGTATGATAGCTTAATCTTCTTTCTTCTTCTTTGAAACACAACAAACATGTGGAGCACCTCTCCACAGCGACCTTCACCTTTTAGACACTGGCAAAAAAACTGAGGTACTTCCTGTGTGAGAGGGGTTATATAGAGGGGTCATCAATTCTGATTGGTTGCCAGTGTCCTTCACCTATAGGTGGCCTATATAATCCATATGTTATGATTTATGGCTCTGTGTCCCGTGATGTACGAAAATAAATTATATTTGACCTAAAATTTCCAAAATTCTGTTAGTTTTGTTTTATGTAGGCTTGCAACATTTAAAGGCCAAAATAACTGAGTAAAATTTAGAGGAAGCAGGGATATCTGGAATTTATATTTTACATTTGGAACGGTATCCTTAAATCCATAGGTCTAAATATTGCAACTTCATTTACATTTATTCTAAATACTATTTTTTTTTAAGCTGAGTTGTATTTTTTATTTTAAACCTATTACAATTATTTAGCTTTAAACTATGTTTCTTTTAAAGTGATACAACAGTTATTTTTTCAAGAAGTTTTGCACAGAGCAGCGCTGATCCTCCTCTTCTCACGTCCCCTGCTGATGCTCCTTGCTCCTCACCCCGGTAAGCGTGCCCATAGCAAGCCACTTGATGTGGAGGTAATCATGTGTGCTCGCTTCTGAGCCTCCGCTCTATGTGTCCATAAGACCCTCAGAGTGAAAATTGGCCCCCCGCCTCCCCCACTCCCTCCTCACTGGCTGTGATTGACAGCAGTGGGAGCCAGTAGATCCTGCTGCTGTGTCAATGAAATGAGAGAGCAGAGAGAGCTGCTGCTCTCATGCACATCGCTGTATTGGGATTGGGCTCAGGCAAGTATAAGGGGCTAAGCTGATTCTCTCTCTGCCCCTGTTCAATTCACCCCCCCCCCCCCCACAGTAAGTAAGCACATGTAGGGAACACATTTAACCTCTTGATCACCCCCAGTGTTAACCCCTTCCCTGCCAGTGTCATTTATACAGTAACAGTGCATATTATTTAGCACTGATCACTGTAATAATGTCACTGGTCCCCAAAAAGTGTCACTTAGTGTCAGATTTGTCCGCCTCAATGTCGCAGTCCCGATAAAAATCACTGATCGCCGCCATACCTAAAAAAATAAATAAAAAAGTGAAAAGTCCATAAATCTATCCCTTAGTTTGTAAATAATATAATTTTGCGCAAACCAATTATTATACGCTTTTTGGGATTTTTTTTTACCAAAAATATGTAGCAGAATACAAATTGGCCTAAACTGATAAAAAAATTAGATTTTTAAATTTTTTTTATTGGGAATGTTTATAGCAGAAAGTAGAAAATATTGGTGTTTTTTTCAAAATGGATGCTCAATTTTTTTGTTTTTAGCGCAAAAACAAAAAACCGCAGAGGTGATCAAATACCACCAAAAGAAAGCTCTATTTGTGGGGAATAAAAGGACATTGGTTGTATTTGGGTATAGCATTGCACGTCCGCGCAATTGTCAGTTAAAACAATGCAGTGCCGAATCTAAAAAAAATGGCCTGGTCATTAAGGGGGTAAAACCTTCCGGGGGTGAAGTGGTTAAATAAAGCTTGACAAAAAAATTACCCATGCGCATTAATAAGAAGGATAGGTTAATAGATAGATAGCTGCTATATTTTCCAAGACCACTCCACTTGGCCTATATTGCATAGGGTAATAGTAGACTTTAGAAAGCCTTCCAGCTTTCTAAAGTTTAATGTAGACATTAGTAGTAATGCAGTAAACTGGCTATTTCTTAACTATCTGCTGACTACTTAAGGAAAATATAGAATATTTATATGCAATATTTAAAAAAAAGGGGGAAAAAGGGGAACAGGACTTTATATGAGGAAGTGACATGGTAGGGTCACATTCCTCCATCCCTATGCATATATGAAAAACAAAAGAAAAAGGAAAATTGGGACTTTAAATGAAACAATGGCGGCAATCAGGGAAGTTGTAGACAAAGATATCTCAATGGGCTAGCGTATATATACATTTGTGTATGAAAATCCATAACAAGATAGTTATATGTCACCTTTTAATGAATAAATACATTGGTAAAATGCATAAATAACATAACATTATATTTGATAAATAAATACATGCATACATCTTATGTCAAATCAAAGGGATATGAATACATCATTAATGGTGGATGACTTTCACAATTGCATATAAGACAGCCCATTGCAATAAGCATAGTATGATTGCACATAATGATGTCAATGGTGTCCAATAGGGGCATCTGGACTCACCCCAGTCCAGATAATGTTAAATACATATGTGTTAAAATTCATTGCAATGCATAAAAGATTAATAGGCACATAATCATCATGAAGTGGCATCCTTAACAGCTCTACGCGTTTCATGGTTGTAACCAATCGTCAGGAGCAGATGCAACGTATATATATATATAGAAGTGTCTAAAATAGAATGCATGATTGTTAGTATGATATAAACAAGGGGCCATACAAGGGGGGGGGGAAGGGAGAAGGGGGATGGGAGAGAGGGAATAGGAAAGGGAAAAAGAAATGGGGACACATCTGTTGGCACTGATGAGGTAGCTAAGATTGCAAGAGTAACATTAAATAGTTAGGAGGTGCATGGGGAATGTAGTCCCCTTCCCGGGAGCTGTGGACGAGGATCGTGGTAGAAGGTCAACCGGACCACCATAGGATATTAACTGGAAATAGTGGGGTACATCCTGATAAATCAGCAAAGAAAAAATATATAAATAATTACACAAATGTGCTACTATAAATTAGCTGTGAGGTGTAGATAAGTATCTTATGTGATTTAATTAAAAATGTTACCCCTTAGGGAGGTTATCATGTGACGTAGTTATTGGTAATATAGTGGAACGGTTGAAAATGTGAGAATACGCCTGTGTGAAAAAATGAGTGTGATTTAATTAGCGCAAGCATATATTTCTGCTACTATCACACCTATATATGTCTAGGTGTATATATACATATAAGTATGTGTGTATATATACCCGTATACACAAGTTCAGATGTTTTGCCTGTCTCAAAAGACCCCAAAAAATGCCCAAAAAAAACGCTTGCTACTAAACCGGCAAGGTGTGAAAAGAGAGAAGCCACTATCCTGTTCTATAAGTGACCTAATACAAACGATCTTTTTTATGGTTCTGGACATGCTACAGAGCTGAAACTTAACAGGTACACTTTTTAGACCCCACAGATACTAAATCCAAAGAAATTTTTTTTTTCATTTTTTTTTTCCTTTTTTCAATAATTGTCTCTCTATCAAAAATGACAATTTTTAAGAACTTTTTTTGTGTGATTAATAGTCCCTGGGGTATGACCCAGAACCCTAGGCACTTTTTAGGGGCATTTATTGGGTTTTAGGGCTTCGAAATGGTGTTTTTTGATTACCGCAGTTCGGGTCCCATTGATTTCAATGGGGTTCTGAAATCCGGGCCGAACTTTCGGGAAGTTCGGATGTTCTGGCCGAACTGAACTTTTGAAAAGTTTGATCATCCCTACTGCAATGTACCTTATTTCACACCACTTTTTCATGTACCATATGTATTATTTTCCATACTTTAAACACTATATCCAGACCCTCGATTTGGGCCCATTATATAGGACACAATGGGTTTGATTTGCTAAAGGCAAAAAGGCTGCTCACTTTGCAAGAAAAGTTGCCTTTTTTTCCAAAGGAACTTGCCCCAGAACATAGCAAATACGGTAAAGTTTTACTTTGCAAAAATATCAATCATGAATGAAGAAAGAAAAAAAAACAAAAAAGCATTTTTGCTTGCACATGACTGGATGATGTAAGTCAGCAGAGTTTCACCTCATTCACTAAGCTCTGGAGCTAATTTCCCTGCAACGAGAACACCCTATTTGTCTTTATTAAAAAAATAACAATATACTCTGCTCCAGGACTTCTATTAATGAACTCTTTCAAAAAGTCTAATTAACCCTTTACCCACTTATCATCTGTAGATAAAAGCCCATCTAAATTTTCCCTCCTGAAATGGTCCTGATAGAGGTTAAAAAATGCAGTGAATGCTGCAATACTTACCTCTTCTTTCTCACAGTCCCTGAATTTATCTCTTTCTGCAACTAGATGTCCTCAGCATTCTAATGAAGCAGAGAGCGGTAACATTGAGGATCCTGTGGCCGGCCTAAAGACATCTGGAAAAAAAACATACCCCCTGCACAAAAGGGGATAGTAATTTGGTGAGTGGGGGGTCAGAGCCAGGAGTTGAGCCTCCACTGTAAGATGCACTGCACAGAGAGACCAATGATCTATGTTCCCATTATACAGCTAGATGCAACCAGCTCTGCCCATCTCCCCCCAACTGTGAGATCTGACTTGTTACTGACAGCTTCCAGTGATAAAATCATTATGTCTACTATGACATAGTAATCACATAAATCAAAATAATGCAGTGCCAAAGGAAATCAATAATAAAGTGAAATGCCAATATATAAACAATATCATAAATCAGTGGTTATGCACAGTGAAACATGAGGTGCAAGTGCTGCTGAACCAAAGATATGCAATAACGTGACAGTAGGATATTAATCACTAGCAAAAAGTGTCACAGTGATTATAAAGTGCAAGTGCTACAAGCAAAATCTAATGTGACAGTGATTCATAAAATCCAAAAATAACCAAAATGATCAAATAAAGGTGCTTGTGCTGGTGCTCCAATACCATAAAGGTGTCTCCGTGTGCTGGTAATGGTAATACTAGCAGCTCACCTCCCTGTCTGGCTCACGGATTATAATGAGCCAGACACGCAGATGTGCTCAGGATAATGGATTTGTCACCTCCTCCTCTCACAGGATAGGGATGCCTCCTAACAGGTATAGGTAAATGGACAGCCAGACACGCTCTATATTCAATATAGGAATTGGGGTAGTGGGAACATCACCTCCTTCCTTCTCCGCTCTCAGATTAGGGGTGCCATGTATAAGAATAAACACAATATCCTAGTGCTCTCCATTTTAAATGTTTATTAAATAACAATAGTAGAAAAGAACTCACATCTCACGGCACTCGCCAGTGCGGGCATGACAGGCAGGAAGTGTACCAGCGTGTGCGAACAGGCTCCTCCCCCCGTACGCGTTATATCGACCAATCAACTTCCTCAGTGGGGTGGAGCCGACACACCATGTCTCTAGTATACAGTGATCTTGTAGCCGCCCTCATCACGGCCATCCAATCACCATGCCGCCGCCCACTTCCCGAGCAGATCAACCCAGAAGCAGGTAAGCGCAGGGGTGACATCATTAAAAAATTAACAAAATATATACAGTGCCTTGCGAAAGTATTCGGCCCGCTTGAACTTTTTGACCTTTTGCCACATTTCAGGCTTCAAGCATAAAGATATAAAACTGTCATTTTTTGTGAAGAATCAACAACAAGTGGGACACAATCATGAAGTGGAACAAAATTTATTGGATATTTCAAACTTTTTTAACAAATAAAAAACTGAAAAATTGGGCGTGTAAAATTATTCAGCCCCCTTAAGTTAATACTTTGTAGCACCACCTTTTGCTGTGATTACAGCTGTAAGTCGCTTGGGGTATGTCTCTATTAATTTTGCACATCGAGAGACTGAAATTTTTTCCCATTCCTCCTTGCAAAACAGCTCGAGCTCAGTGAGGTTGGATGGAGAGCCTTTGTGAACAGCCGTTTTCAGTTCTTTCCACAGCAGTGTTAATTTCGTCGACTAAAACCGACTAAAACGTTTTCGTCGACTAACACAATTCAGATGACTAAAATACGACTAAAACTAAAATGGCATTTTAGTCTTAAGACTAAAATACGACTAAAACTAAAATGGCATTTTAGTCAAAAGACTATAGCTAAAACTAAATTGAAATTTGCTGCCAAAAATTAACACTGGTGCATGCTCAAAGCATAAATAATAACATATTAGATTTTTCATTCCAGGACCAGCAGTAGTATATAATGAGTTTGGAAATTGTAGAGAAATGCTTAAATAATGCATTACAAATTACAATTGAACTACACCCATTTGATTATAGATGACTAAAATGAGTTTTAGTCGACTAAAATGTAGGGCGTTTTAGTCGACTAAAATATACTGGAGTTTTAGTCGACTAAATATGACTAAAACTAAAACACTTGCAGAAGACTAAAATAGGACTAAAACTAAAATGCCATTTTAGTCCTAAGACTAAGACTAAAACTAAATTGAAATTTGCTGCCAAAATTAACACTGTTCCACAGATTCTCGATTGGATTCAGGTCTGGACTTTGACTTGGCCATTCTAACACCTGGATATGTTTATTTGTGAACCATTCCATTGTAGATTTTGCTTTATGTTTTGGATCATTGTCTTGTTGGAAGACAAATCTCCGTCCCAGTCTCAGGTCTTTTGCAGACTCCATCAGGTTTTCTTCCAGAATGGTCCTGTATTTGGCTCCATCCATCTTCCCATCAATTTCAACCATCTTCCCTGTCCCTGCTGAAGAAAAGCAGGCCCAAACCATGATGCTGCCACCACCATGTTTAACAGTGGGGATGGTGTGTTCAGGGTGATGAGCTGTGTTGCTTTTACGCCAAACATAACATTTTGCATTGTTGCCAAAAAGTTCAATTTTTGTTTCATCTGACCAGAGCACCTTCTTCCACATGTTTGGTGTGTCTCCCAGGTGGCTTGTGGCAAACTTTAAACGATCACTTTTTATGGATATCTTTAAGAAATGGCTTTCTTCTTGCCACTCTTCCATAAAGGCCAGATTTGTGCAGTATACGACTGATTATTGTCCTATGGACAGAGTCTCCCACCTCAGCTGTAGATCTCTGCAGTTCACCCAGAGTGATCATGGGCCTCTTGGCTGCATCTCTGATTAGTCTTCTCCTTGTATGAGCTGAAAGTTTAGAGGGACGGCCAGGTCTTCGTAGATTTGCAGTGGTCTGATACTCCTTCCATTTCAATATTATCGCTTACACAGTGCTCCTTGGGATGTTTAAAGCTTGGGAAATCTTTTTTTATCCAAATCCGGCTTTAAACTTCTCCACAACAGTATCTCAGGACCTGCCTGGTGTGTTCCTTGTTCTTCATGATGCTCTCTGTGCTTTAAACGGACCTCTGAGACTATCACAGTGCAGGTGCATTTATACGGAGACTTGATTACACACAGGTGGATTCTATTTATCATCATTAGTCATTTAGGTCAACATTGGATCATTCAGAGATCCTCACTGAACTTCTGGAGAGAGTTTGCTGCACTGAAAGTAAAGGGGCTTAATAATTTTGCACGCCCAATTTTTCAGTTTTTTATTTGTTAACAAAGTTTGAAATATCCAATAAATTTCGTTCCACTTCATCATTGTGTCCCACTTGTTGTTGATTCTTCACAAAAAAATTACAGTTTTATATCTTTATGTTTGAAGCCTGAAATGTGGCAGAAGGTCGAAAAGTTCAAGGGGGCCGAATACTTTCGCAAGGCACTGTATATAAAATATCATGAAGCCTGTTCACATTGCCCACTTCGCCCTCTCTGTCCGCCATGATAGTAATCACATGACTTTGTTTCTAAAGGGACAGCTGAAGCTGTTTTTCTTTCTCAATGCACTTAGAAAGATGTACATTTCTTATTGCCGGTTCACACTGGGGCGACTTGTCAGGCGACCTGGTCGCCTGAAAAGTCGCCGTGGGTTGTCTGCCATAGATTAGAACAGGACCCATTCTAATAGGAGTGACACAAGTCGCTCCGACTTAGAAAAAGGGTCCTGTACTACTTTGGGGCGACCTGGAGCGACCTGCATTGACTTCAATGATATGAAGTCTGTGCAAGCCGCTCCGAGGTCGCGGTGCGCGATGTGCACCGCGACTTCACAGGTCGCCCCGGCAAGTCGGGTCGCTCCTATGTGAACCGGCTCTTAAAGAAGACAGTAAATAACAGTAAAGATTTAAAAAAAAGCAAAAAAATCATACAAATTAAAATAAATAAATAAATTAAAAAAAAGGTGTTTTTGTCATCTTCTAATACGTTGGTCTGGGTTTAGGCATCAATAAAAGGGTTAAAGTGATTGCAAACGATCACCTTGTAAAACAATGAAATGAAAGGCAAAACATTTGTGTATAGATATAAAAAAAAACATTATAAATACCTTTTTATCCCGTTTTTATAAGTGATCACATTCCCTCTGTGCTCAGCTACATAAGAGCTGGGGGAAGAGAAGCAGCAGGACACTGAGCTTCTCAGTGAATAGCTGTGCAGTGGGGGCATGTCAGGACAAGTCTGATCATTGGAGGAGAGCAGGGTAAGTTTCCAGCACAGCTAGGGAACTGACCACTTCGTGTTCTTCTTCCTAGTGTGGTCAGTTTTTAACAGGAAATCAGGGGAACTAGCAGGAACACCAGGGATTTCACACAAAGGAAGGGATACAAAGAGAACAGGATACTTTTTCATGGTACATGGTACAGCAGACACATATCAGGAATATGAAATGTTGGTGTAACAAAAGATTTAACTGTCTGGTGATTTAACCTCTCCCAATAAAGGCTCGTACAAATTATAAGAAAAGTGGGCGAACATTTTCATCCAAGGAATTTTGGTACGATTTTCTCATATTGTGTACACAACTTTCGACAGCCGATTCCAACCTTCCAAATTAAAATTTCTGAAGGGACAAGCTCCAAAATTTTGCTTGTAGGAAACAGAACGAGCTATTTTCTTTTAATGTGTATTGTATTCATATGATTTTCATATGAGAAAATCAGCTTGCGTATGATCAGAAACATTAAACAACAAAAAAAAAACCTTTGTCTTACAAGAATTTTCGTATATTATTTTCTTTCTCGGTTCCAACTTGCTGTGAAACAATGAAGAAAATCTAATGATTGTTCGCCCGATTTTCTTATAGTGTGTACCCCACTTTACTCTTGCACATAGCTTTCTTACCATTCAGGCAATTTCCACACAATGTTCTTGGTATTAGGGATGAGAGTAAGATTTGTGCAAACCATTGTGCCAAGATTTTGCCAGGTTGAAGCTTTTTAAAACTATAATACGCTGTATTACGGTACGTTTGAACCATGATCAGCATGTTTAGAAGGACTAATAATGGGGGGAATTGGATAAACCAGGCCCCTCACTATAAAAGAGGGGGCTCCTAGCAGCCTTATTGTTGGTATATATTGGAACTTTTAAAGAATATTTATTATTTATTACAGGTACTTATATAGCTCTGTCAATGTAATCAGCTCTTTACATATTTCTTATACATTCACATCAGTCCCTACCCTCAAGGAGATTACAATCTAAGGTCCTTAACTTACATTTATTGCAAAAACCAATAGCCATGACTCCATTCTCCTACTACTAGACCTATCTGATACTGTTGACCACCCACTCCTTCTCAGTAAACTCCACTCCCTTGGCTTCTGAGATTCTGATCTATCCTGGTTCTCCTCCTATGTATCACATTGCTCCTTCATTATTACCTACAACTCTGTCTCCTCCTCTCCATTTCCTCTTTCTGTAGGGTTCCCCCAAGGCTCTGTTCTTGGACCCCTTTCCTTGTTTGTACACATCCTCCCTTAGTCACTTGATAACCTCCCACTGCTTCCAATACCATTTCTATGCCAATGACACCCAAACCTATCTCTCTACTCCTCACCTCAATCCTTCAGTCTCCTCTCGCATTACTAACTTACTTACATGGCAGCTTCCTATGATTATGTCTGCTTAGAGGAAATGTCATTCATGCCATCCATTTCTGTATTATATGCCTATGTCCACTGGATGCTTGTAAGTGTTTCTTTTAAAATAAAAGTTTTTTAGCAGTTTTATACTATGTCGGTTTTGTCTGGCTTGTTCCTCCATGTATGACTGTGAGATCTATGGCTTCCATTGGAGACGCTCTGGCTACCTTCCTAAATATCCGGTGTTCCAGCCTTTTCTTGGAAGTATACAGCAATACCAGCCTGTATGGCCCATGTACAATAGGGTATTTTGGGTCCATACCCTCCGGTGAGCGTATTTATTGATCTTTGGTGTGGGGATCCTTGTCACGGTTCACCGTCACCTATGCATTTGGATGCACATTTTTCTTTGTTTTCACTTGGGACTTATCTTATGAACTTTTTATCTTTTACATTTATATATGGCAACACATTTGACCACCATTAGTCAGGTTTGTTTACAGATGAGACATATCTGATCACTTTATGAATGTTTACTCATTTACATATGGTAACATATTCATCCACCCGGTTTAGCGCTGCACTTTTTTTTATACAATTTACTAACTTACTAACTGACATATCAGCATGGATGTCGCGCCAATTCCTTAAACTGAATCTCTCTAAACCTGAGCTTTACCATCAATCCTTCCCCTATGCCAAGGTACTAGGTGTAATCCTAGACTAGGGCCTTTTTTAAGTTTGCAGTGCTCAAAGTGGAGCATTCATGTGTTACTGAGCTGCTCTATGTGCACAGAATGCTGCTGCATTGTCCAGTGAAAACAAAGTGATTCAAAAGTACCTTACTTCTTTAGAAAATGTTAGGTAAAACTAACAATGACAGGCAGATCTAAAGGCAAGGGCAGAGGTGTTGCTTGTGGTGGCTGAGGTTACACAGCACATCATTGCATTGCTGCAGGCTAAATAGTGTGCATCACACAATCATTCCTCCTATCATTATTGTTAACATTAAAGCAAAGTAATCACCCCCCCCCCCCAAAAAAATAAATAAATAAATAAATAAAACAATTACAGCTAGGCCTAATATGAAGGTAGTAGGGGCAAGCATATCCTAAGGCCACACAAAAATGATCAGTCACATCAAGCACAGAAGGTAATTCTGCATTTGGAACTGTTCCTGTTCATACAAAACTGCCCTGCTGTTGGTCAATTTCCACCAAAGTATATATATATATATATATATATATATATATATATATATATATATATGTATATATGTATATACAGTATATACTAAGTATTGGGATGCCTGTCTTTACACGCACATGAACTTTAAATGGCATCGCAGCTGCAGGCATCATCCCAGTACAACCACTTGAAGTCAAATGATTTGGAGGAAAGTGGTTAGTATATAGTTTGAAAGATAAAACCAGATATTATGAAGGGGATATATGTGGTACACTGTGTTCATTGATATATGTCTATACAAAGAGAAATTATATATGTTTTTTGGTGTTATAATAGCGCAGCTTGGGTTATTATTTTTTTATTGCTTTGTGTATTTTTAATGTTGCCACATCAAAAGCAACCCCCCACTGTAATTTAATTTTTATAGTTTTTTTGCTTTTCTTTTTTGCATTGGCATTGGTTTCCCAGAGTGGTGCCTGACTGGACCTGAACTGTTCTGGCATACTGCCAAACGGATCATTACTAATCCTATCACAGATTTATCTGTGGAACAGCAATGTCCATCATTTTCCATGGGCATATGGTTTACCCACTCTGTATTACAGCGTTTTAATAAATAGGCACACTTTTGTTAAAATATAAATAGAAGCAAAATTACAAACATGAAAGGTGAACTGTATGAGGCTTTGTTCAGAGTTACTTATCTTGTGCCATATGAAGAGGAACTGTTAGTGATTTAAACTTAGATAATAAAGACAAATATGAACCCAATAAATACTGGTATGTCTCTGCAGACAGTAATTCTGCAGCTGCTTCAAATATGGTTTGCTAGTGTGGGCAGCATCCGGACATCATCCTTTCATGTGTACACAATACCGCACTTTCTACATTTATTACAGCTTTCAAAAACCAACTAATGTGCTCTTGAAGAACATTTAAGAGTTTAGGATTTGCAGGTTTTAAACACATTTGGAAATAACATTCTTGCAAGGCTATGCACGCATCTAAATAATGTAATTATCGTTTACCTTACAAGACCCCTTCAAATAAGAAGTCTTAAAAGCCTGTACTGCTGATTTCCTCATCACCATTACCATGAAGTATTCCCATTACATTACTTCAAAGACTGGTGGTGGGAAAGCCAGCTCCCTGTACTACATTGGGTGAACAAAACTAAATAGCAGATTTTCTTAAACTGGAAACTCATTTTGGTCAAGAACAGGCCTTACACTTTTACATGTGACTGGAAAGATGTTTGACCAGAGTGATGCAGGCAATGACATTATTGTATAAAGCAAAGAGATACGTTGATTTTTTTTTTTTCACCCAGACAATAGGTGAAGGAACCAGGCATGAGAGAAACTGAAAAATATCACTTGTCTGGCATTACATTTTGCACTCTATCTCAATGTGTAAAAGAATGTCTCACAGGGAGCCTGGAAAGGTCCTGTTTGGAATATACAGATCTCCCAGTCTCTTGTCTTACACCTTCCAGAGTCTCTAGGCAACCCTAGAAGTACACCTCTCCTAAAAGGCAATTTAGGAACAGCTGGGATACCTATTCAGGTCTCTGAAGCCTGGGGAAATATGGCTACACTCTGCCTGTCTCTGTACGCCAACTTAGAGTAGGTCTTTAATACTTCCTGCTTTGTTATCTATGAGCTGGAGGTAATTTGTTTTTTATTTGGTAGTGCCACTTTTTCACAGTAGTCTGTTAGGAACTACCTGAATTTGCAGCCAGTAGCAGTAAAATTACCAAAACGGGCAAAATGGATTTCTAAATATGGTGCAGGCCATTTTATAGGGACCATAGTGCCAGAAAAGTGTTGGTAGGGATTTATTGCCGTCCCCGGAATGTGTTTTCATGTGAATGACAAGTACTAGTCTTGCACGGCTTGGTAGTTAGGACTGTATTGTGTCTGTGTAGTTAGCGTCAAGACATGGCTAGGTTTTTGTTTTTACATTTAATTTTATTGAAACACTATACAGCACCTGTATACAGTATATTGTAATTAGCACTAATAGATCTGTCTGGATTTGGATTAATAGCCATTCAATGAGCCATTCATAAGGTCCAATAATTACAAACGTAACTCATTCAGGAGAGAAGCAGAACGGCTGTCTGCCTATGTAAACAAGGCAGATTGCCATTCTTGGAGAGGGGAAGCTAGTGATCCTGTGTTTCTGCTCAGCAGGAACACGGACCTCTGTCTTCCCACAGTACAAGCAACTTCCCTACAGTAAGCAAGCACTTCCTAGGAACACATTTAACCCTTTGATCGCCCATGATGTTAACCCTTTCCCTGTCAATGTCATTAGTACAGTGACTGCATATTTTTTTTTTTTTATTAAACGCTTTATTGAAAGTTTTATAAGCATAAAAGTAAGGTTACAAAAATCCAAGACCAAGTAGTAACAAACAACCTTAGTTAGGACAATAGCAGGTACCGAATGACATGTAATATATGGCTAGTAAACAGGTGAATATCAGTTGGGGAAAACACAAAAGCGAACAGCGAGAAGAAACCCAGGAATAGGGCAAGTTGTGCATGGAAAGCAGTGCTCGAGTACCAGTAAGTGTCTGAACTGAATGCTATAGTTCTCCCATTAGAAAAGTGAACCCCCGGAACCCCTCAACCGGGTTACGGTCGAGAAGCGGATCCTGCAAATGAAACCAGGGGGGCCCCCAGGCACACGATCGGGGGGTCGGGCACCCCCAAGGGGAGCACACTGTGCCCAAGACCCCCGAGCATGCACCAGAGGAGGTTGAATGAGGACCAGCCTAGGGGCACAATGAGCGGGGAGGGGGGGTTATGCCGATAATTAAGCCGGGAGGGCTGGTACACAGGTAAGGGCAAATGGTAAACTGGTATCTCCTCTTACCAAGGTACTACGATGTTACAGAAGGTAAGGGAGAGGTAGAAGGGGAGGACATTGGGATAAGGATGACAAGACAAAGACAATACAATGGGAGAGGAGGAGAAAGAGAAGAAAGAAAAAAAAAGGGGAAAGAGGAAAAGGGAAAGGAAAAAGAAGAAAGAGAGAAAAAAAAGGGGGGGGGGGTGTTGGGGGTTAGCAGGGTGACTGCATATTTTTAGCACTGATCACTATATTAGTGTCACTGGTCCTCAAAAAAGTATCACTGGTGTCACTTAGTGTCCGATTTGTCCACCACAATGTTGCAGTCCTGCTATAAGTCACTGATTGCGGTCATTGCTAGTAAAATAAATAAATACATAAAAACTCCATAAGTATATCCCATAGTTTGTAGACACTATAACTTTTGCGCAAACCAATCAATATACGCTTATTGGGATTTTTTTTACCAAAAATATGTAGCGGAATACCTATTGGGCTAAATTGATGAAGAAATTCGACTTTTTACATTTTTTTATTGGATAGGTGTTAAAGCAGAAAGTAAAAATATATATATTTTTTCAAAATTGTCTGTTTTTTATTGTTTATAGCGCAAAAAATAAAAACCGCAGAGGCAATCAAATACCACCAAAATAAAGCTCTATTTGTAGGAAAAAAGGCCATACATTTTATTTTGGTATAGTGGCTTTTGGCGGCGTAATGGTAGGCTAAATTAATGCAGTGCTGTATCATGAAAATGGCCTGGTCATAAAGGGGGGTAAACCTCTAGGAGCTGAAGTGGTTAAAGACCAGGCAAGTTTGTTGTGAAATAAAAGTTATATCATACTGTGAAAGCTATGGCCCATGGTCTAGCCTGATTAGCCAGTAGCTCATAGGGATCACTCTCTTTCTTTGAAAAGTTTGGCCCTAGAATAATTCCCAGTGTTCAGAGGCCACGTACCCTGAACTCGAAAAATTCTGACTACAGAGTTGACTGGCTTACACAGGACACCCGATCTTCTACAGCTTCCGCTCTGAACCTTGATGCACCATCCTCCTCCAGCTAGGCTTCGGGCACCTCTCAAGTTACCACTTGTCCGCCCGCCGCCACCACCAACACTAGCACCACAGCCGCTTCACTTGATCTGTCAGAGGAGTTATTTACATATCAGTTGGAAGAAATAAGTGATGCACAACCATTAGTGCCAGAGGATGTAGATAACGGGGATATGTCTCAGTCAGACAGAATTACACACATGGAGGTATGGTGTGATGATGATGTTGTACCAGCTGCTGCTGCCTTTGCTGAGTTGTCAAATACAAGTGAAGCGGTTGATGATGACGATGTGTCCGTGGATGTCACGTGGGTGCCCGCTCGAAGAGAAGAAGAACAGGGGGAAAGTTCAGATGGGGAGACAGAGAGGAGGAGGAGGAGACGAGTTGGAAGCAGGCGGAGGTCATCGTAAGGAGCTAGTGGCACAGTCAGACAGCATGTATCGGCACCCGGAGTCAGCCAGACAGTACGCCAATCAACGCATGCTGTTGCCACCACCAGAATGCCGTCATTGCAAAGCTCAGCAGTGTGGCATTTTTTTTGTGTGTCTGCCTCTGATAACAGCGATGCCATTTGCAACCTGTGCCAAAAGAAACTGAGTCATGGGAAGTGCAACACCCACCTAGGTACAACTGCTTTGCGAAGGCACATGATCTCACATCACAAACGCCTATGGGATCAACACATGATGAGTACAAGCAGCACACAAACTCAAAGCCACCATCCTCCTCCTAGTCCACAATCTTCAGCCACATCAACCACTGCTGTCCTCCTTGCCCCCTATCAACCACCCGCCACTCCGCCTCTCAACTTCACCAGTTCCTGCTCATCTGCCCACAGTCAGGTGTCTGTCAAGGAAATGTTTGAGCGTAAGAAGCCAATGTCACAGAGTCACCCCCTTGCCCGGCGTCTGACAGCTAGCTTGTCGGAACTCTTAGCCCGCCAGCTTTTGGAGTCTGAGGCCTTCAAAAAATTTGTAGCTATTGGGACACCGCAGTGGAAGATACCCGGCCAAAATTTTTTTTCACAAAAGGCAATCCCCAACCTGTACTCTATTGTGGAAAAGGAAGTCATGGCATGTCTGGCACACAGTGTTGGGGCAAGGGTCCATCTGACCACTGATACCTGGTCTGCAAAGCATGGTCAGGGCAGGTATATCACTTACACTGCGCATTGGGTAAACCTGCTGACGGCTGCCAAGCATGGAATGCGTGGCTCTGCAGAGGAGTTGGTGACACCGCCACGACTTGCAGGCAGGCCTGCTGCCACCTCCTCTACTCCTCCTACTCCATCCTCTTCGCTAACCTCCTCGGCTGAGTCCTCTTCTGCTGCTGCATCTTGCTCTACACCAACTGCACCCCCCAGCTCCCCAGGGGCTATTCCACATCCCGGATACGACAGTGTCACGCCGTCTTGCGGTTGACTTGCCTGAAAGCAGAGAGTCACACCGGACCAGCACTCCTGTCTGCCCTGAACGCACAGGTGGATTAGTGGCTGACCCCGCACCAACTGGAGATGGGCAAAGTGGTGTGTGACAATGGAAGCGATTTGTTGGCGGCATTGGATTTGGGCAAGTTGACACATGTGCCGTGCATGGCACATGTGTAGAATCTGATTGTACAACGCTTTGTGCATAAGTACCCAGGCTTACAGGATGTCCTCAAGCAGGCCAAGAAGGTGTGTGGCCATTTCAGGCGTTCCTACACAGCCATGGCGCACTTTTCCGATATTCAGCGGCGAAACAACATGCCAGTGAGGCGCTTGATTTGCGACAGCCCGACACGTTGGAATTCAACACTCCTAATGTTCGACCGCCTGCTCCAACAAGAAAAAGCCGTCAACGAGTATTTGTATGACCGGGTGCTAGGACAGCCTCTGTGGAGCTGGGTATTTTTATGCCACGTTACTGGACACTCATGCGCAATGCCTGTAGGCTCATGTGTCCTTTTGAGGAGGTGACAAATCTAGTCAGTCGCACTGAAGGCACCATCAGCGACATCATCCCATTTGTTTTCTTCCTGGAGCGTGCCCTGCGAAGAGTGCTGGATCAGGCCGTAGATGAGCGTGAAGAGGAAGAGTTGTGGTCACCATCACCACCAGGAACAGCCTTATCATCGCTTGCTGGACCTGTGGCAACGCTGGAAGAGGAGTCTGAGGAAGAGGAGTCAGAGGAGGAATGTGGCTTTGAGGAGGAGGAGGAACACCAACTACAGCAGGCATCCCAGGGTGCTCGTTGTCACCTATCTGGTACCCGTGGTGTTGTACGTGGCTGGGGGGAAGTACAGACCTTCAATGAGATCAGTGAGGACGAGGAATTGGACATGAGTAGCTCGGCATCCAACCTTGTGCAAATGGGGTCTTTCATTATGTCATGCCTGTTGAGGGACCCTCGTATAAAAAGGCTGAAGGAGAACGACCTGTACTGGGTGGCCACGTTACTAGACACCCGGTATAAGCAGAAATTGTCTGAAATGTTACCGAATTACCGGCAGTCGGAAAGGATGCAGCAGTTCCAAAACAAGTTAAAAAGTATGCTTTACATAGCGTATAAGGGTGATGTCACAGCACAACGGGAATCTAACAGGAGAAGAGGTGAAAGTAAACCTCCTCCTACCACGACCACACCGGCAAGGACAGGACGCTTTACAGACGTGTTGTTGATGGAGGACATGCAGAGCTTTTTAAGTCCTACACATCGCCACAGCCCTTCGGGGTCCACCCTCAGAGAACGACTCGACCAACAGGTAGCAGACTACCTCGCCTTAACTGCAGATATCGACACTCTGAGGAGCGATGAACCCCTTGACTATTGGGTGTGCAGGCTTGACCTGTGGCCTGAGCTATCCCAATTTGCGATAGAACTTCTGGCCTGCCCCACGTCAAGTGTTCTGTCAGAAAGGACCTTCAGTGCAGCAGGAGGTATTGTCACTGAGAAGAGAAGTCGCCTAGGTCAAAAAAGTCTAGATTACCTCACCTTTATTAAGATGAACGAGGCATGGATCCCGAAGGGACTGACAGTGGGGGATGCATTTGACTAAAAAAGGCCTGATGAGATGCCTTGGGCTAAAAATGGTCCACACGCTGCTGTATTTAATCTCTGCATGCCGGATGACTTGCGTGACTTCTCCGCCACAAGCTAGAGTTCAAGCCGCAATGTTTTAGTGCACTTTCTGCCTGGAAAACATCAATTTTTCCGGCCGCTGCTTCAGCAGCGGCTGCAACAATACCTGATTTTTCAGGCATGTGTACATGTCTAATTTTTCTGGCCTCTGGTGCTACACTGTGGCTGCAAAAACAAAACAAAAAAAAAAAGGCACATACATGTGTCAATTCCCCTTCATGATCGTTACCTTGTTGTGGTGAAGGGGCTTGCGTATCACAATGAAGCGATCACCTCTATGAGTGTGTTTGCAATGTTGGCACACCCCAGATGAGAAGGTCGTTGCTTCATTGTGAACAGACCAAAAGCGATCGGCTGGATAATTTTTCATAGAAAAAACATTAATTTTCTTTGTGATCATCTAAGGTGATCATTAAAGCCAACTAGGCCAACAATGGGCCCACACTGCAGAATCATTGTTTTCTGGGTCACTTAACTGTCACTGAACTACCTCAGCATGACCATAGGCTTTGAAAAACCGCCATCGCCTGCAATCTCCCAAATGTGCGCACGAGCATAGTCATCACTACACCAAGATTGACGCATAGAGGAATAAAATGTATGTCATGAGTGTGTCAACTATTGACAACTCTTTACGGTTGTCTAAAATCTATTTGACACACGTCCCCTGATAGGGGACGTAACAGGGATTAAACTGATAAGAACAGTACTACTTAACACACCACTCATATAGGATGGTACAGTACATTGCACAGGGCACGCGCAGTGCCCCAAATTGGAAGTAAGAGGACAGACCAATCATCTTTTTCCATCTCCCGGTTCCTAAAATCTATTCCATACACCGGCCCCTGATAGGGGACATAACAGGGATTAAACTGATAAGAATAGTACTACTTAACACACCACTCATATAGGATGGCACAGTACATTGCACGGCGTACGCGCAGTGCCCCAAATTGGAAGTAAGAGGACCGACCAACCATCTTTTTCCATCTCCCGGTTCCTAAAATCTATTCCATACACCGGCCCCTGATAGGAGACGTAACAGGGATTAAACTGATAAGAATAGTACTACTTAACACACCACTCATATAGGATGGCAGAGTACATTGCACGGCGCACGTGCAGTGCCCTAAATTGGAAGTAAGAGGACCGACCAACCATCTTTTTCCATCTCCCGGTTCCTAAAATCTATTCCATACACCGGCCCCTGAGAGGTGACAAAACAGAGATTAAACTGGTAAGAACAGATTTTTTTAATTTAAAAAAAGAGGACAGCCCCTGCGGAGCTGGGTATTTTTTGGCCGCGTTACTGAACGCTCATGCACAATGGCTGTAGGCTCATGCGTCCTTTTGCAGAGGTGACAAACCTGGTCAGTCAAACCCAATCTCATCCCATATGCGTTTTTTCTGGAGAGTGCTGGATCAGGCCATAGATGAGCATGAAGAGGAAGAGTTGTGGTCACCATCACCACCAGAAGCAGCCTTGTCGTTGTTGATTGCTGGACCTGTGGCAACGCAGAGAGAGGAGTCTGAAGACGAGAAGTCAGAGGAGGAAGGTGGCTTTGAGGAGGTGGAAGACCAACCACAGCAGGCATCCCAGGGGGCTTGTTGTCATCTTTCAGGGACCCTTGGTGTTGTACGTGGCTGGGTGGAGGAAGAGACCTTCAATGACATCAGTGAGGACAAGGAACGGGACATAGCTAGCTTGGTATCCAACCTTGTGCAAATGGGGAGTTTGCGGTTGTGCAAATGGACTGACTGTTTGTGGTTGTTTGCGGTGCGTTAAACGGAGAGTTTGGTCTGTCAGAGTTTGGTCTGTCACTGTGAAGCGGGCGTAACCCTTACACTACCTGATCGATACAACATCATACCTGATTGTATACACACACTGGATGTTTTAAAGCACGTTATTCCAAACAATTTAGGAATGTTAGGTGATTTATGCCCTTTATGGATTAAAACCCGACTCTGCGTCAACTACGTAATTTTCCATGGGAGTTTTGCCATGGATCCCCATCCGGCATGCCACAGTCCAGGTGTTAGTCCCCTTGAAACAACTTTTCCATCACTATTGTGGCCAGAAAGAGTCCCTGTGGGTTTTAAAATTCGCCTGCCTATTGAAGTCTATGGCGGTTCGCCCGGTTCGCCCGTTCGCGAACATTTGAGGAAGTTTGCGTCCGCGAACAGAAAATTTTATGTTCGCGACATCTCTAGTGAGCATCCAAGTTAGGTCAACAGAGAGTGCAACCAAAACTCTAGTAGTTCAATGTTCATCAAACGGGCAAAGTAAATGGCTAATCTTGGCCTTTTTGCTCGCTTGAACATTTGGCTGCTACTGCAGCAGAACGTCATTTATTTACTTTAACTTTAAGACTACTGAGTGACATTGTTTGCGTTGGAGCCAGGAAACTAGCATTTCCAGGAAATGTTAGCAGTGGCAGCTAACAATTATATAAACATAGGTTTCTTTAACCACCTCCCGCCCGCGCTATAGCCGAAAGACTGCTACAGCGCGGGCTCTAATTTCCGGGAGGCCGTCTTTATACTGCCTCCCAGTAACAGGCTCCCACGAGCGCTCCCAAGAGCGCGCATCGGGGAAAATCTGTGTCGGCCGTGTCCCTTGGACACAGCCAATCACAGATCGTGGCGAATGGCCAATCCCAGCGGATATGAGATCATCTCTCATTGCCGGCTCTCCTTCCTCACACAGAGACTGCGTGTGAGGAAGAGGTGAGCCGATCAGCGGTTAGGGGACACAGAGAAATGTAATCAGGGCACTGATCACCAGTGCCCTGATTACACAAGAGGAAATAAAATGCCATAACTGCCCACCATCAGTGCCCATAGTGCCCACCACCAGTGCCCCCCATCAGTGCCCACAATCAGTGCCCATAGTGCTGCCAGTCAGTGCCCATTAGTGCCTGCTCATCTAGGCACTGATGGGCACTGACTAGCAGCACTATGGGCACTGAGTGTGGGCACTGATGGCGCTGCCCATCAGTGCTCATCAGTGCCACCCGTCAGTGTCCATCAGTGCCATCCATCAATGTCCATCAGTGCCGCCTCTCAGTGCCCATCAGTGCTGCCCATCAGTGCCGCCTCTCAGTGCCCATCAGTGTCACCTCTCAGTGCCCAGCAGTACCGCCTCTCAGTGCCCATCAGTACCGCCTATCAGTGCTCATCAGTGCCGCCTATCAGTGCTCATCAGTGCCACCTATCAGTGCCACCTATCAGTGCTCATCAGTGCAGCATATTAGTACCTCCTCATCAGTGCCGCCTCATCAGTGCCAACTCATCAGTGCCCATAAGTGCCATCTCATCAGTGCCCATCAGTGCAGCCTATCAGTGCCCATCCGTGCCGCCTCATCAGCGCACATCAGTGAAGGAGAAAAAATTATTTATTTTCAAAATTTACTCACAGAAAATAAGAAAAACTTTTTTTTTCAAAATTTTCTGTCTTTTTTCTTTTTTTTTTTGTAAGAAATAAAAAACCCAGAGGTGATTAAATACCACCAAAAGAAAGCTCTATTTGTGTAAAAAAAAAATTATAAAAATTTCATATGGTTGCAGTGTAGCATGACCGCGCAATTGTCATTCAAAGCGTGAGAGCGCTGAAAGCTGAAAATTGGCCTGGGCAGGAAGGGGGTGAAAGTGCCCTATAGGTAAGTGGTTAAATACTTTTAAATATTCTTTAAAGTATATTTTTATCCTAAAAATAACCCCCCCCCTTTTTTTATTGCATCCTTTTAATCTGTTAAATAAACTACTAACATCGTTTTCTTACATCTGTTCCTGTGTGAAAATATCAATTGTTAATCTTGCATGAAATCTTGTCACATGATAACTTATTGTACTTTTTGCTGCACTCTTATCAGTTACATTGTTCCCAGCTGTCAATGAGTACTACAGCACATACCGCCTCTATTTTAGAAAGACGAGGATAATGGGAGGTTTATCTATAGTTCTGTCTTGGGGTATATAGTACAGTAGCACTCTAGGAAGAGAGGAGTATTACTGGCAGAACTACTCAGTGACACTAAAGGAACAAAGTAAGAAAAATGCAAATTAATGCAGCCATCAATTCTAAGGCCTGAAAAGCTGCACTATTATACATTTTTTGGTCTTAGGTTTAGGTATGCTTTATATTGAATTATTCCATTATCTGCCCTTTAGGTTTGTGTGGTAAAGGCATAGTGTAGTTTCCCTTTCTGGCCCCAACATAGCATTAGAAGTAATAGAATAGGAGGCCAGAACCACTTGGAATAATAGGAAGCATAGGTCCCCATAGTGATAGGCAGAGGTCCATTATAATTAATATCAGCTCTGCCCCTGCTAGCATTGGGACATCCTGGGTAGGAGGCTAGGATATAAATGGTTTTGGCAGGGTTTGATCTTGATGGGAAGTACTGAGGATCACAATGCAACATAATATATGCTGTAAAGATCTATCCCACAGCTTTCCCTTAGGTGTGATGTAATCCCCTGGCTAGAAATTCAGAACTGTGGACAACTCCTGAAATGTGTGGGCTACTCTCAGCTCAAACTCTCTCAAACTATTAAATGCTTTTGTTTACAACTAAGGGACTGAGCCATCCCTTTGGATCAGGATGACTATAAAGCGTGTATATATGGATTTCACTGAGTGTTTCAGTAAAGTATTTAAAAATGCTTTCCGCATTTGGACTCTTCCTTCTCCTATCCTTTGTTGGGAATGTCTTCTGATAAAGGCTTGTGCAAGTGTAAGCTTCTGCATGGTCATGTCTGTAGGACTTGTAGCAGGTATCTGGAGGCCCAATTGGAGAATGCAGTTTAGCCCAGGTTAGGTGTCTCTGAATGGTTGAGCACAGGCAAAGGGGCAAGCAATAGAAAGTTTGGTACGAGAGTCAGTGGCGGATCTACCAGGGTCGCAGCAGTCATACTTGCGACTGGGCCCTGGAGTTCTGCCACTTTGATGGGCCCGCCGGTCTGCTACTGTGGGTGGGGGGGCCACCCACCTGTTCTGTCACTGGGAGGGGGCCGCCCCCACCCACCCATTCTGTCAATGGGAGGGGGCCGCCCCCGCCCGCCTGTTCTGTCACTGGCTCAGAGCCTGCACTAACAGTCCCTCCTACCCGCATGGATAGGAGACAGCCGATATGCTCCTTCTCCTCCCGCCTCTCTCCTGCGTGCTGTTCGAAATAGTCTTCTCAGCTGTCATGATACTTCAGGAAAGTTGTTTATTTTCTTAAGGTATAGCAAAACATACGAAACAGAACAAAACAGCAAGTTTTCATGCATCAAAAGGAGAGAGAGGTGTTACATGTGTTCACAGTGTAGGGTGTTCTTTTCTCATCTCTGCTTGATCTGAAGAAATAGTTGTCTTTTAAACTACTGTATATGTAAAGACGATTTCAGCAAAAAGTGTGTCCCAAGAAGGTAGTAATTCTAAATGAAAAAGTAACACCCACTCTTGCAAATATGGTTTGAGTCTATAGTAAGACACATAACTCCACACAACATACTGACATAAGGTTCAAAAATAAATATACATACAGTGGAAGATGGCTTCTCTGTCCTTCACAAAGACATATTGAAGTAACCTTCAAAACTAACATACTACATTATACCATTCACATGTATTTCAGAGACTTTTATCATTTAAAATAATATTAAACTCTAAATCTTTAACAATTTCCCCTCAATGCACTATAATCAACAAATAAAAGTGCATTCATCTTAAGTAAGAGATGTCACTGATAATATATATATATTTTTTTACAATACAAACTAATTATAACAAACAATACAATAAACAATCATAACATTGGATATGTCAGCTAATGTACATAAACCTGGAGATTTTCCTGTGAAAAATTTAACTATTTCATTCCATCAACAGACTATAAATCATTATATTATTTATTCATTTTAGCTATTTTTCCCAGCCAAATTATGTAATATCATGAAAGATTATCTTCCTTCAAATTTCATAAATTTGTTTAACTTTTTGTAAAACTCTTACATCTTTGACCATATCATATAACTATTTTCCTATTTCAATGTAAGGAAAAACTAAAAAAAATCTTTGATATGTCAAATTATATTACTCTGTAATGTAAATTATTAATTAATCAATAAAATCTCTTCCATCCCAGGGAATTTTTTATAACTACATGATTTGTACAATATAAGCCTTTATACATTATCTTTCACATCAAAAATTATAAGTATGATAAGTAATCATAACTCTCCATTATTCAATTGTCATATTCATTTTTATATATTCTATCTATCTATGACCAGCAACCAACTCTTTTCTATGCTCTTTTTTCATTTCCAATAATTTTTATAAAAATTTTCAAGTTAAACATAAACAAAAGTAACAAGTACCAAACAAGGCATAAACACAATCCATAAAAAGGAAACACAATACACATGAAGAACATGAAAGGGAAAGCATATAAAGGAGTATGCAACAGAGTCCGTTTCATAATATTAACCAGAAAAACCATACCCCCGATAGAGTGACTCAAAGCTCAGAGCACTCGGTCACCAACATGGTGATCCGTGCCCAGGCACCGAGGAAGGTGCGTGTCACCCCCCCACCCCACCCGACCTCAATCACTGCAGGGTCATAGGGCAGGAAGGTGGACGTCACAGCCGGAGCTACCATGGGGTCAACGACCCCCGACCCCAACATGGCTAAAACACCCAATCATAAAATTCCAAGAGAAAACAGAAAAGGAAAGTAAGTTTAGAAGGAAATAGGAAAATAGGAAAAGAAAAGAAAGGATAGAGGAGATAGAAGTCCAGGAGCAAACCCCTCCATTCGAACAGTGCTACGCCAAGAGGGCTCAAGACCAGCTAGGTTACAATGAAGCAGACAGATACTGGATCCAGGGTTCTTCTATGCTCTCTTTTCAACATTCCGTATTATTTAGTTCAACAGTAACTCTGTTTGAACATATAAAATCAGATCATTCTCCTCCACACAAGCCTGTATGTACTTTAACTATATCTTTTTTCATCTAGATATGTGAGCATCTTCTTCACTAGAAGTATATATCCATAAATCATTATGTAAGATTCCTAACTCCTTACCTCTAATTGGTAACTAATAATACTTCAAATGTACAATTTTTGTACATCCTTGTTATAGCAACCCTTCCATCTAACTTTCCTAAGTTGTGTGTGTTCTAACAAAATTAGTAAAATAAAATAAATTCTATGTTTACAAGTTTATCATAATATGTGTTTCTGTAAAATAATTAAGAAACCTAGATGTAACAACTATAATGTAAACTAAACTAGTATCATTATATTAGCTGTTGTTGTAATATCAATCTTCCAAGTATCTACTAAACTAACAAGGGTTGTGTAAGAGAAAGTATCAAACTTCAATGTCAACACGGAGTCACTTAAGTTTCCTTCTATCTTGTCACTGCCATCAAGATTAATACAGCTGATTTCACACATAATACTCTCATAACTGTATAATCCATTCTATTTGAATTATGTGTTTTAAAATATTTTCAATCTCTAAAACACTCATTTTCTGCTTTATCAGAAAATTCATAAAATAATTAATATATAACAATTACATCCCAATTCCCCCTCTTATAATGATTGAACGTTTAGAATGTCTCTTATTAAACAAGTCCATTTGAGGAAAACATTGAAATCCATCCAAAAAATTACAGTTCTTGATAACACAATTAGAAAGAAAATAATGATGAAAGCAAGAATAAAAAAAATTGTGACAAATAGAAGTTTGGTTTTGCTTGTGTCATGGTCATAGTAGAATTCAAAAACCCAGAAAAAAAGAAAATAACTTTTTTTAAACTTAGAAACAAAAGACATATCTAAAGGGAGAATAAAAACAAGTTTCAAATTCTTTAAAAAAAAAAACACACACACACATATATATATATATATATATATATATATATATATATATATATATATATATATATATATATATATATATATATATCTTTCTTAAGTAATGTTCTTTGATCAATATGGACCATTCTAGGCTCATAGTGCTTTCTGCATTGTTTACCCATTCTTCGAACAAAAATAACTAAGTATGCTAATCTCAAAAGATACAAAAATATACATTCTTTGTCCTGTCATCAACTCACAAAGTGACAAACCTATACTAGAAAATACTAAAGCTCTTAAGCTAAAATATAGCATGTAAATAAGTCACCCAATCTTTAGTTTAGGTTTACCTTTTCCTTTTGGATTGTTCTATAAACAAATAAAACAAGACTCAGAAGTTTGATGACAAAGGGCTCTAAAAATAATTATTTAAAAAATGTACTTCCATTAGCTCATCAATCGGGTACTGGATGTGCAAAAAGAAAATACTTCAAGGTCAATAACGTTCTAGCCATTATTGTTGAAATTTAAGTAACCAATTGAACTTCAATATTTTTACAATTAATTTAACTCCACTATCAGTCTGCCCTGATTCTAACTAAGATAACATTTTAGGGACCCCCTCTTTATCCTGTAACCAAAATAAATCTTGTAAAGAAGTAGCCTTATCAGATTCTTATATTCTTTTGACTACTACACTCACAATTGCTTTAATTTTGCAAAAGGACCACTGATTTATTTGTATCTTTCCTATATGTTCTATTTCTGAAAGAAACTTGATCATGTTGAAGTGGATTATTTTTTAAAACCACCGTGGACCATATAGAAAGATACAATGTGAGTGAATGAACCACATTTGCACTGTCACTCTGACTGCAAACAAACACAAGGCAGCCCCAGGTTCAGCTCTTTGTGCAGACATATATCCAGGAAGCTTATATTGTGACTAAAGTTGCTGATCTGGAATTCAAAGAGCAAATCCCATCACATACGCTCCATCGTGCCAATATCTGGATCCATCTATATAGACGCAGGAAATTTCCTCCTGACAAATGTCCCCTAAAGGGTGAATGAGTGACTCTTTTATGTTCACTTACACAACTGTGGCTCTGTCTCTCACATTGTGTCATTTGAGCCAAGAAATATTTATCTCTCACTTCAACTGACAGGATTTTCTTTTCAAGATCCTATTGTCACTAGGCAAATCTTTGTGAAATAACACCCCTTGGCTTTATTTGTAAAAACACATTTTAGTGTAATCTAAGGTGTTAGCAAAACAAGTGGTGTAAAACCCACAATGTGTCTGACTTATAACATTGTACAGTGCTCTCCTAACACATTTTTACTGATGAAATTGTCTCATCACCCACATACACTAGAATGTAAAAAGGTTGAGCGAGATCTTCATTAATCAGGCATACTAAGAACTTATAAGGGCTTTCTTTAGATCTTAAAATGATTGTATACAAGGCCTCTCCTGTTTTTAAAAATATATTTGCCCTATATCCTCAGTAGGCCTCTGTAATTCATTAAGATTTGCTCCGACAGATGCTTTGTCTGCAAAAACCTGAATTAATTCTCAAGAAAAGTTGATAAGGCCCCAAAAAAAAAAAAAAAAAAAAACTAATGACAGTTACATTAATAGGTAATAGTACCTTTTAAAGGTACCTTTTTTTTTTTTTTCTTACCATGTATCTGGAAGGATTGACACAAAAATCTGTCATTCTCTGAGCCACAGAAGAAATGAAAACTGTCATGGGATGGATAGCTAGCTAGTTTGTGTAACTGGATCTTTGCTGCTCTGTAAGGACTGATCATACATGTCTTAAATGTCACATTCTTTTTAGAGAGCGCAGACGATAATCTATTACTGTCAGTCATAACTGTTACACTTTGTATCCCAATATACTGTTGGTAACAACCTTGTTTATCGAGTTTATTGTTTTTATCGTTTTTGACAGATTTTGATTGTACATCTGCATAAAAATGTGTACATTGCTTTTTAATAGGACTTTCCTGATTATAGCAAAAACAAAGAAATGGTTTGAAGACTTATTGGCCAATTCTCGGAAAAAGACTCCTCCCACAACCAGAGTTCTTACGCTTATCTACCAGAAATGCTTATTGCAAAGACTTTTAACAGTTGACTTTTAGAAACTTCAGGTTGCGCAAAACATTTACAGTTCAACATTTGCTGGGTAACCTCAAGTAAATTAGGACAATCTACTACCTTTAATTTAATAACCATATGCAAGTTTGGAATCTTTGAAAACATTGCTCAATCATTAACTTATTGTTCCTGCAACCTCATCTCTAGGATTGTTGTTAAACGCTAAACACCAAGTTATTTTCTATTTATCTTATTTGCATACAGTTCTTTCTACAATCTCAATTCATGAATTCTCCTGTAAGCTTTGTTTTACCCCTTGTATGTGTTTGGAATGAACACATATAATAACACACATTTTCTTTTCACTTTCAGGGCTCAAATATTCATAAAAAAAGATAACAATAATTTACATGCAGCATTAAAATTAGTTGTTTGTCCATTAAAGAACTTATCTACACTCTGACATTGTTCCATAAACCACTGCATGCCTGTATTCCATTTATGGAATGCATCAATTCCGGATAGTACAGGGACATGCTTATACTTCTGAGCTTGAGATGTTAACCATTCCATTGTATCTGCTTATATGAACAAACACAGTCATCCCTGTTAAGAATGAAGGTCCTGGGCGCACTTAAAGATAAAAAAGAGATGAGTAGTGTCTTTTTTCTTTTGCCTTTTGTTCTTTCTTTTGTCCTTGGACTTCCATCTTCAATATTCAGAATCCAACTTCCAAACTTGCCTCATCCAAAGGGAACATCTGCCTGATTACCTGCATTGGTGGGCAATCAAAAATAAAAAGTAAAAAATAAAATACATGCATGAATAGATAGGATTACTTAGTGTCAGGGTACTAGGAAACCATACCACACAAAGATGCAAGTAAAAAAAAAGGAATTTATTTATGCAACAATAATAATCTCACAGCAAGAGAGAGGAGTAAAATCAAGAACAGCCGGGGTCAAGTTCGGAAGCGGGTAGTCATCCAAGCTAGGATCAAGTCCAAGAACAGGTAGTCATTCAAGCTGAGATAGAGTCCAGAAGCCCGAAGTCTGCCGAAGCCGGGTCATCGTCTGACGCAGGGTCGTCTGCTGATGTGGAATCCAGAGCCAGGAAAGTCTTCAGCCAAGCCAAGTCATGCATAGAGAAACCACAGAGACCAGAGCAGAGACCAGAGGACTGCTAGCAGTGATGCACCTTGGAGAACAAATGCAAGTATAAGGTCTGAAAGCTATCAGGTAATAGATATAGTCAAGTGTGCAACATCATCACTAAGCGTCGCCCAGGCAGCCGGCAAGTGATGATGCAAACAGAGTTTATAAGAGACAGCAGTCTGCACATGTCCAAGATGGCTGCCAACAGGAAGGCAAGGTAAGACCTTGACACTTAGGGATGTTAAAAATTACTATTTTAATATTTTAATAAAACCTGAATATGTATGCGTGTGTACATGTAATTGATCAATACTATCCTGACAAAATGTAAGAAAGAATTAGGAGAAAAGGGGAAAAATATTATATACATCCATATATTTAAATCAAGGGTCTATTATTTATTTATATCTGACTTATTATTTTACAGATTGATGCTGGAAGTACTGGGAATAAGGGGCTGTCTCTGAAAAAAAGGTCCCTAATGAGGGTTTAAGAAAAAATTGATAATACTGTTAATATCTGGGATATACAGTATCTCACAAAAGTGAGTACACCCTTCACATTTTTGTAAATATTTTATTGTATATTTTCATGTGACAACACTGAAGAAATGAAACTTTGCTACAATGTAAAGTAGTGAGTGTACAGCTTACATAACAGTGTACATTTGCTGTCCCCTCAAAATAACTCAGCACACAGCCATTATTGTCTAAATCGCTGGCAACAAAAGTGAGTACACCGCTAAGTGAAAATGTCCAAATTGGCCAAATTAGCCATTTTCCCTCCCTGGTGTCACGTGACCCATTAGTGTTACAAGGTCTCGGGTGTGAATGGGGAGCAGGGGTGGTACATTTGGTGTTATCACTCTCACTCTCTCATACTGGTCACTGGAAGTTCAACATGGCATCTCATGGCAAAGAACTCTCTGAGGATCTGAAAAAAATAATTGTTGCTCTACATAAAGATGGCCTAGGCTATAAGAAGACTGCCAAGACCCTGAAACTGAGCTGAAGCACGGTGGCCAAGACCATACAGCGGTTTAACAGGACAGGTTCCAGTCAGAACAGGCCGTGCCATGGTCGAACAAAGAAGTTGAGTGCACATGCTCAGCGTCATATCCAGAGGACGTCTTTGGGAAATAGACGTATGAGTGCTGCCAGCATTGCTGCAGAGGTTGAAGGGGTGGGGGTCAGCCTGTAAGAGCTCAGACCATACACCGCACACTGCATCAAATTGGTCTGCCTGGCTGTCGTCCCAGAAGGAAGCCACTTCTGAAGGTGATACACAAGAAAGCCCGCAGTTTGCTGAAGACAAGCAGACTTTAGGACATGGTTTACTGGAACCATGTCCTGTGGTCTGATGAGACCAAGATAAACTTATTTGGATTAGATGGTGTCAAGCGTGTGTGGCGGTACACAGGTGAGGAGTACACAGACAAGTGTGTCTTTCCTACAGTCAAGCATGGTGGTGGGAGCGTCGTGGTCTGGGGCTGCGTGAGTGCTGCCAGCACTGGGGAGCTACAGTTCAGTAAGGGAACCATGAATGCCAACATGTACTTTGACATACTGAAGCAGAGCATGATCCCCTCACTTTGGAGACTCCAACATGATAACGACCTCAAACGTACCTCCAAGATGACCACTAGCTTGTTAAATAAGCTGAGAGTAAAGGTGATGGACTGGCCAAGCATGTCTCCACACCAAAACCCTATTGAGCATCTGTGGGGCATCCTCAAACAGAAGGTGGAGGAGCGCAAGGTCTCTAACATCCACCAGCTCTGTGATATCATCATGGAGGAGGGGAAGAGGACTCAAGTGGCAACCTGTGAAGCTGTGGTGAACTCCATGCCCAAGAGGGTTAAGGCAGTGCTAGAAAATAATGGTGGCCACACAAAATATTGGCACTTTGGGTCCAATTTGGACATTTCCACTTAGGGGTTTACTCACTTTTGTTGCCAGAGGTTTAGACATTAATGGCTGTGTGTTGAGCTATTTTGAGGGGACAGGACAGCAAATTTACACTGTTATACAAGCTGTACACTCACTACTTTACATTGTAGCAAAGTGTAATTTCTTCAGTGTTGTCACATGAAAAGATATAATAAAATATTTACAAAAATGTGAGGGGTGTACTCACTTTTGTGAGATACTGTATATATTGAATTGTTGTGCTGAATGATGATGTAACAAAATGTAGACTGTAGATAAAGTTACTGTATACTATTAGTGTGCTGTACAACCTCTGGAGATGTCCTACCCACTTCATGGTTAGCCATGGTTAGCCACTTCCTGCTGGCTAGAATGGCCCTACACACGGCGGATTTCTGTTCCCGAGACGGTTCCTTAGGATGGATGGCGTAGCTCTGGGCCACTAGCGTATTATATTGTGCCTACTTACCTTCAACAACATGTGAGTTTTTTACCCTGTTGTGTTGTCAATAAACTGTAACAGTCTTCACTCAGAGGTGCCTGTTGTCTTCTGTTTTCACATGGTAAAGGGCCACTGTGATTGTCCGAAGGACACAGCAGCCACAGAGCGAGCTGGATGCACACCCCAGGGGGCATGTGGGAGGCAGGAATCTGGAAGGATGTCCATGGATGCCCTCCCAAAACTAGAAGCCCAGAGCTCAGATGGAGGGGGGTCAGGGGGGCCCTTTATGGTCTCTTGCACTGGGGCCCTGAAGGTTCTAGTGATGCATGTGTTTCTGCAACGTGCCTTTGTGAATTAGTGTGCTTACATGAACTAGCATGTTTACGCAAACATGCATGCATACACATCCCCCTGACAATGACCCTTGTTTGCTCTTCACCTTATGCTGTCCTGACAACAAAGTATTTAGGGGCCATAAGTTAGAATCTTTGCCTCTACCTCACATCCCTTGAACAGACTTGCTAATGCCCCCTGCAAAAACTAGCAGATCTCGATGTTGCTCTGGCACAGCTCCTCTCCCAGGGGGTTATAGCCATTGTTCAAGAAGAAAAAAGATAAAAAAACATTCTAATAAAACCTGTTTGAAAAAAAAAAAGTGCTAAAAGTAAAAGAGGCATTTGTCCTATACTAGATTAAAGGGCTCTCAACACATTCCTTTGAGTGCACAATTCTATATCGAATCTACACGGTGTATAAGGTCATTGCTTTCCTCCTTACAGGAGACATTTATGCATCTGTGGACATCTAGGATGCATGCTTGAATGTTCTTTCTGTTGCATCAACACTGCCTGTGTGTCATGTACTTGACGGCTGAGCCTGATGTGCAGAGGGAAGGCCTCTCGTATAACCCTGACTCCGGGACCACCAATGTTGAGACAGTGCCCATGAGAGCTTGGTGGTGTAAGGGTGTCCGGGATGTCCTTCAGATGGTGGAGTATCACCAGGGAAAACCAGAAGGTAACAGCAGGTAGGCAGAACTGACAGACTTCAGGCTGGTGGCAGCAGGCAGTAGGCAGGTGCATGCTGAGCGGGAGATACTGGAAGCGAGGTCAGACAAGCCGGGTCGGTAACAGATGATCCATAGCAGGCTTTTGGCAGGAGAATATCCGGGGTTCAGGCAGAGATTGGCAACGTAAGTGCAGGCACATGGCACAGACAAAAGGAAAGTCCAGATACAGGCCAAGGTCAAGGTTGGAGAGATGCAGGAGAAGTCAAGGGCAAGCCGGGTCAAACACAGAACAAGCAGGATCAGGTTTCAGAACTCAGGTACAGCTGCAGATCAGACAGCAAAGCCCTAGTGCAACTGCTGCACTTATATATGGTACTTTGGCACCAACGTCTATTGGCGCGTGCGCCTTCGCACGTATTTTTGCATGTGCGCACATTAGCATATCTAAAACGCTGGGCACTTGTGCGATCGCGCATGCGCATCTGCGTTCACCGTTGGCAAATAACAGTACTTTGGCCAGCACGTTCCTGACATTGTGTTTTGTAGTGAGTACCCAACATTACCAGTTTGTTGCCTTGTCTTGATCCATCTCTAGCTTTTCCCCAAGGTCTTCATTCTTTTTCATGGGCTACTTCACACTCACTCCCTAGTGAAAGCCTGCTGACAGGGTGTCACTCACATTAGTCCCTCTGTACATTCTTCAGTGAAATTTCAACATTGGCTCTTCAAAAACTGCCTTTTAAACCACCCAGAAATGCTCTCATTCACCACTCACAAGCAGTGCCATAGAATTCATTTTCGGAGTTCTCAAATTCAGGGTTCTCAAACTCCAAGGATTCTTTTGTGCTTGTTTGGAGGCTCAGTCACACATTTTTACCACATTCCCAACAATTCCCCCTTAAAAAGAGGATGGGAGAGTATATATGTTGCTAAGAAAAAAAAAAACCTTGCAGGCATCTTTGAAAGAGAAACTATCTTCTGGTCACCAGAGAAGCAATGTGACAAATTTACCTTGGGCTCAAGTACAGGAGAGATGGGAAGAGGAGAAACCTCTGGAGTAATGGTGATGCAGTTTTTACCTGTATGGGGGGTCTTTAGTTGACTCATAGAGAAAGACAATTACTGAAGTGCATAATTAGGTCAATCAGACTGGACCTCTTGACTTTTACTGCAATAAAGTCTGCAGAGGTATGTCGGGAACCATGTCCTAAGCAGATTATCACAGACAAACTGTTTAGTGGACCCTCTGCATGTTTGGAGTGGGTGAGTCATAAAAATAGAAGAGATGCTGCATTTAAGCACACTTTACCAGATCTTTATTAAAGTACTCAGCAGTGAATGATGGGCTTTCCCAGTGGGTGTACCAGCCGGTGACCCTTCGACACTCCTGTGCAGATGAACAGGAATAAAACCAAAGTGTTCAGAAACGGGAACAGTGTATTCAAAAAACATGCCAAAGTTTGCAACCATAGGTACCGTTTTGCAGAGGCACAGGAACTAACACAGACTGGGACCTAGGGCTAGAAAATAAATAAAAAATATGTGTGTTGGTCAGAGCACAGGTAAATAGTGAGGCTAACTGACAATTTACTGTAGGTGAGAACTAGCTGTGTCGCTGCTATATCAATCAGCATATAGGATTGGCTAATGTCTATGCCTCCCAATCCTGTGCAGTAGGAAGGCAGAAAAAACACTTGTACCTAGAACCACAAGTATGAAAATCAGGTTGCTGCTGATTTTTTACCACTAACCACATCTTGATACTGTAAAATAATTAAAGTGGTTGTAAACCCCATTCATGAAATTTGACATATATCTATAGAGTTTACTTATCTCTTTCCAAAGCTTTGAGTGCCGTGTCTTTCTACTGCTCCCTTCCTCTGTTATCAGCATGATAACTTTTGACAAGCTCTCCGACACACAAGATAAAAGCAGCTGGAAATTTGTGCCGGGAAGGAACTTAGAGATAGATAAGCTGAGAGCTTATCTTAGCTTAAACTCTGCAAGTTTCTTTGTTCCTCTGCCTATGTGGAGGGGGGGGGGGTGTGCCTTTCCTCCAATCAACTCTTACACCAGAGGCAGAACTACCACGGTCACAGCAGTCGAACTTGCGACTGGGCCCTGGAGTTTTACCACTGTGGGGGGGTCTGCCATTCTTCCACTGTTGAGGGGCCACCCACCTTTTCTGTCACTGAGGGGGGACTGCCCAGTCTGCCTGTTCTGTCACTGGAGGGGCTGCCCCCACCCCTGCCCCTGCCTGTTCTGTTGCTGGGAGGGAAACCTGCCCCCCGCCGGTCCATTCTGTCACCGGCTCAGAGTCTGCACTGACAATTCCTCCTACCTCGCACGGATAGGAGACAGCTGATCTGCTCCTTCTCCTCCTCTCCCGCTCATGTGTGCATCACGGGAAGTTTGAAGCCCAGCAGCTGAATGATCAAATTCAGCTGCTTAGCTTCATACTTCCCACGGTGCCCACAGGAGAGGGGTGGGAGGAGAAGGATCAGATCGGCTGTCCCCTATCCGTGGGAGGTAGGAGGAACTGTCAGTGTAGGCTCTGAGTCTGAACTGTATGAGAGAGACACTCTTAGCTCAGAGTACTGCTGATGGGCACTGATAGGCAGCATTGATGAGCACTGATAAGTGGCACTGATAGGCAGCACTGATGAGCACTGATACGTGGCATTGAAAGGCAACACCGATGAGCATTGATAAGTGGCACTGATAGGTGGCATTGATGAGCACTAAGTGGCACTAATAGGCGAAATTGATGAGTACTGATAAGTGGCACTGATAGGCACTGATAGGCGACATTTATGAGCACTGATAAGTGGCACTGATAGGCAGCACTGATGGGCACTGATAGGCAATATTGATGAGCACTGATAGGCAGCATTAATGAGCACTAATAAATGACATTGGTGAGCACTAAGTGGCACTAATAGGCGGCGTTGATGAGCACTGATAGGCAATATTAATGAGCACTGATAGGTGGCACTGATAGGTGGCATTGATGAGCACTGATAGGCAGCATTGATGAGCACTGATAGGCAGCATTGATGAACACTAATAGGTGGCACTGATAGGCAGCATTGATGAGCCTTGATAGGCGGCATTGATGAGCACTGATAGGAGGCACTGATAGGCGATATTGATGAGCACTGATTGGTGGCACTAATAAGCAGCACTGATAGCTGACACTGATGGGCACTGATAGGCGGTATTCATGAGCACTGATAGGTGGCACTGATAGGCAGCACTGATGGGCATTTTGTCCTTTCTTTGCTTTTCTTTAATTGAAACTTCCTGCTGATACTTTCTTGTGCACTATGTGTAAACTATAATATTCAGATTTTGTAAAACTCCAGTAAAAATATTGAAAAGAAAAATTTAGGTGACAAAAAAAGTATTTTCTGATTCTCATAACTTAAAAGCGCTGCAATTTAGAATATCATAGAGGTTTTATCTCATTTTAAGAGACTTTTGATTGACACGAAGACACATGTTTAAAATAGAAAGTGGGGAAAATAGCACCTGTATGATATACTGGAAAAGTGATAGCCACCGGGTCATGTATACAGACCTAATAAACCAAGGGGTCATCAATTATTATTATTTCTGTATTGAGCATTCCAGAAAAGCCATGACCACCTTATCCAACTACTACAAAATAGGATCTCTTTCCAGAAAAATTCCTAATGAGTCAAACCAAGAAAGAGTACTATCATAGTGACATCATAAGAAGTGGCTTCCAACGGGGGAACTCACCAAAGAGGTGGAGCCAGGGTCACGGAGGGGACCAAAGAAGAGAAGGATTGGAGCTGCTCTGTGCAAAACCATTGCACAAAACAGATGAGTATCACATATTTATTATTTAAAGAAAAAAGATTTACAATCACTTTAAGCCTGTATAGACAGGCTGCAATTTCTAAGCAACTGATCTAGCATATTTCATCTGGAAATTAAAACAAGAATCTTATCTTTTCGTGTTGAATTGAAAATAAAGAACATGAATCAGTTTGGATCACGCCTTTGAAGCCTTTATTGGGTAGGCTGAACTTTCTGAGGGAGAGAACAAGTACAGTGCATCTGGAAGTAAAAACTAGTTCTGTTTTAGGTACTGGAGAATAGAATAGTTAGAAAATGTCATTACAGATATCAAACCTATAGGGCAGGTTGCAATTTCTGAAAGACTGAGCATGCATGTCGCATCTGGGACAAAAAAAAAATAATTTTATATTTGTGTGCAATTGAAAATATAAACATTGAACAGATTGTACACTAGACATTTTTTTTTGTATCACTTTTAATCCTATTACAGGGAATGTAAACATCCATTGTAATAGGAATAGGGCATGCCAGGTCCTCTTTATGAAGAAACGATCTCAGGCTTTCTAGCCGAACACACAGCAGTGTTTACAACTGCCAGGGCCTCAGAGAGTGGCCCCCGGTCATTTCTATGGTAAACTACTGCACCAGCGGATTCCTTCGTTAGCTCACCCTCCGGTAGAAGCACCGGAGGGTGGCGGGAGGGGGGTCTCCCCCTCTGCCACCTGTAAAAACCATCAAGCAGCTTAACAGCTGCCATGATTGTTTTTACGGTGCAAGGAATCACCGCTAGAAAAAAAAGATATCTGAATGATGCCCAGGACGTCATATGATGTTCAGTGATATGGAAGTGGTTAAAATGCAACAATAAAAGTAAAAAGAATCCTTTAAATATAGTACCTGTAAAGTGGCACATCTGTAGCATGCATAAAACATGCTGCAGAAAAAATGACATTTCTAAAGAAAAAAAATTGAGTCAAATCTCAATTTACACGACTTGCAGTTACAATTTCCGCCACCTGGCTATAAAAAAATAAATAGAAAAATGGCATAGGGTCCCCCAGAGGTCCATACCAGACCCTTTGTGTCTGGTATAAATTTGGAGGGGAACCCCATGTCCAAATAAAAATAAAAAAAAAACAGCGTGGGGTCCCCCCCAAAATCCATACCAGACCCTTATACGAGCATGCAGCCTGGCAGGTCAGGAAAGGGGGGGGGTGAGCGAGTGCCTCCCCCAAACCATACCAGGCCACATACCTCCAACATAGGGAGTGGGTGCTTTGGAGCAGGGAGGCTCTGCCCCCCACCCCAAAGCACCTTTTCCCCATGCTCATGGGGACAAGGGTCTCTTCCCCACAACTCTGGGCTGTGGGGGTCTGTGGATGGGGGGCTTATCAGAATCTGGAAGCCCCCTTTAACAAGGGGGCCCCCAGAGTCCGGCCTCCCCATGTGAATGAGTATTGGGTACATAGTACCCCTACCCATTCACCAAAAAGTGTCAAAAAATAATAAACACAAGAGACAAGTTTTTGACAATTCTTTTATTAAAAAATAACAAAATAGTGCCCCTGATGTAAATCCATCATCAATCACACCGCCCGCCGACCTGAAAAAAAAATGCGACGCCTCCTGGTAGGCCTCCCGCCGAATGCCTGCATTGCGCTTTGACATTTCTTATATAGGTAAGGGGCGGGGCCACCTGACAACGTCACCAGGTAGTACTGTCCCTTCTGACATCAGACTGGTGCATGCTGGGCATGTGGCGTCAGAAGGGGACGTTACCACCAAGTGACGTGGCCAGGTGGCCCTGCCCCTTACCTTTATAAGAAATATCAAAGCGCAGAGGAGGTAAGCCTCCCAGGTGGCGGGAACATTTTTTTGCATGATTGAAGATGGATTTACATCGTGGTGCACTATTTTTTTTTAAATAAAGGAATCGTCAAAAACGTCTCTTGTGTTTATTACTTTTTGACACTGTTTTGGTGAAAAGGTAGGGGTATTATGTACCCGATACTCATTCACATGGGGGGGCAGGGATCTGGGGGCCTCCATGTCAAGGGGACTTCCAGATTCCGATAAGCCCCCCGACCGCAGACCCCCACAGCCAAAGCCCAGGGTTGTGGGGAAGAGACCCTTATCCCAAACAACATGGGAACAAGGTGCTTTGGGGTGGGGGGGCAAAGCTTTGCCAAATCAGGGTGAAGAATGCACTGTGCAGTGCTCACTGTGCAGTGCTCGGTGCATTGCAAGGTGTTTGATGGGTGTTTGTCCCGAATTTCTGCAAATTCGGGTGTTTGGCGAATAGCCGAACAGGCAAATGTTCAGCCTGAACTCATGCTCTGGCTGAATCGTTTGCCCATCCCTATTGTACACACCTTTTAACCACTTGCCGACCGCTCACTGAGCTGGTACTGTGACAAAGTGGCTTGTTATCGTCCAGCGACGTAGACCTACGTCACTGGACTCCTCCCCTTCTCAGCGGCGCGCGCTCGCGCCGCTGGAGGCTCCCTCCCGCTGTTTTCAGACACAGTGGGAGTCGGGCCAAGGGAAGAGAGGCGGTGTGGGCCGTTCTTCTCCGATCGTCTGGGATCGAGTGAGGAAATCCGTTCGCTTGTGTAAACAAAGCGGGAGGATCTCCTATGTGACAGGCAGGGACAGATTACAGGATTCAGCATAGCTGAACCTACGATCTGTGCCTGTGTCACACAATCTCCTCCCCCCACACACGTCAGTAAGCACCAGGCATACATTTAACCCCTTGATCACCAATAAAGTTAACCCCTTCCCTGCCAGTGTCATTATTAAAGTAACAGTGCATATTTATAGCACTGATTACTGTAGTAATGTCACTGGTACCCCCAAAAGTGTCAAAAATGTCAGTTAGGGGTCCGATCTGTCCGCCGCAATGTCGCAGTCCCGCAAAAAAATCGCAGATCGCCGCCATTACTAGTTTAAGAAAAAAACAGTAAAAATTACATAAATCTTTCCCGTAGTTAGTAGCTGCGATAACTTTTGCGCAAACCAATCAAAATATGCTTATTGCAATTTTTTTTTACCAAAAATATGTAGCAGAAAACAAATTGGCCTAAACTGTAAACAAATTTTGATTTTTACATTTTTTTTCATATAAAAAAATGTGAAAAATATTGTTATTTTTTCTAAATTGACGCTCTTTTTTTGTTTATAGCGCATAAATTTAATTTGGGTACAGCATCACATGACTGTGCAATTGTCCGTTAAAATAACGCAGTGCCGAATCGCAAAATATGGCCTGGTCAGGAATGGGGTAAAATCTTCCGGTTTTAAAGCGATTAAAAATACTCTCATTGAGAATTTGTTTGTCAAAGACATGTATCTAAATACATTTTGGCCTAAATATATGACAAAAATTGAATATATTGGATATTTTTTAACTTTCAAAGTAGAAAATGTAAATTTTTTTGCAAAATTTACGCTCTTTTTTTATTAATATCACAAACAATGAAAAGGGCAGAGGTGATCAAATACCACCAAAAGAAAGCTCTGTTTGTGGGAAAAAAGGACGTAAATTTTGTTTGGTCGCACAGTGGCAAGTTGCAAAAAGTGGCCTGGACGTAAAGCAGGAAAATCCTTCGGTGGTAAAGTGGTTAAGCCTCCATTGGAATAGGGTGCAATTTCTGAATGAGAGAATAAATAGATTGCATCCGCAAGATACAAATTGGCTTCCTTTTTCACATGCTGAACAAATAACCGAAAATTTATATCAATACTTACCGTAATTTTCCTTTCCTGATGGACTCCATGGCAGCACACGTATGGGTAGGCTCCGCCTCCTCTCCTACCCTATAGGACCCCACTCCCATAAATTTTTGCTCCGAGCCAGGAGCCGTGTTCCATATATAGACTACTCCAGCAGATGGGAGGGAACTCCTGCTGCCATGGAGTCCATCAGGAAAGGAAAATTACGGTAAGTATTGATATAAATTTTCCGTTTTCCTGACAGGACAGTGGCAGCACACGTATGGGAAATAACTAGCCATACACACCCGGGTGGGCAACTGCTGGTCAAACGGAAATAGGTTTAGTTTGCACCGTCAACAGACAATATTTTTAAACCAAAATCAACTGAGGATAAAGAAGCAGGTTCAACACAATAGTGTGACATGAAAGTGTTAATTGAGGACCATGAGGCCGCTCTGCAAATGACATCCGGTGCAACGTGAAGGGAAGCCGCCCATGACATAGAAATCCCTGTGGTGGAATGAGCCGTCACCACTTCCGGAGGAGCCAGTCCCTTGGCTCTATATACCCACTGGATGGTCTGAACTATCCAACTAGAAATAGTTCTGGAATAAGCCCTCTTGCCTCTGTTCTTTCCGTAAAAGAGAACAAATAGATAGTCTGACTTGCGAAAAGAAGCTGTGAACTTCAAGTACGACTGTAGGACTTTGCCCACATCTAACGGATGGGTACTCTGGTCATCTTGAGATTTAAATGTAGGTAAAACAATTTCTTGGTTGACATGAAAAACTGAGTTTACCTTCGGATTGGACCCCAGCATAGGGACCAGGACGACCCGATCAGGAAAAAATGTCAGAAAAGGTTCTTTACAACCCAAATCACTAATTTCGGAGACACGTTTAGCTGACGTGATGGCTATCAAAAAGGCCGTCTTCATAGAAAGATTCTTAAGGAAGAAAGAATCTCCATGTTCCAAAATTGTTGCAGAGAGAAACTCAAGAACTAGTGGAAAGTCCCATTTGGGGAACCTGGGTTTCCTGGGAGGTCTCATTCTAGACGCACCTCTGAAAAACTGCCGAACCAGAGGATGTTTTGTCCATGCGGTCCCCGTGAAGGCAGAGATTGCTGAGATCTGGACTCTGAGAGAGCCAACAGCCAGGGATAGGTCTAAGCCTGTCCGGAGGAACCCCAGAATGTGATGAATTTTAGGATTAGTGATGGAACCAGACTCATTAGTCATGTAATCTTCAAACTTAGACCAGATCCTCTCGTAGTCTTTGTTGGTGCCCGGTCTCCTGGCACTCATCATTGTGGACATTGCCGCACTTGGACAGCCAAGAGCTTTTAGTCTTTCCCTCTCAAGGACCATGCCATGAGATGTAACTGCGCTGGGCACGGATGCAGCACTGGACCCTGAGATAGAAGGTCCGGCCTGAATGGCAGGGGAACAGGATCCCGGAAGCTTAGTTGAAACAACAGGGGAAACCAGGGCCTCCTTGGCCAAAACAGAAGGATTGCTATGACTTCTACTCTCTCTCTCCTGAGTCTCTGCAGGAATTTGAATATCACTAGGACCAGGGGAAAAGCATATGCTTTGTGGAAATTACAGTGGTCCGTCAGAGCATCTACCCCGTGGGCTTGGGGATAACACCATCTTGAGTAGAACTTCGTCAGTTTGGCATTGTTTGGAGAGGCAAACAGGTCTGCCTCCGGAAGAATCCCCAGAGAGGTGACCCACTTGAAGGTTTCTGGATGAAGAGACCATTCGTTGTTGTCTAGATCGGTTCTTGACAGAAAATCTGCCTGAATGTTCTGGACTCCTGGAAGATAAGCAGCTGACAGGTTGGAAAGATTCCGTTGGGCCCATGCCATGATCGGTTTCACTTCTTCCAGAAGGGAGGAACTGCGGGTGCCCCCTTGTCTCTTGATATATGCGACTGCCGTCATATTGTCTAGCCGTAGGAGGACCGAGGACCCCCTCACCAAGTGACGGAAAGCCTGGATGGCACGAAAAGCTGCCCGAAGCTCCAGGACATTTGAGACCAACCTGAGAGTGGGAAAGTCCCACCTGCCCTGGGCCACCTCTGACAGGCAGTGCGCGCCCCAGCCCGTCCGGCTGGCATCCGATGTTACAACGATCCAAGGAACGGGAACGATCGAATGACAATTCAGGAGGTTTTCCCGTTGCAGCCACCAAAACAGACTCGCCCTCATGGAGGATGTTATCCGCACAGGAGTGTCTGGGTTCCCGGAGCTCCATTGACGGAGGAATCCGATTTGAAAGGGCCTCATCCTCCACTGTGCCCATTTGACCATGGGGGCCGTGGAGACCATAGTCCCTATTATTTTTAGACACTGTGAGGCCCGAAGATAAGGGGTCGACATTGCCGGTTGTATTCTGCTGCGGATCACCGGAATCTTCTCCACTGGAAGAGAGATGGTGCCTCTGGAGGTGTTGAAGAGTGCCCCCAGGAAGATCAAGGATTTTGTCTGATCCAGATGGCTTTTCTCCAGGTTCAAGAGCCACCCGAATTCTTGAAGGGTGGAGATTACCTGAGACCTGTGTTGTAGAATCTGTACTTGGTCTTGAGAAAGAAGAAGCAGATCATCTAAGTAGTGAAACAGTCGGATCCCTTTCGATCTGATCAGGGCTACAATAGCCAGTAAGATCTTTGAAAAGACCCGAGGTGAGGTGGTAAGCCCAAAAGGGAGACAGGTAAACTGGAGATGCACTTGACCCACGGCAAAGCGAAGAAACTTTTGTAGCTCTGCTGCCACTGGGACATGGAAGTAGGCATCTTTTAGATCTATGGAGATCATCCAATCTTCTGGTTGCACCACTTGACGGATAGTGAAGAGTGTTTCCATCCTGAACCTCTCTTTCCTTATGAAGGAGTTTAGATGAGTCAGATCTACGACCGGCCTCCAGGTGCCGCTTTTCTTTAGCACCATGAATAGAGGTGAATAAAGGCCTTGAAACCTTTCTTCGGCCGGAACTGGGATGACAGCACCTTGAGAGATCAGGGAATCTACGTATGACAGAAGAATTGACTTATTTTCTTCCACGCAAGGTAGAGCCGTAGGAATAAACCGCAGAATTGGAGTTTCTTCGAAAAACCAAACGTGACCATGAGACACAGTCTTGACGGTCCACTGGTCTGCAATCGAGGCTGCCCAAACGTGCGCAAACTGACGTAGGCGAGCGCCTACTCGCAACGCCTGAGCAGGCCTGATATCAAAAGGACTTTGTGGTCTCCCGACCACCTGAAGGTGTCCCCTTGTTGAACTTCTGACCTGTAGGTTGAGATCTTTTCCAATTCTTCCTGAACTCACGCCCAGGCCTGTAAGAGCGGGCTTCTCTGGATCGATCCGAGCTCTGTTTGTGCTGAAATCTTCTGCGGTCTAGCAAGCGGCGATCTTGAGGGAGGAAACCTGATTTACCACCAGTGGCACGGGTAATGGCACTGTCCAGCTTATTGCCAAAAAGGGACGCACCCTCGAACGGAATCCTGCACCAGGCTTGCTTGGAAGCAGGGTCGGCCAGCCAGGGACGTAACCACAAAGCACGTTTGGCCGTGACAGAGGAGAGCATGACCCGTGCCACCAAGCGAATGATATCAATGGAAGCCTCTCCCAAAAAGGCCGTTGCCAACTTTAGTTCATGAACAGCCGAGTTTCTGGCTACTTCCTCTGAGACACTTTGCAGTGTGGCCTCCACGTTATCTACCCAAGCCTCCATAGCTTTGGATGTGGCTGCTAGAGCCAGGGCTGGCTTGCAGGTCATACCAGCTGACAGATAGATCTTCTTGAGATCTGTATCAATTCGTCTATCCAGACCATCTTTAAATGAGACGGAATCTTCCAAAGGCAGGGTAACATGTTTAACCAGCCTCATTAAGGCTGCGTCTATTGTAGGTGCCAAATCAAGATGCTTCACTTTTTCGGTCTTGAAAGGATACAACCTGGAGAACTTGGACGATAAGGAATTCTTTCTTTCAACTCCTTGCCATTTGTCTGTGATGATTTCTCCCAGCTCACTCAGAAAAGGGAAATGATCCCGTTCTTTCTTGAGGTGTTTAAAATATTTCCTCTGTTTTGCTGGAGAATCTGCTGGCTCTTCCCATTTTAACGCCTCTTTTACCGCTCTCACTAGCGGTGGGACCATGGCAAAATCAAAGCCTGTATTTTGGTCCTCTAGGTCATCCTCACTTCCAGAGGAATCTTCCAAGAAGCGACTCGGCTGGGAAGTGCCTGGCTCTAAGTCTTCCCTCTGAGGGGGAACTGGTGTATTAGATGCATGACCAGACAGCCGGTTAGGATCCCAATCCCTTAGGGATTCTTGCACCCTGACCAGGGTTTCCACTGGTTGATCTGGGACCTGTTTTTCCTTGATCGCCCGAGAATAGCAGGCATCACACAAGGATCTATCTTCAGGGACTACAGCCCTACAGCCCCAGCAGGATTTGCGTGCGGGGCGGTCAGTATGGCGGGAAGACCGGCTTGGATAATCTTCATGGTGCCTAGACCTAGACCTGGATCTACGGTGCCTGGATTTGGATGATGCATGGTGATAACCTGAAGGTGATCTATCCTATGATCCTAATGCAGGACGTTGGTCAGACCTAAATGGGCTGAAAAACACAGGAAAGAAAGCTCAGGCTACAGTAAGCCAGCTGGCAGACAAGCAGGAGTTTAAAACTAAAACTCACCTGTTGCGCAGGGACTGGCCACCGGGGGGCGGTGAGGCATCCATTGCAGATCACAGCGAAATAACCTGCAATAGGAAGGGTGTAAGAACTCAATCTTACCTTCCCATAGCCGCCCTTCCCCTCCCCCATTCGTGCAGGACTGACCCAGCACAGGACTTACCCAACACAGGCAGAGACACAGCGTGGGGAGGCCGCCGCAAAAGCCCACAGACATCCCAAGAATGACAGCTCCATTAGCTGTTTAAATTTCCCGGGAGCCGTAAGGCCACGCCCCCCCTGACGCCGCCGCGTCATCGAGGACCGGAAGTAGCGTGTGCTCATGCGCAGACCACTTGGAAACCAAGCCTCACACTGAACACCCAATCGGGAATCAGGGAAGCAGGGGGAGGAGCCGAGAGCGGCGGTCTGGAACGCAGAAGCGCTCCAGCCGCCATACTAACCAGGAAGCAAATGATACAAGATATAGAAAGTAAGCAATACATTACCACCGACACTGTCAGAAGGACCTGGAACGCTCCTCAACCAGAGACTGGCGTGTGCATCAGGGCATAAGGGCCTCCCGCTAGTAGCAAGGACGTTTGGCCAAGCGATGCAGCCCACCTCTCATTCAGGATTTACGGCATCTTCCGGCATCATTTCAAATTGCCCGGGTCCACCCAGTAATACTGAGATTGCTGGACTAAGGTAGAAAAGGCATCATCCAGGAAAGCCACACGCCACCAGGTATGTAAGGAAACGCATCCTATAAGGTAAGACTTCTCTTGCAGGAGGAGGACAAAAAAGGAACACGGCTCCTGGCTCGGAGAAAAAATTTATGGGAGTGGGGTCCTATAGAGTAGGAGAGGAGGCGGAGCCTACCCATACGTGTGCTGCCATGGAGTCTGTCAGGAAAGAAAAATTTGACAGATTCGTTCTTTGGACAAAGGACAAAGGCTGTTTTTTTCTGGGGGAGAGAACAAGTAGATCACACCTAGAATAAGCACTAAAATATGCATAGGCATAGGCTACAGTAAGCATTATTTTTTTCTAGGAATGAATCAAGACAGTCCTTGTTAACAGATTAGCACCACAGGCTGCTACATGTCAGTCATATATATAGCAAGCTTATTGCAAAAGAAAGTAGGGTTTTTTTTTCCAGGCAGAGGAAACAACATAAAGGATTACAGCACATCTTTTATGCCCTTTTGGATAGACTGATAGGCTGAAAAGAGAATTTATTAATTTTTTTTAAATTTAAAACAGGAAAATAAGGGTGATTCAAGTACACCTTTTAAACCTTTTTGGATAGACTACTATTTCTGATGGAGAGAACAGGCACGTAAAATAAAATGGAATCTTTATAATGGGAAAATAATCGGCCTATTTCAGCTAGAAATATTGCCTGAAACTGCTTTGTTTCAGACAAAAGGTTTTAAAAATGCACATACTATATTTGCATAACAGAATCTCATCCCTTTTATTAGGAGGCAGATTTGGAGGCAGCGCGTCAGTTTCTTTTAGCAAGAAATATAAATAACAAATGTATTTTTTTTTTTATTTGCTATTTCAGCAATAAAAATAAATAAATGAAAGTGTATAAGAATACCTCAAGTAACAAATACAGATTTGCCTAACAGAATATTATCCTTTTCCATGGGAGAAAATTTGGGAGGGAGGGAGATTCCATATTTCAGCCAAAAATGCTGAATGAAACTGTATTGTATTGTTTGCAAAAGCATTTTGTAACTGTAATTTAAATATTTGCTAGACTGGTGCAAAAACATCATAAGCCTACTTAAATATGCATGTAGAACACAGCATGTTAACTGGTTCACAACATGTTAATTCTTTGCAACTGTGAAACAACTGCAGAAAAATGTGGTTGGAGTGTTAGTAGTGCTAAAACACTGTGACCCAAGATACCTGTATCGTGTGCAGCTCATGCTCACTGAAGGGGGTGTTAGTTCTATACATTCACCTCTGGGAGTGCTGGGAGGAAGGGAACTTGTCCGAGCTTCTAGGATAGCTCAGTGTGAAGGAAGATGTCCCTGTGACCACAACTTCATAGTTTCCCAATGTATGGTGGTAAGTGGCAACCTCAGCCTGGACTCTGGCCAGGCCACGCCCCCACTGTGTTTCACTCCACCCCTCAGAGCTTAGTCATGGGGATGCATTGGGGGCTTGGCCTGGCCGGAGCCCAGGCTAATGATGCCACTTTTTACTATACCTTACAATTCTATGGATGTGCAGTCACAGGGACATCATCCTCCATACTGAGCTATCTTAGGAGCCAGGACGGGCCCCCCATCAGTAAATTTATAGGATTGACACCCCTTCAGGGGTGCTATGGATGTGCAGGCCACTGGGACACCTACCTCCATAGTGCTAAAACACCGTAAACCTATTGTGACAGGAAGTCAGGTAAATCTGTGAGTGTTGTCGCAGATGGGAGATAGGGTGTCGGCTGCAGAGGTAGTCAGGAAGGTGTAAGGATGTTGAAACAGCTTCAGCTATTCAGAATGAGGCAATTAAGGCCTCTATAAGTTATCCAGAGGATGATTACTGATTGCTGCCTCCTGAAGTGATGTGCGCTGAGGAGAGCAGTCAGATGAAGACTTCTCAAGGTGAGGTCATGGACTTTTTCTGTGTGAAGAAAAACAAATGGACATTTTCTGTGTGAAGAGAAAATAAATGGACTATTGATTGTCTGGTGTAGGATTAGCAGTGTCTGCCCAGCAGTAGGTTGGGACAGACTCCCTAGGTAGGTTCCTGTGTGTGAAGGTAGACGCCCACAGTGGCCAGGATTTAATTTGTTTATTTTTATTTATGCTGTTTTTGATGCTTGCACTTGTGTGAAGAAAATTGCAAGAATAAACTATAGACTGTTGTTTTCACCTACTCCCCGGCTATCTCTCTGTGTAACGAACCCCCCCAAGGGGTCACCCTCTCTCGCTACCGAGCTAATACCTCACATATGGTGGAGGTATGCATTGGGCAGAAGTGGAGATCCCTGCAGAGAAATGAGTTCATCTGTTCTATGAACTTTGTCTGGTGCATGAGACTGCACAATCTGTGTGTGCAGGAGAGGAGATCCTGCAAGAGAGAGAAAAGCTACTTGCTTTAAAGAGGCAGTGTTCTCAAAAATTTTTGCTGGACCTTGAAAAATGTATTGTGGAGTGACTGAAGATGGGGCGGTCAAAACACCGGAAAGAAGCAAAGATGGCGGAGATGAGAAACCGAATTCTATGGATGGAGGGGATGTTACCGCCTGAACGAGCCCCATACATGCCTGAACAGAGTCTGTTGAGGAGATAGACTGTTGTCCCTAGCAACACTGGTGCAAATGGACCAGTTATGGAGATGCAGTGTTCTCAGAGGGAAAGTAAACCCAAAATGGAGGAGATGCTGAAACAACTGATTATATCGAATGCAGCTCAACATCAGGCAAATGCAGCTCAACAGCAGGCAAATGCAGCTCAACAGCAGGAAAATGCGGATTTTCAGCGGAGCTTTGCAGCTCAACAACAGGCTCACCAAGAGAGCATTGCAGCTCAACAACAGGCTCACCAAGAGAGCATGGCAGTTTACCGAGCGGACATGGTAGGATTGGAACAGAGACACCAGCAGCAAATGGAGGCCATTGTTTTGGGGGAAAACGAGTCTTTGTGCATGGCTGAGCTGGATGTCTGGAAAAGACCACTGTAAGAAAAGGAAGTCCTGCATGTTGCAGAGATTGAGGTTCGGGAGACAAATTTACAAAATCTACAACAATCCTCTAGGCAGAAGGAACAAGCCCTGGAGTTGCTTAGGATGGAGCAGGAAAAGAGTGAACGACTCAGGTCTCAGGTGTTACAGTGGGAAGAATCCACTGCTCTTCTTTTTGTCAAGTTGCAAAAATGTCAAGAGACTATAAGGGAGAAAGATACCATCCTCATGGAAAAGGAAATTGAAGTTCAGACTTTGCAGAAGCAAAGTATGGGTGATATGTTTGAGTTGCGTAATCAGCTGGCACAAAGTCTTCAGTCTTTAGAAGCTACCAAAATAGACCTGCAGGGTGTGCGGGAACAGAATGTCTCTCTGAAAACTACCTTGTCTCTCAGCTCCAAGGAGAAAAATGAGAGAGAGGCTAAATTACTGAGTACTGCGTATGAGCTCACCACTTTGAGAAATGTGGTAGATGAATTACGTACAGACTGTGAAAGTTGGAAAGCTGAAGCCCAACGTGTCCAGCAGAAGCTAAAGAAGAAAGAAGCCTGTGTGGCAGAATTACATTCTCATTCCCAGAAACTAGCCAATGAGGTGAAGGCTCTTATGCAGGGAAAAGGAGATTCTGAACACAAGAGGAAAAAAATAGAGGCACAGCTGCAGGAATGCAAGTCAAAGTATCAGAAGGTGCCCGATTGTGTGCTAAGCTGTCAGAGAAGGCAAACCGACTGCAGGTTGAGTTGGACAATGTCACAAATCAGCTTTCTCAAGCAAACAGCAAATCTAGAAAATTTGCCAAAGATTTCTCTATCTTGGAATCGCAGCTGAAAGACACTCAGGAACTCTTACAGGAAGAGAGATGTCAAAGGCTGAGTTTTAGCACAAAACTCAAACAAATGGAAGATGAGAAAAATGGCTTCCTGGAACAATTAAAAAAGGAGGAGGAAGCAAAGAAAAACCTATCAAAGCAAGTCTCAACACTGCAAGCCCAGATAGGGGATATGAAAAATAGGGATGATCGAACGGTTCGGGTCCACCATCGGTTCGGCCCGAACATTGGGTGTTCGAGGTTCGGCCGAATTTAGAACTTTTTGCCCAAAAAGTTCAGAATTCGGCAACCAGAACCGCCCAAAATGCAATGCTTCAGGAAATGGGCTTTAAAAGCCCGTGATTGGACCAGAACCATTAGCAAAAGCCAATTGAGGGGGCAGGAGAATGCTAGGAATGTGATTGGAGTGACTAGGGGGTCCCTAGACCAATCATTAGTGAATACGCCCCCCAGTATATAAGATCGCCCCCGCCATATTCCTAGCATTGTTATACTGGACATGGAAGAGAGTGGAAGCAGTTCTGTTAATTTTACTTTAAAAGTGTCATTTAGCTATTTATTAGTGTGAGGAAAGGTATATCTAGTGTAGTTAGAGTGCTCCTTTACACTTAAGTTAGCTTCAAAAATTTAGTTTCTGTAGGGAAAGTGTTAAGTGTAAAGGGACCGTAGTGTAGTGTAGGGTTAACTGGCAGTGACTGCTATGGCAGGGTGACAAAACCCTTCCATAGCAGGGTGACCGCTATAGAGAAATTATCATTTCTCTGAATTGCTTCGGCACACCCATATGGCTTCTCACCAGCCAAGCATTTTTTATGCTGCAGGGGCTGCCACTGCCAGTGCTTTTTTGAGGACATGTTTGATGTCAGACATGACATCTGAACATGTGTATAGGGGGTATATATACACATATATATCTGAATATATACCCCTAGACATATATAGGTGTGATAGTAGCAGAAATAAATGCTTGCGCTAATGAAATCATTTACAGTAATATATTTCTGCTACTATCACACCTATATATGTCTAGGGGTATATATTCAGACATATATGTGTATATATACCCCCTATACACATGTTCAGATGTTTTGCCTGCCTCAAAAGAACCCAAAAAAATGCCAATAAAACGCTAGCGTCAAAAAAAAAAATGCCCAGGTGTGTTTTTGCTGGCATTTTTTGGGGGGTTTTGGAGGCAGGCAAAACATCTGAACTTGTGTATAGTGGTGTATATACACACATCCATATATTTATATACACACCTAGACATATATAGGTGTGATAGTAGCAGAAATATATGCTTGCGCTAATGAAATCATTTACAGTAATATATTTCTGCTACTATCACACCTATATATGTCTAGGTGTTTATATAAATATATGTATGTGTGTATATATACCACTATACACAAGTTCAGATGTTTTGCCTGCCTCAAAAGAACCCCAAAAAATGCCAAAAAAACGCTAGCGTCAAAAAAAAAAAAATGCCCAGGTGTGTTTTTGCTGGCATTTTTTGGGGGGTTTTGGAGGCAGGCAAAACATCTGAACTTGTGCACAGTACCACTATACACAAGTTCAGATGTTTTTCCTCACTGCAAAGAACCCAAAAAAATGCCTGCTTTGAAACCGGCAAGGTGTGAAAACCGAGGAGAGAAGCTAACCCCCTGAGCTGAAAGTTTTCTAATACATACAATCCTTTTTTTTTTCTGGTTCTGGACATGCTACAGAGCTGAAACTTCACATGTACACATTTTTAGACCCCCCCAGACACAAAATCACACAAAAAAAGTTCTTAAAAATTGTCATTTTTGATAAAAAAGCCAATTATTGAAAAAAAAAAAAAGAGATTTTTTGATTTTTTTTACTTTGGATTTCAGATCTGGGGGGTCTAAAAGGTGTACATGTGAAGTTTCAGCTCTGTAGCATGTCCAGAACCATAAAAAAAGATTGTTTGTATTAGAAAACTTTCAGCTCAGGGGGTTGGCTTCGCTGCTGTAACACCTTGCCGGTTTAATAGAAGGCATTTTTTTGGGTTCTTTGCAGTCAGGAAAAACATCTGAACTTGTGTATAGTGGTACTGTGCACAAGTTCTGATGTTTTGCCTGCCTCCAAAAACCCCCAAAAAATGCCAGCAAAAACACACCTGGGCATTTTTTTTTTTTGACGCTAGCGTTTTTTTGGCATTTTTTGGGGTTCTTTTGAGGCAGGCAAAACATCTGAACTTGTGTATAGTGGTATATATACACACATACATATATTTATATACACACCTAGACATATATAGGTGTGATAGTAGCAGAAATATATTACTGTAAATGATTTCATTAGCGCAAGCATATATTTCTGCTATTATCACACCTATATATGTCTAGGTTTGTATATAAATATATGGATGTGTGTATATACACCACTATACACAAGTTCAGATGTTTTGCCTGCCTCAAAAGAACCCCTAAAAATGCCAAATAAAACGCTAGCGTCAAAAAAAAAATTCCCAGGTGTGTTTTTGCTGGCATTTTTTGGGGGTTTTTGGAGGCAGGCAAAACATCAGAACTTGTGCACAGTACCACTATACACAAGTTCAGATGTTTTTCCTGACTGCAAAGAACACAAAAAAATGCCTTCTATTAAACCGGTGAAAGAGGTGAAAGTATACCATTCTATAAATGCAGAATTACAATCCCAAGATGTGCACTGCTTTAGTGTCCGCCAAGGGGGGGTGGGGGGGGGTGGACCCCAGGTGATTATGGAAAGAAAAGCATCCTCATTGTATCAAAAATCAAAACAAGGTTAAAAATGATCATCAGTGCCTTAGCTGTGAACTACGAGTTCAAATCTCTACCCCATGTATGTTTGAACCTAAATAGAGTTATCAAGGCCCTAGGTCATTTGACCAATAAAAGATTATAATTAGAAAAGTTTCATTACACTGTCCTAACAAAAAGTGGTACCTAGCAATACAAGAACAATAGGGGGTGAGCATAACTAATATAAATATTTGATATGTACATTACAATAGTATAGACTTAGGTAACACATATTTGACACATCATCAAACAAACTTTATTTATCCTGTGAGTTTGGTTTGTGGATTAAATGTCAAGTAATTTAAACAATTGAAAAGACAAGAACTCACTGCTCAAGGTGGTGTGATTGCCTGATGACTCACACCGGTGCGTGCCACGGCTCGCCTCCGTGAAGACTTGATAAAGGAAAAGGATTTTGACTCAACTCCAGGTTGAGTCAAAATCCAGATTTATTGACTGGACATCCAAATATGACAATCATGACAAGGTATATGTGCATGTGTATATATACATATATGTGTGTGTGTATATATACCCCTACACAGAAGTTCAGATGTCATGTCTGCCTCCAAAGACTTCCACAAAAAAGCCCAATAAACGCCTGCAACAAAAAAACGCCCAGGTGTGTTGCAGGCGTTTATTGGGCATTTTGTGGGCGTCTGTGGAGGCAGGCATGACATCTGAACTTCTGTATAGGGGTATATATATACACACACACATATATATATATATATATATATTTATATATACACATACACACTTATAGGTGTGAAAGGAGAGGAACCCCATCCCTGAAAATAATTTCATTAGCGCAAGGTTGGAGTTCCGCTCCTTTCACACCTATATGTGTGTATGTGTATATATACATATATGTGTGTGTGTGTATATATACCTCTACACAGAAGTTCAGATGTCATGCCTGCCTCCAAAGACTTCCACAAAAAAGCCCAATAAAAGCCTGCAACAAAAACGCCCAGGTGTGAAAGGAGCGTAGCCCCATCCCGCGCTATTGAAATTCTAAGAAAAATTATCTTTTTTTTCTGGTTCTGGACATGCTACAGAGATGAAACTTCACAGGTACACTTTTTAGTCCACACAGACACTAAATTCAAATAAATCTCATTTTTTTTTCCAAAAATGTTTTCAATAATTGGCTCTCTATCAAAAACGACAATTTTTAAGAACTTTTTTTTGTGTGATTAATAGTCCCTGGGGCATGACCCAGAACCCTAGGCACTTTTTAGGGGCATTTATTGGGTTTTAGGGCTTCAAAATTGTGTTTTTTGATTACCCAAGTTCGGGTCCCATTGATTTCAATGGGGTTCTGGAACCGGACCCGAACTTTCGGGAAGTTCGGGTGTTCTGGCCGAACCAAACTTTTCAAAAGTTCGATCATCCCTAATAATGACTTGGATCATGCAGATAGGAAGTTTGTTCCACCTAAAAGGTTGTTATATCCTATGGAGGATAGGTTTTCTAAGAAATGGAAAATTCCCACTGTGGATGCAGCCATTTCTTTGGTTAACAAGAATTTACCAACCTGTGGATAATGCCCAGGTTTTTAAAAAGTTGGAATCTATATTGAAAGCCTCCTTTGCGGTTGCAGGTTCTGCAGTATAACCAGCAGTAGCAGCCATAGGAGTGTGTCAGTCTTTGAAGACTGCATAAAGCGAGTGTCCAAGACAGTTCCTTCTCAAAGTGAGTCTTTGGAAGATCTGTCTGATCGCACTTTGTGTTTCGCAGTAGATGCTCTTACAGACTCCATAAGGCAAATGTCATGGTTTGCGCTGATGACAGTGCATATGCGCAGAATCCTGTGGTTAAAGAGCTGGTCTGCGGAATTACCATGTAAAAAATTACTGGCTAGCTTCCCCTTTAAGGGAGAATGCCTTTTTGCTAATGATCTGGATAAGCATATCCAAAAGATCTCGGGGGGGAAGAGTAAATCCCTAACTGTAAAGAGGAAGAGCAGGCGTCCTTCCTTTAAGATCCCCAGCACACATAATACCAGTTCTTCTAGTTCCAGGCAATGGCGACAGCCTCAACAATCTGCATCCAGAACCAAGCCCTCGGGGCAAGGTCAGAAAAAGCCCTGGGCCCAGAGACCAGCCAAGTTTTCCTCTAAGCCCTCTCAGTGAAGGGGCGCCCCCACTTGCCTGGGTGGGGGGAAGGCTCCTGCGGTTCTCAGGGGCATGGGTGGAGATGATTCAAGACAACTGGGTTGTCTCCACCATTTCACAGGGATACAAGCTGGAATTCTGGGTGTTCCTGCATCCTTGGTTTGTGAGGTTAAACATACCAACAGATGCCCTAAAAGAAAGCTCTCTCTTTCAGGCATTGGACCAGCTGAGGGTTTAGAGGGTGATAACTGAGGTTCCAGAAGACAAAAGGTTCAAAGCTTTACTCAAACCTATTCATAATCCCCAAACCAAACAGGGATGTGAGACCTATTTTGGATCTAAAGGCGCTGAATCAGTTTCTGAACGTTCGTTCTTTCCGCATGGAATCAATTCGTAACCTCCCTGCAGGGAAAGGAATTCCTAGCATCCATAGACATCAAGAATGCATATCTTCATGTGCCTATATTTCAGACCCATCAAAGGTTTCTTAGTTTAGCAATTGGAAACCATCACTTTTAGTTTGTGGCCCTGCCCTTCGGGTTGGCCACAGCACCAAGAGTGTTCACAAAGATCCTAGCTCCAGTATTGACAGTTCTAAGGTCCCAAGGGATATCGATAATAGGATATCTGGACGATCTATTACTAATAGATTGATCGGCGTCAGCTCTAAGCCAAAATATCCTTCAGACTGTACATTTTTTGAGACGGCTGGGTTGGATACTGAACTTAGCAAAGTCAGCATTACAGCCAGTCCAGCGTCTGGAATACCTGGGGCTTCTTGTTGACATGGTGCAGGCAAAGATATTCTTGCCAGCAAGAAGGGTCTCAGACCTGAAGGATCAGGTTGGGTCTTTAGTAAAACTGAGATATCTGCCTATACGTCTTTGCATGAGGTTACTGGGGAAGATGGTGTCCGCATTTGAGGCAATTCCCTATGCTCAATTCCATGCCAGACCCTTGCAGAACAACATTTTGTCTGCATGGAACGGAAAAATTCAGTCGTTGGACCAGCTCATATCTCTGCTACCAAGAGTACGACAGAAACTGAATTGGTGGTTGTTGACCAGAAATCTGGAGAAGGGGACATCCTTTCTTCCAGTGACCTGGAAGGTGGTGACTATGGATGCCAGTCTCTCCGGCTGGGATCGGTTCTAGAGGAAGCCTCTGTACAGGGGAAATGATCTTGGGTAGAGAGTCATCTCTGCATCAACATTTTGGAAATTCGTGCAGTCAGTCAAGCGCTGAATCTCTGGACGCCCAGACTTCAGGGTCACCCTGTCAGGGTGCAATCTGACAATGCCACGGCTGTGGCTTATGTCAACCATCAAGGAGGCACAAGGAGTTTATCAGCCCATAAAGAAGTGGATATCATCCTGTCCTGGGCAGAGAAGTTTGTGCCATGCCTTACAGCAGTGTTCATTCCAGGAATGGAGAACTGGCAGGCAGATTACTTGAGCCATCAACAGATGTTTCCGGGGGAATGGTCCTTACATCCCGAGATTTTTCAATTGATCTGCCTACGCTGGGGGGTCCCAGACGTGGATCTGTTGGCATCCAGGTTCAACAACAAATTGGAGAGATTTGTGTCCAGGACCAGGGATCCACTCGCAGTCGGAGTGCATGCTTTGGTGACTCCTTGGGAGGAGTATTCCCTGATCCATGCCTTTCCTCCAGTACAGCTGATATTGCGTCTTTCGAGCAGGATCCAGCTGGAAGGGAGACCAGTAATTTTGGTAGCTCAGGCTTGGCCGAGGAGGATTTGGAATGCTCAAATCCAGAGGTTGGCAGTAACGAAGACATGGGTCCTTCCCCTGCATCCGTACTTGCTCTCTCAAGGTCCAATATTCCACCCTGCTATACAGTTTTTAAATTTGATGGCTTGGCTATTGAAGCCTTAATCTTGGAAGAGCATGGTGTGTCCGGCTCAGCAGTTCATACACTAATAAACACCAGGAAGCCAGTCTCTAGAAATATTTATTACAGGGTCTGGAAAACCTACATTGCCTGGTGTGAAGCCAGGAAATGGCATCCCCGCACATATATCATCCAGAGAATTCTATCCTTCCTGCAAGCAGGGGTAGATATGAAATTAGCCCTGAGCACATTTGAAGTGCAGATTTCAGCTTTATCGTTTTTTTCCAGGAACCGATCGCTTCCCATTCGTTGGGTCAAACCTTCGTCTGGGGAATATTGCATTTGCTTCCTCCAGTGAAGCCACCGTTGTGTCCATGGGACTTAAATTTGGTGTAGGCAGTTTTGCAAAAACAGCCTTTTGAACCTCTAGGGCAGGTTCCCCTGGTTCTTTTGACCAAGAAACTGTTCTTTTTGATTGTGATAACTTCAGCTAGAAGAGTATCGGCACTAGGAGCTCTTTCTTGTAAAGAGCCATTCTTGATATTTTATCAAGATAGGGTGATTTTATGTCCTCACCCAGATTTTTTGCAAGGTAGTGTCCGTGTGACGCCTTGGCCACGCCTTGGCCGTTATTCAATCTGGTGTCCTGTTGTGTTCTGGGTCGTCTCCCTGCTGCCTGGGCCACGGGATGACTCCTATTCTGAGCAAGCTTTTCTTATTGGCTACCTTTTGGTATTTGACGCTTGCTCCACCCAGTGGCCAGCTGTTGTCAGTTACCTAATGCCACTACACATAAATACCCTCTTCCACTTCCTACTGGTGCCTTAGTAAAGGTTTTGCTTCCTGTTTGTCTGCTGTGTATGTTCCATTCTCGTTGTTGACCTTGGCTTACCTTGAACTCTCTTCAGATCACCCCCTTGGACTGTACCGACTCTGGCTATCAATCTCGGCTCGCTCTTGACCTCTCTTCGGATCACCCCTTTTGGACTGTACCGGCTCTGCCTATCGCTCTTGACTACTCTTCTGGACTTTGCTCCCTTGGGGTCTGGCTCCCGACCTACTCCAAACCGTGAGTCATTTTCTTATTAGTCGTTCCCTAGGTTTGCTGGTTGCACTTTCATTTGAGGTCCCGATATTTCGGCTGCAGGACCCTTTCCGCTGCTCCACCTGATACCGGTATAACAAGACTACTGGTCAGGAAACTGGAGGAGTGGTTGGGGTCTCTGGCAGGCCTAACAGCGCGCCTTTCATTTGAATCAGGACATTATACTACCTTCCTTTTTTCCAGATCCTCACTCAGAGGAGGAGAAGTTATTGCATTCCCTTGATGTAATGCGTCCACTTAAATTTTATTTACAGGAAACAGCTCATATTGATAAGACCTAAAGCTTGTTTGTGCTGCCAGAAGGCCCCAGGAAGGGGTTGGCAGCATCTAAATCTATGATTTCCTGTTGGATTCGCCAGGTTATTACCCAGATGTATGGTTTAGTAGGAAAGGTTCCACCTTTTCCTTTAAAGGCACATTCTAGCAGAGGAGTAGGTGCCTCTTGTGCACATCCACATCAAGCCTCTATGGCTCAGATTTGCAAGGCTGCGACCTGGTCGTCCGTGCATACGTTCACTCGTTTCTATAGAGTGGATGTTGGGGCCCAGGAGGAGCCTGTTTTTGGCCACAGTGTACTGCAGGCAGCGGTGTAATCCTTCTGTTAAGGGTCATATGGCGGTATTTTTTGGTGCCCCCCCTCCCCTCAGATGCATTGCTTTGGGATGTCCCATATGTTATGATTTATGGCTCTGTGTCCTGTGATGTACGAAAAGAAAAATGGGTTTTTAAATCATTCTTACCTGTAAAATCCATTTCTTAAAGTACATCACGGGACACAGAGGTCCCTCCCCTCTTGTATGGGGTCTTTTATTCCTTGCTACAAAACTGAGGTACTTCCAGTGTGGTAGGGGTTATATAGGGGGTCATCAATTCTGATTGGTTGCCAGTGTCCTTCACCTATAGGTACCCTATACAGTGGCGTAGCATGGGGGGTGCAGGGGGGGCTGGCCGCACCGGGCGCAATATTTAGGGGGGCGCAATCCCACGCCCGTGTGTCACTCCTGCCTGTTCTCTTAATTTTATTACAGTGTCCCCAGACAGCCATGTTCCGCTGCGCCCTGTTATTGGGCGAATAGGGTCACGTGCAGCAGGGGGGGGGGCTGGCCTGTCTGTGATCAGGTGGCTGATGCGCACGGGAGTCCCGCCTCCAGCATCTTCTCCTCTCCTCTCCTCCGGGTGGCACATCATGTGGCGCGCATGGGAGTCCCGCCTCCGGACTGTGAACTTCCACCACACAATCTTCTCCTCCTCCTCTGCTGGATCTCAGGTACGTCCTTTTACAGTCTAGCAGTGTGTCAGAGCCAGAGGCAGCAGCCAGAAAGATAGACAGAGTGAGTTAGGGTCAGAGTTAAGGTGAGTTAGGACAGAGCAGTTAGGGTCACGCTGCGTAGTGATCAGTATAGAAATACTGTAGGTAGGACAGTGTAGTGGTGTAGTGTAGTTGTCAGTGTACTGGACAGTGTAGTGGATAGTGTAGTATAGTGTATTGGGTAGTATAGTGTAGTGGGTAGTATAATGTAGTGGTCAGTGTAGTGTAGTGTAGTGGGTAGTGTAGTGGGTAGTGTAGTGTAGCTGACAGTATAGTGCAGTTGGTAGTGTAGTGGACAGGGTAGTGTAGTGTAGTGGGTAGTATAATGTAATGGTCAGTGTAGTGTAGTGTAGTGGACAGTGTAGTGTAGTGGGTAGTGTAGTGTAGAGGACAGTATAGTGCAGTGGGTAGTGTAGTGGACAGGGTAGTGTAGTGTAGTGGGTAGTGTAGTGGACAGGGTAGTGTAGTGGGTAGTGTAGTGTAGTGGGTAGTGTAGTGTAGAGGACAGTATAGTGTAGTGGGTAGTGTAGTGGGTAGTGTAGTGGACAGGGTAGTGTAGTGTAGTGGGTAGTGTAGTGGGTAGTGTAGTGTAGTGGACAGTGTAGTGTAGTGTAGTGTAGTTCAGTGGACAGTGTAGTGTAGTGGACAGTATAGTGCAGTGGGTAGTGTAGTGGGTAGTGTAGTGTAGTGGACAGTATAGTGCAGTGGGTAGTGTAGTGGACAGTGTAGTGTAGTGGGTAGTGTAGTGTAGTGGACAGTGTAGTGTAGTTGGTAGTGTAGTGTAGAGGACAGTATAGTGCAGTGGGTAGTGTAGTGGACAGTGTAGTGTAGTGTAGTGGACAGTATAGTGCAGTGGGTAGTGTAGTGGACAGTGTAGTGTAGTGGGTAGTGTAGTGTAGTGGACAGTGTAGTGTAGTGGGTAGTGTAGTGTAGAGGACAGTATAGTGCAGTGGGTAGTGTAGTGGACAGGATAGTGTAGTGGGTAGTGTAGTGTAGTGTAGTGGGTAGTGTAGTGGGTAGTGTAGTGGACAGTGTAGTTTAGTGGGTAGTGTAGTGTAGTGGACAGTGTAGTGTAGTGGACAGTGTAGTGTAGTGTAGTGGGTAGTGTAGTGTAGTGGGTAGTGTAGTGTAGTGGACAGTATAGTGTAGTGGGTAGTGTAGTGTAGTGTAGTGTAGTAGGTAGTGTAGTGGTCAGTGTAGTGTAGTGGACAGTGTAGTGGACAGTATAGTGCAGTGGGTAGTGTAGTGTAGTGCAGTGGACAGTATAGTGTAGTGGGTAGTGTAGTGTAATGGACAGTATAGTGCAGTGGGTAGTGTAGTGGGTAGTGTAGTGTAGTGGACAGTGTAGTGTAGTGGGTAGTGTAGTGTAGTGTAGTGGACAGTATAGTGCAGTGGGTAGTGTAGTGGACAGCGTAGTGTAGTGGGTAGAGTAGTGTAATGGGCAGTGTAGTGTAGTGTAGTGGACAGTGTAGTGTAGTGGGTAGTGTAGTGGACAGGGTAGTGTAGTGTAGTGTAGTGGACAGTGTAGTGTAGTGGACAGTATAGTGCAGTGGACAGTGTAGTGTAGTGAGTAGTGTAGAGAAGTGGACAGTGTAGTGCAATGGGTAGTGTGGTGGACAGTGTAGTGTAGTGTAGTGGACAGTGTAGTGGGTAGTGTAGTGTAGTGGACAGTATAGTGTAGTGTAGTGGACAGTATAGTGTAGTGGGTAGTGTAGTGGACAGGGTAGTGTAGTGGGTAGTGTAGTGTAGTGGTCAGTTTAGTGTAGTGGACAGTATAGTGTAGTGGTCAGTGTAGTGTAGTGTACAGTATAGTGTAGTGGACAGTGTAGTGTAGTGTAGTGTAGTGGTCAGTGTAGTGTAGTGTAGTGGTCAGTGTAGTGTAGTGGACAGTATAGTGTAGTGGACAGTGTAGTGTAGTGGACAGTGTAGTGCTCAGTGTAGTGTACTACTACACTGACCACTACACTACACTACACTGTCCACTACACTACACTACACTGACCATTACACTACACTGACCACTGCACTACACTGACCACTGCACTACACTGACCACTACACTACACTGACCACTACACTACACTGACCAGCCTGGACAGTGTAGTGTAGTGGACAGGTAGGTCAGTTTAGTGGTCAGTTTAGGTATCAGGTAGGTTCCTGTTGTGGTCAGTTTAGGAATCAGGTAGGTCAGTGCAGTGGTCAGTGTAGTGGACAGTGTAGAAATCAGGTAGGTCAGTCAGTGTAGAGGTCAGTCCAGTTGCCAGTATAGGAATCCGGTAGGTTAGTGAAGTGGACAGGTAGGTCAGTGTAGTGTAGTGGTCAGTGTAGTGTAGTGTAGTGGTCAGTGTAGTGTAGTGGACAGTATAGTGTAGTGGACAGTGTAGTGTAGTGGACAGTGTAGTGCTCAGTGTAGTGTACAACTACACTGACCACTACACTACACTACACTGACCACTACACTGTCCACTACACTACACTACACTGACCATTACACTACACTGACCACTGCACTACACTGACCACTGCACTACACTGACCACACTGACCACTACACTACACTGACCACTACACTACACTGACCAGCCTGGACAGTGTAGTGTAGTGGACAGGTAGGTCAGTTTAGTGGTCAGTTTAGGTATCAGGTAGGTTCCTGTTGTGGTCAGTTTAGGAATCAGGTAGGTCAGTGCAGTGGTCAGTGTAGTGGACAGTGTAGAAATCAGGTAGGTCAGTCAGTGTAGAGGTCAGTCCAGTTGCCAGTATAGGAATCCGGTAGGTTAGTGAAGTGGACAGGTAGGTCAGTGTAGGAATCAGGTAGGTTAGTGTAGTGGTCGGGGTAGGAATCAGGTAGGTTAGTGTAGTGGTCAGTGTAGGAATCAGGCTGGTCAGTACTATTGTAGGAAGAGACTCAGGGAGTGATAAAAGTCCGCAGGTTAGGGGGCGCAAATTGCTTGCCTTGCCCCGGCGCTGACAACCCACGCTACGCCACTGACCCTATATAACCCATATGATATGATTTATGGCTCTGTGTCCCCTGATGTACTTCAAGAAATGGATTTTACAGATAAGTATGAATTAAAAATCCATTTATTTGCAATAGTCAATACAGATGTAAGTAGAAAGATAATGTTGAGCACATTCTTTGCAACAGTTCAAAGTTGCAAGGGGCTGTCAAATTTCAATATATTTCCAATATTAGCAACAATGTGTTGTAGCTAAGCTAAAGTGGTAAGTTTTGTCAAAAGATGGCTGATCCTAGACCATGGAAGGCCTTTTGGATGGCAATGTTGTAATCTGAAGTCAGGCATTGTTAAAAAAAACTTGCTGCCCATGCCCAATGGATACATAGATAGATGCCATACTTTTGGATGATGTGGCAGACTTATGAGGCCAAGCAAAAATACATAATATTCACATACTGTGAACATTTATTGAAGGAGTTCTATTGATTCATTTAAAACTTTGGATCTATCTCTGACACAATTGATTTGTGCATGCACATTTTTTTTTTTGTATCAGAGCAGAAAAAAACGCATATGTGATACAGATGAACATTAGATCAAAAGTTCAATTTACAAGATTTTGGATCTTCTTTTATATCTTGTCATTAATGTAGTATATTAGCCCTATTACTTGTGAGCTAGCAAGTAATAAAAACAGTATTAAAAGAGTGGCAAAATTATTTACAACTTAAACATGAATTATTGTTGTTTTGAAAGTGCTAATGAAACGTGCTTATCTGTATGCAATACAAATGTACTGTAAATACAGTATCTCACAAAAGTGAGTACACCCCTCACATTTTTGTAAATAATATATTATATATTTTTATGTAACAACACTGAATAAATTAAACTTTGCTACAATGTATACAATGTATAGTAGTGAGTGTACAGCTTGTATAACAGTGTAAAATGTCTGTCCCCTCAAAATATCTTAACACACAGCCATTAATGTCTAAACCGCTGGCAACAAAAGTGAGTACACCCCTAAGTGAAAGTGTCCAAATTGGGCCAAAGGTGTCAAAATTTTGTGTGGCCACCATTATTTTTCAGCACTGCCTTAACCTTCTTGGGCATGGAGTTCACCAGAGCTTCACAGGTTGCCACTGGAGTCCTCTTCCACTCCTCCATGATAATATCACAGAGCTGGTGGATGTTAGAGACCTTTCGCTGCTCCATGTTCCGTTTGAGAATGTCCCACAGATGCTTAATAGGGTTTAGGTCTGGAGACATGCTTGACCAGTCCATCACCTTTACCCTAAGCTTCTTTAGCAAGGCAGTGGTCCTCTTGGATGTGTGTTTGTGGTCGTTATCATAATGGAATACTGCCCTGCGGCCCAGTCTGCAAAAGGAGGGGATCATGCTCTGCTTCAGTATGTCACTGTACATGTTAGAATTCATGGTTCCCTCAATGAACTGTAGCTCCCCAATCCTGGCAGCACTCACGCAACCCCAAACCATTACACTCCCAACATCATGCTTGACTGTAGGCAAGACACATTTGTCTTTGTACCCCTCACCTGGTTGCCGCCACACATGCTTGACACCATCTGAACCAAATACGTTTATCTTGTTCTCATCAGACCAGAGAACATGGTTCCAGTAGTCCATGTCCTTAGCCTGCTTGTCTTCAGCAAACTGTTTGCGGGCTTTCTTGTGCATCATCTTTAGAAGAGGCTTCCTTCTGGGACCACAGCCATGCAGACCAATTTGATGCAGTGTGCTGTGTGTGGTCTGAGCACTGACAGGCTGACCCCCCACTCTTTCAACCTCTGCAGCAATGCTGGCAGCACTCATAGGTCTATTTCCCAAAGACAACCTCTGGATATGATCCTCCTGAGCACGTGCACTCAACGTCTTTGGTCAACCATGGCGAGGCCTGTTCTGAGTGGAACCTGTCCTGTTAAACTGCTGTATGGTCCTGGCCACCATGCTGCAGCTTAGTTTCAGGGTATTGGCAATCTTCTTATAGCCTAGGCCATTTTTATGTAGAGCAACAATTCTTTTTTTCAGATCCTCAGAGAGTTCTTTGCCATGAGGTGCCATGTTGAACTTCCAGTGACCAGTATGAGAGAGTAAGAGCGATAACACCAAATTTAACATAAGTGCTCCCTATTCACACTTGAGACCTTGCAACACTAATAAGGAAAAATGGCTAATTGGGCCCAATTTGGACATTCTCACTTTGTTGCCAGCGGTTTAGACATTAATTGCTGTGTGTAGAGTTATTTTAAGGGGACAACAAATATACATTGTTATACAAGCTGTACACTCACTACTTGTAATTGTAGCAAAGTGTCATTTCTTCAGTGTTGTCACATGAAAAGATATAATAAAATATTTACAAAAATGTGAGGGGTGTACTCACTTTTGTGAGATAATGTATGTGAGAAGTAATAATTACTTTACCCACTACTTTACATACATGCATGTAACATGAAAAATATATCTGATGCTAGGTCCATTGTAATGTCTAGCTATTATATGCAGTACTTTAAAGCGTACATGAAAAAATATTTTTTTTTATGTCCCTCTTACTTCAGTAACAAAGGGTTATTAACATCTGCTGGAAGCAGCCCTAATTTGGCCTCTATGCCACTAGCTCCAGAGTTTCATGTTGAGCTTTACTCAGAGGCACTCCCAACCTAAAAGGAAACCCTGGAGTCACACAATGACTGCTTCCCTTAGAGGTTTTCAGCTTCAGTTTAGTGAGGTAGGATTGTTGTGCCAGAGAATGCCTGAACGATTAATTTAGTTAGCCAAACCAATCAAATCACAGTGCCTCCAATATAGGAATCATTTAACCAATTTACTTATTTATTTTGGGTTAATTTCTAGCCAAGTTGAATTTTTTAATAATACAAACAAGATTAATGTGACTACAGACTGAACTATCGACAATAAAATAATAATTATTACAATAAATCACATACACGCCATAAATAGTTTGACTAATAGGTGGAAACAGACACTATAATTTTTCAACAACCGATGAGACACTAATGATTGTCCCCTTCTATAGACATCCAACTGGTTGGATAAAATTCTGCAGATAATGATCTGCATTTGACTAACTTGACCTGTTAATTCGCTGCAGTAGAATTAGCAGGCGAAGTTCGTCTAGAGTTATGCCAATAAGGCAACTTAAAATGACCAAATTGTGGGGTGTTAGGAGACCTAATTTGTTAGCAAATCAACTAACAACAAATACTTGCACACACAAAAAAATTCATAAGAAATTTGTAAAATATAGTTATCCTTAAATGGCTATTTGGCAGACTCACCTAAAATGGCTGCTGATTACTGGTTGTAATTTTCCTTCCCAAAATAGGGTCTAGGTCTGTTGAAGCTGTGTCCTGGCCTCACTGAGGTGTCAGATAATGAGATGTCTCAGATGATGTGTGTGTATTTTGAGGAGGTGTTCAGGGCATCCTCTCTGAGTGTGTCCTCTTGCCAACTTATTAAGTGGCAAAACAATACGCTCATTGGTCTATTTGTTTAATAACTAATTATGTGTTTACTTTTGTGTTACCTCCCTTAACCACCAAGTGGCATCCCCAGATAATAATTTACTATTTTGAGCTTAATTGGCGACTTCCAGATGATTAACCCTGATATGATAAATATTCATGCACAGCTATAACTATATCAGTTTCTCTTCAATATATAAAACGCTTTGGAGGGTCTGTTGACTTCCTATTTTAGGGTAACAGTAATTAAATGTAAAGTTTTGACCACAGATTTGGCATGATTTCATAAACAAATATTAATGATATATACTGAACAAAATTATAAAATGCAACACTTTTGTTTTTACCCCCATTTTTCATGTGCTGAACTCAAAGATCTAATACTTTTTCTATGTACACAAAAGGCCTATTCCTCTCAAATATTGTTCAGAAATCTGTCTAAATCTGTGTTAGTGAGCACTTCTCCTTTGCCGAGATAATCCATCCACCTCACAGGTGTGGCATATAAAGATTAGACAGGATGATTATTGCACAGGTGTGCCTTAGGCTGGCCACAATTAAGACTCTAAAAACTCTAAACTGTGCAGTATTACTGTATTGGGGGGGGGGGGTCCGAGGGGGTCCAAAAACCAGTCAGTATCTGGTATGACCACTATTTGCCTCATGCAGTGCAACACATCTCCTTCGCATAGAGTTGATCAGGTTGTTAATTGTGGCCTGTGGAATATTGGTCCACTCCTCTTCAATGGCTGTGCAAAGTTTATGGATATTGGCAGGACCTAGAACACGCTGTCATATACGCCGATCTAGAGCATCCCAAACATGCTCAATGGTTTATGTGCCCATGGTGTACGTGCCCTTTGGGTGGCAGCCCAGGGGTGCCTAAATTCTCACAGGTGGGGGAGCTCATCTTGAGTGTTTTGGCACTTTGGTCACTGCACCTACACACTTTTTTTGCACCTGCCTCTAGGGCCAGGCCTTTAGGCTGGGACCAGAGGAATTTTTTATTCCTGGCTGAAGGGCCTGTCAAGGTCTTGCACTTTGACACCATGCACTTCTCCACTTCCCCTTCCCCACTTTTTTTTTTGTGTGTTTCTTTTTCCTTGTAGTTTGTCACTCTGCACTATCTCACTTTTTCACATGATTAGTAGGGTGTGGGTCCTCGGGCCTACTTGAACGTCTTGGGAGGGGGTGGATATGGCCTTCTGGCTTAGTTTGCCCTCTCTCATGGGGTCTCCCTTCGGGGGAGCCCCACCTAGTACTTTGGGTGGGCTGTTTCGGCAGTCCTCCTAGAGAACAGGTTTTGCCTGGTTTCGGCCAGGCGAACCAGTGAGTACCTCAGTCCCTGTCAGGAGTCTTGCGCCCCGGGGGATCAAGGTAAGGCTCCCTGTGCACTTTTTGTGTTTCTCACGTTTGCGTGTGTGCACTTTTTTATGCACCGAGTGTTAGTCTAAGTGTGTTTCACACACCACGGGCTTAAGAAATAAAAAAAAAAATGTGTCATAATCCTGAAACCTATGGCCAAGTATAAAATATTTCATGGACTCAACATGCCTCTCAGCAAATTGCTTGGGTGTCTCCTTTCCAAAAAGGGGTCATTTGGGGGGGTGAGGGGGGTTTAAACTGTCCTGGCATTTTATGTCAAATATAAGAAGCTTATGCCACACATCACTCATTCTTCTAACTACATGAAGACCAAGCCCTTTTTGACACTTTTTTGTTTACATGAAAATTTTTTTTTTTTTTTGCTAGAAAATTATTTGAACCCTACAGATTAAAATGGTGGGTGTTGCAATTTATTTTTCCACACAGCATTTGCGCAGCAATTTTGTAAACGCAATTTTTTGGGGAAGAAAACACTTTCTTGAATTTTAATGCACAAAAATACACTGTATTACTCAAATGTTTGGTAAAACATAAAAGATGATCTTATACCAAGTACACAGACAACAAACACGACATGCTTTAAAATTGCGCATGCCCGTGCAGCTGCGACAAACTACATACATTTTTAAAAGCCTTTACAGGTTACTACTTTAGGTTTACAGAGGAGGTCTACTGCTAGAATTACTGCCCTCAATCTGACGTTTGCGGTGATATCTCACATACATAGTGCAATTGCTGTTTACATATGACACAAAACCAATTCTGGCGTTCGCCTTTGCATGTAAGCACGGGGGGACAGGAGTGCTTTAATTTTTATTTTTTTTACTCATTTATTTTGCCTTTTTATTTTATTTTTACACTGTCCCTTTCATTTTTTTTTATTTTATCTTTTTTTTGTTATCACAGGAAATGCAAACATCCATTATAAAAACCTATAGGTAGTAACATGTACTTTAAAAAAAAAAAAAAAAAATTGGGGTCTATTAGACTGTTTATATCCGGCAAAAACCGAAGTCATGAAATACTCATAGCTTCCCGTTTTTTAGGCCCCTTTCACACAGGCTTTCGGATCAGGTTAGCCTGTCAGTTTTTCCCCTGCTGCTATCTGATCTGATGTGGTCCATCAAATCCAGATGGATGGAAACCCTATTTTCCATCTGTCTGGAGGATCAGATCGTATGAAAATGGACAGGCGGTCCGTTTTCATCCAATCTCCCATAGAGGAGTGCCAGGATCTGAAAGCTCCATCTCTGTAAAGTAAGCAGAGACAGAGCTGTCATCTGCCTGCTCATGGGGGATCGGCGGATCGGTCCCCGCTGAGCAAAATGGAGTCCACCGGGTGGAAAGCCTGTGTGAAAGGACCCTTAGGCCATAGAGATGATTGGAGCTGTCCTGGTCTCCGATCAGCTCTATGGTCAGCTGGCGGAACCACTGGTTGCATTCTCAGGTTTCCCAGTGGGACAGGAGAGCCCATGAAAACCATGGCAGGGGGGGGGAGGGGGAACGTCCACTAGGATTGCTTTTACATGAAAGCTGGCCACCAGTGGAAAAAAAAACAATTCCAAGATGATGTCTAAACCTACAGACATCATTCTGGTATGACCACTCAAATTCCAGCAACATACCAGTACGTTGCTGTTCCTTGTTGGGCATATATTGTAATGCTCTTTTTTTCATGCAGCCTGTGGGCTGAACGAAAAAATTAACCTAACAGAATCCTCTATTTACATTGATCGATTGGTGGTATGCCCACCATTAGAATACCGCCCTGCATCCACCCACTTCTAATGATGGGCATACATGCATTGTTATTTTATCTATTTTTTGCTCAGCCCATGGGCTGAATGAAAAACAAGAACCTAACAGATTCCTCCATTCATATCGATTGATGTGGATCTTTGCCAAGAAAAGTGAATAAAAAATATATGTCGAAGCATAAGGGAGATCCACCCCCTGTGTCCACCCCTTCCCTTTATGCTTTTTTTTTTTTTTAAAGTGGTGGTGAAATCACCTCCTACAGTGCTGGAGTTACTGATTTTACATTTTGTGAGAGCAAACCCTGTTGCTGTCAAAATAAGCAAATCAGTGCTGCAGCTGAATGGCGTACCTGCAAAGCAAACAATGGTTAACAATAAAACACAGTAACAATACAGTAAAACAGTAGAATTACATTCCTGCAAAGCAAACAATGGTTAACAATTAAACAGAGTAACAATAAAACATTATAGTATAGAATAAAATACAGTAAAACGGTAAGAACAATAAAATGACAACTATATTGGGCTTTTTTTTTTTTTTTGAAGGTTTTTTTTGTCTTTTTTATTACACTTTTATTGTAACTATAAATGTTCCAGGTTAGGGTCCCTCAAAATGTGATAGCCATCTAACATCTTTCGAGACCCTGTGCGAAAGTGTGCCCTAGACTGTGCCATGCTGTATCCTATTCTAATACTCCACTAGTGTGTGGTAGCGACGGAAACAGTCAACGATGCAGAGACCAGGTTTGTCAGGACAGGAGGGACAAAAATAGCAGGCATCACGCCTATATCTGCGCTTGCTACAGATGCTCCATCTTTTTTGGGGTGCTCTTGGGGTAGGGATACCAGGGAGGGCATCCAGAAAAAGCCTTTCATACAGCCGGCTCACTCCATCTTGATTGGGAAATTGGGCCACAGCACCTTCTGGATACAGATAGGCTGTGATGATCTCTTCCTGAAATTTTAGGAAGGATCCACTTCTTTCAGACGCTTTGTATAGTACATACTCATTGAAAAGAGCCAATTATAATAAGTATACAGACACTTTCTTGTACCAGCGTCTGGCCTTACGGGTAACTAAGTATGGCCCCATCATCTGGTCTTTGAAGTCCACCCCTCCCATTTTACAGTTGTAGTCATGAACACAGAGGGGCTTCTCAACAACACCAGTCGTTGTTGTTATTTGGACTGCCATATCTGCGAGAATGGAAGACAAAACTAAAATGTTCTGTTTGTCCTTCCACCTCACTGCAAGCAATTCACTGCACCTCAAGCAGGCTCTCTCCCCTGACTAAGTGGAGCACTTAAAAGCCATTGGGGGAAGCCCCAGCATTTAGATTGCACGGTGCCACATGCGCCATTTCCTAATTGAAAGAGGTGTCTAAAAAGTGGCACACTTGTATAGAAGTTGTTCACATATAAATGGTACCCCTTTCCGATTAAGAGTGATTTAAAATCCCAAACAATCTTGCTGCTGCTCCCTAAGTAGTCTAGGCAGTTTGGGGGCTCCACGCTGCTAGCTTTTCCCTCTTAAACCAGGAAACTATGTGTATAGCCTGTTTCCCTGACACAGAGCTTATACATCTTGACCCCATATCTCACACGCTTGCTGGGGAGAAACTGTTTGAAAGCAATGCGGCCAGAAAACTTAATCAGGGACAAACAAGGCTGCAAATTTTAGGTTGAAGTGGTTTACGAGGGGCCGAATTTTTCAGAGTCAGTCATATTTAGGGTCACCCTGAGGACGACAGAGTTCATTGTCATTGAAATTCATGAACCACAATATTTGCTCATATCTAGCCCTGGCCATGGCATCAGAGAACACGTGCATAGAATGAACTGGGTCAGCAGACCAATATGACTGCAATCATGTCAAGATCAGGAGCCGTTAAAGGTTTCCAGCCAAATTGTCTGGCAAGGGTCAAATTTGGGTTTGCAGTGATAAATTGATTAGCATACAAATTTCTTTGGTCCACAATAGATTTGTATAGATCTTCTGTTAAAAATAGCTAAAATAAAATCAAGGGGAGTAAAATTGACTGTTTCCACCTGAATTCCAGGTTGGCCACTGAATGGGGGGAAGTACGGGCGCTGCAGAATCTGTGGGCTGCCTATCAGGATTTGCAAGCATATCAGGAAGGGCACTATGGGTTCTATGGGCCTGTGTTTGAATTGTTGGTGGCTGCGGGCCACTACTTGTGCTAGCCACAACGCCAGCTTGAACTGCACTTATGGGACTCGCCACGTCACCAAGTGATATTGCAGTGCTGGTTTGTCTCTGACAAGGGTGTACTAGGCCGCTGGTGCTTGTCAGTTCACCATAAGATTGAGCAGCACTAGTACTGACACTCTGCTGCATATGAGAATCATGTGGTTGTTGCAGCTCAGCAACAGAAGAATGGGATTGGGTACACCTAACCTTAGCAGGGACCTCTACTCTGTTGTCAGAGCTATCTGTCAGGGTGCCACTGCTCTCTACAGGTTTGTATACTGAGCCTGATTCTAACAGTGAAGACTTCCTATCGCTCTCATCTGTCATGCTCAGTATCCTGTAGGCCTCTTCACTAGTGTACCTTTCGTTTGACATTTTGGCCACTAAATTTACAGGTACCTAGTGTGCCTCACAGGTAAAAACAGCACCTAATTGTCGAGGACTGTTTGAACCGCTAAAAAAAGTAACTGCTAGTGCTAGCAGAGATCAGGTCTGACTCTGCTAATGCTGCAGTTTTGTGTGTTGTGTATTGGAAGTGACAGTGATCTATTGATACTGCACTTCTTGGGGGCTGGGCGGAGGTGCCAAACTCAGGTGCTGGCAGGTGTCAGGGCTGATCCTGCTAATGCCACGTTTTTGGGAACACTAAACTATTGGGGATGCTAGTATAGTTCTGATCAGATCAAAGATATTGATCCGTTCAGACACTATTCTAGTAATGGAGGTATATAGAGTGTGTGTGTGTGTTAGTTTTACATGGCAATCAAAGGGTTAAAATCTGACGCTGTCTGGGATTGACCCTAACTGACGCTAATGCTGCCGCTAACTGGTGTCACCCGTGACACTAATACAGGGATCAGAAAAAATAGCTGTACACTTTACTAGTAACACTGTGACAGGGAGTGAAAGGATTAACTGGGGTTAAAACTTTATTAGAAAATATGTCGTGGGACCCTGATGCTATACTAAGACTGATACTGATGTTAACTGGCTAACTAGCATCCCCCGTGACACTAATAAAGTGATCAGTAAATTATCTGTACTCTGTATATAGTGACACTGTAAAGGGGTTAACTGGGGGTGATCAAGGGGTTTAACCTTTATTAGGGGATATATGGCGGGTCCCCTAAACCTATCTGGGACTGACGATAACTACCTTGAACTTCGGCTGGTGCTAACTGGTGTCACCAGTGACACTAATACAGTAATCAGTAAGTTATATGTATACTGTATATAGTGATACTGTGACAGGGAGTGAAATGGTTAACTGGGGGTGATCAGGGGGGTTAAATATGTGCACATGTGTACTGGTGTCAGTGTAGTGCTTGTGTAATCACTGTGGATGCTCTCTCCTCTCAGGCGTGAACTGAAAAGGGCTTCAGGAGAGGAGATTGCATCATTTCTTGTGCCTGTTTTTACATTACACAGGCACAGGAGGTTCTGCCATTGGTCAGAACAGATCACCAGGTCCAGGCCATAAATCAGTGGCCTGGACTTGATGACTGAGCTGGGCTGCCCTGCTGCAGTATATATGCGGTGGGCGGTCCGGAGATGGTTAAAATAATAAGAAAAAAAAGGTTTTTTTTGAGCTCTGTTTTCTGAGTTGGGTGTTTTTTTTTCTGTAAGATCTTGTGTACTGAAAATGTAATATATTTTGTGGATATTTTAACTGAGCAACAAGGATACAGGCAACACAAGAAAAATGAAAAAGGCATCAGCAATATATTTGTTTGTCTGTATAAGTGCAGCTTAACCACTTGCCGACCGCCGCACGACTATCTACGTCGGCGGTCAGCCCCTCACAGGCAAACTAACGTAGGGCTACGTTGCTTGCTTGTGAGGGTCTAGGGAGCGAGCGCGCGCCCCCCGGGGCGCGCTCCCGCTCCCGCGTGGTCACGGACCCCCCCGCGCGTGTGACCAGCGGACCCGATGTCCGCCGGTCACTCGGCGATCGGCGGGGGAGAGGGAGAATGTCAGGCAGCTTGTGTAAACAAACTGCCTGTCATTCTCCTCGCTGCAAAGACACTGATAAAACGGATCTGGTATGTAGATCCGTTGATCAGTGTCCTTACAGCTAGAGCCACAGCCAATCACAGTAGAAACCACGCCCCTAGGGACACACACAGCCCCTCCCTTCCAAATAAAGTTAACCCCTTCACTACCAGTGTATTTTTACAGTAACAGTGCATATGTATAGCACTGATTACTGTAGAAATGTCACTGGTAACCCCAAAAGTGTCAAAAATGTCAGTCAAGGGTCCGATCTGTCCGCCGCAATGTCGCAGTACCGCAAAAAAAATCGCAGATCGCCGCCATTACGCGTTAAAAAAAAAAACAACAAAAATGACAAAAATCTTTCCCTTTGTTAGTAAACTCGATAACTTTTGCGCAAACCAATCAAAATACGCTTTTTGCGATTTTTTTTACCAAACATAGGTAGCATAAAATAAATTGGCCGAAAATTTTTAAAAATTTTGATTTTTACATTTTTTTTTGGGGGAATTTCATATAAAAAAATGTGAAAAATATTGCTATTTTTGCAAAATTGACGCTCTTTTTTTGTTTATAGCGCGTGATCAAAAAATCGCACAGGTGATCAAATACCACCAAAAGAAAGCTCTGTTTGTGGGAAAAAAAGGACGTCAAATTCGTTTAGGTACAGCGTCGCACGACCGCGCAATTGTGCGTTAAATTCACGCAGTGCCGAATCGCAAAATACCCCCTGGTCGGAATGGGGGTAAAATCTTCCGGGGCTTAAGTGGTTAAAATACAGAATAATCCCTAGCCAACTTTGCTGATTCTATTAATGCTAACACTTAAATGTTTATGAAGTGCTGACTGTAATGCATGATATTGTTAGGATAAATGTCTGAATTAAAAGCAAAATATTATTATTATTGTGATTTATAAGGATATTGTAATAGCTTTAATACTATAATGTTATTTAATAGCATACACAGTGTTACCAGTTGATAACATATTAAATATTGTTTTGACAACAAAGGAGCTAAGCAGAAGCAGAGCAAACATTTACCGAATTTGTGCCTGAGGGATGCACATGATAACTTGAGTGATACATGGTTTCATTTTGTCCTAGGAATGAGAAATGGACCACAAATATAAACTCTGACAAGAAATTGAATGACGTAATTCTTGAGTTTTGGAAAGTAACCACATATGCCTATTTGTAAGGAAAACAATTTAAACACCAGATGTTTGTGAAACATATGTCATTTTTATTTTGATCATGTGATAACAAAATTAAATTCCTAAAGACTTGGGATCTGGTTATATATAAATATTTATACATTACCAGTCAAAAGCTTTGGAACACACCCCCCCCCCCTTTTTTTCCATTTTTTTATTGAAATGTATGCAGTTTAATATCTCAATGTACTCTTGTAACGTAAATGTCGTATATAGAATAGCTTTGCATTCGTGAAATATGAAATATGAAGTGATCTGTAGAAATATGTAGTGAATTGTAGATGTAGTGTCATTTTGGGTTAATTAATGTATTATCACGCACATGTCCTGTTGGTAGCATTTGAAAGGACACAGCTGGTCTCTCTGGGATAGGGTTGACACCTGGTTGCCAATTAAGGTCCCCCATGCAATTGAACAAAAATTGTCACCTTCCGGGAACTTCAAAAGAGACTGCTAGTCATTTTGGCTGTGGAAATCAGCAGGAGGCGGCCATAGGCTCCAAACAGTCTACAAGCATGGAGTGATACCATCAGATCAAAGGAATGTATTTTATCTCTCATAAAAGTTAAAATACTAGTGGCAGAGAGATGAAAATAATTCCTTCTTGTGGCTCACGTATGGGACGTCGAGTACATATAAATTTGTGTCTGTGGCAAGGGTGGGGTCCTGGAGAATTGCACAAAACCGCTGTATGGCGCCTGATTGCCATAGGCAAGCAGTGTTTGATACTGCCGCGATCAGACCGATGCGCTGGTGTCAGAACTCCTATTCCTGGCCCAGTGGTCAGTGCCATTCTGGGCCAATTCGGCTCTGGTCAGTTCAGAACACAGGACTTTGGGTGGGCTGAGCTGGGGGCAACCCCTTGTGGCTGATTCGTTAAGGGCTAAAGTCCAGCCCACATCAATATTCCAATAAATTGGGGATCTGAGATTTGCACATGGTTCTTCCTTGAAGCCAGTTCTGAACTGAGGAGTTCCCGCACAATTTCCGGTATGCTTCTGCCAAAGAGATAACCTTAGGTAAAGTTTATTTCTGGTTTTTTATTCCCTTTTATTTTCATAGCAAATTGCCAATTGTGTGTCTTTTTATCTTTTGTATTTTTGGAACTGTTTTTGCTTTGTATATATTTTTTATGCACTGCCCACTTTCGGGGTATTAAATTATAAAATTAATAAGTGATTTCTGTGTACTAAGCTAGGACTCATACCTCTAGAGAGATTTTATTTGCATTTTAGTGCCTAGAACGCTTGATATACGCTACATGCCAATCTGTATGCCATTGCACTGTGTGTTGGCAGATTGCATGCAGATTGTACATCAGACGGAGATCTGCGTGTGTGTGGTGTCCCAGCAGACCAGTTTGCAGACAAACTGTTGGGTGGTGGCAGGCTATCGTTTGTGGTGTGTGGGTGTGGGGACAGTGGGAAGAGTGATTAGCACAGGGGTTCTGGCTTGTAGGATAGCTGGAGGAATCCTAGTAGAGTGTAATAATTGCTAGACTGCTCCCCCACCATTAGAGTGCACCAGATTGTATGTAAGATATGTATCTGCCTGTGTGTGGTCAGCCAGCTGGATTAGAGTGGAGTCTCCCTCTAGTGGTGACCAAAGGCAGTGCAGGCTGTGAAAGTATTGCAGCCAATCTAATTACTTAGTAGGAAGTTTCTTTTTTTTCTTTAATCTGTTATCCCCTATACTTCCCCAAGTCACGATTCACCGCGTCTCGGTTAGCTAGTCGCCGTGGGCGTGGTCGAATCGTGACAGATTTGGCGGCAGCTGGCGGGATCTGCTTAGTACATTAGTGCATGGTTTATTCGTTTAACCCATGTCCTAAAGGTTGGAAGCTTGTTAGAAGCAACTGACCTACAGAAGCTCACTCAGTGCATGATTTTTGTTTTGTTGAAGACACACTTGGCTATTTGCTCCCCACCCCCTCTTGTTTTTCTTTTCTATCTTTTATTTTGGCAAAATGGCTGAGACGGTGATCAGCTACCTAAAGCAAAGCCGAGATGACCTGCTGAATCTGTGTGAGACCAGAGGTATCCCGACCGCACGGGGCCAGACGAAGGATCAGATGATATGCGCCCTGGCCGAGAAAGACAAGGAGGAGCGAGCCTCTGCTATGGGGTCATCGGATGGGACTCATGACGCCCCAGAGGAGCAGCAGTCCTCCCCACCAGCTGATGTTGATGACGATGATGTCCAGGAGGACCAACAAGAGGTCCAGTCATCATCCTTAGAGGCTGAGCTACAACTGCTAGGCCCAGTCAGTGACTCATTACGTGTTGAGTTCATTCTGCGGCGCATGGAAGTAGCAAATAAGCGAGCAGAGCAGGAAGCAGCAAATAAGCGAGCAGAGCAGGAGGCAGCAAATAAGCATCAGCTGGAGCTAGCAAAACTTCAGCTGCAGCAGAACAGGCCTGCTGGCAACGCTGAGTCCAGGGAAGAACAAATACACAAAATTCCCCTGGACAAATTCCCAACCATGGACAAAGATGGCGATATGGACACTTTCTTACAGGGATTTGAAAGGACTTGTCGTCAGTACTGCCTGCCCAAGGAGCAATGGGCCCAGTACCTCACACCGGGGCTGAGAGGCAAGGCCCTGGACGTGCTTGTGAGTCTTCCAGAGAGTCAAGGAAAGGACTATGAGGCCATTAAGCAAGCCATTATTAAACGGTACCAACTCACGCCAGAGGTGTACCGCAAGCGTTTCAGGACATTGCATCGAGGTCCTAATGACAGCTACATGGATCTTGTTTGCAGTCTGCGCACTGCTTTCCAGCAGTGGCTCAAGGGACTGTCCGTAAGTGCCTTTGACACCTTGCAGGAGCTGATGATTAAGGACCAGTTCCTACATACATGTCCTTTTGAGGTTCGGCAGTTTGTGCTGGACCGAGATCCCAAGACGTCGGATCAAGCAGCAGAAATAGCCGATGCCTATGCGGCTAACAGAATGTCTGACACCAGGAGAACCATTGCACCCAGTGGGAAAGGAGTGAAAGCAGATGTACCCTCTTCTCAGGACAGCCAGAGGACCAAGCCACTCGGACCTCCAGGAGCCAAGCCAACAGGTGTGCATGCCCGGAAATGTTTTGTCTGCAACCAGATTGGTCACCTCAGTATGTCCTGTCCTGAGAGAAAGAAGGCTGCTCCATCTACCCAGCCAATCAGCACAGAGCCTGCTGTCTTGTGTGCTTCCAGGAATGCAGGGGGGCTCTCTGATAATCTGCAGCCTGTCACTGTGGGTGACAAAGTTACCACTGGCCTAAGGGACAGTGGAGCGGAAGTGACATTAGTGCGCCCTGAAGTGCTGAAACCTGAGGACCTCATCCCTGGTAAGACTATGACTGTAAAGGGTGTTGGGGGTGTCAACCCAGCCATAGCCACGGCGTGGGTTTATCTAGACTGGGGAGCAGGAAGAGGAATGAGAGAAGTGGGGGTAACAGATGCCATTCCCTCTGATGTGTTATTGGGCACTGACCTGGGACAGTTGGTAGCCCGTTATGAAGCAAATTCAGCCCCCCTGGAACCTGCACCTCCACCTGAAGCCCTGGATTCATGTAAAGTACTGTTGGGTGACTCAGTGCATATTGGGAACTCTGGGGAGGGTCAAGGGGCTAATGACTGTGCGCAGGGTCCTAGCCCTAGTGGGTCTCCAGAGCCAAGGCAGGGAATAGAACTTAGGGACTTGATGGACTCTAAAACTAATAATGTTTTATATGATGTGAAATGTCATGATCTGTACAATGTAGACCTTCCCTCTGCTGCAGTGGTGACTCCCGGGGCCCACCAGTTGGCCCCCAAATGGTCCCTGCCCACTGCTACAGAGGAACTGTCTGTGGAAGGGCCTGATCCAACTAGGTCAGACCCTTGTGAACTTGGTCTGGCGGGCCTAAGGTCCCCTCACTCTGTTGTCTCCCTGTCATCTGTGGCAGACAGCTCTGAGTCCCCCAAGGCTGTTAAAGTTGACATCAGCCTGGAGGAGTTCAGGGGTCTGGCTGACAGACCGCCAGCTGGGGATGGCAGGAGGAAGGTGTCCTGGGAGCAGGTTTGTGATACGGTAACTGTTTGTGAAGAAAGGGAATGCTCTGGAGTACCTGGTGAAAAGGTAACTTGTGTTTCAGCATCTCCTAATAAGGACAAGCAAGGTGTGCCTGTAGCCATGTGTGAGGCGAAGTCTTCTGCGGTCTGCTCGTCTGTCATTGCAGCTACGAGTACCTCCATTGTGGATTCTCAGCTGTGCATCACAGAGAAAGGACCACTGAGGGAGGGTTTAAATCTCACCCAATCTGACTCTGCTCCCTCAGCAGCTGGGGCTGATGGCACTGAGTTTCTAGTGGCTGATACATTTGATGCCGGCCAGGAGGAACTCAGCTGCTGTGCCAGCCAACTTGTGGCCAAGGGCGGAGTAGAAGTTTGTGACTTGGGTCAGGTGACAACCCCTAACAGAGTCCAGTCTCCTGTGACCTCCTCTGTCAACACAGTTGCGAGTTCTGCCACTGCGGACTCATTGCTGTGTGTTGCAGAGGGAAAACTACAGGGTGATGGGGCAAACCTGGCTCCATCAAGGCCTACCACCTCAGCAGCTGCAGCTGACAACACTGAGAACCTACCGGTTGATAAATTTGATGTTAGCCCTAAGGAACTCAGGTGTTGCACTGGCAGGCGTGCGGCTGAGGAGGACAGAGCAGAAGTGTGGGAGATAGGTCAGAGGGTGGAGGCCCTGGTACCCAGGACATGGAACCGGGTCCAGATCACCCAGGAACGGCCTTATGCCAGGCTCCAACATCTGGGTGTGGTAGCTAATAGAGCACCACCAGATGACCAGAGCCAATGGCTGAGAATGATGACAGCGCACAATGACAAATTCACTTGTACCCTTTCAGTAGGTAGTCAGTGGCCAGTGGATGAAGTGCATACACAGGGTGATCCGCTGGCCAATCCAGATCCAGACCCGTTGGGATCCATCAGAGAGGGGTGTGGTAGCACTACCCTATCCGCAAGGGGACAGGCTGAAATGTCAGTGGTGCTAAGCTTCAGTTGGGGAAACCATCACCCCCCAGTATTGCAGCCAATCTAATTTTTTCTTTAATCTGTTATCCCCTATACTTCCCCAAGTCACGATTCACCGCGTCTCGGTTAGCTAGTCGCCGTGGGCGTGGTCGAATCGTGACAACTCTAAAAAAAGTATGGAACAAATAAGCAATTGGACATAAAAAAGAACTCATGCAAACATTTTTTTTAACAAAATGTAATCTAAATTTTTGACTCATCAACGTAGCCACCTTTTGTAGATTTAACAGCAGAGCACACTTGTGGCATTCTTTCTACAATGAAAATCAAATATTTTTCAGAAGGTTTTTCCCAACACTGTTGCAGAAGTTCCCACAAATGTGTTGCAGTTGTAGGTTGGCTTGCTTTCGTTTTTTTGTCCGGTTCATCCCAAACAAGCTCAGTGGTGTTTTAGTCTGGAGACTGTGCTGGTCATTCCATGATTTGAAGCCTATCGTCTTGTTCTTTTCTTCTAAGGTAGTTGTGACACAGCATGGAGGTATGTTTTGGGTCATTGTCTTGCTGTAGAAAGAACCCCTGACCAACTGGGCATATTCCGCAGGATATTGCATGGCGCTGCAAATCGCTTTGGTAGTAGTTTTGGTTGAGGGTGCCACTCACTCTGTGCAAGTTGTCAACTTTGGATCCAGCAAAAGAGCCCCAGACCATCATGCTTCCTCTTCCATATTTGACAGTTCATGTCACACATTGAGGAAGCATCCTTTCACCTACTCAACAGCATAAAAAAACCTTGCGCAATGAACCAAAGTTCCCAAATGTTAATTCATCAGTCCATCATATCTTCTTCCAGTCTTAAATATTCCACTGAGTTATGGCCCAAGCAAGCCTCTTGTTCTTATTTTGCCATCTTAGCAATGACTTTCTGCAGGTCAAAGTCTTCACTTCACAGTTGATCGAAGTAAGCAAGTCTCAGTTTCAATAATCATTAATGTTGTTATTCTGTGCTTGAAGCTGTTGTCCTGTGAGCTGCCTTTCACACAAATTGTGGTCTCTCAGAAACTTGTCTTCTAATTCTGTGGTTTAGGGTCTGCCAGACCTCCTCCTCAGAGTTTCTTCCAGTTTACAAGTGCCTTTTGAAAGTATAGGTAACTGTACTCATTGACACCTTGGCTTTCTTTGCAACCTCTCTAAAGGAAAGACCTACACTTTTAAGGTTTGTAATAGTCTATCTGTCCTCCTTTATTAAAATTTAAAAAAACCTCAGACCTGAAATGTGAACAACGCATATTCTGCTGTAGTATGTACTTGTCTTAGCACTAAGCATCTTTTCCACATGAGTCAATTCTGGCAACAAGTTTTCCTTACACCAAGAGGTAAAAATGTGAGAGGGGATGGAGCTCCAGCACACGGCCTGTGTTTGACAGCCTCAGCTCTGTTCCTGTGTGTTGTGTGAAAGAGGCGTGCCCCTTCCTTCCAATCAGCTCTCCTCACACTGTTTAAAATTTCAATAAACTTGAAAAATGAGGATGTTCTAAAACTTTTGACTGGTAGTTTGTGTATATACACAGTATATATACTTATATATACTCTGTATATATTATTCATTGTATATTTATGTAATTACGTAAACAAAGCAAAAAAATGCAATTAACAATTTACAATTAAAGGAGAAGTGTAATAAGTAATATAACAAATATTACCATATTCATGCATCAGCTGTTATTCTTTCTTGCCTCCTTTTGTTTTTCCAGCAGGGGCACTTCATCTGTCATGTATGCCCCAGTAATGGGCCATTTGCTGTTTGAAAGTTTAGAGGGGGCAGGTACAATTTTCGTAATCCACCCCCTTTCTGTTCCTTATCTACTGGGAGATGTGGCTACGCCTCCTGAACAGGCACACAACTTAACAGTAAACAAGTTCAGGCACTGTGCTATTCCTATGCATAGTGGAAAATACATAATTGGCATAGACATGGCTGGATCTAGGGAGAGGTGTTGCTAAGGGCTGCCCCCTCCCCCAGATTTCAGTTGTGCCCCCCATCCTCCATGAAAGCTGTGTCCGTTGGGCTCTTTTTCACATCCCCTTACTGCACATAGTCTGACCACAGGCAGTACAGCTCCTCTCCCCCTCCTCTCCCTCCCTCCTCTTCTCACACAGCACACAGCTCAGATCTATTTTTTTTTATAGAAAGCCTCTGTCTGTAAACTTGCTGCACAGCCATTTTAATCTGGGAATTTCACGGGTCAAAACTACAGCATAGTGGGCAGCTACACAGTGTGCAGATAGAAACTGTCTGTAAGAGAATTGATCAAGCAGGTTTTAATCAAGAAATCACAATTTGGTGCACTATTTCATAGACAATAGCCACAAATATTGTGGTTTGCTGGGGCAGCGGGATATGTCACAAGCTAGGAGTAACCCAGCATGGTTTCACAGGAAGAAGCCAACCAAATAATGAACCAACTTCATTCACAGTGTTGTAGCACTTTTAGTAGGTGGCATTTTGAAGGACAGGCACCAGACAGCTTTTAATCCAAAAATCAACATTAGAATGTATTTACTTTACAAAAAAAAAAAACATCCAAATATTGCACTGACCCCATACACAGTATTTAAGCACTTTTAATAGGCCACATTTTCAAAAAGGACAAACTAGAGATGTGCACGACAGAACAATTTGTTTTTCTTTTGTTTCTGATTCATTCATTCAGTTAATAATTTTGTTTTGTTATATTCATTATGTTAAAATGATTCATTTTCAGAATTTGTTTCAAATACTTAGATTCGTTTTGCAAATTCATTATTTTCAAATTGAATTGAAATTCAAAAAAAAGAAGTTAAATTCAAATATGAAAATGAATTTGAATTTCAAATGGAAACAAATTGCGATAAATACAAAAATATATACAAGTGAAATAAGCTGATGATTCCTACTAAGGCTGCTGAATAGAATAGATCGGAAAGGAATTTATTAGAATAAAAAATAATGTAGTAGAAGAGAATAGAACAGAATAAAAGAGAATAGAATAGCGTAGAAAAAAATAGAGAATATTCTATTCCATTTTATTTCATTCTATTCTATTCCTTCCTATTTTGCTGTATTCTGTTGTATTCTTTTTATATATTCTTTTATTTTCTATTATTTCTATATTATTATATTCTATTCATATTAATTCTATTCATATTAATTCTATTATATTCCGTTTTTCTATTTTATTCCTCAGATTCTGATTCAGAATACTTTATTAACCTCAAAAGAAAATTATATTCTTTTCTATTCAGTTCTTTTCTTTTATTTACTATTTTATTATATTCTGTTTATTCTATTCTTTTCTATTCTAATCTAAGAAAAAAAAGCCTAAGTAGGAATCATCATCTGATTTCACTTTTTTACCTTACTGTATTTATTTATTGCACTATGGTTTCATTTATATTTTGAAATTGGGATCATTTGTTTTCTTTCATTTATTTTGGATTTATTTAAATTTACTATTTTAACCAGTTCTGGACCGGATGGATTTGCCCCCTTAACCACTTCTGGACCGGAAGGATTTGCCCCCTTAATGACCAGGCCATTTTTTGCGATTCGGCACTGCGTTACTTTAACGGAAAATTGTCGTGCGACACTGTACCGAAATAAAATTGATGTTCTTGTTTCCCTACAAATAGAGCTTTATTTTTTAAAAAAACAATATTTCTCCCATTCTGCTATATATCATTCCCAAAAAAAAATTAAAGATAAAGAGATTTTTCATCCTTTTAGGCCAATTTGTATTCTGCTATATATTTTTGGTAAAAAAAATTGCAATTAGCATATTTGGATTGGTTTACACAAAAGTAATCATGTCTACAAACTAGGGGAAAGATTTATGTCATTTTTATTTATTTATTCTTTTTTACTAGTGATGGTGGCAATCTGCGATTTTTAGCAGGACTCCGACATTTTGGCGGACAGATTTGACCCCTAACTGACATTTTTGACACTTGTAGTGGGACCAGTGACAATACTACAGTAATCAGTGCTAAAAATATGCACTGTTACTGTAATAATGACATTGGCAGGGAAGGGGTTAAAACAGTGGTGATCAAAGGGTTAAGTGAGAGCCTATGGGAGTGTTTTCTAACTGTGGGGGGGGGGGTGGCCTTGTGAAATGATCACAGAGACCAGTGATCCTATATAGAAGGACCACAGGCGCTCTGTGATCATTTCAGAGAGAAGAACGGTCAGCTGTGTTTACAACAGCTGACCGTCCTTCTCTCTCAGCAGGGAGAGATCATGGTCCCATGGATCGGCATCCCTGCTGCCTACTGGGAGCTGGAGCGCACCACCGAGGGGCGCGCGCTCGGCCCCCAGCACCACACGCGCGACCAAAGTAGAGTTATGTAATTTTGCGCAGCTGAGCCAGACTGCCGCAATAGATCTGTGGCAGGCGGTCGGCAAGTGGCTAAATTAGGAAATTCAGATACATCTGAATCTCCGAATAACAATAATGTAATCCGAATTTTTATTCATAATGAAACGAATCGCACATGTCTAAGACAAACAACCATGCAGCTATCGATCCAAATATAACATTAGAGTGTACATATTTCACATAAAACATCCAGCTAAATATTGTACCAACTCCATGCACAGTATTTAAGTATTTTTAGTAGGCTGCATTTTAAAAACAACAGACACCAGACAGTTTTAATAAAATAAAATAAAAAAACAAACCTTAGAGTGCATTATTTCACAGAAAAAATTCTAGCCAAATATTGTATTGACTACATACACAGTATTAATGCACTTTTAGTAGACCAAGACCACATTTAAAAAAAAGGAAAGACATCAGTCAGCTTTAAATTTAAAAAAAATTAACATTACTCCATACATAGCATTTAAGCACTTTTACTAGGCCACAGCTTAGCAACATTTTGCATGTTTTTTTTTTTTTTTTCAAGAAATCACAATGCAGGTAGACTATTTCATAGAGACAACAGCCACAAATAATTTCAATTGCAGAGGCAGTGAAATAGGTTGCAAACTATGAGACACAGAGCATGATTTACCCTGCAGCAAACATACATATACTGTAGTATTACATAGTAACATAGTAACATAGTAATTAAGGTTGAATAAAGACAATAGTCCATCCATTTCAACCTGTGTAGGTGTGTGGACGTATTCATTTCCCATACCCCCGAATGTTTTTATCCTTGAGATGTACGTCCAAGAGTCTTTTAAATGTAGCCATACTCCCCGCAGTAACTACCATTTGTGGTAGAGAATTCCACAGTCTTGTAGCCCTTACTGTAAAGAACCCCCTGCGTAGTCTGAGGTTAAATCGATTCTCCTCTAATCGCATTGTATGTCCTCGTGTCTTCATACATTCTTTGCGACTGAATAGATTTTTCTCTATGTTGATATCACCATTGAGGTATTTATAAATTGCTATCATGTCCCCTCTCAGGCGTCTCTTCTCCAGGGAGAATAAATCAAGCACTTGTAAGCGCTCTTCATAATTTAGGTCCTCCAATCCCTTAATCAGTTTAGTTGCCCTTCTCTGGACTCTTTCCAGCTCCAACACATCCCTTCTGAGGATTGGCGACCAGAACTGGACAGAATATTCCAGATGCGGTCGGACCAGAGTTTTATACAGTGGCAGGATTATAGTTTTATCTCTGGAAAACATCCCCTTCCTTATGCATGCCAATATTCTGCCGGCTTTGGCAGCTACAGCTTGACATTGCATGCTATTGTTAAGTCTATCTTCTACTAAGACTCCCAGATCTTTCTCCATTTTTGATTCCCCCAGAGGTTCCCCCCCTAAAGTGTATTGTGCTTTTATGTTTTTTGTCCCCAAATGCAAAACCTTACACTTCTCCACATTAAATCTCATTTGCCATGTAGTTTCCCACCCTGCGATTTTTTTTTCAGGTCACTCTGTAGAATTTCTGCCTCACTATGTGAAGTTATTGCCCTGCTCAATTTTGTGTCATCTGCAAAAACTGATTTTGAGCTACTGATCCCATCCTCAATGCTATTTATCAATAAATTGAACAAGATTGGTCCCAGGACTGAGCCTTGGGGGACTCCACTTTCCACCCCAGTCCAGTCTGAGTATACATTATTTATTGCCACCCTTTGGACACGCCCCTTTAACCAGTTCTGTATCCAAGAGCAGAGCTTATGGTCGATGCCTGCAGACGTTATTTTATATATTAAGCGTTTGTGGGGGACTGTATCAAATGCTTTAGTAAAGTCCAGGTACACCACATCCACAGGTCACCCCCTATCTAGCTCACAGATCACCTCCTCGTAGAATATTAATAGATTGGTTTGACAAAAACGCCCTTTTGTAAACCTGTGCTGATTACTGCTGATGATATTGTTGTCTTTGACAAACTCTTGGATATAGTCCCTTACCATCCCCTCCAGAAGTTTACATACTATCGATGTCAGGCTGACAGGCCTATAATTTCCCGGGACATGCCTCTGCCCTTTTTTAAATATAGGTATCACGTTAGCTTTCCTCCAATCACCTGGTACATTTCCTGTCATAATACTGTCAGCAAAGATCAGGAACAGTGGTCTAGATATAACCTTACTGAGTTCTTTGAGTACTCTCGGATATACGCCATCTGGGCCTGGCGATTTACTAGCCTTAATTTTATCTAGCCTTTTCCTGATTTTACCCCGTTAACCATGGTGGCAAGTCCAGTGCAGTACTGCTACCCATACAGTCATGGTCAGTGTACCCCTCCTTTTCATGTGTAAAAACTGAGGAGAAGAAAGCATTTAGCGCAGTTGCCTTCTCTGTGTCCTCTGTAACCATCCTCCCCTCATTGTTCATTATGTGTGCAACATGCTCTGTCTGCGTTCTTTTGCTGTTAATGTATTTAAATAATTTCTTAGGGTTCTTTTTGCTATCCTCCGCTATTAATCTCTCGAAGTTAATTTTAGCCTTTCTGATTTCGTATTTACATTTCGTATTTGATTCTGTGTATTTTTTTTCCCCTAATATGTTTTTTCACATTACAATTTAGCCAGGTTTGGCTCTTCTAAATGTATTTTCCCTTAGGATGCACTGTGAGATGCTTTTGTTTAATATGTTCCTAAAGCATTCCCATTTTTCCTCCGTGGTCAGTGTTCCTAGGATTTGGTCCCAGTTTATTTTCTCTATCATTGAGCACAGTTTGGGAAAGTTTGCCCTTCTGAAGTTTAAGGTTCTTATGTTGCCTACTTGTCTCGCTATATTGTGATTAACGCTAAATGTGATCATCCTGTGATCGCTAGAACCCAAGTTGTGCCGAACTCCTACATCTGAGATTAGATCTGGGTCATTAGTGATTAATAAATATAACACTGCATTTTTTCTAGTAGGCAAATCCACCAACTGAGACATGTAGTTGTCCTGTAAGGTTTCCATGAAGAGACGGGCCTTTGGTGAATGTGCAGTCCCCACCTCCCAGTCAATGTTGGAATAATTGAAATCCCCTAATATGATGACAGGTCCCAGCTTTGCAGCGTATTGATCCTGCAGAAAAAAATTATACATTTTTCAGCTGATGCCCTGCTGCAGAACATTATGTCTGACTCTTTTACAGTGATGAAGCACTGGAAGAGAACAAGAAAGGCTGCAGAATCTGGTAATGGTGGCAGAACAACAGCAGTGGAAGGAGCTAGTTATGGGGGCAGACCAACACTGGAGGCAGGAGATAGTAAAAGTGGCAGGCCAGTAGTGATGAGAGGAGTTGTTGATGTTGGTATGCCAGCAGCGGTGGTGATAGATAATAATGGCGGCAAGGGATGGTTAAAGTAATGCTGATAATAGCTGGTAAAGTTGGCAGGCCAACAGTAGTAGAAAGAGCTGGTAATGGTGGCAAATCAGCAGTGGTAGAAAGAGCCAATAATACTGGCAGCCAAGCAGCAGTAAAGGGAGTTGGCAATGGTGGCAGAAAATAAGTAGTGGAAGGAGCTAGTAATAGTGGCAGGCAAGTAGCAGAGAAAGATACTGGTAATGGTGGCAGGAGAAGGTAATTGTGGCAGGCGAGCAGCAGTGATAGGAGCTAGTAATGGTAGCAGTCCAGCGGCAGTGAAGGATCTAGTATTAGGCCAGCATCTGTGGAATGAGCTGATAATGGTGGCAGGCTAGCAGCAGTGGAAGGAGCTGGTAAAGATAGCTAAAATGGTAATTGTTGCAGGCCAGCTGTAGTGGAAAGTGCTAGTATTGGTGGCAGGCAAACAACAGTCAAAGAAGGTGATAATGATTGCAGGCCAGCGACATTGTAAGGAGCAGGACTAGTAGTGCTGGAAGGAGCTGATATTGGCAGCAGGAAATGGCAATGGTGGAAGGCAAGAAGACAAAGAAGCTGGTAATAGTGGCAGGCCAGCAGACGTGACAGGAGCTTGTAATGGTGGCAGGAGATGGTAACAGTGTAAGGTATGGTATTTTTTTGTGGCCAGATTCCAAGCAAAAACGAACCATTTGCATGAGCTGCAGGGGTTTTATATCATTGCTAATCCAGGACTGATTCATTTATTATAAAAGTAGATCAATAAACGGTGTCAGAGAACAGGCAAATGTGTCTCTTTGTCACAAAACCACCTATTTTACTGAATCACTTCTCTGATGGTACACTTTCCACAGGAAAACTGTTGCAGCCCATCCTCCAAGTGGTGATTTTCTCCTGTTTGGGATGTATCAGGAGAAACAAGAAACGGTCCCTTTCCATATGGCCCACATTCTGGTGGTTCTTGTGCAGGCATTTCAGCATGAATGAGCCAATATGACACAAATTACCTGCAGCAGAGTACCCTGAGTCCTCTGTGTCGCTGAGGACATCAGTGTCCTCAATGATCCCCCCCACAGACAATTCTCAGAGTTTGGGAAAGGTGAAACATACTCCTGGAAGCCTGCTCTATGTCCTCCTCACCTTCAGCACCCTAACCCTCCTCTTGAGCCAGCATGAAATTGTACTCCTCCTTCTGCTTCCGTGCCTCCAGTGCTCAATATATTACACCATGCAGTGTGTGCTCTAGCAGGAACACCAGAGTTATCATGTCACTAATCCCTGCCTCATTTTGGCCCACCATTATGTTTGTCTCTTCAAATGGTGACAAGGTAATCCTGATTCAGCAGCCACTGACAAGGTGAAAAGAACCTAGAGTACCTAACTAGAAATCGGTGCACTACCAAGTTCAGGGCATGTGCCAGGCAATGCACATGTAAAATGTCTCTGCTAAAGGCTGGCACAAGATGGAATGGGTTCAGCCACCTCTCAGCCTGCTACTGAAGATCTGCCAGAATCTCTGGCCCAGTATGGCTCTTGTTCCCAGACATACTAGCCGCAAAACTTTTTTTGCAGCTTTTTGCCTAGGCTGTTAGATGGGGGGCTGGTGGTTCAGAGAAGTTACTGAATGAGTCCATTGAAGGGTAGAGTTGGCTGTGCTGTCACTATCACCAAGTTGCAGGATCACCAAGGTGGTACCACTAGCTCCAGCAATTTGTTCTGTTCTGCATCCTACCCAGTCGCCAGCAAATTTACACAGCATGAAATGTAACATCCCTGCCATGTGTCTGTGGTCATGTGGACCCTGCCACTGACCATATGCTCAAGTGACACAGAGATATTTGCTATCTCATACTGGTGGGGGACAAGGATGGCCTTTTTAGTGAAAAAATGAAGAAGGAGTACATGCCACTGTGGTGTATCACAGGCCACAAAGTTGGTGAAGGGGGTAGACTCCACCAGCTTAAATGAGAGAACATTTTCCATGCTGGCATTGCAACACTGGGTATGGGAATGATCAGCTGACAATTTTCTATTTCTCTTCAGCAACTGTGAAAGAGACACCTGTCTGGTCAAGACTGCTTTGCTTTGGAAGTAGACCCTGTTCACCCCTACTTGCTGTGTACAAAGAACCTCTACCCCTCATTTTATGCCTCCAAGACATGATGAATACATGGGATTGCCTATCTTTATTAGCAGCTATGGTAATTTGAGGATTGCCATAGCTGTTAATAAGGGGCATTTACTGTATGTGGTGCTCTGGTGCACTTAACAATGTGGTTGTTTAGGGTTCCAAATTTTAACTCACTAGTATGAGATCATCAAATCAAATAGTGCAGTGCAAAATTCTGTTAAACCTTTATTCTTAAAACATCATAAAGGTCCATCACATCAGCTCCTCATGCACATAATCAGTGTGGGTAGGTTCTTAAAATTGAGAAATGCAGGTGCCGCTGTGAGACTCCTCCACCACTGGCACACACAGTCTCTTACCTCCTTCGTATGACCACAGTGGTCTCAATGCACCTTCCCCAATGGGGTCACAGACTCTCCAACCAGAAAACAGTGTTTAGATGAGAATCGGTCCATGGAATATTGAATAAATAAAAGAACATCTGGTGCTCTCTGTAACTCCTCAGACTTTAATAAAAACGATGGTATAAAACTTACAAACACTGCATTTCAGTCAAGCACAGACAGTCAGTGCTTCTCAGTACATGGTAACACAGTAAGGATGGCCACAGGTGATGTCACACAATGCTCCTCCCCCCGTATGCGTTACGTCCTGGGCGGGACTTCTTAAGCACGAATGGAGCCCCGTATTGAGCCAGCCCTTAAGTACGCTTGCGGGCTCCATGACAATCACACATGACCTGTCTTAAATAGCTAAACTGGCTGCACAGTTCCCTGCCACAACTAGCAAAACCATTGCCACTACACTTGTTTGATATCGATGGATATAAATTGTACTGGGTTAAGCCTTCAAATCAATAGTACCGAATTAATAAGCAGGAATTACCCACACTTGAATTTATGAAGGTATGAATATATCTCCAACATAAGATATGTATGAGATCATGTGTTGCCAACAGAGAAAAACTTTACCTGTTTCGGGAACAATTCCATGCTACTGACCCTGAACATAAAATAAAATAAAACATCCTAGCAAAAATATATAGAAAAAGTGAAAGTCACTTAACCCAAAACCTAAAACTCTAAACTCCAAACCCTAACCTATAAGGGGATGTAAAAACAGCTATAAAGCAACTAAAGCTGTTGCTGACACACATAAAAAGGGACCATTGGGTCTATGCACTGTGAACATAGATGTACACAATAATATGGAACAATAACACACTGCAATTCACAGTTATGTAACATAATACCAAACAACAAACACAGTGGGATGGAGATTATGCACCTCTGCATTTCTACACTGCAGTTCTCTGTAATTATGTAGTATGATGTAGTGTTTTATTGTACTGTATTGTATATAGCGCAGGTTAACACTGTATAACAGCAACTATTTCTCCCTTTAAAGTCTCTGTTACTGTAGCTGCCCCAATCAAATCTAAGTCTCCACACAAACTAACAGAGGCTCATGGAAACCCAGATTCTTATAAAAAAACAAAAAAAAAAACAATGTTGGCTCCTCCAAGTCAACGGTCCACAGTTCAAAGGCCAGGAAATGTGTGGTAGGTAATTGGTTGCAATAGTGTTAAACAGTTTATTCGTTTCCCTTTTTTTCTAAACTGCAAACAGAGTATGGGTCGAACTCAGGTTCAACCCAAACCCAAATCTAATCTCTAGTCAGGAGCATCTGAATTTGCTTTCATTAGGGATGAGAAAAACTGGGAGTTTTTATTTCACCCATATTCAGCGAAAAATTATATTTCTATGAGTCAAAAAGTAAAAAGCAATATTTGGTGGTTTTTTAGGAGTGTGGTGAGCTCTAAATGGCTTCCAATGGTTAAAAAAGCTACTGTCAGCTACCTGTTTTTGTGCTAAAAAATAACCACTTATCAGCATTTTTTTTTCTCAATCATATTTGCCTAAGCAGCTAAATGATTGAACCTGAGAGTTTTTGTTTGATAAAAGTTTTACTTATTTTGCCTAAAATCCCTTGCATGGCAGCTCTCAGACTGCAAGTGAGAAGGTTTGTCTGTGCTCCCTTGGATTAAAGACAGAGTCTCTCAGCGGCAACTCAATCATAATGAATCATAATGAATATAAAATCATAATAAAACTGCTCTTCATATGTTCATTGTTGGTCTTAAAGCTTATGTAAGATTTCTTAACTTTCCGTCTCCATTTCACCATTCCGCTTTTGTTTTCTGATTCAATGGGAATACTATCTTGCACTACCTGCTAGAGATGTCAGTGCCTCTCTTTTACTTGAGAGGTACTTTACTGGCACTTCTACCTTTCTCTTCTGCAATGGTATATGTTCACAACTTGACAGTTGTCACTGAAAAAATGATGAGGAGAAAAATCTCTTGTTTGCTTTTTCAAATATGGGATTTCATCCCACTTTGAGAAGCTTTTGCCTCACTGTTTCTGTTGTGACACTAGGACAGGAAGCAAGATGAACACTCCCATGTGTGAATGAAGACAGCAACAGAAGTGTAGCCCAGTCTGCAGTACTGACAGGTAAAGGATAATGTGTATACATTGTTAACAGAGGAGACAAGCACAGCTACAAAAGGGAAAACTTATTGTAGAGCTGTGTGCAGCAAGTGTTTAGCCTTCCCTCTATCTAATAGAAAGGCAAGGATTGTGGGAGGTGTAGTTCCAACAAACTGAGTTAGCTTAGTAGGCTGGAAGAAGTAAACTGAAAATCCAACAAGGCACTGGAGCAAAGGAGAAAGGTGGTTCCCTGCTGTTTTCTGGGCAGAAGAGAAGAAGTGTTGAAGCTTTTTCTGAGAGGACTGTGTGCACATTTGGCTTTTGGCAGACTGACCACTGATGCACCTGAGAGGGAGAGAGGAGCAGCAACAGATATCTGGAGACAATGGAGAGAGACACAGATGTCAACGGAGCCCTCTGCCTGAGCAAGAGTAAATGAAACTGCAAACACTGATTGGCTGGGCTTCACACAGTGAACAGATTGAGATTACCTGTTGACAGGAGTTAGTGAGGGGCCGCTGGCCAAAACCACACTACACATATACACAAATAAAGAAGGCACAATGTTATCTGCAAGTAAAACAGTATCAGTTCTTAAAGGAACAGTAACCTGATCACTGCAACAAAGGAGTTGGGCCCCAATGAGTAGGCCAGTGGAGAAAGAGATAATGATATCACAGACTGCTGGGCTGTTATGGTGGTGTAGTATATCCCCCCCCCCCCCACACCGATTTGTCCCAGTATAAAGTTTAACTCCTTGGCGTCGGCCGTTTGCAAATATGCAGTCTCTCGGCACCTGCTTCTTGGCCCTGAGAGGCCACGTATTTGTGTAAATTGCTGTCACTAGAGCTGTGCCGAGAGCTGCACGCTCCCAGAACAGATACTGTCTCCTAACTGAAAGCAGTGATCGGGAGTTTTCAGGTCACGTGACAGCCATGACAGCGGTCACATGATCTTAAGCCCATAAACCTCTTAAAGAGTTGGGAGGCACCAACGCAAAGAGGTTAAGAGGAGTTGCTAACTACACCAATTGTTTCTGTTACTGTATATTTATTTCTACTGGGCTATCGATGGAATGTTATCACTTTTGTTCCAATTACAAGGAATATAAACATCCCTTGTAATAGAAATAAGCATGACAGGTCCTCTTTATTGTAAGTTCTGGGGTTAAAAAGACCTCACATTTACACTTAAAAGCAAAAAATAAAATAAAAATGTAATTTTACATTTACATACAAAAAAAAAAAAAAAGTGCCCCTTAAGGCCGTTAGGCGAAAGTGACATCTGACGTCACTCCAACCCTCCAAAGACATAGAGTCAAGCGGGGGCCATCTTAATACTGCACCAGATCAGATTGTTTCTGCCTCCACTCTTGTAAGTAGGGGGATAGGATAGGGAAGCGGCAGGAGGGGGGCACCCCTCTCTCTGCCAATAAAAGTGACCCCGTGGTGAATCAGCTTCCTGGATCACTTTTATCAGAAACGCCAGCTGTGTAAAAAAAATACAGAGGTTATGGCAGAGGTTAGGGGCAGTGATTTTATTTATGCTATAAGTGCAACAATAAAAATGAAAAATTCCTTTAAATTTAGTGCCTGGGGGGTCCCCTTACTGTGCCCCTTAATATGCCTGTAAAGTGGTCAATCTGTAGCATGCATAAAACATGCTACAAAAAAAAGTGCTGTTAAAAAAATAAAGAAAAAAAAAATTCCTCCCCCAGTCCATACAAGGCCCTTCATTCCAAAATAAAAAAAAAAATAAAACGGTATAGGATCCCCCCCAAAATCCATACCAGACCCTTATCTGAGCATGCAGCCTGGCAGGTTAGGAAAGGGGAGGGGACGAGCAAGTGGCCCCCCCTTCTGAACCATACCAGGCCACATGCCCTCAACATGGGATGTGGGTGCTTTGGAGCAAAGTCGGCTCTGCCCCTTGACCCCAAAGCACCTTGTCCCCATGTTGATAGGGACAAGGGCCTCTTCCCAACAATCCTGGGCTGTGGTTGTCGGGGGTGGGTGATGGCTTATCAGAATCTGGAAGCCCCTTTAACAAAATGGGGACCCCAGATCCTGCCTTCCCATGTGAATGGATATCGGGTACCCCTACCTATTCAACAAAAAAGTGTCAAAAAGTAAGAACCACAAAAAAATCGTTTTTGACAAGTCCTTTATTAAAAATTAAAAAAGTAGTGTCGATCACACCACCTGAAAAATAGAAAAATTAAAGGCTCTCACCTCTTGGGGGTCTCCTGTCATATGCTTGCTCTGCGCTTTGACATTTCTTATATAGGCTTCATCACCCAGTGGCACTGCCCCCTTCTGATGTCATGCCCCCCACCCACAGACCCTGACAACCACAGTCCAGGGTTGTCGATAAGAGGCCCTTGTCCCCATGGGGACAAGGTGCTCTAGGGTGGGGGGCAGGGCCCCCATCCCCCATCTCAAAACGCCCACCCCCCCATGTTGAGGGCATGAGGCCTGGTATGGTTCAGGAGGGGGTACACTCACTCGTCCTCTTTCCTTTCCTGACCTGCCAGGCTGCATGCTCGGATAAGGGTCTAGTATGGAATTTGGGGACCTGCTTTTCTTTTTTTTTCTTTTTTTACCAGAGCTTTTTTTTTTCTACCTCAACTGTCATCCATTGACAGCTGATGACTCATCGGTTGTTAAGAAAACTGCAGCTGGATTTCTGGCCCTGCTCCTTAACAACCAGCTTACACTTACCCAATCAGGGTGCAGAATGCACTGTGCAGCGCTCAGTGCATTGCAGGGTGTTTGTCGGGGTGAACACCTTGCAAATTCAGGTGTTCGGCGAACAGGCAAATGTTCGGCTTGAACTCTTAGTCGGGCTGAACCGTTAGCCCATCTCTAGTGGGCAGCAAAGGTCCCTGCAGCCAGTGTCTGTGACAATATCCATTCACTTCCTTTTTTGGAAACACAAAAGGAAGTGAGAAGAAATCTCTTCAAAGTGAGGAAAAATTCCCTTTTGGACAGTTGTCATTGGAAAAGTTGTCCCCACCTGAAGATATTCCCTAACTTATTTTCCAAAGACAACTGAAAATATGGATTTACTTACTTTCTCTCCCAGTAGCAAACGTGACCAGAACAAACAGAGAAGTTGAATCTCCTTACCAGGTACACAGACAGCAATAAAACATGACAGATCTTCTAGCCCACAGGTGTTAAACTGGCGGCCCTCCAGCTGTTGCGGATCTACAAGTCCCATGAGGCTTGGCAAGGCTGACAGTTACAAGCATGACTCCCACAGGCAGAGGCATGATGGGACTTGTAGTTCTGCAACAGCTATTTGAAACCCCTGTTCTAGCCCCTCCTCGCTTTATCCAAAACTAAAACTAATGTTATTTTATATTTTCATTTACAATATTTTTCTTTGGAGTACTTTTTTAATAGTTAGTAGACAGTATGGCAAAAGATAACCATGCTCTATACAGCAAAAGGATTATAGATTCATTCATAGTAAAACATTAGAAGACACTTGACTTCAGAATTGGAAAGGAACTGTGAATATTTTCTAAGTGTGAAAACAAGATCAAGATGAAGAAAATGACTTGTAGAACGATAAAACATTTTACACAGAAAAGTGATGACATTATGACTTATTGAAATTGGATATTGTGTTCTCTGCCCTGCTTTTCATTGTTGAACTTTCCTCTCAGAGAAGTCTATCAACTTGATAATATGCTTTAAAAAACAAAGCTATAGTGAAAAATAACAATTTTAAATCCAGCAGGAGCAACACACCCATTAGTAGAGACATTAGAGTTTAGCAAGATTGCAATTATAATGGATTATTACTGTTGTATATCAGTGAGTATCAGTCAACCTCTCTTAGTAAAGGTTCTTTCAGGCAGGTGGCAAAGCTACTGCTCTCTGAAAAGTGGTCTGCAGTGGAACCTTTTTCAGGGGGTGGTATACCAAAAGCTGACAAGCATTTAAGAGGCACAATTGCTACGTCCTGATGCCTGTTTTTTTTTTGTTTTTTTTTTTCATCTTACTGTTTTTAATTGCTGTATGGCAATTTTCCATTGTGGAGCCACACTGCAACTGCTAAGTAAGCATTTGGCTTGCAGTTGTTGTACGGCCCTATTCATCTCAATGGGAAATTTAAAAGGCAGTCCACCTGTCACTGCAAAGTTAATGATACCACAGCCGCAAAGCAAACCATTGTGGCTGCAGCATATGTACTCCTCTTGTAGAATAGCCTGTTGTGTGATAGAATCACACATAGCCATGATGTGGAAAAGTTTTAACCATATTCGTTAAGTAGTTAAGAGTAGACACCATTGCAATACACAATATGCAAGCAAGGATGAGCATAAAATTCCAACAAACTTAATTTACTTTTTAACAAAAAAAGTTTGCTTTCATTTTTAAAGAGTATGTTTTATTAAAGTGGAACTAAAGTGAACAAACTAAAAATTGCTGTCAAGCAGGCTCTTTTTTGCAGAAGACATGCTATGGCCTTGTTTACATGGGTGCTGAGGCCTCTACACTGTGAATGGCAAGCAGATAAACACTGTTTGCATTCAGGGACACTTACACACACAGGAATGTCTGTTGCATTAGGATGAACAGCTTTGTCAATACAGCAGCTGCATCCAAATAAGCTTCAATGTGCTGCCTGCACCCAGCACCTGGAAAATGGCATATTCATGGTATATGGGCCCCAGCACCCATGTGAATGAGACCTGAGTCTCTTGTGCAATAAAACAAATGTGCCTGCCTGTTTGCAGTCTACTTCAGAACACAGCTTGTTGCCAAAATTAATAAGCTCCCGTGTGCATACGTGAGAGTTACATTATTCCCCTAATGCCAATAAAGATGATCAAAGACCCTGCACTCAGAAGAAGCTAAGGAGAAAATGTTAACGCAGATCCAGATCCCTGGATAGGAGGTAAATATTTGTAAGTTTAAAGATTAAAAATAGACTATAGTGATATTATAAGATGAAAAAGTGTCTACTTTTAAAATACAGCATTCAAGTCTAGCACTCAGATTATTCTTTAAAGTTGTTATCAGTCTAACCAAAGGGACGATGATGGGTCTGTGTTACATCAGATATATACTGTGCTGTCCTACTATCCCTTAGCTGACAGCCAGTTAACAAAACAGACAGAAATAGCGTTGTGTTTTATTCCAAAACTGAATTTACTTCCATCAATAGTTCTGTAAACTGCAAAACAATCAGAGAGACTTAGAATTACAATTATGTATTACATGTGACACTTTGCTAATAAGCACAACATTAAACATTACTATGCAGAAAGCTTATATTAAAATGATATATCAAACACACAACAGTGCAGTCCAAGTGTAAAATGAACTTTGGGAAATAATAAATAGACTTACAGGCATTTGTGTATCTAGGGGCAAATATGGAGATCTTCACTTGTCTGCATCAGAACTAAAATTGCTTCTGTATCTGAGGTAAAATCGTTATGTGGTAACCAAGGTGAAAACTTTATGTTGTTCAAAAAGAAACGTTATTAACAAAGGCAAGCCTTTCTGTTTCTTCCTGTGAGGAACTGAACTGCAATTGCAACAGGCAACCACCAGGTGTCCTCAAAATGAAAATCCTATAGACAATCCTCTAATAGACAGCACACTCCCCGCCTGGTATAAATATATACCACTACTATATAATCTATGAATTACTGTACTATTCCAACAGGTGACTCTATCTTTTGGACAAGAACAATCAAATCTGAGACAGGCATGAGATATACTTTAGCAATTCCTTGTTTAATGATCTTGACCTCTATTTTGCAAATTCTACCATCACTGCTGGAAATGGTCTTCGTGACAAGACCCATTGGCCAATCATTGCGCTTTGCTTGAGGGTCTTTCAACAACACAAGATCTCCTTCTTCAACATTTGGTTTCTCCTCTTTCCACTTTCTTCTAGTTTGGAGTGATGATAAATACTCTTGCCTCCAATATTTCCAAAAGGTGTCAGCAAGGTTCTGAACTTGCTTCCACTGACACTTGTAAAGATCTTTTAGGGTGAACTCACCAGGAGGAGTTGATATTGTACAAGTTTTTTGAGTAAAGAGTATTGCTGGCGAAAGAATTTCAGGTCTCTCAGGGTCTGTTGAAATGGAAACCAATGGTCTAGAGTTCATTATAGCTGTAACTTCAGCCATCAGGGTAGGAAGCACATCATGTGACAGTCGAATGTTTTTATTTTGCATCAACATTGAGTCTAGAATATGCCTAGCAATACCAATCATTCTCTCCCACACTCCTCCCATATGAGATGAGCGGGAAGCATTAAAGGTCCAAGTGCATCCCTGACCCAGTAGGTACTTTTGGATCTCGGGATCTTCTGAGTTAATTTGTAGTTCTTTGCAGGCTCCTACAAAGTTTGTCCCTTGGAATTGCATGATTGGTCCACGAAATGACAAAAATCTTCTCAAGGCATTAATAAAACTTGAAGATGACATGGATTCAATCACCTCCAAATTAACTGTTTTAGTATTTAAACAAGTGAACATTATAGCCCATTTCTTACTCTCGGCAGGGTGTCCTCTAGTATAACGAGACAATACATTCCAAGGCCCGAAAACATTGAGCCCTACATGTGAGAATGGAGGAGCTACAGTGGAAGCATCAGAAAAAACATGTACCTCCCTTCGTACTGTGGAAGACAGTGACACTGGGGAATAGGATCTGGGAATACTGAGATCTTCCAATTTAGTCAAATATTCTGTCCATGACATCCACTGAGCATCTCGATCTGGTGAGAGTGGGAAATCCCAGTCACATTGATCTACTGAGAGCTTCTTAACTAAGATTTTGCCTTGTATAGTGACTGGGGCTGCAAATCCAAGATCGTCATAAAGACTGTTTACTGTGGCCAGGATACTTCTTCGCGTGAAAGGCCTTACTTCTCTGGATACTTGAAAGGTAAAATTGTCAGTCTGTAGATTCCAACTCACTCCTAAGCTCCGTTGAAGTGACAGAGGGTCAACACCTAAAACAAGATCCTTTAGATCTTTAGCTCTGTCATCTGCTGGAAATGCTTCAATAACCAAACTTTTATTGGACGCCACTTTGTGTAGCTTTAGATTTGATTCTGCAAGCATCTCCCTGGCCCTTTGCAGAAGACTGACTGCTTCAGCTTCAGTAGGCAAGGAAGTGAGTCCATCATCTATGTAATCTATGTAAAAATTTCTTAAGATAAACTCTTTTACATCTTCACCATACTCACACTCTCCCTGCTTAGCTATTTGTCTTAGACCATAAATGGCTATGGCAGGAGAAAGGCTGTTTCCAAAGACATGCACTTTCATTCTGAACTCTGTAATTTCTTTGTTACAGTCGTTGTCTCGAAACCAAAGAAACCTTAAGAAGTTGTGATAATCTTCTCTAACTATGAAACAGTAAAACATACAGTATGCTGTACATCAGTAGAAATTGCAACTTGCTCTTTGCGGAAACGCAGAAGGACACCTAACAGTGTATTATTCAAATTGGGTCCACTGAGAAGTGTGTCATTCAATGAGATGCCTTGATACTGAGCACTTGAATCATAAACTACCCTGATCTGCTCTGGTTTATGAAGGTGATAGACGCCAAAGATTGGTAGGTACCAGCATTCCTCACCTGTTTCCAATGGTGGGGCAGGTTCTGCTTGGTCATTGTCAAAGATCTTCTGCATAAACCTCACAAAATGTTCTTTTAAGTCAGGTTTTTTTTTTCAAGAGAACGTTGTAGAGCAAGGAATCTTTTTTGTGCTGGCTTTATATTGTTTGGCAGTCTAGGACGGGGCCATCAAAATCGTAGGGGTGCTACCCAGTAATTTTCTTCATCAACAAACATCTCTTTTTCAACTATATCAAGGAACATTCTATCTTCAATAGACATAGCAGATTTTTCATCATTTAAAGTTCTAACAAACACGTTATCACCTAAACTGTCTACACTGTTAGTTGCAGTTCCTAAATAGCATAGTGAGAGGGTGCGTGGCTGTTGTTTGCTAGCAACAAAAATATCTTTAACCTGCATATAGCTAGTGCAAGGGCTGAATAGAGAAGTGCGTCCACTAGGCAGCACATTTGTCTTAAAAGAGTTCACAGCTACAGATCTGTGAATTCCTCTTAAGCAAATTTCCCCAAATATAACCCAACCTAAATCTAAACATTGTGCATAAGGTGTGTTATGGGGCCCATTAATCTGCTTACGTACCTTGTGCACCCTAGGGATATCCCTTCCTAGCAAAATAAAAATTTGGGCATTAGGGTCAAGTTCTGGGATCTTGTCTTTTAAGGATTTCAGATGAGAGAAATGCTATGTAACCTCAGGTGTTTGAATTTCTGACCTGTCATCAGGTATCATGTCACATTCAATAAGTGTGGGAAGTTCTATGTGTATTTGCCTATCAATAGACTGAACAGTGAAGTTGGACGCCCTATGCCCTGTTTTTTCCATAATGCCTGAGCATGTTTTTAGAGTGTAGGAAAGTGTTTCACCACTAATGTTAAACATATCAAAGAACTCTGATTTGGCTAATGACCGATTACTTTGATCATCTAACACTGTATACATTTTCACTGCACACTCAGGTTTGTTAGAGGGATACACAGTCACTAAACAAACCTTGGAACATGATCTGGGCCTTGTCCCTTGTGCGCATAACTCTGTACTCTTGGATACAATAGTGGATGGGGTAGCTTCAGCTTTCTCCACGCCTTGCTCTTTTCCAGTTATAAGAGTCTCTGCTGCCCAGGGGGCTGGACCTGGATGCAATGCTGAGATATGCTGGTCACTGTTACATTCTCTGCATATTATGTTAGCTTTGCAATCTTTAGCAAAATGTTTGGTTGACGCACAGCATCTAAAGCAGATACCATTTTCTTTCAGGTAAGCTTTACGTTCATCAATGTGCTTGCTTCTGAACCCACGGCACTTTGACAGTGGGTGTGGTTTATTATGAATTGGACATGGACTGTCCGGTTCCATGGATTTCTTTTCATGGCTGCTTACTTGTGGAGTCGAATTAGTGGATGACACCTCCGTCTTTCTGACTGACACTGATGGTCTGTTGCCGTACCTTGCTCCTGTCTTCTCTGTATTTGCTGTAATTTGGTTGCTGCATGTTGAGAATATGAAGCTCGGATCATTTCTAGTCTTGGCTTGGTTGACAATAAATCCGGTGAAGAAACTGAATGGCGGGAAAGAGACATGATGATCTTCTTTATACTTGGAGCCTTGGGAAATCCACTTTTCTTGCAGACTATATGGGAGCTTTTCAATTATTGGTTTAATCCAGCAAGTAGCCTCCAGACTTTGCTGCATCTACTTCCAACAACAGGTCACCAAGTTCTCTTAACTTTAGATTGTCTTTGTTAGAGATTCTGGGGAAATTTTCTAGTTTCTTTAACAGAGCATTTTCAGTGACTTCAGGGCTGACATAACAGTCTTCTAATCTCTGCCATACCATTTTAACTCCAGCAATTGGATTTTTAACATGCACTGATCTGATTCCTTTGGCCTGTTGAGATGACTCTGGCCCAAGCCACTTTGTCAGCAAATCAAGCTCTTCTCTGGATGTAAGATTGAGATCTCTGGTTATGCCCTGGAATGTTGTCTTCCATGCCCAATAGTTCTCTGGGTGATCATCAAATGTTAGCAGCCCTGTACTCACTAATTCTCGACGAATAAGGTGCTTTGCTAGATCAGTGATCTCTGAAGTTCCTAATGTGCCATCTCTAAAAGAGGATGGACGATAATCCATGGTATGGGATGTATGTTGTATATTTGCATAATCTCTGCTTTCTTGGATGCGCACCCTTGGTGTTGGGACATTGTCAGTATATGTAAGCAATTCAGGCACATTTGGAGTGGATTGAAGCTTTGGAGTTGTGCTGGAGATAGGAACAAACTCTGTTATATTTTGTTCCAGAGCATGATTGTGAACATACTCATAAGTCCTTTGTACTGGATCATGAGTAACTATCTCTGCAAACTCTTGAAGCGAGTCGTCTTCTAAAACAGCTGCAGCTTCATATACTGCAGCTTCTGTGGATGCTGCTACTGCTGCCCTTTGACTCTGTAGCACATGCATATTAGCTTCCAACACTGCTTCCTGCTTTATCAACTCTGCTTTCTGCTTCATCATCTTTGCCTCTTTTTCTGTATAAGAGACTTCTGCTTGCGCTACTTCTGCCTTTCCTCTTGCTCTGAGCGCTGCAGAACTCACTGACGATCTGCTGGAGCACACAGAATCTCTGGAGCCGGAAACCTGAGATCTGGTCTTCAAGGTTAAAGGAGTAATTTTAATACTCTTATCTGAATTCATGGTGATAAATTTAAAGTGGATGCCTTAACTTTAAATGTAGCTGTTTTGACTTTGCCTGTTATATGTATGCCTTTTACTGTGCTGTCCTACTATCCCTTAGCTGACAGCCAGTTAACAAAACAGACAGAAATAGCGTTGTGTTTTATTCCAAAACTGAATTTACTTCTATCAATAGTTATGTAAACTGCAATTCAATCAGAGAGACTTAGAATTACAATATGTGTTACATGTGACACTTTGCTAATAAGCATAACATTAAACATTACTATGCAGAAAGCTTATATTAAAATGATATATCAAACACACAACAGTGCAGTCCAAGTGTAAAATGAACTTTGGGAAATAATAAATAGACTTACAGGCATTTGTGTATCTAGGGGCAAATATGGAGATCTTCACTTGTCTGCATCAGAACTAAAATGGCTTCTGTATCTGAGGTAAAATCGTTATGTGGTAACCAAGGTGAAAACTTTATGTTGCTCAAAAAGAAACTTTATTAACAAAGGCAAGCCTTTCTGTTTCTTCCTGTGAGGAACTGAACTGCAATTGCAACAGGCAACCACCAGGTGTCCACAAAATGAAAATCCTATAGACAATCCTATAATAGACAGCACATATATATATATATATATATATATATATATATATATATATATATATATATATATATATATATATATATATGTGTGTGTGTGTGTGTGTGTGTGTATATATATATATATATATATATATATATAATATGGATATATATATACATACACACACACACACACACACACACACACAACTGCTCAAAAAAATGAAAGGAACACTTTAAAAAACACTTTAGATCTCAATGGGGAAAAATATCATGCTGGATAGCTATACTGACATGGACTGGGTAATGTGTTAGAAATGAGAGAATACCACATTGTTTTAAGGAAATTTAAATTATCAACCTAGAGAGGGCTGAAATCAAAGGCAACCCAAGAATCATAGTGAAAAAAATGTTGCCGCGGGCCAGTCCATTCTGCTTAAATGTCATTGCAGCAACTCAGAACGGTACCCAGTAGTTTTTATGGCCCCCACGTGCTGGTATGAGTGCCTGACAATGTCGGGGCATGCTCCTTTTGAGGCAATGGATGGTGTCCTGGGGTACATTGTTGTTGTGCATCAGCAAGAACACAGGACCCACTGCACCAGCCTAGAGTCTGACACTGGGTCCAAAGATTGCATCCCAATACCTAATGGCAGTCAGGGTGCCATTGTCTAGCCTGTAGAAGTCTGTGTGTCCCTCCATGGATTTGCCTCCCCAGACAATCACCAACCCACTACCAAACCGGTCATGCCGAACAATGTTACAGGCAGCATAATGTTCTTCATGGCTTCTCCAGACCCTTTCACGTCTGTCACATGTGCTCAGGGTGAACCTGTTCTCATTTGTGAAAAGCACAGGGTGCCAGTGGCAGACCTGACAATTCTGGTGTTCAATGGCAAATGCCAATCGAGCTCCATGGTGCTGGGCAGTGAGCACAGGCCCACTAGAGGTAGTTGGGCCCTCAGGCCACCCTCATGAAGTCTATTTCTGAGACATTCACACCTGTGGCTGTAATGTTCTGGTACCTTTGGGTACCCTAATTACTCTTTCATAAGTGTATGCGCCCCACCATTCTCTTTTGGTAAGGTGCGCATACACCTTTAAGACTGATGCTGTCATCACTGAGCGCCGGACTGGATGGCTATTTAGATCGCCGGCTCTCACTCACATGTGTTCGTTCAAACTGCTTTGTGCCTTGATGCTAACCTGTCTTGAAGCTCACATGCTTGCAAGCATACCTCGCTGTCGGAACCATGCTGCGCTGATCCCTGTATCCCGCTACCGGATCATCTGCTCTTGCCGAACCTCTCCTCTGCTACTCTGCTATTAGTGATAAGTACCCCACAGGGGAAACCTCTATAACCTTTATACTAAAGCTTACACTATCTAGCTCTGCATACTAAGGACTATTACTACATCTGCATTATCTAAGATTGCTAGCTCTTGAGCCTACTACCACCTGTTCTTGCACTGGGTTGATCTCTCTTGTATGTCCACCTGCTACTCTGTCATCTACTACCATACATGATTGCTAAACCTATCTGCATCCCATCTGCTACTATCTTACTTTCAAGAACATTTCCTTTCAAGTGTCTGTCATCTACCATCTCTACCCAACCTGTCTCTTCAGCCTATCATCACTGTGTTACTATACACATAAGTCACTCTAGGAAACATCTTATTGAGTGTGTGTATTTACTTGCTGAATTGAGATCATCCACACATGATGAGTCATTGAGAGTTGGGAATGGTGTCTCAGCGTTTCTCTACATGACTACTGAAGTGGAATATTTCTGCAGCTGAAAATCCACATCATACGTAAAACGCAGGAGCGTTACAGTGGCCTGTTGAAGGTCATGTTGTAGGGCTCTGGCAGTGCTCATCCTGTTTCCCCTTGCATAAAGGAGCAGATACTGGTCTTGCTGATGGGTTAAGGACCTTCTTTGGCCCTGTCCACATTTCCTAGAGTAACTGCCTGTCTCCTGGAATCTCCTCAATGCTCTTGAGACTGTGGTGGGAGACACATCAAACCTTCTGGCAATGGCACATATTGATGTGCCATCCTAGAGGAGTTGGAATGCCTGTGAAACCTCTATAGGGTCCAGGTATCGCATCATGCTAACAGTAGTGACACTGACCCTAGTCAAATGCAAAACTAGTGAAAAACAGTCAGAAAAGATGAGTAGTCCCACAGCTGTCATCATGGTACCTGAACCAATCACAGCCCCCTGTATCATGTTACATGTAATAGATGTGGGCTAATCACAGCACACAATAGTAATCATATCTGTTATGAGTATAACCCATTCCTGTCAGCATCAAAACATTGCTGATAATCACTGTAACAGCCAAAAAAGTGGAAAAAATGCCACACTTAATTACTCTGAGGATAATTTGTAAAAAAAAAAAAAAATAGAAAAAAAAAATAAAATTTGATAAAAAAAATAAAATGTAAATATTTTTTATTCATTTTTTTTTTCTATTTACATACTGTCATTAGTCAGTATCCCTGAACACAGCCAAACTAGTCATTTGACGACACTGTACTGAACTGGTGACAGTATGTAAAAATAAATTGTTGTTAATTTTAACTTCAAATTTCAAAACTCACCATGCCTCTTACTAAATACCTCAGACTGTCCACCTTCAAAAAGGGGGTGTATTTCGACTTATGTGGATCCTTTTTTTTTTTTTTTACTAAAGACAAGTAGCAGAAAATTTTTTGCCTTAGATATATGCTGAAATTTAATTCTATTGGATATGTTTAACAAAAATTAGAAAATATTGTTTTTTTCATTTATATAGAAAAACATTAAAAAACAGTGTTGCCTAACCATCTAATTACTAGTTAAAGTAGCCAAGTGCTAGGCATAAGCATCCACCATCAAGACCTCTGGGGAAGATTGATTAGTGCCTAGAGTCTAGACTCTCTGCCTTGGGTAATCCAAAATCATCTGCCAGGGTGACCTGCTCGTGTACCTATACTGCTGCTCATGTAAACCTCTCTACTGTTATAGCTACTGGTCTCTAAGCCTGACCCCTAACCGTAACAGAAAAATCTATCCCAAACATGGAGGCTGCTATAGCAAATGATGTAACTCCTTTCAGGCAACAAATTACAAAGCAATGAAAGTTTAATGTTACCTACCAAGAAAATTTTTCTGAACTGTTAAATGTGGTGAAAGGGCAACAGGAGGAAATCCATGCTCTGCAGAGACAATTGCTGGACACATATGCCTCTACCACTCAAGTTCAATGGAGACTGCCACCCTTACAGAAGTTTCCATAATCAATGTCGCATATACTGTATTTCCAAGTGCAACCCAGAAATAAGTTATTGTTATCAATCTCCTGACTAAGGAAGTCCTAGCCCGGGCCACCTCTTATATAGAACAAGACAGTGCACCTCTGAATAATTTTGAGACTTTTGTGACCATGATGAATTACATTTTTGATAATCCCTACTGCAGAAGCAAAGTTGCATAGTTTGCGACAAAGTAGATGCACTGTTGCTGAGTACATAGCTGAATTCTTTGGTTGGATCTCGGATACCACTTGGAACTCAGCAGAGCAAAAAAGTCAGTTCCGCCAAGGGCTCTTTGGACTCCTAATGATCTCAATACTTACATCCAATTATATATCCAAATTGATCAGAGACTTACATAAAGGAGGAAGGAGAGACTGGGAATGTTTGGAAATATTGGTAGCATATGCTTTTCTGCTAATTAGTTCATTCAGAAGGTTTTCAAAACTTTCTCTGAATTCTGAAACTCCCAAACCTTTGCAGGTTGACGCTATTTAAAAATCCATTTCTACTCAGAGACAGAAAGAAGACATTCAGAGAAGTCTATAGTATGGGGACCATGGGCATTACACTGTTATTAATCGCAACGAGGTTGAGAGAACAATTGCTGCAACTGATGTTAGAGTGCCTGAACAAATAAACTCCATTACCCAGTCTGTCTCCCAATTGATTTATGAAGAAAATCAGTTAATCCTCTACTCACTTTGTTATCCCAAATAAACGCATCACTGAGGGCCATGAAACTCTGTCTTTTCTAAGCAGGACTCTGGATCCCAGGGGGGACTTTATGGACATTGAATTTACACAAAGCAATAATATTCAAATGAGAATAAACCAGCTCCTACTGATATGGAGAGAGTTGATGATTCACTTTTATCTTCAGGGCCTGTTACCAATGAAATGGTTCCTCTAGAAATCCAATTTGAGGCTGACCATTGTAAGACTATCAGCTTTTCTGTCATCCTGGGCGCTCCCTGACTTTCTACCCATAATCCCTCCATTAACTGGGGAGCACAGACTAAAAATGTCAAGTCCCCCCATTGTAATGAACATTGTAGACAACCTCCTCAAGCAAATTCCCCATCAATCAAGCAATCACAAGATGATGTGGTAACTACTCAGTCATTTGACAACCTCCCTCAACAATACCATGAGTTCTGGAACATCTGTGATAAAAAGAATGCCGATCAGTTACCTCCTCATCATCCATACGATTGTACCATAGAACTGCTCATAGTGACAGAAACAACTTTTAGTGGCATTTTCAATCTGTCAGAACTTGAATTAAAGGGGCTTAGAGAATGGCTTTCAGAGAATTTAAAGAAGGGCTTTATAAAACATGCAATGTCTTCTTCAGGGTCAGCCATGTTCTTTGTTGAAAAAAAGGACTCCACCTTGCATCCATGCTTTATTTACAGGGATTTGAATAAAGTCCCAATTAAAAATGGCTATCTACTTCTTTATTCTCTGAAATAAAGGAAAGTCTTTGTTCTGTTGAAGTCTTTACCAAATTACATTATACATTCACATATAGCCTGGAACGCATTAATTCTGGAGACTAATGCAAAACTATTTTTAGAACCAGATATTTTAAATCTTTGGTTATGTGTTTTGGCCTTTGCAACACTCCTGCAACCTTTTTAACACCTCATCAATTATTTTTTGCCAGATATGTTGGACCAGTTTGTAAATGTATATCTATATGATATTCTTTTCTTTTCTGATAACCGGGAAGAGCATTGCAAGCATATTTTCACTGTTGTTTAAAGATTAAGGAAGAATCAACTTTACATCAAGCTGAAGAAATATGAGTTTGATTGAACCCAGATCAAGTTCTTGGAATACATTATTTCTCCAGATGGAGAGAGCATGGATCCCCAGAAGATCAAAGCTGTGGTGGATTGGCCTGCTCCTAGAAACATTGAGGAAATACAGAAATTTGTTGGATTTGCCAATCTTTACAGAAGATTTATAAGGAATTTCTCCAAGGTAATTGCACAGCCGACAAAGAAAGGGATACCATTTTTTGGTCATCTGAGACACAGGCTGCCTTTAGTAAACAAATGACTCTTTTTACTTCTGCACCAATACTTGTACATCTGATCCTGAACTACCCTTTATCATGGAAGAGGATGCTTCAGATTTTACTGTGAGAGCTATCCTTTCTTAGAGAATTAGACTAAAAGATGCAGCTTCAGCCCTGTGTTTATTTCTCTTGGTTAATGTCCTCAGCTGAAAAGAATTATGACCCTGGAAATAAGGAATTGCTGGCAATTAAGGAAACATTTTTCTGAGTGGAGATATCTGCTGGAAGGCGCTAAGCATCAGGTAACTGTTCTCACTGATCATAAAATGTAGAATTCATTCATTCTGCCAAGAGATGATCTTCTAGACAAACATGTTGGATCCTATTATTTTCTAGGTTCGATTTTCAATATCAACCTAGGCCAAGGAATGGTAAGACTAATGCCCCATTGAGGATGTTGTTTGGGCTTCAGGAAAGCAGCTCTGAATGTATAATTCTACTTTAAAAGAACTTTCTAGGGGCCATGAGCTCCAAGACATTCTTGAGTCTCTTCAAAGAGGGGTTTGAGAATGACCCACTTCTCAATCATCTTTCTAAGGACATTAACCTCAAATAAAGAATAACTTCTCGACTAAAGCACATCTTTTCTATGTATCTGAATCAGTTTGGATAGAAGCTCACAAGTTGGTGCATTACTCTATACTTGCTGGGAATTTTGGGGTTGTTAAGATAGAAGAACTTTTATCATTTTTCCTTTGGTGGCCTGGTTACAAGCTTTCAAGAGCTATGTGACCTGTGCAGGCAATTAGAAGCCCAGATCTTCTCCTTAGGATAACCTCCATCAACTCATGTTTCACCAAGACCCTGGGGGTCAGTTTCTTGCACCCCAAATAATGTAAGGTAGTGTGGGCAAGCCTTTCCCCTCTGGGTCTAGTCTTGGCAATAGTGAGGCAATTTTAACAGATGGGCGTCAGTAATTTTTAATGCAAGAAATCGAGTTTATTAACTCTCACTAAGCACTCCTTAGAAAAAGGGACATCCATGGAATGGGCAAACTTCAGATGAAGTGAAAAAAGTACTTTCAGTATTCTGTGAAATCAGCTCTTGACTGCAAGACAATAATTGGTCAGGTACAGTTACAGACTCCTTGGGGAGAGGCCAACACACTGTCATATACAATGCAATCAGAGTGGCTCTGTGCCTTGTGATAACAAGTGTAAAAGCAAAATGTAAACAACGTTTTATCTTCTACCTCTGCAACTAATCATGTCTACCCAACAACCTGCCACAAGCAACAATTATGCCAGAACCAGACTGTCCACAATGCCCACCCACAGGCACTGGGGGGGGGACCAAGGAGAGCACAGCCACTATTATCTACAGAGGATTGATGTGGTCTCAAGAGGACAGTGGGATGAATATTCAGTATATGGCATTAATTCAATGCTGATCTCTTTCTGACAACAAGGTTTTGTTGGAACTTGGAACCTGTTGACATTGACCTGGCATTGCCACTTCATTCAGGGTAGGAGGTGTTCATTTCCACACTAGATAAGTTAAAGTTCTTTATAATAGCAGTTAGATCATCGGTGGTTGGAATATATGTTCTGCTACTTGTCAGGTGAAATCTATAACCCCCACCTGACTGGGATAACCACATCATGCAGAGCATGTGTAAGGGATGCAAGTGTTTATTTACATATATATGGGCATAGGGAGATTTGGACTCTATGAAAGCCCATAACCATGTTTTATTTTCCCTTGTTTATAATATCTTGTTTTTTGCTTGCAAAAGTGGATTCTGCAAAAAAAATCACGTAGCAGAGGGAAACTGTAGAGTTCTATGTACTTCATCTATTTAATAGTATCAGAAACAGGTCTGCCAAGCACAGTGTGAAATATTCCTTGTACAGTAGTAGTGCCACCATAATGTTTGAATGTATGTGTGTGTTGGTTGCTGTCTGTGTTCTTGCTGATTAAAATCACTCCTCTATTTGTCACAGAGATCACTTTCATCTCGACAAAAAATGAGATTCAAAATATTACAGCTGTTACCAGTGCATATATAGTGAGAGAAAATCTCCCAATGGGGAATAAATATAAATATACCTGTATATATTTTAATGCCCTTTTGGTGTCATGTTAATTTTGTGAATGTCTTTCATGTAATTGAACATTGCCTCAATGTCCTTCTTGGTGAACAGTAGAGCAAACTAAAAATAAACTAAATGTAAAGGAACTAAATATAAAGGACCCTGCAAACTCTGTATCTTCAAACTCATTCCCATAGTCTCTTTCAGGAAAAGTGCAGGGTCCTTAGGCTCCAGGGATTGGGCTGGAGAAGAGACTACTGAGTCATGTCATCCTGGCGCCAAATTGGATAATCATGTGAGCAGGGTTGCCAAACATCCATATATTTATGGACAGTCAGTAAACTTCCTGCCAAATTTTAGCTATCCATTGAGTCCAGATCTGAATTGTATGTGTCAGCTTGGCTGGTTGAGGTTACCCCTATAAAGTACTAATTTTCACTTTAGGATAAGACACTCACAGCCACAAGATAATTTAAGGGTTTATTTCATACATCTGAGTTTCTTTTTAAATACCCTGTAGTTCTTTACATAAAGGTCAGGACCCTGCAGTGTGATGCCCTCTCTCCCACCTATTGCTCCTGTAAAAATGAATTTCGTACCATTGTTGAAAATTATCAATATACAATTATTTTCTATAGTTGTATGTTGTCCTCCAGGAAATGTTTAAGCTATTTGCAATTTTTTTTGAAGGACCCTTTAGCACATGAAATGGGGGCTTTCCAGAACAAGACTTCTGATACCTAAACAAACTGTGTATCATGTTATATCATGCCGTCATAACAGCAGCATTATTTGGTGAGTCACCAATTAAATACTTTGTCAAGATTGAAACTACTGCTTTGAAAATGTTTAAAATGATCAGAAATGTTGAAAGATGGACAACCATTCTCAGCGTGTTTATAACTGTATTTATTTTTTGTTTATTTAGTTATTGTTCTAAAGTGGATGTTATTTACATTTTTTACATGCTAAGTGCATGCACAGAGAGATAATATGAATTGACAGTGACAAGGATGTTAATGCAGGGATAATTAAATCCAGCAAAACTTCCAAACTTTTCTAAAAATAAATAATCAATTTCAGGAGTTGTTCCTGAAAATATGAGGATGCTGGTAACTTTAGAGTTAAAAAATAATATTGCAGCTAAATACATAAAAATATACTCATAAGCATTTTTATGTAGCCTGCTAATCATAAAAATTGGTAAGTGGCACCTATCACTGAGTGGGCAATCTCTAGTGATGTAGTGCTTATCCCTATAGAAGTCACTTGATATGATTGGTTCTCTGCTCTGTCACAACTCTGTAAACTGCTCTGTCTCCTCCAACATACCTTGTTAAAAAATGTAAAGGCTGCATTCACTAACTTAAATATTAGTATACTACCACACTATATTACACACAGGATATAGGCCACAGGCTGCTTGATGCTAGATAAAGTAAGTGTATTATTGCAGAGCAAGCTAAATGCAATGCACAGTACAATAAACAAGGGAATTAATATATTTGCATACGTTAGATTAACTGATGGCAATTAACTTAAACAGCAATAAGGCTAAACCCAATTAAATTGATATGCACAGCATTAACAAGAACAGGATAAACCGTGAAAAGCATAAATGGCACAAACAAAGTCTTACTCTAACTCTCAGCAATAACCAGTCAACAGTGTCCCTGAGTGCACCCTGCAAATACACCCTTAAGAGTGGGTGGGTGTATACATTCCTGAGAGGGGTACCCCTGGAGATAGTTGTAAAGTACCTCGCAAATGATTAGCAAATTTTCCACATGGAAGAAAAATATATTTAAAAAAAAACATTTTTTATTTTTCCCAAATATATTGGAAATATATTTGAAATGCTACAATTTTGGCCATATTTAATATATTTCTAAAAAAAATTCCCAAATATATTGGAAATATATTTGAAATGCTACAATTTTGGCCATATTCAATATATTTCAAAATATTTTTTCCCTAAATATATTGGAAATACATTTTTCTTCCATGTGGGTAAGCTGGCTAACTGAAGGGCCTGTATGGTATTGCACATGGTACTTTCTTGTTATAACTGTATGCAGTGGATGACTCTAGGGCTGTTAAGTAATGGGCATTAAACTGTAAGACAGTGATGGGATGAGCACAGTTTATTACGTTTACCACTCCTGGTACACAATAAGTCCGGTCCAGAACACTTGGTGGTCTATTGGTCTTAGGAATCCAGTCCCACAGTGGCTCAGCACTCACAAATAGGTCCTCACAAGTCTCAGACCCCAGCACTCAGGCTCGAGAGGATGTTCCTTTGCTGTTGATGCACACAGAAATGGTCCCTCTAGCTCTTTGTCATGCAGAACATAGCAATGGCACTCCAGTTTCAACACAGTCTGAGTCTCCCTGGTACCATGCACAGATATTACAGAAACAGGTGTTTGCTTCACAGGAGCGGAATTTTATTGCATCCTCCAGGCCCTGATTATGGATATTTCTAGAGGTATTTGTCTTGGAGCAGCTATTTCCACTTTTCTTTATTTACACTAATGCAGTAGTTATAGCCTAAAAACATTGTTGTAGAAATGAGATTATGCACACAAAGATGTTGACATTAACTCTAAGGGTGGGGAACTTTACATAAAGCAACACCAAAGGATGCTAGGCAAATATATAATAGTATAATTCTATAAATCTGTTTGTCTAGACTAGCCATTTTCAACCATAGTAATGTGGCACCTTAGGGTACCTTCTGTGTTCTTCAGAGGTGTCTTGTCAAAATGCTTAAAAATTGCCCCATTGCCTTTTGTCACACAAAGTCACAGGTTTTTACTGTGCAGCATTACAACTGGCTGCCAGTGTTCTAATTAAGGATAGATTGATATGTTTTTTTCAGGGCCGATACCAATACCAATATTTTGGTCACAACGTATCGGTATCGGCCGATATGGGCCGATATTTTGTACATTTAAAGTGTTATAAAATAAAGACAATTTTTGACACATATCTGTACTGAACATGTTAATTTTTGTTTAATTCTTAATGGCTGGCTTGCTGGCACCCTGTGGTGGGTGGCTGGCTTGCTGGCACCCTGTGGTGGATGGCTGGCTGGCTGGCACCCTGTGGTGGATGGCTGGCTGGCTGGCTGGCACCCTATGGTGGGTGGCTGGCTGTCTGGCACCCTGTGGTGGGTGGCTGGCTGACTGGCACCCTGTGATATGTGGGTGGCTGGCACAGGGGCTGTGGGTGGCTCTGGCTGGTACAGGGCCTTTGGGCGGCTGGCTGGTACAGTGCCTGTGGCTGGCTGGTACAAGGCCTGTGGGTGGCTGGCTGGCTGACACCCTGTCTGTGGGTGGGTGGCTGGCTGGCTGGCACCTTGTGGTGGGTGGGTGGCTGGCACAGGGGCTGTGGGTGGCTGGCTGGTACAGGGCCTGTGGGTGGCTGGCAGGTACAGGACCTGTAGGTGGCTGGCTGGCACAGGGCCTGTGGGTGGGTGGCTGGCTGGTACAGGGCCTGTGGATGAGGGTGGCTAGCTGGCCCTGGGCTACTGTGGGTGGGTGTATGGCTGTGATACACTCCCACGAGACTAGTCCCGACTCCAGAGGAAGCTGTCCAGTGCGAGGGAGATGGCCTAAGAAGGCAGAATGACGTCACAAAAATATCAGCCAGAGACGGGACCGATACTGATATATCGGGGAAAGTGCATATCGGCTTTGCCGATCATAAGTCTATCCCTAGTTCTAACAACCGATTACATCATCAATTGATAAGGAAGGCATTTTGTGTTCCTTGCTTGCCCCTATCCTGTCTCTCTCCCTCAACACTGGGGTCAAATCAGCTGAGTGAGGGAGAGACACAGAGGGAGAAAAGAAACACATGAATGCTAATCAGTACCAGTGTGCAAAGGTGTATTTGCTTTGTAAGAATAAATCACCTCTAATGCTGGATGTCCTACATCTGTCGATGTTGCTGCATTATGTAAAACTGTTTAGGTTTTAATTTTTTCGAATCTCGAGATTGTGCAGGATTTTAAAAGGCACCGTGAGTAAAAAAAAGGTTGTGAAACACTGCTCTAGACCAGATTATCAGTTATGCAATTTATTTTACCTGTTTGGAAACATATTTTTTGGGGGGGGGGTCTCTCTAAACTGATGGGGATTTATGCTGATGGTTAAGTCCAAAAATAGGTAAGGTTTTCTAGTTCTTTATTACACAGCTAAAATAATTAGCATGTTTGGTTCTACTATAGTGGCTTGTTCTCAACTGAGCAGTTAAGCTCAGTGGTATGCCATATGATGATAACCATGCCTGCTTCCTTCAATTCCATGCAGTTGCATGCTGTGTGTTTTCATACGATGCTCCAAATCTGCTACATGCAGGAGTGCAATAGTAAGCGTGCTCTTTTAAACACCTTTACCACACTTGGTAACTGTCTTATTGGTCTGTAGGTTCCACTGCTCATTTGTGAGGGAACCTTTAGTGCTGTTGTCTGGAAAGGTAAAAAGAACAGATCCAGAAATAGCACTGTAGTTTTTTACCCTATAGCTACATTTAGCTCTAAAGCTAAATTCTCCATTTTTCTGGGAATCCTCTGTAATGTAAATAGAAATAGGTAAATCAGTTTGTGAGATCTTTTTTTTTTTTTTGTCAAACCACAAATCAATAATTTTCAATAATCCCATGTTTGTTAGTGCACACTTTGCCCATTTGTAAAAAAAAAACCCTGACAGTTTTGATTCAATGCAATTCTGCATGCACATTAAAAAAAAAAATAATTTTCTGAGACAGTTAAGACTGCATTTACCAATTTAAACTAAATCTCAGATCAAGTTATTCACCTCTAAATATAAACTAACTTTTATTAAACTGTCAATCATTTTGTAATATCCAAAACTGAAGTTTCAGCCTTAGATACCTTAACTAAAACTCAAATAAGTTATGCATGTTAAATGGTGCATAGTATTATTAAAAAGCATTCACCCTTCTTTAAATCACCCTGTACTCTTCGGCCAACTGTTTAGAGCAAACGTCTATTAGTGAGAATGCTAAAGAAGACTATAGAACTATTAGGAACACATTTCTAACATCTAGTGAATTCATTTAGCGAGCCAGCACTGAATTACTTCCAGCTGCTTTGGGGATATATCTCTTGAGGGTTTCACTGTACAGATGATACTCCAAGAGGAACACATGAGCTGCTGTAATTGATAACAGATTGGCATTTTGTAAATTGGAACAAAATGCTTTTGTGGGTAATGTAACAAGAGCCGCCATACGTTTTGTGGTTGGTGTGAGTTCTATACGACTGGAAGGTTGCCATCTAAATACATGTCATACAACTGCACTGCATTTTGTCCAGAGTAATATATCAAATTGATAGGACTATATATGGCAACCATATATTTTATTTTTCACACAAAATCACTACTGCTTTTAACACAGGAGATGATTACTTAATAATGGCAAATAATATGGCTTCCTTCCTTTGTCTAAAAATAATCATTTTTGCTGCTAGTATTCTGTGATGGAAATAAATTAGTGAGAATAATATCAACAAAACTAAAAGTGTATGTCCAGTTAAAAGTTTTTTTTTTTTTAGTTTTGGATATCATCTGGTATTTTCACTTACTTTCTGTCCCGATGATAACAGTTTTACCAGACAGGAAGTGAGGGAAAATCAGGAACAGGAATTGAAAGTACATTTCTCTAATGGAGCCATGGATAATAGTAAAAAACAGAAGTAGTTTCAATCCGTATCCACGCTATCCAAAAAAAAAGTTATCAGGACATACACTTGAACTATATATACCATGGAGCCCAGGCAAAATTTTTATATTGAGCTCTTGTTATTTAGAGGCAGTAAAAAGGCACACCCTCTACCATTGCTGATTGTTCTATAATGTAGTAAAATACTTTATGTATTTTAGTTCTGTCCTTTTTGGTCTACAAAAGTTGCATAAGCATTTGTAGAAGCATGAATTTACCATATGGGTTTAGCATACAGTTAAGCAGCCTTTTTACACAATGTAATTCAGTTAACAGAATGCTCATACATTATAAATGTTGTTGCAAATCTTGATACACCTAATATATGAAGACGAAACAGCCTTCATTTTCAAGGACAATGCCAATTTTACAGTGGTATCCTATTCCACTAACGAAATAAAAAAATGGTAACCTGCCAACAGTACAGAATAGGTCACTTTTCTATTTAGAGCACTAAAAAGGCAAGTGGAGAAATATTGTGCTTCAGTGTTCATGGTGGACACAGACTACATAGATCCCCAGGACATATAAGAAATCTGGAATTTGCTGGTCTCCTACAGTAGGCTGTGTTGCTGTGGTTTTGCCCACATGTGTTTTCACTTTCTGCCTTGTTCCCCCCCACCTCTCACCTTTCCCTATCTATCCCCTTTTTTTAGCCTCTTTTCTACTGACATAAGCACCAAAACAAAATGATTTAATCTTTCTATGACTTTATAACTAAATATAGTCTGCCATACCATACCTGCTCAAAAGGTAAGCATCCTGTCTGTGATGTTTTTCAAATACATATAGCAGTAAAAGGGAGGCTTTATTAATTCAAGCTAAATGGTTTCTCTCAGGGCCTAACTATATTTACTTCACCCAAACATAGAATGTCACCATTTAAGTATTATGGTTTCTTTTATGACTTGGTAACCTGAAAACCTCAACATTAATATTGCAACCCTGTGTTAATATGACACCTCTTTAATCCTTGGTACCACAGCATTCAATAAAGAAATGTCCAGTCAGCCTTTGGTAACATGGTCCATTATTGGCTGTCGATAATATCGAATCATGTCATTTTTCTGGTAAAATTACACTTTTATGTCAACATAGCACTTTCAACATGGCCCTGAAAACATAATTTGAGAATTTGGAACCTCTTATGGTTTTGATAATATTACATTGATGTGAAGGCAACATGACATGTTATTGATCTTCTAAAATGATACAATTCTAAGAATTTATATTGTTGGTGCATGCATTGATCATTGCCCTTTCCCCCCTTTTAACAAAAATATGCATCCACAATATAAAGAAGAATTATACCTCTGAGATGACAGCAAAAGTATAAGTGATAGAGAAAAGGGGAAAAAGATGTAGCCCAAACTTTCAAATGTCATAGTACTAATCAAATTACACATTGCTGCATTTCATTTAGTGTTCAGTTCTCTTCATTTCTAATTTTAGCTGAGTAAGTAGTCATGTATAGATCTCAAACATGTGGTGGATGTAAAATGAAATAAGTATATTTCTGAACTAGACATTTTCTTGCAGGAAAAGTGGGAAAAAAATAAGAGAAAGACTGTTACCTAGCCAAATATATGTTTGTAACCTATGATTTCTGCCAAACAGTATGCTACTAAATACTAGGGATAGACCGATTATCAGCAAGGCCGATATATCGGTATGGGCTCTGGAACTGGCCCATATTGCCAAATATTTTTGTGACCTCATTCTGCCTTCTTAAGCTGCCTCCCTCGCCTTGGACAGCCTTGCCAGGAGTCAGGACTAGTCTCGTGGGAGTGTATTACAGCCATACACCCACCCACAGCAGCTCGGTGCCAGCCAGCCACCCACATCCACAGGCCCTGTACCAGCCAGCCACAGGCACTGTACCAGCAAGCCAGCCACCCACCCACCCACAGGCCCTGTACCAGATAGCCACCCACCCAGGTCCTGTACCTGCCAGCCACAGGCACTGTACAAGCCAGCCAGCCAACCACCACAGGGTGCCAGCCACCCACCACAGGGTGCCAGCAAGCCAGCCATTAAGCATTAAACAAAAATAAACATGTTCAGTACCAGATTTGTATCAAAAATTATCTTTATTTTTCAAAACATTTTTCAATGTACAGTACTGTGCAAAAGTTGTCGGCAAGTGTGAAGAAATGCTGTAAAATAAGAATGCTTGCAAAAATATATATTTTATTGTTGAGTTTATTTTTATCAATTTACAAAATGCAACATGATTGTACAGAAGAAAAATATAAATCAAATCAATATTTGGTGTGACCACCATTTGGCTTCAAAACAGCATCCGTTCTTCTAGGTACACTTACACACAATTTGAAAGAACTCAGCAGGAAGGTTTTTCCAAAAATCTTGGAGGACAGATCGTCTGTGGATGTAGGCTGCCTAAAATTCTTCTGTCTCTTCCTGTAATCCCAGACTCATGTAGACTCAATGTTGTTGAGGTCAGAGCCCTGTCGGGTCCAAAACATCACTTGCAAGGCTCCTTGTTCTTTTTTACGTTGAACAGAGTTCTTAATGACTTTGACTGTATGTTTGGGGTCCTTGTCCTGCTGCAGAATAGATTTTGGGCCAATCATATGATGATATGGCATGATTGATAAGAATCTGCCTGCATTTCTCAGCATTAAGGACACCATTAATCGGGCAATGTTGAGCACTCTGGACGCAGTGGTTGGTCAAGGAAACTTAATGCAGCAGACTAAAGATCTGCAGCAGCACAACATGCAGCCAATGTCATTAACAAGTATCTTCAGCATAAAGAAGAACAAAGAGTCCTGGAAGTGAAGGTTTGGCCCCCACAGAGACCTGATCTCAAAATCATCAAGCCTACATGATTTGGGGATTACATGAAGAGGCAGAAGATTTTGAGGCTGCCTACATCCACAGTAAGTCTGTGGTTAGTTCTCCAAGATGTTTTTGGAACAACCTACTTGCCGAGTTCCTAAAATGCCTGTGTGCTGTATGCTGTTTTGAAGGCAAAGGGTGGTCGCACCCGATTTTTATTTGATATGTATTTCTCTTCAGTTTACTTTCCATTTTGTAAATTGATAAAAATAAACCAATACCAGCTCAATTCCTAAAGCATTGCTATTTTACATCCTTTTTTCAAAAATGCCTAAAACTTTTGTGCAGGAGTGTATAGTTTTTATAACTCTGCACAAATCAACCTTCATCCCTCATCATACTCACCTATAATACTGTAATGGGACTGGTCACTGGCCAAATGATAGACAGAGAGTACTTGTAAATTGCAGTTTACTAAAAAGGTGCAAAGTTAGAATCAATAATGAAAAACAGGGTCAGAATGACATAGAACATCCGTAGATCACAGAGTAACAATATAAACAATCTATAACAACAGGGAGAGTCTGGCTGAGGATCACTATGTAAGCAAAACAGTTCAGAAGATAAACAGTTATTTGTGTGTATCCTCATAAAAACCATCTCTCTCTTAGGGCAGACCAGGGTAGCTGTGATAACACAGGCAAACAGCTGGTGAAATCCAAGGCACAAGGACAAAGCTCCACCCACTTGGAATTGATGTACTCTGTTAGAAATCAGGGAGGTGCTCCCCCATAGAAACTTACCTTCCCTGGGCATGTCCAGGAAACCAGGTAATTGTGGGAAAAGGAGTTAAAGGGGCCCAAACCTGCAACTGAGCATGGTGATTAAATGGGCATTCCACTGCAGTATTCACCAGCAATTACAATACCCAGATTAAAACTCATTTTGTGCAGACAGTCTTCCCAGATGTGGGCAATTTCCATTCTTTTGCGGCTTTTTCTATAGTGTTTTACATGCAACAATGTCTCCCATAAAAAATAATGAGCTCTGGAGACTTAGGAGGTGGGCCATTATGCTCTATGGGAAAGCAGGTACATGTCCAGGTGTGACTAAAGTATATATATTTAAATTTCTCTATATATTTTTTTCTAACTATCTAACTGTTGTTAACAATTTAAATACTCATATTATGTAGTAATAAAACATAATACATTTGCACTGATAAACTGGAGTAATAGGGGAAAGCTCATACAAGCACTGGGAGAATATGCTAACTCCCTGCAAGTAGTGTCTTGGTTGGGATTCAAACCCCTGTATATCTGGTTCTGCCAAGCAGAAATGCCCCTAACAGAGGAGATTGAAAAAGAAAAATCTATTATTGTATTGCATATGCACATATCTTTGAGCAGAAGATAGGTTCAGGGATACTGCTCCTTGTGCATTCTTACATGCACGTGCTCCTGTGGGCCTGTGATGCAAGTACACCATAATCTATGTTCCTATTAATTTGCTTTTGCAAATCAAGCTTTCTGTGTTTTAGTTTCTTTGTTAAGGCTGTGCTAACATCACTTGGAAAATCAACAAATCTCATACTCTGGCAAAAGGCAGAACAGAGATGTATATAATCTTTACATGTAGACATCTCAGATTTCATGTATCCCATTATAGTATTTGGCCTACTGCCTGACAGCAAAAGCTATATTGATCAAATAAGATGTTCAACTTTTTGTGCTTATATTAGCAACTCGTCTCTAGAAAGATAAGACCTACAGTAGAAACAGTGTTGGCTCTCAAATCTTCTATCTTCTTTTCTGCAAAGTTTCCTCTGCCATTGCCTGGGTGAAAGGAACACTACTGTTGGTTGTTTAGTGGCATCTTCTCAAGCTCCAGAAGACTGCAGCGCATTATGACATGCAGGGCTGCTGTTAGAAACCATGAGGCCCTGTACAGCCCTCCTGACAGGCCTCCTGTATCTGCCTACACCTCAAAAATGAAAAGTCCCTCCTCTGCTACCACCTTCTGGGCTCCTATGTTAAACTGATAGGGCCCAGGGAAATGTAAATTAGGCCCTGGTAAGCAAGTAGGAGTGAGGATGTAGAATAGTAAAATCCATTGATTTTAGGCAGAAATTACCAATAAAGCTGCCCTGGGCCCCCCTGATTAGCTGATGGGGCCAGTACAACAGGACTGGGTGTACTGCCTTATCAGCGGCCCTGATGACATGACCAAGAGGCAACTGGTTGACACAGGCACAAACTGTAGCATTGGATCACAATTTGTCTCTTGCAAAAGCAGGGGACACAAATGGTAGAGTAAGCGGTATAAAGAAGAGCTTCAGAATAGTTAAAGGTGATTTTGCCCAGGTTTGAGTGACCAAGGGTCTGACAAATCTTGTTTCAAATGTGGTAGGCCCAAGCTTAAGGGTGAATCTCATTGAAGTCTAAGAGTGCAAATCGTGTTGGCTATTTTCAGGGCTAAAAGTCAAACTTTTGTAAAAAAAAAAAAAAAGAGCAGGAAGTTGGACACCGCACAGTGCCATGAAAAACATGTAACAATGTAAAATAAAAATACCATACAGAGAGAGTATTTTCATGCAGCTTTGAGGGCAGCTTTTTAAATACAGGAATTCTGTTAATAACATGCTCGGGGTACATTTAAGCTATTATTCATGCCAGTCAAAACTGTGGTTAAAGGCTTTCTTGCCCACTTTTATTGAAAAACAAAAGGAAGAGTTCACACCAATTTGTCAGTGCAGGCGGTTTTCTACAGGGAAACAGTCAACAGAAAACCTGTCTCTCCTGTCAGCAGTACCACTGCTCTTGGCACTGGTCCCTCAGACACTGTTCTCTGGATACCCTGGCTCACCCAGCCTTAGTTACAGCACCTAAGTGCAGAGGCCCATTCAGGGCCTCTAGATAGGGGATCTCCTAGCACCCCAGACTTTCTCACTCTTCTGAGACTTACAGAATCCCTCCAGTCCCCCGGATTCGCTAGTTGCTTCAGCTCTCTGTCCTGTAGACTTACTCAGCCATCCCAACTCTCCAAGTCCTGTGGCTTAAGACACTCTCTAAGTAGAATCTTGTTTCCCAAGTGGATCACCTCTTCCAGCTGGAGTACACTCCTACCTCCAAACAAGGACTCTGAGCTATGTCCAGCTCCTGTCTTACAGTAAAATGATTATGCACACCTGTGCACTCACATGGCCCGCAGTTCTCCAGCAAGACCTGGACACAGGATTGAAGGCTTCAATCTACCCAAGAAACATTGACGCCTTTAAGCTCCAGACCATGATCTAGGATTACAAAACCCAGAGAAAGCTTTGAACGCTGTTTTCTCACACTAAATACTTCGGAGCCCTGCACTCTGCATTAGTGTGAATCATGTGTTTTTCCTATATCAGTTTTTACAGTGATAGGGCCTCACACTGTCACAAGTGAAATAGTACAATTTCCACTAGCAGTCTAAGATTCACTGGCAGTGCCCTATATACAGCAAAAGCATCCCAGTCTGATTAATTTAAGTTTTAAATTTCAGATAACTTTAGCAGTGAGACGTTCTTTCATTAAACAGTAAGAGGCTCACTTTGACTGGCAGAGAGAAATTGGCTGGGAATGTCCTTGTTCTTGCTAATGCCCTGGAACTTGCCTTTTTCTTTTGAGCACTCTTTAAGCAACCAGACATGATACAGCAATGTAAACATGTCCAGCAACAAGACATTTTTAATGTTGGAGAATTGGTTGAAATTTACTAAAGAAAAAAATATAGGCAGGTGTTTTGCTACATGAATTAAGACAGAAGACATAGCAGTGTTCTAACAGGACAATTTTAAATAACAAAGCTAGGCCCAAACTTACTTAGGATAAAGCTACCGGTAAATGGGTGATGTCCCAGCCTGTGCTTTTTGTAAAGGATACTCCAAGGATGCAGTGTAAAATTGTCCACTAGCAGGGCAGTTTAAATCAGGGATAGGTTAATTTGCCCACGTAACAAAGAGAACAAACAGGTGTTTTACTACAGGAAGTATGAGACCACAAATGATACAGTAGTGGCAGCAGCAGGACAATTTATTGAGCATGGTTAAGCCCAGATTTTCTACAAAGAGCACAGGCTGTGGTTTTACTACAAGAATTAAGATACAATACAAATTGGCCAGCAGCAAAACAGTTTTCATCAGGGATAATAAGCCTAACCACTATACATATATAACTTGTGCTAACCGGTTCCTGACCACCCACCGCAGTTTTACTGCGGCTGGCTCTCCTGTGCGAAGCGATGTAGCTCTACAATTGTCACGCGCGTGGTGCTGGGGGTGAGTGCATGCCGCCGGCGGCGCCCTTTCGCCCCCCCGCCTAGGCAGCGGGGATGCCGATCCACGGGGCCAGTGGCCGCGATTGCCGCCGGGCACCTGCGATCGCTCCCTGCTGAGAGAAGGACGGTCAGCTATTATAAACACAGCTGACCGTTCTTCTCTCTGAAATGATCACAGAGCGTCTGTGATCCTTCTATATAGGATCACAGGACTCTATGTTCATTTCACAGGTCCATCCCCTATACAGTTAGAAAACACTCCCCTAGGCTCACACTAAACTCTTTGATCCCCCCTGTGTTAACCCCTTCCCTGCCCTGGCAGTGTAATTATTACAGTAACAGTGCATATTTTAGCACTGATTATTATAGTAATATCACCGGTCCCCCAAAAGTGTCAAAAATTTCAGATAGGGGTCCGATCGGTCCGTCGCAATGTCGCAGTCCCGCTAAAAATTGCAGATCGCCGCCATTATTAGAAAAAAAAATAAAAATGACATAAATCTTTCCCCTAGTTTGTAGACGTGATAACTTTTGAACAAACCAACCAAAATATACTTATTGAGATTTTTTTTAACCAATAATATGTAGCAGAATACAAATTGGCTTAAAAGGATGAAAAATTTTGATTTTTAATTGTTTTGGGAATGTTCTATAGCAGAATACGAAAAATATTGTTCTTTTTTCAGAATCGTCGCAATTTTTTGTTTATAGCGCAAAAAAATAAAAATTACACTGGTGATCAAATACCACCAAAAGAAAGCTCTATTTATGCAGAAAAAAAGGACATCAATTTCATTTAGGTACAGTGTTGCTCGACTGCGCAATTTTCCAATAAAGTAACGCAGTGCCGAATCGCAAGAAAGGGCCTGGTCATTAAGTCATTAATCCTTCTGGTCCAGAACTGGTTAATAAAGGTCATATCAATAAAAAATGGTAAATATATATACACAAACACAGTATATATACTGTATATTTAACCCACAAAAAAAAATGAAAACCCTAAAATACCATTTGTGAAACAAAAGCAGTTTGACAAAAACCCTATCAGCATAACATGAAAACTAATAATCTCTCCAAGGTGCATGAGAACCCGATAATACCACACCCAAAAAAACAACCCTATTTTTTAAAGAGAAGCATTGAAGCAAAATGAAAAGTTTGCTTTGGATGGAACAGCAGCTAAAAGTGACCATTGTCCTCAAATCAACTACAAAATATAATAAGAACAAAAAAGCTAGCAAAAGGGGTGATTGCCTAAAGAGCTAGCAAAGAGAATTAAAGTACAGTTTCCCAACTGACCCTAACCTCTCCCTATGCAGGTTTCTCAGCTTTTTTGGGGAGGAGGGGGGGGGGGGGTTGCTATAGGCCATCCAACCAAAGGGAGGAGGAATTTATATCACGGTTGGGTAAAGTGGCAAAACTGGGATCAGTCATCATATTAGGGGACTTCAATTATCCCGACATTGACTGGGAAGAGGGGACTATACACTCACAGAAGGCCTGTCTCTTCATGGAAACCTTACAGGACAAATACATGTCTCAGTTGGTGAATTCTCCTACTAGAGAAAATGCAGTGCTGGATCTATTGATCACTAATGACCCAGACCGAATCTCAGAGGTAGGAGTCCAGGACAACCTGGGCTCTAGCGATCACAGGATGATCACATTTAGCGTAAATAACAATATAAAAAGGCAAGAGGGGAACATAAGAACCCTAAACTTCAGAAGGGCAAACTTTCCCAAATTGTGCTCAATGATGGAAAGGGTTAACTGGGACCAAACCCTAGGAACACTGACCACAGAGGAAAAATGGGAATGATTTAGGAACATATTAAACAAATGCATCTCGCAGTGCATTCCTATGGGAAATACATTTAGAAGAGACAAAGCCAAACCTGGCTGGCTAAACCGTAATGTTAAAAAACGTATTAGGATTAAAAAAATGGCCTTCAAGAAATATAAATCAGAGAGCACAGTATCGGCTTTCCAGCAATACAAGGAGGCAAATAAGAAAAGTAAATACAAAATCAAAATGGATAAAATCAACTTTGAGAGACAAATAGCGGAGGATAGTAAAAAGAACCCAAATAAATTCTTTAAATATATCAACAGCAAAAAAACTAGGGCAGAGCATATTGCACACATAATTAACAATGATAGGAGGATGGTTAGAGAGGACACTGAAAAGTCAACCGTACTGAACGCTTTTTTCTCCTCAGTCTTTACACAGGAAAAGGAGGGGTACACTGACCACGACTGTATGGTTAGTAGTAATACACAGGATTTGCCACTATGGCTAACAGAAATCAGGGAAAAGGCTGGATAAAATTAACACAAATAAATCAGCTGGCACGGATGGCGTACATCCGAGAGTACTCAAAGAACTTAGTAAAACTATATCTAGACCACTGTTCCTGATCTTTGCTGACAGTTTTATTACAGGAAATGTACCAGGGGATTGGAGGAAAGCTAACGTGATACCGAGGTTTAATGTGGAGAAGTGTAAGGTTTTGCACTTGGGGGCTAAAAACATAAAAGCACAATACACTTTAAGAATCAAAATGGAGAAAGATCTGGGAGTCTTGGTAGAGAATAGACTAAGCAATAGCATGCAATATCAAGCGGCAGCTGCCAAAACCTTCAGAATATTAGCATGCATAAAGAAAGGGATGTATTCCAGAGATAAAACTATAATCCTACCATTTTATAAAACTCTGGTCTGACCGCATCTGGAGTATTCTGTCCAGTTCTGGTCGCCAGTCCTCAGGAGGGATGTGTTGGAGCTGGAGAGAGTCCAGAGAAGGGCAACTAAACTAATTAGGGGATTGGAGGACCTTAATTATGAAGAGCGTCTACAATCGCTTAATTTATTCTCCCTGGAGAAGAGACGCCTATGAGGGGACATGATAGCAATTTATAAATACCTCAATGGTGATCTCAGCATAGAAAACAAGCTATTCAGTTGTAAGGATTGCATGAGGACTCGAGGGCATACAATGCGATTAGAGAAGAAGCGTTTTAACCTCAGGCAACGCAGGGGGTTCTTTACTGTTAGGGTTACAAGATTGTGGAATTCTCTACCACAAGAGGTAGTTTCTGCGGGAAGTATGGCTACTTTCGAAAGACTCTTGGGCGTACATTTCAAGGATCAGAACATTCAGGGGTATGAGAGATGATTACGGCCATACACACCTACACAGGTTGAACTGGATGGACTATTGTCTTTATTCAACCTCAACTACTATGTAACTATGTAATAAAACAGCTTCCTATTCACTGCCATTATGGCTGCTCTGTGCCCCTCCTCCTTTTATAGTCAGAGGGCTGGCTTATCCAAAATTCTCCTTATTGCTCCTTATAAGACTCCTGGCCACAGTTCAAAGGCCATGCAGTGAGTTAAACAAAAATCTCCCAGGTGAGTGCAAACAAATATTTTCTGAGACCGCAATCACAAACCTGCAGGATTCACCTTAAACCCATCATAGAATGGCAAAACCCAAACTTCATTCCTTCTTCAAAAGGTATTTTTTTTTAAAGCTGTGAAATGGGGGGAGAGGAGTTCAGCTTTGCACAAAGATATGCTTTAACTTGGTTTCGCATTTTGAGCCACCCTATTCTCACTTTCCGCACTATTATTCATAATGTCACATTATATGATATGGCCTGTAACAGGGTGCTAGTACTATGGTCTGGGCAGAGAATTTGATGCTGTTAACAATGATCTGGTTTTATTAAACAAGCAACACAATTATAGAATATTACTAGCAAAGTGAATGTGTGTAGTGGAACTCTATTTTAGGATAATTCTATATTGGGCAGAATAATCTCTGCTACCTTATGCTATAAATAGATATCCAGATGCAATGATAAAATGACTAATGCTGGCCACACAATGTACAATCTAATTGTGCACAGGCCTGCCTGATTATATACAAATCAGGTAGGCCCTCCTATTAAACAGCTGTTAATAAATGTAAAGAAAGTTGCACAGAAATTGTAAAACTTGAGTGTGCCCTGTATGACCACCTCAATAGTATGGTGTACTGTATATATTTTTTAATCCCAACTTTAATATAATTTAAATGAAAGATTTATAATAAAAGGATTAATATCAAAGACACTAGCAATAAGTGAAAATGCAATATTAAAGTAATAATTTGTGTGTTATTTGCTATAATTGATTGTTATCTTTCACCACATGACTATTTTAAGCTCTCCCTGAGATAAACAACTTGGACACAGTATTTATATTACAGCTGGTCTTCCATTGCTTTGGAACAGAAGATGTTTGTAAGTCTATTCCCTGAGTTTTGCATGCACAGGTTGCCATTTTCCAAAGATAGAGGGTTCTGTGAGAAGTTAAAGTCAACATGGAAAAGTTTCCATATTCCAATGTTATGTGGACGAAACAATTAACAACCTGTATGTCCAGCGCTTGCCATTGTCTCAGTTTTGGGAAATGTAAACAATAGACAAATATTTTTCAGTAAAGGAATCTATATGGGAGAGTTATACAGATGAATTTTGAAAGTAGGTATTTAAATGTTCAAACTTTGCAGATTCAATGGATTATCTATGGCAAGTCATTAGGTAAAGACCTTCTGACACTGTCATAACATACCAACATATCTACGCAAGGGACCATATTCCTGGCAAAAGTTTACAGGCTAATGGGTTATAAATTATTTTTACTGGACAAATTACTAGAATTATCATGGACACATCTATAAATAATAAACTTTAGAGGGTAACACAATGTTTCAATGTATCTATGGTATTTGTATACAAAAATACTTTTTCCTTACAAAATAGCCCAGTGTCCCGAGGGTTCCTAATACCAGAATGTGTTTATCTAACGGTAATCAATATTGTTATGAATGTATGTGCATGTTATACATTACCATATTCAAATTATAGTTTATAGTGCGGAGATTTTATGTATATCATTAATATTTGTTTATGAAATCATGATATATTTGTAGTCAAAATTTTACATATTGCAGAGAAACGTATATAGTTATAGCTGTTCATGAATTAATTATATCAGGGTCAATGACCTGAAAGTCTCCAATTAAACTCAAAATAGTAAATTCTTATCTGAGGATGCCACCTGGTGGTCAAGGGAGGTAACACAAAAGTAAACACAAAATTAGTTATTAAACAAATTCACCAATAAGGAGAAGGTTCCATCTTCTGGGCCAGGTCTAGTCAAATTTTATGAGAGTATTGTTTTGCCACTCAATAAGTTGGCAAGAGGAAACACTCAAAGAGGATGCCCTGAACACCTCCTCAAAATAAACACATATCATCTGAGACATCCCATTATCTGACACCTCAGTGAGGCCAGAACACAGCTTTAGCAGAGCTAGATGCTATTTTGGTAAAGAAGATTACAACCAGTAATCGGCAGCCATTTTAGGAGAGACTTCCAAATAGCCATTTAAGGGTAACTATATTTCACAAATTTCTTATTATTTGTTTTGTGTATGCAAGTATTTTTTGGTAGTTGATTTACTACCACATTAGGTCTCCTAACACCCCACAATTTGGTCATTTTAAGTTGCCTCATTGGTATAACACTAGACAAACTTCACTTGGTAATTCTACTGCAGCGGGTTAGCAGGTCAAGTTAGTCAAATGCAGATCATTCAAAACCAAAAGTTCCAGCGCTGGCACTGTGGCAATCTCACTTCCAAAATTAAAACTAACCAATGGTGCTGCTGCTTAGGAAATGCTGATACCAGCATGAGGATATGCAAAAAGGAGAGAGAAAGCAGCGCTAACCACAGTTAATGTCATAAAAACTAGGAGAGCAGCCCATACGAAAGAATCATGTTTATTGAGAAAGACATATTAAGGAAGTTCTAAACCGGTAACCTGTCCTGGATGGAGCTGCAGGGGGAGCCGCATGGGTGCACAACAGTCAAAGCCGCTGGGTGGGAGTTCCAGACTCCACGATGGTATGGGGAGAATTCAAACTGGATGTTGCCACACCTGGGGGATCTAAGGAGTGCCGGACCAGCCGGTGTACAAATAGGACCACCTCCTGCGATGCAGAGCCAAGCTGAGCGGAGCGGAATTGTCTAGACCGGAAGAGGTCAAAACCGGAAGTGACGTGCCTTTGAACTTGCTGGAAAAATGTGACTACACCAGGAAGAGTACATTTTCTAGCTGAGCCCTCCCTTGGTCCTTGTATGTCATAGCTCTCTCCTATCTAATTAGTATCGAATTACTTTATTCATTATATATTTGCTGGGATAGGAGAAATTGTGACACTACTGACGGCTCTGAGTCTGCTGGGGAAGCTATAAACGAAACCCAGAGTCGCTCAGTAGCAGTTTTGGGGTTTTTTTTTTTTATATCGACAAAATAATAATAAAGTTTAATAAAGTTTTCATTTCACAATTAATCAGTAAAACATAGAGGAATGTGGAGTACAGTACATATCAGAAATTATTTTTTTTATTGTTCCAATTACATAAATCTAATAAGGTATTAGGGTTACAGCATGTTTAATATCATCACTGAAATCAGCACTACATTAATAAATATGTCCATATGTTTATTATTCTTCCAGCCAGTAAATGCTATTTTATAAATATTAGAGAATAACAGTAAAAATATTTAAGTCATCATTCCATAGGCTGAAATGATGAAGCATTTTTTTTCAGGATGGTAATCATTTTAAATCTACCTAGGAATGAATTCATCCGAGCTTGTCTGGAATAATGTGATTTCACAGGCTGTAACTCTGTAACAGCACTTCCTTTCATTCAACATTTGTTTTCTCTGTCAACTTTATGGATAGCCTTTTTCCAGACTTGTCTGAATACACATCTTTTTTATTATGCAACTTTCTTCTCCATATTACTAATACAGATTTACAAAATAGGATTGCTTTAATAAAACAATCTAGACTTTTCACAGTGCATGTTCACTGAGCATTGCAATGTAGTTGTTTCTTTGTTCACGTCAATCATGCCTTAAGCCCTGTACATAGCCGTTTGGCTGGCTTCTGTTGGATGTGCATTCTGGAAAACCAGCAGCTGACAGACTCCCAATCAGTGCTCTCAGCCATTGGCAGAGAGCGCTGATCGGAGTGTTCTGGCGGGGGGGGGCGTCCTCCTGTCAGAACACAACAGCTCAATGGGGGGAGATCACTGTACTAACTTTGGATGGTTAGTACAGTGGCTCCAACCAGAGCTGACAGCTCCAACGGGTTGAACAAAATAAATTTGCTGTATACCAGGCTTTAGCAAACGTTCTGTTTTTTCTTTATTTTCCTTGCACATTATTGGGTGTTCAGAGTGAACACGGGTTCAACTTATCTACTATTATTCACTTGGCAAAAATGAACATTCGCTGTACTGTATGTATTCTAATTTTAGAGCTTAATACATAATTTTCAGTTTGTGACTGGATCTATAAGGTGGATTTGGAAAATGACAGACTAGTTCTTATTTAAACCAAAATGATAAAAGAGGCCTTATATGTCCATCTTTTGAGCATCGTAGCTACATCTGATCATATCTTGAGCTAATACACAACATACAGTCCAACATGATTACTGAGTTTTAGATACTAAAATATATTTTAGCTAATTGTCCTTTTTTTATATTCCTATACAATTTATGAAAGAAGAAGACATGTTGACTGCAAGGGGGAAAAGAAGATTTGCCTGATATAGAACTACAGTCCAAGTTTGTTAAATTTTCTCAAGCTGTTTCTGTTATGACGTATGTGGATAAAAATAAAACATATGTGCTTTTTCTCAAGAAAGTAATCAGATTATAATATACAAAATTCCAATTGTATACTTATTGATATGTTTAGCTTGCTGAGTTTTTTTTATTTTATTTGTCATGATGACCTTAAATGACTTACTGAAAGTACAGAGAGTGGTCAGGAAAATTATGTGGTTGGCATAGTGTACAACTATTTATGTTACTTTAAAATTGAAAACAGATCAAATTGAAACCATTAAGTTTATTTAAACTTACCCATCCTACTGCAACTGCTTACTGCTTATAAAATAGGATGGAAATAACTGACTAACATACTGAAATATCCAGTGTAAAGTTTGGGGGTTCTAGCTCCACCGGATTGAGTGCACAACCGTTTAAAACATAAACAAAAAGGCTTTATTTCAGCAAACTTAAACAGGCTTCCAGCAGTGCATAAATCAAACACAAAATAAAGTCCGCTTTTCTTCAGCACAAAGGAATAAAGCAAGAAAAAAGGCACATACGGTTTTGTGGATGGGTCTTCACCCCAAGGTTTGAAACAGTCCTTAATAGACCTCTCAGCAGCTTCCAGCAAACTTGCAGCTCCTTCAGACAGGTGCAACCACCAAACTACTCCTCCCCCACACTCACCTATTGCTGCTTCCTGTCTCTTAAGGACTGCTTCTCATGGGTCTTAACCCTGTATGTGCTGGAATCCCTTATGGTCAGGGGTGGGGGCTCTTTCCCACCCGAATATCACTACAGAGCCCCCCAAATTCCGGGTCCCAAATATCGCTCTATTCAACACAGAGAGCACTGCGATTCAGTCCTCCTGATTTTAGCTATTTCCAGGAATTTCTCACCCGTCTTGGGTGACCCCCTGAACATTTCCCAACTACCCTTAAAGAGACCACAACCCAAACACAGGAGATATATAGCGATTGTCCAGGACCCAACCTTGGCGTCCTGTACATATCCCCCCCCTCTGCCTCAACGCGGAGGTGTTGGAGGCACCACACGACAGCATACAGTGGACTCGGGAGAGGGCATCGGCATTCTGATGCTGTCTCCCGGGTCTGTGTTCTACCACAAAATTGAACTCCTGGAGAGAAAGGAACCACCTTGTCACCCTGGCATTGGTGTACTTGTTCTGTCTCATCCAGGTCAATGGGGCATGGTCTGACACCAGGCGAAACCTCCTACCTAGGAGAAAATACCGTAGGGAGTCCAAAGCCCACTTGATGGCAAGACACTCCCGCTCCACCACAGCGTAGTTTCTCTCTGCTGTCGTTAGCTTCCTACTCAGAAAAACCACGGGGTGTTCTTCCCCATTGACCACTTGAGAGAGGACCGCTCCTAATCCTTCACTTGAAGCATCTGTCTGCACTACAAAATCCTTGGAGAAATCGGGAGCTACGAGCACCGGATGTTGGCATAATGCCGCCTTAAGCTTCTGAAAAGCTTCTTCGGCATTCGCGCTCCACTTTATCATCACTGACTTTCTACCTTTGGTCAAGTCAGTCAATGGTGCAGCAATGGTGGCAAAGTTGGGGACAAACCTCCGGTAGTAGCCAACTATGCCCAAAAATGCTCTGACCTGCTTTTTGGTTAGGGGACGGGGCCAGCCCTGTATGGCTTCTACCTTATTCATTTGGGGTTTAACCAGCCCTCTACCCACAATGTACCCTAGGTACTTGGCTTCCTCCATCCCGATTGCACATTTCTCTGGATTGATGGTGAACCCTGCTCTTCTCAAGGAGTCTACGACTGCCTGAACCCGGGGAAGATGGGACTCCCAATCAGTGCTGAAGACGACTATGTCATCCAGGTAGACGGAAGCATATCTTTGATGTGGACGTAAAGTTTTATCCATGGCCCTTTGGAATGTGGCAGGGGCAGAGTGCAGACCAAATGGCATCCTTTTGTACTGGAAGTGGCCTTCCGGGGTGGAGAAGGCTGTTTTCTCCCTGGCCTCCTTGGTTAGGGGAATCTGCCAGTACCCTTTTGTGAGGTCAAGCGTGGTGATATACCTGGCTGGACCCAACCTCTCAATTAACTCGTCTATCCGGGGCATAGGATATGCATCGAACTTGGAGATTTCATTAAGCTTTCTGAAGTCATTGCAGAAGCGAAGAGTGCCGTTGGGTTTAGGCACCAACACAATTGGACTCGACCACTCGCTCTGCGACTCTTCAATGACATCAAGCTCAAGCATTCTTTTTACCTCCTCAGACACTGCCACCCTATGAGCTTCTGGGATACGATACGGCTTTAACCGGATTTTTTCATTGGGCTCGGTTACAATGTCATGCTCGATGACATTGGTGAGACCAGGTAACCCTGAAAACATGTCCCTATTTCTTTGCAGAAATTCTTTTGCCTGTTGGGTCTGGGGCCTAGACAGGGTAGCAGCAACCTGCACTAGGTCAATCCCTGCAGGGTCCCCTGACTGGACACCTATCACTGCAGACACCTGTTCTCTATCTCTCCAGGGTTTCAACAAATTTATGTGGTAGATCTGGTATGGCTTTCTTCTCCCAGGCTGGTGTACCTTGTAGTTCACTTCCCCCATTTTTTCCACTATCTCAAACGGACCTTGCCACTTGGCCAAGAACTTGCTCTCCACCGTTGGTATTAGGACGGCCACCCGGTCTCCTATTTGAAATTGTCTGATTTTAGCCGACCGGTTGTACACCCTTCTTTGGGCATCTTGAGCCTTCTGCAGATGCTCCCTCACCAACGGCATTACCTTAGCCACTCTCTCTCGCATTTGGGAGATATGCTCTACCACAGTTTTGTGTGGGGAAGACTCACTTTCCCATGTCTCCTTTACTAGATCTAGCAACCCCCGGGGCCTTCGCCCATACACTAACTCAAACGGTGAGAAACCCGTTGATGCTTGTGGAACCTCCCGGATGGCAAACAACAGGGCAGGGAGTAACATATCCCAATCCTTCCCATCTTTCTGGACCACTCTTTTTAACATGCATTTTAAAGTTTTATTGAACCTCTCGACTAGGCCATCAGTCTGCGGGTGATAGACGGACGTCCGCAACTGTTTAATCTGGAACAGTTTGCACAAGTCCGCCATCACTTTGGACATAAAAGGGGTGCCCTGGTCCGTCAATATTTCTTTGGGGAACCCCGTTCGGGAAAACATTTGAAACAGTTCCCTGGCAATGGCCTTAGAGGAAGTTTTCCTTAAAGGGACTGCTTCTGGATATCTAGTGGCATAGTCTAGGATGACTAGTATATATTGGTACCCCCTTGCTGACTTCACCAGGGGTCCTACGAGATCCATTGCAATTCGTTCAAATGGTACCTCGATAATTGTCAAGGGTACCAGGGGGTTTCTGTAATGGGACACCGGGGCAGTTAACTGGCAAGTCGGACAGGACGCACAATACCTTTTAACCTCGGCCTTTACCCCTGGCCAGTAAAACCGGTCAGTTACCCTGGCCTCTGTTTTTTCTGCCCCCAGGTGTCCTCCCAGTGCATCATTGTGGGCTAGATCGAGAAGCATCCGCCTATAAGGCTGGGGAACCAGCAACTGCTCGACAGTTTCCCCTCGGCTTTCAGCCACTCGATAAACCAAGTTATCTTTCAATGCAAAATGAGGAAACCTCTGGTCTGCACCTGGTATTTGTGGGATCCCATCAATAACAGAAACCTGCTCTCTAGCATTGACCAAGGTAAGATCCTGCAATTGAGCGGTGCCAAACGCACCCCTGGATACGTCCAGGTCTGGATGCACTGGCCTTGAGGAGGTTTCCCCTTCACTCTCCTCAACCTGGGACTGTGGTGGGGAGAGTTCCTCATCATCCTCTCCCAGCATAACCTGTAACGGGGAGACTTCCCCCCCCTCAGAGGTCAGCTCGGTCTTGCGACCTGAAACAGAAACAATATCGTCCACTTTAACATTTTCTGCAATGTCATTGTTAGTGACAGGTACCTCCCCATCAGGGGGTTGTGTTGTGGGGATTTCAGGCCCGGACCCCTCAGACTCTGTTCCTTCGAGGCCGAGGGTCCCCAGTCCCCTTGGTTGTCCAGGCTGTTCACACTGTACCTGGTTCCATAGTTCAAAAAACAGTGGGCAGTCCCGCCCCACTATGACATCATGTATCAAATTTCTTACCACCCCGACTTCTTGTGTCACAGAGGTACCACCATAGGCAACAGTCACTGGCACCAGGGGGTACTCTCTGGTGTCCCCATGGATACATACTACCCGTAGAGTCTTACTTACTGGGCCGAGTCTTCCGATCACCCTGGTATGTACCAGCGTTACCATGCTACCAGAGTCCAGCAGAGCCTTGGCAGGAAGGTGGTTCACCCATAGTTCACATTCAAACTGTCCGGTCGCTATATCAAGATGGGTGACACATGCTCTTTGCACATAAAAAGAGCTTCTCCGAACAGTCCCACACTCCATAGGCTCCTCCTGAAGTGGGCATTGTGCCCGGGTATGCCCCCAGGACCGACATCGCCAGCACTGTATGTCTCCCATCCTTGGGACAGGAACCAACCTCCGTGGTTCTGCTGTAGAAGATACTGGTTTGTGGGTGACAACGTCTGGCGGAGCTTCTCTCCTAGGTGCTGTGGCTGGCCTGGTTGCCCTATGTGTGGGTTCCCGATGCTTGGCAGGCCCGAGCAGGTCTTCCACCACAGTGTATCTTTCGACCAACTCTACCAGCTGGTCAGCGGTTGCAGGGTCACCATGGCTTACCCAGCGCTGTAGGTCATCTGGTAGGGACCGCAGATACCAGTCCATCACTACCCGTTCCACCATTTGCGGGCCTGTCAGCTTCTCTGGTTGCAGCCATTTTTTCACCAGCTGTACCAGTTCGTGCATCTGGGACCTGGGTGGCCGATTAGGTTTGTACCTCCAGCGGTGCACCCTCTGAGCCCGGACAGCTGTGGTCACCCCCAGGCGGGCCAAGATCTCTGCCTTCAGACGCTCATAGTCGCTGATGTGCTCAGTTGGAAGGTCAAAGTAGGCTTTTTGCGGGTCACCAGTAAGGAAAGGGGAGATAATGCCAGCCCATTGGTCACGGGGCCACCCCTCTCTCTCCGCTATCCTCTCAAAAGTTGTGAGAAAAGCCTCCACATCATCACTGGGGGTCAGTTTTTGCAAGTAATGACTGGCTCTCACAGATACTGGGTTGCCATCGGCAATGACTGCTTGCTCTCGTCCCTGAGCCAAACGCTGTACTGCCTCCTGCAAGGCAGCCACCTGTGCTTGAGTGGACTCCTGCTGGGCAGTAAACTGAGCAGCTAGCAACCGTGTGCTTTCCTGTTGTGCCTTTACAGCCTGTGCCAGGGCTTGCTGCTGCTGAGCCATTGCTTCCTCATGGCGACGGTTTGCCTCTACTGAGGCTTGCTGCTGGGTCACAGTGGCTTGCACCAGTGCTTTAATAACTTCCTCCATGCCTGCTGTTTGTAGTGTCTGAGCTGTTTTCACCCAAGACATGCCATAGGTATACTGTCTCTTTAAATGTCAGTTTTTGGTTTTAAACGGCTTTTGCGGCTGCAAAATGCACTCTGCCCGCATCCGAGACACCAGTTGTAAAGTTTGGGGGTTCTAGCTCCACCGGATTGAGTGCACAACCGTTTAAAACATAAACAAAAAGGCTTTATTTCAGCAAACTTAAACAGGCTTCCAGCAGTGCATAAATCAAACACAAAATAAAGTCCGCTTTTCTTCAGCACAAAGGAATAAAGCAAGAAAAAAGGCACATACGGTTTTGTGGATGGGTCTTCACCCCAAGGTTTGAAACAGTCCTTAATAGACCTCTCAGCAGCTTCCAGCAAACTTGCAGCTCCTTCAGACAGGTGCAACCACCAAACTACTCCTCCCCCACACTCACCTATTGCTGCTTCCTGTCTCTTAAGGACTGCTTCTCATGGGTCTTAACCCTGTATGTGCTGGAATCCCTTATGGTCAGGGGTGGGGGCTCTTTCCCACCCGAATATCACTACAGAGCCCCCCAAATTCCGGGTCCCAAATATCGCTCTATTCAACACAGAGAGCACTGCGATTCAGTCCTCCTGATTTTAGCTATTTCCAGGAATTTCTCACCCGTCTTGGGTGACCCCCTGAACATTTCCCAACTACCCTTAAAGAGACCACAACCCAAACACAGGAGATATATAGCGATTGTCCAGGACCCAACCTTGGCGTCCTGTACACCAGGCATACACTAAAGTGATGCTAAGAGGGTGCAATATTTAAGAATGATGAAAGACAATATTAGCAAACTTTCAGTGGATCATGGACTTTTTTAAAGTGCATGTATAGCCAAAACATCTTTTGTGTTAAAAAGAGTAGGAAAAGGTTAAAACCCTTGCCCGTTATTGTTTTGCTGCCTTTGTCCCATTGGGGCAGTTTCATTTCAGTTCCTGTTGCTAAAGGAAATTAGAGGTACTCTCCCAAAGTGAGGGGAATTCCCCTTGTAAACAGTTGTTTCCTGAAGGTGTACCTATTGGAAGATTTTCCCTTAGAAACCCTTGTTCTGGGGACAACTCTAACATTTTTAGTTTTCAATAGGTTTTTATTAGGTTTTAAGTGCAAGTCAAAGATATAACAGAAAACAGCAGGCAATTGACTGTCAAAAAGTGCAACATTACAGCATGGGTAAGGGATTCGGGGACGCAGCCCCTCGGGGAACACACAATAAGAACATAACCCACTTATGCAACCCGTAACCCATCATGCCCTGTACCGAGGAGGCCCAAGGCAGACCCAGGGTCACCCCACCCAGCGCCCCATAAAGGGAACACACTGCGCCAAGGCAGGGGGGAGGCGAACACCCGGGCCCCAACCCACCACCCCACCATCGGGAACAGCGGGGCCACAGGAAGCGGTGTGCGGGAAAAGAAAACCCCGAAGAAGTCCCCAGGGGGTTAACTCCGTCAAGTGCCCGAACCCCATAGGTAAAGAAGGGTCGCAAAAGAAGCGACTTAGGAAAGAGAAGGAAACAGAGTAAGGTGGAAAAGAAAATGATGGGGAAAGGTAGGGGGAAGGATTGATTGGCATCCAGGTCGGGTACGGGGGAGTACAGCTATCACGACTGTCCCCCCAATTGTGAGCCCTCTAGGGAATAGCCGTAAATCACCTAGATCCCGCCAGATATCTCATACAGGGATCCCATGTCTTTTCAAATAGGGGTAGCTTATCTTGGAGGATGGCCACCATGCGCTCATTCACCATAATCCATGTCAGCTTAGCTTTAAGCAACTCAAACAATATCACCGGGGACCGCCATGAACGAGCTATGGCGATCTTGGCCGCCGTAAATATAAAGGTGACCAACCTCTTCGTATATTTAGGGGTTTGCTCGATCGGTTTGCCTAACAACGCCTGTATAGGGGATTTGACCAAGTTGACACTCGTGAGCGAGTAGATAAAGTTGTATACTCGTATCCAGAACCGGCGGACCTTAGGGCAGGTCCACCAAATATGGAGGGCCGTGCCCGCCTGGCCACAGCCCCTAAAACATAATGGAGATGCTCCCCGGACTGCTGCTGCCAGCCGAACCGGGACCATATACCATCTGAGAAAGACTTTATAATTTGCCTCTATTAGGGAAGTATTTATCAGGGACTTACAGTTCATGAGTGCCAGCTTGTTCCACTCCGCCCTATCCAGTTCCTCACCCAGATCCGTTTCCCACCGGGTCATATAAGGCAATTTGGTGTCGTCATCGAGTAACATGGTATATATCGTGGAAATATAACCCTTCTGCTTGTCTATGTTGTTACAAAGATACTCCATGGGGGTAGAGGTAGTCAAATCGCAGAGGCTCTTTAGAGAAGAAGCATAGTGAAGGATCTGGGTATAGCGAAAAATCTCGCTCTCTGGCAGAGAATACTTGTCCTGTAGTACAGTTCTAGAGAGAACACCTCTGTTGTCTATTAGATCAGCTAGGCGGAGAAGAGCTTTGTTGGTCCACCATGCAAATGCTAGGGGACAGAGGCCCAGAGGAAACCGAGGATTACCCAATAGGGGCGCCATAGGGGCATGGGGGGACCTGAAGCCGTGATGTTTCGTCAATCTGTTCCAGATATCTAGTGATAGGGACAAAGTAGGACACAAAATTGCCGGGCGGTCCTTAGGCTGTAACCACATCAGGTGTTCAATCGGTGTATTAGGGACATGGTAGGCCTCAAGCTGCATTCAGATAGGACGGGGTTCCCTAGAATGGAATCTAACCAGGTGGTTGAGTTGGGCAGCATGGTAGTAAGTAAGGAGGTTAGGGACCCCCAAACCCCCCCTCAATTTGGGTGTAAATAGGGTGCGTCTATTCACTCTGGGCCTCTTATCACCCCAAATATATTTCACAAGCGTATTCTGGAGGGTTCTTAGGTCTACCATATTAACAGCTACCGCCAAAGTACGGAACAAGTACAGCAAACGTGGTAAAATATTCATCTTTACGGAGTGCAACCTGCGGAACCACGACGGGGGTTTAGTTGCCCATCTCGAGAGGTCCCCGCCATCAAAGTTTTGTATAGGGGGGGGTAATTGCATGCATAAAGAGTGGCAATTGACGAAGTCAAATGGATGCCCAGATATGGTAAGGATCCCACCTGCCATTTGAAAGGAAAAGTAGACGCGAGAGCAGCCACCGTGGAGTCATCAAGAGTAAGATTCAGCGCTCGAGATTTGGTATGGTTTACCTTCAGTCCAGAGATCGTCGTAAAGGACCCCAGCACCTTAAGCAGATTGGGAATGGAGACCAATGGGGTCGATAGGTACATGAGAATGTCATCAGCGAAAACGGCGCATTTATGCACCATAGCACCACAGGGAATGCCCTGAATGCCATCATGCAATCGTAGCTTGATTGCCAAGGGTTCCAGGGCAAGGATGAATAGGAGAGGAGACAGGGGGCAGCCCTGACGCGTGCCCCTGCGGATCTCCAAATATTTCGAGGCATAGCCTTTAATCGACAATTTCGCCACCGGTTCGCTATACAAAGTTCGCAGCAACCTGATAAAGGAGGGACCGAAGCCAAAGCGCTCAAGTGTGAGCCACAGGTATTCCCAGGATAGTGAATCGAAGGCTTTATGGAGATCGAGAGACAGCAGCATGCTCTTCCGCCTCCCCCCCCATCCCAGTTCGACTGGAGTGCCGAAATAATATTGATAGCCCGACGGGTCTGATCTGATGCCTGTCTAGTAGGGACGAAGCCCACCTGGTCAGGGTGAATATACTGGGCTAAGAAGGAATTCAGTCGTGTGGCCAGTATTTTGGTCATGATTTTCAGGTCCAAGTTTATAAGGGAAATCAGGCGATAGTTCAAGCAGTCACCATGGTCCTTCCCAGGCTTGGGAATCACATTGATGAAGGCATTATTTTCGTAGCGAGGGATAGGGGAGCCACGCCTGATTGCATTAAAGTAGGAGCAGAGGTGAGGGGCGAGGATGTCTCCATATTTTTTATAATAATGACCCGAGAAGCCATCAGGGCCCGGGGCCTTAGAGGGATTGATGTGCTTAATAGCCATCAATATTTCAGGTTCATAAAAGAAGGGGAAATTGGGAGGGCGTCTGTTGGGGACTTTTTTAATAGGGTGCCACAATGAGACAATATATGTTTAGAAGCATATAGTAAAAAGGTATAATTTTTATTGAAAAACACACAATTAAAAATATCCACTGTATTTCATCAAAGGAATCAGTGTCACAACAAAGCTTGGTTTAGAAGCCACATGCATATTACAGTTGAAGTTGTACAATTACAGTATATTGCATTCTACACAGGGGTCTTTCCAAGAGAATTGTGGACCCTATTACCAGCCAGAGAATTAGCCTGGTTAGCGTCTGTGTAGGGATGACTGATGCCCAGAACTCTAGCCCGACATGTTTCGCGGCGGGGGCCGCTTCCTCAGGGCAGTTGAGGGTTTAAAAAGACATCATACAATAACTAAGAGGAAAAAACACAATATAAGTAACATGTGGATTACAATCATATACATGCCATATTTTATACATATATTTTTTTTTATGATAACATCTACAATAAGACAGTGCATTATAGACTAATTGGTCATGGAAAGAGAGTCTGGATATACCACACCTGAGACAAAGGCAATCATCCGCACAGCAAGCTTGGAATCAGGACCGCAAGGTAGGCATGTCCCCCCCGGGGCGAGCCCGGGAGCCAACCAAAAACAAGGCGGTTAATCAAGTAAATCTAGATTTGAGAAGAAGTATGAACGGTATTAAGTATAGCCACTTTAAGCAGTTGTAGTGAACTGTGGGTAAACTAGCCATTGTGCAATATGGTAAATAAGAGCATTAATTAAAAGTCTTACCCAAACCACATAGAGTGATATCCTGAAGGCAGGGATCGGGATAATGAAGACCAAGTTCCTCAACAAGGGAACAACAAACGGTCCGCAACAAGGCCAGTGGGGAAGGTGCCAATATGGCGTCCTCCGTGGCTATCAGTTAATAAAATAGTACACATAGTAAGAAATGACTACTGATTAGCGTTGGCATTCAATTAATTGGACCTCCAGACCAGGAAGTAACGTGTATGACGTCACTTTCTGGACTGGAGCTGTCATTCTCTGGGATCGGTGCAGAGGAAGCAGTTGATGGAACACGGTCTGTCAACTGCAGTGGATTACTAACTAACTACATCTAATAGACCCTTGGTGTCTCCATAAAGAAAACCTGTCACCTACGTATATGCTATCACATAGGGGGCTATTGGTCCCCTATGTGATAGCAATAAAAGTTATGTAAAAATAAATAAAAATTAAACAAAAAATGTTTTAAGTATATAAGGAGACATGAAAAATAAAAAAAGAAAACATTTAGTAGAACCCCCCCACACACACCCACACCTACAAAAAATGCATGCATTGGGGCACCTATGTATGAAAACAGCGATTGTCCTACACATGTTATATATAAGTGCATAGGCCAGAGTGAGAGCAAGAATTTTAGCACCAGTGCTCATGAATAACTCTAAACTGGTGACCTGTGGGGGCTTTTATACCATTGCAGGCACATACAATTTTAAGGTTTTACATGGTTATCTAGTATATTTACTCGGCACAACCTCATCTTTTGAATTTTACCCAAAACATTAGGTAATAAATTGCATTTATGTGCCCAGAAATTAACTTTAATGTATTTTTTTACTAAAATGTTGCCTTTCATAAACAGTTACGCTAATGTCATGTAACATAAAAAAATTTGAATTACCAATATTTTATTCTCTAGGGTGTATGCTTAAAAAAAAAATAATAATAATAATAATATTTTGGGGTTTTTAAGAAATCATTAGGCCTAAAATTATTTTTAAAAAAATTCAAACAACAAATTAAAAAATGTAAAAAATGGCATCAGGGTTGTCATTGTGGAGGGGGTGGTGAGAGGATGGTGGGAGGAGGGAGTGGCGGAAAGACGGTGGGGGTGGCAAAATGCACCTTCATCTAAGTAGACACAAATCTGGCTCTGCACGCACCTAGCCTGGGGTGGCCTAAGGAATTTAGCAATTTTTGTGGTCAATTAGGATGAGAATGGGATGTGATGTTCCTTTTTATAAATAGGGCTACTCCTTCAAGGCCACCACGATTGCAGAAAACATGTTGTATAAAGGTTTGCAATTGTTTGCCCTCTGCTTTACAGGTATGTCTGTAGGTATGCATTTATTTTATGCTACTAAATACGAGCTTAATCCATGTAAATGTACTGTAAAATCTCTTCTCTCTTTTCCTTCACTTCATGCCTTCTCCATTTGAAAAGCATGGCTCTTTGTGGGTAGCGAACCTTTAAAAACGTTATTTTCAAAATTGTATAATTGCAAACACAATAAAATATGATTTGTTATAGTGTTCTGTTCATTTTAGATGGTGGATCCTAGCTCACATTCTAAGCATGTCAGAAGTTTTAAAGAGCAGTGAGTTTCCAATCTAGTGTTTTGTTTTTTTAGAGCCCATGCACCAATTTAATTATGTAATTAGTGAATGTCTGGGATGCATTAATTACTTGAGGTGTGTCCTTTGTGTCTGAGGTATTTGTGCTTGTCTAATGTTTTTCTAGGAACACTAATAATTTATTTAGCTTAGTAGTATAAAACAATCACACTATTGTCAGAATGAAAGTAAGTAAAATAACATAAGTGAAATTAGGAAAGCAATGGGTGGAGATGTTAATTAGACTTAAAAATCGACACAAATTACCAATCATCTAACAACATAATTTTTAAATAAACACATGACTATGCTTAAACTTGTTTGAAAGAAGAATAGCTACTTTTATAATATGGGGGCAGTGTATAATAGCTTCTTTGCTCTGCCAAAGTCTTCTATGGATATGTAATCTCTACTGGTATTAGAGTTGCCACCTCATCCCTTTAAACCAGGACACACATTAATTACACAGGTTCTATGGCTGATTAAGGTGGTAATTAAACTCAGTACCTTATGTGCATTATATTAGCCTCAGAACCTAATAGCAATTAATATGTGTTCAGTTTTAAGTACAGGTTCACATATATGCGATGCGGGAACCCTGTGAATCCACTGCAGGTTCCTGCATCGCATTTAACTCGCAAGCAGTTCACACTGCCATAGGCGAATCGCTGGGGGTGTCAATACAAAGTTAACGACACCCCCAGATTAGTTCGCATATCGCAGTGCAAACTATCAGTTCAGACATTAATTAGATTGCATAGGTGTTAACACCTGTGCATTCCGATTCTGGTGCTGACCCAAAAAAGGGTCCTGTGCAAGTTGTGTTCGAATGCGGTTCAAATTCAGCCATACAATCTGTATGGCTGAATTCGCCTCGCACAATCGCATGTGATTTGCAGAGCAGTGCACTGTGAATCACATGCAATGTCTGTCATCGCATATATGTGAACCGGCACTAAAGGCATGAGATGTAGGGTTGCCACCTCATCTCTTTATTCCAGGACACACATTAATTACACAGGTTCTGAGGCTGATATAATGCACTTAAGGTACTAAGTGAGTTTAATTACCACCTTAATCATCCACAGAACCTGTGTAATTAATATGTGTCCTGGGGATGAGGCGGTAACCCTAATGAGATGGCAACCCTAACTGGTATCCAAACTTGTGTGGGCATAAGTGTAGTTGAACAAGAGCAAGGAACATTCTCAGTTTGTGTTTAATAATTTAATAAATTCTAGTTTTGGGCTGAATGCCACTTTAAGGCCTTATTCACACTGGCAAACAGCTTGATTGAGTGCAGGGCAAGCTCTGGCCAATGGTTCAGCCTGGGCATTAAAAAGTCCAGAAAGCTCTCAGTTCAAATGTTTTCAGATTCCGTGACTGCTTCCAGCGGTCAGAACTAGCCAATGTAATCTAAAGAACAACTTTAAAGCCTCGCTGAGGCCACTACTGCTCCTTCTTTCTGGAAACTTGGAAACCTGGAAGCCTGCCGCTCTCTGGGAAGGTAACCAAGTGGTTCTTCCACAAATTTTTGATCCCTCTCTGATGGCAGAATGAAATCTGCCTTTTTCCACTGTGTCAGGAATCCAAAAGAGTGGCAAACCAGTAATGGTCCTTATCTGCCTGAATCCTAGGCTACTTGCACAGGCACTGATGCATGAATAAGCCTATTTGCCAAATATTTCAGGTAGCAGAAGTACATAAGTTCTTGGTGTCACTGAGGACAATGATGTCCTCAACAATCTCACTGCAGCTACATACAACTCTGGCGGTTTGGAAGAGCAAAATTGTATCCCTGAAAACCTGCCCCGTATCCTCCTCCTCACTGCTGGCACTCCAATCCTCCTCCTCATGCTCCCCTTCTGCCTGCCGCTCCTTCAGAGTGATGGGTTCAATTGTGAAAAGATCCTATAGACCCTGTGACAGCAGGACATCCTCGTCTTCCCTCTTCTGCTCTGAATCAAGTATTCAGACTATTATACCACACAGTTCTGGTCACAACTTGGAATGGTGAAAAGGAAGTGCAAGTGTCCTAAATCAGGAGACGTAACAGAAAAAAGCCGCTCAGGTGAGATAAAGTGTTCCGGTGCAGGTTGGATCCGTCATCCAATAGTCCAATAATCAACAGAAGAAATGTGACCGCACTCAGAAGAAGATGAAGATGGAAGTGTTTTATTCCCCGTACACTTGAAAATAAACAATGCTTCACATAGACAGGTAAACGTGTTTCACGATTTCACAGATCGCTTATCATTACCAATCACTACCAATCCTGATCCTAAATCAGGAGCCACTGAAAAGAATCCTTAGATCCCTGCAGTCTTACTTCATACCGTACTCACACAAATGTTCATCAATGGCCCACTGCTACATTGCAGCTCTTGCTGCATAGTCAACATCAAGTTCCAGCTTGTGGGTGTATCACATATTAGGCAGTTGGCTGGCAGCTTGTGTTGCTGTTGAATTTCAGTCAGGTGAACACTCAATAGGTATGACCAAAGTAGCTGCACATTTTTATGGCCTGTTGCAAGACATCATGAAAGTCAGGGTACCTAACTAGATACCAATGCACCAACAGGTAGAGGACATGTACCAGACAAGACATGTATGTGGACTATTCCTGTCATAGGGCAGACAACAGATTGGTGACGTATTTTTATAAACAACCCTTGGGGCAAGGAGTCAGCCACCTTTTGGCCTTCCCCTTGAAGAGCTGACTGAAGCTTTGACGCGGTGTAGCTCCCATCCCCTAGGATTATCAGCTGCAAAACAACATGGCAGTGTTTCACCTGGGCTGCTTTGTAGGTTCTTGATCACTTGGGGTAGCTAGTGTTTCTGACAAGTCACTGATTTGAGGCCATTGAGGAGTAGAAGTAAGCTGTCACCATAACCAAGTTGCAGGACATGGTTTGGCACCACCAACTCATGCAGTGTACCCCATCCAAATGCACACAGTACCAAAAGAAGAGATGTAATGTACCTGTTCATGCTTTTTGGACATTGTGCTTGTGGCCATGTGTCCCTGCTGCCCAAAGCCTGGTTCAGCGATACAGAGGCATTCTGGTGGAGGCAGTGATGGCCTTGTGGGGAAAAAATAGCAGCTTGGTACCTGCCACTGTTTAACAGCAAAGGCTGCAAAGTAACAGAAGGGATCAGACTCTACCAACTGTAACAGGAGCAACTGTAAAGACAGCAATTTTGCCAGGCTATAGATGCTAGGCATTGGGGGTGTTTGGGTGAATATTTTTATTGTGCTCCAGCAGCTGGGGAAGAGACACCTGCCTGGTCAAGGATGCTGCTGATGATGGCAGTGAGAGATTGGTAAACGTATGGTACATTTGAAGCCTACGCTTTTGCCTACCTTTGGTGGCCCCATGCTGACCCTCTTCCTTTCTTGATTTGGTACAATGTAGGCCTATCAAACTCCCTGGCAGACTTTCATCCTTATCGCTTAAGACAGTAGATGTAGTGGATGCAGATGGAGACACTTGTGTAGTAGAGGAGAGGTGTAAAGGGTGGAGTGAGAAGGAGGAGTACTTGCCTTTTTTGCTGATTGGTTTCATTCATGTGCAGCTCCCACTGAGCTTTTTGGTAAACAACCAAATGTCTCCTCATACATGTGATTCTTACATTTTCCATGCTTGATATGCTGCAGGCAGCAGCTGAAAACCATCATGATGTTGTCATTGGCAGATGTGTTAACCATTTGAATCCCGGAACTTTTAACATATATAAACCCCCTTAAGTCCCAGGGCTTGTCAGGTTTTAGATATATGACTGATTATCTTACAATTGCTGCTTTGTTTTGCAGTCAACTTAACAAATCATGACATTGTTTTTTGTTTTGTTTTTTGGAGACAGATAGTGCTTTTTTTTTTTTTTTTTTTTTTAGAATTTTTTTTTATTTGTATTAAGGTATAAAAGTGTACAAACATTGGCAAAACAAATTTGTAACTGGACCCAAAGTCATACAAAGGATCATAGATATACATAGCTAACAGAGGACAACTATCCGGTTCGGAAATTGTGGAGGGTAGGTGGGGACCTCACACGGGTATAAGTAGCAGAAGAAAAAGAATACATTGTAGAAAAACCCAACAGCAAGATCACCAGTTAAGAACAGAGCATTGTAGGGGTTCTAGAGTCCGAGGACGGAGCCTCCCCCAAGCTTTCAACCAAATCAAGGAAAATGAAAAGAAGGGGGGGGCTCATAATAGCATAGAAACTCTACATGGGGAATAATTTTTCTGTAAGGGTAAGGTCCAGGGCAGGGCCCATATCCTGGGTGCGAGGCATCCAGGGACGGGAAAGCGGGAGTTGTCAAGAGCACACTGTTCGAACTGTCAATGCGCTGAGCGCAGAAGGGGTGGCGTGCCCGTCGGGCCCGCCCGGGGGCAACCATGCACCCAGCAAGAAGAGAGATGAAAAGGACACCAGGGGGGTTGGGGTAAGGCATGAAAGTGGGAAAAGAAAGGGAAAAAGTGGAGGAAGAGAGGAGAGGAGAAAAAAAGGGGGGGGGGCGGGTGGGGGAAGGGGAGGGGAAGACATTTGAGGTAAACGTCAGGTCGGCCATAGCAAGAAAGGTCGGGGCGGGGTAGGCCCCGTACTGGGCCAACAAGGGTGGTAAATGTGTTCGTTAAGAGAAAGGATTGGTGAACAAAGAATTTCAGTTGCAGAGGTGGGCATATTCAGGCGTGTAAGTGAAGTGGATCCAACAAGCCAATTTCTTATAATGTTTAGAAGGGGGGTCAGATAGTGCTTTCTTTTTATATAATACTTTAAATAATATATTTTATTTTTTTAGGAATCAGAAAAAAATTGTGAAAATTATGAAAAAAGTGATTATTGGTGATTTTGACCATATGAAAATGTAAAATGAGGTACAGTGGGTTTTTTTCATAAATAAATGTTTCAATTTGTCTGGAATCAAACAATACCACATTTGTTTGTTTATGTATATTATTGGGAAAATATATGGTGTCGAAACAATGGTGTATGCCAGTGTTTCTCAACCTTTTTTCAATCGAAGCACCCTTTAAAATTATAGACAATCTCAAGACAAAGACATCCTTTAAAACTATGCACAGTCTTGAGGCACCCCATTCTAAAATGTAAAAAATGTAATTATTCTAATAGCTTTACAGAATGCAGCCACATCCACACGTGGGAAACCCAAAGCTAGAGGTGATTTATTCTTCCAAAGCAAATACACTTTTTAACACTGGTACTGACTAGTATTCCAATATTTCTCTTCTCCCTCAATATCTCTCCATCTGTCAGATAATGTCACCCCAGTGCTGAGAGAGAGGGGCACAGCAGGGTCAAGCAAGGATGCTGTAGAGGCAACATCCATCCTCCTGCCAGTGTCTAGAAAGGCTTTGTTTAGCTAAAAGGCAAGCTTGATCCACCTGCTGGTTTGTATGCCATTTTTGATACATTTTTAGGCATTTTGCCAAGGCACCCCTAAATAAACCTCAAGGCACCCCTGAAGAAACCTCAAGGCACCCCTGATTGAAAAAGGCAGGTTCATGCATTCAATTTTCTACATGAAGCTTTTTTCTTACACTACGACATGACACCAAAAGCACTTTCTTTAAAAATACATTGAACAGCACCATTTTGAACAGCAAACAGTCGGAAATATTAGGCTAGGTATGTTTTGAACGTTTGTAAATCACATTTTTTAAATTTAAATTAGGAATAATTTGATTTACTTGAAGTACTTGAAGTTAAAGCAAACATAAAAATAAATTAATAATTTTTATTTCTAGTTTTGCTTTCAGTTTCTTATTTACACTATATTACTAAAAGTATTGGGATGCATGCCTTTACATGCACATGAACTTTAATGGCTTCCCAGTCTTAGTCCGTAGGGTTCAATATTGAGCTGGCTCACCCTTTGTAGCTATAACAGTTTCAACTCTTTGCTTTGTGCACTGGTCCAAATCATTTGGTGGATGGGTGATTATGGTGTGGGGTTGGTTTTCAGGGGTTGGGCTTGGCCCCTTAGTTCCAGTGAAGGGAACTCTTAAGGTGTCTTAAGACATTTTGGACAATTTCATGCTCCCAACATTGTGGGAACAGTTTGGGGATGGCCCCTTCCTGTTCCAACATCACTTGGGGTTGAGGAACTTGACTGGCCTGTACAGAGTCCTGACCTCAATCCGATAGAACACTTTTAGGATAAATTAGAGTGGAGACTGTGAGCCAGGCCTTCTCATCCAACATCAGTGTCTGACCTCACAAATACGCTTCTGGAAGAATGATCAAAACATCCCCATAGACACACTCCTAAACCTTGTGAACAGCCTTCCCAGAGGTGTTGAAGCTGTTATAACTACAAAGGGTATTAAACCCTACGGACTAAGACTGGGATGCCATTAAAGATCAAGTGTGTGTAAAGGTAGGCATCCTAATACTTTTGATAATATAGTGTATAAAGGTAACTAATGATGCTATAAAATACTTTATACTACTACTCCTATACATGAGAACATAAGATGAGTATGTCTAAGTCACATGGTGTTAACATGGCAGGGCAGAAGAAACAAGGAAGCGCTTTCCGCCCCTCAATGGTTGAAAATTGGCATGCTAACTTTTGGCACCTATCTGCATTTACAGTGGTTTAGGAGTGCAAGATCCCAGAAACTACCACAGAATGACTCTAATTAGAAAATATATCCCTCAAGGTTTTTGGCAAGGGGTATAACTTAACCTTTGAAACCCAATTTTTTTTTCAGAATGCAATTAACAGCAAAATTAGGGGAATAAATAAATAAAAAACATTCAACAAAAGTGTAAATTCAGTAACATGTTTTGCAAACACAGTAATAGCATAATAAAAATGGCATCCACCAATATGTTCAGCTACCTCTCCTGTACACAAGGATATCATATAAGTATGTCTTAATTACATATTGAGAACATGGCAAAGCCCAGAAACAATGCATTCTGGCTCTCAATGGATGAAAACTAACATTTTTTTTTGGAACTGTATTGCATGTACAGTAGCCAAGGAGTGGCAGGACCCCTGAAACTACCCCTAAAAGCATACATCTTCTGATGGATTTCGCAAACACGTTAATGGCATGGTAAAAATGATATCCAACAATTTGTTCAGATCTCTCTCCCATGCACAAGGATACATATAAGTATGCCTTAGTCATTTAGTGGGAACATGGCAGGACCCAGAAACAAGGTAGTGCTGTCAATGGCTGAAAACCTCCATGTTTGTTTTTGCATTTAATGTGGCAGACCCACGTTGTGGCAATGTTACATAGTTGTTAAGGTTGAATAAAGACCATAGTCCATCCAGTTCATGTTGGTGTGTGTGTGTGTTTTCGTGTAGATAATTATTTCCCATATCCCTGTGTATTGTGTTTGATAAGATGCACGTCCAAGAGTGTTTTGAAACTATCAATACTTCCTGTTGACACTACTGATTGTGGAAGAGAGTTCCACATCCTTACTGCCCTGACAGTGAAAAACCCCGTACACAGCTTAAGGTTAAACCTCTTCCAATCTCATTGTGTGGCCCCATGTCCTCTTACACTCCCTGAGAATTAATATTTTCTTGCCTATGCTGGGATTACCATTGAGATATTTGTATATCGCTATCATATCTCCTCTCTAGAGTCTCTTCTCCTGGGAGAATAAATTTAGCGCTTGTAGTCATTCCTCATATTTGAAGTCCTCCAGCCCCCTTATTCATTTTGTTGCCCTTCTCTAAACTCTCTCCAGCTCCAGCACATCCTTTCCGAGGATCAGTGACCAGAACAGGACGGAATACTCCAGATGTGGCTGAACCAGAGTTTTATAAAGTGGTAGAATTATTGTTTTATCTCTTGAATAAATCCCTTTTTTTATGCATGCTAATACTCTGCTGGCATTGCTTGCCGCAGCTTGACATTTCATGCTATTGCTAAGTCTGTCATCTACTAGGACCTTCCAGATCCTTCTCCATCCTTGAATCCCCCAGAGCTTCTCCCCCTAGTAAATACATTTAAATTTTTAACCCTCAAGTGTAATACTTTACGTTTTTCAATGTTAAACCTCATTTGCCATCTAGCTGTCCACTCCAATTCATTTACTGAGGTCTTCTTGTAAGGTTTTAACATTCTGCTGTGATGTTATTGCCCTATTATTTTTGTGTCATTGGCAAACACTGAGATCGAGCTATTTATCCCATCCTCTATATCATTTAAAAATAAATTAAACAGAATTGGTCCTAGGACAGAGCCCTACCAGAGCCTACCACTCTAGACCATTCTGAGCACACGTTATTTAACCCCACCTTTTGAACGCGCCCCTGTAGCCAATTTTCTATCCAAGAGCAAACCCTATGGTCCATGCCTACAGACCTCAGTTTATAGATTAAGCATTGGTGGGGGACTGTATCAAATGCTTTTGCAAAATCCAGATACACCACATCCACATGCCTACCTTTGTACAGGTGGCAGCTCACTAGATGATTAACAGGTTGGTTTGGCAAGAACAACCTTTCGTAAACCCATGCAGATTACTACTAATGATACCATTTTCATCAGCAAATTCTTGGATATAGTCCATTATCATCCCCCCAAATAGTTTACATACTATTGATGTTAGGCTGAAAGGCCTGTAGTTACCAGGAATATACCTCTATTTTTGAATATTGGTACCACATGGGCTTTTTTTCGCCAATCAGCTGGTACCATTCCTGTCAGTATGCTTTCCATAAAGATTAGGATTAGGGGTCTGGCTATAACCTGATTTGAGTTCCTTGAGGACTCTCGGGTGCAAGCCATTAGGTCCTGGTGATTTGTTTGTGTTAAGTATTTTTAGTCTTTCCTGGACACTGACCTCTGTAAGTCACAAGGTTACATGCTGTGACATGTCACTAACAGCACAGTCATAGTTGTTATACCCTTCCTTTTCCTGTGAAGAAAACATTTAGTACAGTTGCCTTCTCTTTGTCATCTGTAGCCAAGTTCCCTCATCCCCTTTATGGAGCCAATGTATTCTGAACTCACTTTTCTACTGTTTATATATTTAAAGAATTTCTTGGGCTTTTTTTTACTCTCATCCACTATGTGTCTTCCCTGATCTATTTTAGCCACCCTGATTGCGTTCTTACACTTCTAGTTGCATTCCTTGTAGTGTTGGAATGCTGACAGTAAACCATCTGCTGTATATTTTTTAAAATCCATTTTTTGGTCTTTAATAAGACTTTTTAGGTTACGGTGTAGCCACCCAGGTTTAACCTTTGTTCTTCTATATTTTGTTTCAGGATCGCTTATTATATTTTTTAGGTTTTGAAGTCTATCCTAAAGTATTATACATTGCTTTTTTCAGGAATGTAGGACTTTAACTTGGTAGAAAATGTGGATGTATATGCTTGTGCAGTAAACAAAATGTACAGTGGGTACGGAAAGTATTCAGACCCCCTTAAATTTTTCACTCTTTGTTATATTGCAGCCATTTGCTAAAATCATTTAAGTTCATTCTTCTTCCTCATGAATGTACACATAGCACCCCATACTGACAGAAAAACACAGAATTGTTGACATTGTTGCAGATTTATTAAAAAAGAAAAACTGAAATATCACATGGTCCTAAGTATTCAGACCCTTTGCTCAGTATTTAGTAGAAGCCCCCTTTTGATCTAATACAGCCAGGAGTCTTTTTGGGAAAGATGCAACAAGTCTTTCACACCTGGATTTGGGGATCCTCTGCCATTCCTCCTTGCAGATCCTCTCCAGTTCTGTCAGGTTGGATGGTAAACGTTGGTGGACAGCCATTTTTCAGAGATACTCAATTGGGTTTAAGTCAGGGCTCTGGCTGGGCCATTCAAGAACAGTCACGGAGTTGTTGTGTAGCCACTCCTTTGTTATTTTAGCTGTGTGCTTAGGGTCATTGTCTTGTTGGAAGGTAAACCTTCGGCCCAGTCTGAGGTCCAGAGCACTCTGGAGAAGGTTTTTGTCCAGGATATCCCTGTACTTGGCCGCATTCATCTTTCCCTCGATTGCAACCAGTCGTCCTGTCCCTGCAGCTGAAAAACACCCCCACAGCATGATGCTGCCACCACCATGCTTCACTGTTGGGACTGTATTGGACAGGTGATGAGCAGTGCCTGGTTTTCTCCACACATACCGCTTAGAATTAAGGCCAAAAAGTTCTATTTTGGTCTCATCAGACCAGAGAATCTTATTTCTCACCATCTTGGAGTCCTTCAGGTGTTTTTTAGCAAACTCCATGGGGGCTTTCATGTGTCTTACACTGAGGAGAGGCTTCCGTCGGGCCACTCTGCCATAAAGCCCCGACTGGTGGAGGGCTGCAGTGATGGTTGACTTTCTACAACTTTCTCCCATCTCCTGACTGCATCTCTGGAGCTCAGCCACAGTGATCTTTGGGTTCTTCTTTACCTCTCTCACCAAGGCTCTTCTCCCCCGATAGCTCAGTTTGGCCGGACGGCCAGCTCTAGGAAGGGTTCTGGTCATCCCAAACGTCTTCCATTTGAGGATTATGGAGGCCACTGTGCTCTTAGGAACCTTAAGTGCAGCAGAAATCTTTTTGTAACCTTGGCCAGATATGTGCCTTGCCACAATTCTGTCTCTGAGCTCTTCAGGCAGTTCCTTTGACCTCATGATTCTCATTTGCTCTGACATGCATTGTGATCTGGAAGGTCTTATATAGACAGGTGTGTGGCTTTACTAATCAAGTCCAATCAGTATAATCAAACACAGCTGGACTCAAATGAAGGTGTAGAACCATCTCAAGGATGATCAGAAGAAATGGAAAGCACCTGAGTTAAATATATGAGTGTCACAGCAAAGGGTCTGAATACTTAGGACCATGTGATATTTCAGTTTTTCTTTTTTAATAAATCTGCAACAATGTCAACAATTCTGTGTTTTTCTGTCAGTATGGGGTGCTATGTGTACATTCATGAGGAAGAAGAATGAACTTAAATGATTTTAGCAAATGGCTGCAATATAACAAAGAGTGAAAAATTTAAGGGGGTCTGAATACTTTCCGTACCCACTGTATCTAGAACATTGCTGCCATTCAAATGGGTACAGAGACCCGTCCTTTGTGCAGGCCCATTTTTGCAACCTATAGAGGTGGATGCAGGAGCAGTGGAGAGAATTTGTGTAAAGAGTAATAATTTGTTTAGCTCATGAAGTACCTCATCCTTTACTGTTTATTTTTTATAAAAGCATTTTTAGCATATATACAACCAACTTCTTAAAGCGTTACTAAACCCACTGTAAAATCTGTCTATAGATGCAGAATAGCATGCTTGGTATACTCACTATGAAACTTAGGTGCTTAATCCTCTGCATTGTGTAAAAAGGCTGTATGATCCTGCATGCAAAGATCCTCCTCCTGCATGCGTTCACTCTGGGCAAGTTCAAATAAAACACAGTAAGTGTAGGTCAGCTGCACATGCTCAGTTTGGTCTCTTGCTGCAGAGAGAGTTTCCTGGTTTTAGCTGAGCGATTCAGGTCACATAGTACTTACATCATACATTTGGGCGTGTATACAGATCCTAAATGACAGCCTAGTCCCTCCCTCCTCCTCCATGCCCAGTAACTAAAAAAGAACACAGTGGGTGGGATGTCACATGTTGATTGATGGATGATCCACCTCCCATAAAAGCATGAGGACACACGCTGTACTGGATTTCAAGATGCAGTGAAATCCCCTCTTACATGAATACTCTGGACTCAGGCGGACCCTGCAGAGTATCACGTGACCGCAGTATACAGATCAGCTAACAAGGTATATAGCTGCAGTATCTTATGTAAAAAATATTTTTTATAAGCTGTGGGTAGGGTAGTGCAGGGGGGCTGATGAACATTTTTTATATTACTGGGTTTAGTAACACTTTAACAAATATCTTTTTTCATTGCTTATATAGCTTTAAGGACACAAGGCACATATTAAAAACATAGGTATACCTATCAAAAACAAACTTTATCCCAATGGATCTTTCTAATAAATATGGTGCACATTTACATCCTAGAGCATAGAGCATATTTGCTTAGCAAAATAAATGAAGAGATGTGTTCACTTTAATTATCCTTTTTTCCTCTGCATCTCATTGGATATTGTTGGTGAAAAATACTTCTCTGTAATCACTTTTATAAGTAAACCTTCTTAACACCTTGACACCTATATTCCAGGAAAACGGTAACTAAACTCAATGACCTCAATCCTGCTGATAGTCTTTTCCTTGTAAGAAGTATGTCAATGGTGTCTGCTAAGGTATTATCTGGCAGTCACAGCAGTATCAGAAGATAAATATCTAATGCAAGTGGATACCTTCAAAAAGCTTTAGGAAGTGTGCACTAATGATTGGTGGATAAACAATCCTAATTTCTCCTAGCACCCAAATATTCAGTGTTTTCTCTTAAAGTAATGAAGGCTTATCATTAAAAATACTTGCTCCCTTATCAATAATATATATATTTTATATTTAAGAAGGTAATTCATACCAGTATGTGTCATTTGATCATTTTAAGAAGGTTGGATATCTCACACATCTCTGTGACATTGTGTGCCTTTTTAATGCCCAACTCTAATTAAAAACATATTAATTCAGTATGTATGTAATTTTTATACAATTAACATGCAATTCCTAGCAAACAGGTGAATACATGTGTACTGTTCTGCCTGCCATCCAATTTGTAATCTTGCTCAAGCAACATTGTGAGTGCACTCATTTTGTGCCTCCTGGATTGCTATTCTAATGACTGGACAGAGGTGGGAATGCTGATGTATTGTCCATTGGACATGCTGGAGTTGGAGACATGACATAGGAAGCTGAATTTGCTGAACTAGGAAATACCTTAATGGTTTTGGTAAGATTGACTGTACAGAAGTACAAACCGTCCAGCAGGAAAAATGGTGATCATTTATGTTTTTATAATGGGTATTTGGCTATTTGTCAGGAGTTAAATTTTAAGTATATAGTATAATTTACAATTGTAAATTGTAACATTAACATGTACTGTAATAAACAATGCACTTGTAATATGTGTGTTAGCTCTACCTATTTTGTTTACGGTTTCTTCGATATTGGCCTCTCTTATTACACTGGAATGATATATAAATGGTTGAAGAATATGGTTCATAAAGCGTACACATTGTACATAAGTGCAATACATGACCATCACTAATACGCTGTCTTATTGAAAGAACACAATGAAACCAAATACTTTTGTTTTCAGTAGTTTTATTGAAAAAAACGCCTCTTTTGTTTCAGAAATAAATAAAAATATAAGGCAGTGAAATTCACAATTTGCAGTTAAAATTTTTCAGACAGCAAATCTATTTTCATAGTCTTGCAGGTTTATTTTAAACTGCTTTGAGAACTAGGAAACACTATATTCTGAAATTTGTCCATACTAAATATACAGCACAAACATGCAATTCCATTTTCTGCAGGACTGACTGCAATTTGGCATACATGTAACTGTTAATGTGTTTACAATATAAACCTGCACCCAACAGGTGCACTATGTTTACCTATGTTGAAAGGTTTCTGGATGCTTAAAAGGAGGCAGCGTACAAAAAGCAGTATATTCCCTACAAAGTATAATGCAGGTGTGAGTAGAAGGGTACATGTTGTACAGAGAAAATGGTTTGTTAATTGGGCATTCTAGGACTGGCAACGTGGTCTATGAAGCAGGGATGTGACATACATTTCTGCTATATAACATTCTATAAAATTTTGTATCTTTATTCACACATTTGGAAAAATGCAAAAGCACAACATATTTTACAAGCATTTAGACACGCATGGGATAAGAAGCATCATACTGTTTTCTACGGTGAGATCTACTAATCGCAACATAAACATAAACAAGGTATGTGTACATATGGGCAAGTGCATTTCTTGATTGCAGTATCCTGTAAGGAAATTGGAAAGCATGCCTATCCACTTACTCTCCGTGCATTGTTTGACTGTTGTAACTAAGTAATGACACATATAGAGTATTAAATACAAAAAATGTTATGATTTCACTACATTCTTTCTTAGGGATCTTCTCCATCGCATATGTTCAGCATAGTCTGGCTGCATGTCCTGTCCATAGTCATCATCATCTGGTCTTTCTGGTGGTATTTGGACTAGGTAGGGTTGACTGTCAGGCTCAATTGGTCCACTTTCAGGTTGATAAGGTTCTGGTTAAAAATATTTGTTCGATTGAACAAAATAATTATCTCATGATACTAATCCATGGACATATTGTATGATACATTTACATACATGTGTACATATATATTGGCATTCTATATATATATTGACAAACCTATATATAGATATACCTATATATGATATCAGATTAGCTAGCTGTTTAGTTCTACATTATTAAGTTTATGCAAGCTAGGTAAATATAGCTTGAAGATACCTCAAGACATAAAATGCATTTGATTTTGCTGTGTTTCACAGTTTATATACATTTCTTATTGATGTCTTCTTCTTATTTGATAGTTAGAAGTCAGTGTATTATCAATTAGGGACAGATAATTTAGTGAAAAATTACACACTGTATAATAAAATGCATTTTGTATTGGATTATACATTGTATAATTCAATATATTTTTTTCATGGAACATGGTGAATGTTAGCTGAAATAATTTATAAGTAAATGATTGTGATTGAATCTAATCTGCAACAATAAATAATGTAATACATATTGCTAGAGGCATTGTCATTAGGTCATCATTATATATTATAATGTTCAGGTACATAGAAAGTTAAATGCTTTAGAGGTTATGTCATTTTTCAGTCTTGCCTGAGAGACAGTAGCACCGTAGAACTTTCAAAAGGATGAAGGGTCAATGGTTATTCTAGCAGATAGCAAGCAGCAGGCTTTAAAGTATTAGCATCATGTAAAACAATGTTAACTGATTTTAGTGGATATGTTGTCAAACAAATCATTTACAAGCCACAATTAGTTTATTATTTACATAAATCATTTCTATTTCCATATGTTAAATCTCTATTTAGAAGGGCTACTTCAGATACAGCAGTTAGTAGTTATATTGACCTCTCATATAACTGAGGCCCTGTATTCTGTTCTCATACTTGACATGACTTTTTTTTCACTACAGAAATGCAAACAGGCTTTGTAAGCTGACATCGCTGTCCTGGTTTCCATTCCGTTGTTAGTATAGAAAATAGTCCCCTTTTTTGTGATGGCAATACAAGTCATTAGCTATATCCATGGTGAAATTTCCCAAATAAATCATTTCAGAGTAAGCACGTGCGCAAACATCTCAGAAACACGATTTTCATCAATTCAAACAGCACTGGAGACTAAAATGTGTTAGCCGGAACCTGTAACAGGTCAAATATGTTGTTAGTGTTTAAAAGTAAGAGATGCACAATACATTGTTTTCCACCTAAATACAGTACTGACTTTAGTTCAAGGATTCATATATAAAGCAAAAAAAATAAATAATACATGCTTTTCTGCAGCCATTTTTTTTCCTCTTCTGCTTGCACATTTTTGGAGACAGGGTGGTGTTTTGGGGTGTGCACTAACCAGGGAATAAGGTAGAAGGAGACTAGTACACTTATGCTGGACTTCACCTGCTGACTCCACAGTAACATATCTTCCTTTGTGTATAAAAATACTGCTGTTGGAGCTTTCTGGTAAGCCCCTCACCCCACACTATTGCCCATAACTATGTTGGCCAGCCTCAGTAGCTAATAGTTGTATTTTTGTTGCTCTCTGAAAAAAATAGGCAAGAGACAGGAGAGCCATTTATAGTGTATTTTTAGGTTTTTCATAGTCACAAATAGGAAAGGATAGTGAAATAATAGTATTTACATCTGAATAGGTTGCAATGGAACATCACAAATGGTATGCAACCTTGTCAACCAGAATGTAAAGACTATAATGTATCTGTCTCCACGTTGATCTTTCTTTTGGTAGGTGGTCACACTTACTTCTATAGGGAAAACCAGACCATTGTCCCTTGGGCTGGTCTATGTCAGGAGTGGTTGGTGGGATAAGAGATGTACAAAAACAGCATATGTGACACATGCACTGAAAAAGTTTTGAGTAGCGATGAAATGCATTAAATGGTGTTTAATACAATATCTGAAACATGAAAAGTAGGAATGGGGGAGAAGGGGCAGGCAAGTTTCATTATAAAGTGTGGAAGCGTTGCTTGTAAGAATTGCGGTGACAGGAGACAAAATAAAATATTAAAAATAATATTATTTTATTTAAAATAATTGATTAAAAGGTTGCCCCATTTGACCTTTTTTTTAAATAATAAATAAGCCTACATCATATAGCATATATACAAACAAGGAAAGGATCTCTTTCCACCATGAAGGAAACGCCTACCTTAAGAGTTTTTTTTTAGAAATTGCCATTTCTAAAAAAATATATACATTACTTGGTTATAATGCTTGTCCTCTGTTTCTGAGCAACTAACCCAGACAAAATATGGAAATTTAACTTGCTGCAAGATTTTTCTGGGCCAGAAAACAATGGAGCCAGAGACAGCCAGGCACCTGACATTTTAAAAAGAAGACCACCATGCAAGAAGTAGGTCAGCAATGACAGCCATGATACTTCTTTCACAAGAGGTTTCCTTCTAACAGGCCTTTAGGTTTATGTACCTTGCCCAAGCAGCATATCAAACAATTTATAGCCAACATATAGCAATATATTTTTCTAAAATGAAAGAGACAGCAAATATATGTTTAGCTTAAGATAAATGTCCAACAAATAAATTGAATACCTTAATTCCTAAAGTAATATACACTCACTATTAATTATTACTTGCATTGTTTGTGAATTAATATGGAGCAGGAAATATATTAAAGTAAGCAATAAATAAAAAAAAAAAAAACAAAACAGAACGATTATAATCATCAATCAGTTGTTTAAGAATTGAATTCATACTAGCAAAAGTGTTATATCTTGTTAGCCTCCACAAACCATTAAGACAATATAATTCATAACATACCTGGATATCCTTGGCCATTGTAAGGAATACTTGCACATAGTGAAGCATCACAATACCCAGATGGACCAACAGGACCCCTAATTCCTTGGTTGCCCGGTCGGCCAGGAGGTCCTGGAGGCCCCGTAGAGCCAGTAGACCCTGGTGGTCCTGTTCTGGATTCACCTGGGGGCCCTGATTTTAAAACAGAAATACAAAATTCTGTAAGGTTTGTTTTCTATTGTTTTAAACTAGAACTTATAATTCATCTGGCACTGAAATTGTCTAGACATATACTTGTACAATGCTAGAGCAAAAAATGTCAGCATCTGCATGTGTTGTTAATGAAGACACCACCAAATTAACCAAAACATGTTGAAATCTTTGGCTATATTTATTTTTCAATGCACCCACACAATGTCTATTTTGCTCGGGATCAGATCTGGCAAGACAGGGACAACTTAAAAACATCAAATAACTCCTTTGGTTCATTTCCACATCTAAAATATAATGACCTCTAGGAAAACTATCACATACTAAAGCACACAGCAGTCTAACTAAAAGGTATTAGTGCATCAAATTTGCTACTCTGTGGCCCATGGGCAGATGAAGTAATGTTTTTTTTGGAACCAGTACTATTATGGTTAGCAAAAATGTAAATCTTGAATCAAGTAAGGATAAAATTGTTGCAAGCGTCTTGTACATTTTGTAATTAAAAACTGTGTTTTAACTACAAATTAAATACAGAAACAGCCTGAAAGCTATCCTGCTAGACTTTGGCAGATAATCAGGGAATACAACAAGTAATAGATTAGGAGACTGGTTGTCTAGAATAGAGTACTATTTGTAAAGTTGTATGTTATTCAGTAACAGTTGAAAAGCACAACGAGAAATACAAGTTTAGAAGTAAAACTATACATCTGCTTCCATACTAAATGTTCCACATTTAATTTTGTAACGCACAGTTGGTTCAGATGACTTCATCAAGCAAAGTATTACATTGGTGGCCATGTAAAAAAGGAACATATATTAATGAGTGCAGTAGAAGATTAGAACGTGGCAAAGCAAAGCATCTTCACCTAACAAAACCTCACAATATTGACCTATCACCTAAAATTAAAGTAAAATCAGAAAAGAGAGCAAATTTCTTTTTTAAATATTCTATTTTAGAGCTCACCTCACACACTTGGAAAATATGTGACTCACCTAATGTTCTTAATACCGGTCTTTAAAAATTGTCCTTCAAGAGCTTCACCATCCCCCACAAAAAAAATTGTTAATATGTCGCTAAAGTTTTTTCTTCTTTCTATGCTGCATAAACATACTCATAAGCTTAGCAAATCCAGTGTGGTCTTCTTCTCCCACACCGCACTCCTCCTGCCCCATATTCTTAAATTAAAAGGATTTTGCAATAGTGTGAAAGGAGAGGGGTAGAGCAATATTATATAAACTAGAAAAAGTGGATGAAGGTCTGCTTTAAATCTAAAGGGTTGAATGATGTTTGATGATCTGCCTAGGCCATCTACCAATGCAAAAAGTGAGAGGCACGTTGTTCCTTCCAGGAATTCTCAGGTAAGATGAAAAAGGAAAAGAAAGGGTGCACCGCTAGATAAAAAAACCATACAAAGATTCAAAAGAATCTATAAGCAGTCTTGTTAGGGATAAATCAGCAAGTGTCCGTGATTCCAAGATGGCATTGCAGGATAAACATTTCACCACCACCAGATATCACCAAAATATCACAGGGGCGCCCCTGACGACGTCATTGCTGACAAAACACCACGTCGGGCGGGCTACGGAGCGTGTGATGTCATTGCACCAGAGGACGCAGCGCCCATTTTCTTGGAAGGAAACAGACTATCCCACACTGTCTATATGCTGATGCCATCTTGACTAAATGTGAGTGAGGGTCTTGAGGATCTGGTGATCGATTTGTCACTTCACATCTCCTGAGAATTGTCGGAGACCTGTGGTTACTTTACACCTCCTGGGAACTGTCGGAGACCTGTGGTCAAGGTAGAGGAGCCAGTGTGGGCATTATTTATTTGGTGCAGTCTTATCAGCCTGACGGTAAGGGTCAGTACTTTTGGTAATATCTGGTGGTGGTGAAATGTTTATCCTGCAATGCCATCTTGGAATTACGGACACTTGCTGATTTATACCGAACAAGACTGCTTATAGATTCTTTGTAATCTGTGTATGTTTTTTTATCTAGCGCTGCACCCTTTCTTTTCTTTTATTTTGATTGTGTATGTTTATATCCTGACATATGTGCAGCTGCTCTTTGTGTTCTTTATACATATATTCCTTACTTTTATATTTATATTTTTATTGAATTGATTGTCCCCAGCGCAGTTTTTCTCTTGTTTTAAGATGAAAAAGGAGTCAGTCCTTTGGAGATAGGAAAGTAAATTTGAACACCTAGAACCACATCCAAACAACATAAGGATATCTCCTTTAGATGTACCTGGTTCACTGGGTTAAGGTGAAAAGAGAAACTACCTTATGGAGAAAAGAGGCCTTAGGCCTTAAAAGAGGAGTTCAGGATTAAAAAAGAAGAAAAAAATCTATACTCACCTAGGTGTCACCACCGTCTCTATAGTGAGAACTGAGTGATCAAACATCGCTGATTGCTCCGTCCTTCCCTCCACTCTGAGCAGAGAGTCATGACTGAGCAGATATCGACAAAATGGTCGAGATCTTTTCAGAGCCTGGACCAGTTCTGGGATGTCAGCCTTAAAGACAAGGCCACTAACTTAGAAATCTGCCTCAAAAAGTTGATGACAACAAATAAAGGGACCTTGTAAATGAGAGTAGATGGAGGAAATTCTCTCATGGTTTAAAAAAAGGGTTTCTGAAGAACCAAAAGAACAAGGCCAAGGTCCCCACAGGAATCACAGGTGGACATACAGGGGGGAACTATGTAAGTGACACCTTGTACAAGGGATTTTACTAGGGAATGGGAGACAATGGGTCTTTGGAAAAGAATTACAAGTGCCAAGATCTGACCTTTGATGCTTCTCAAAGTTAAATGTTGATCAAGACCAGACTGGAGAAAGGCCAGTATTCTTCCCATGGAGTATCTCCTGGGATTGAAATTCCTTCCATCACACAATGCAAAGTAAGCCTTTAGGTGCAATGTGGCACTTGCGAGAGGAGAACTTTAGAAGCATGGGCATAATGGAATTGGATTGCCCCCTATCTTTAGGACCTGGGCTTCAACAACCATGTCATTAAAAACAGAAACTCTGAAACAGAGTGGTAAACTGGTCTTTGGGACAGAAGATTTTGGCAATCTGGGAGAATCCAAATAGAGTCCATTGGAATTCTGATGAGATCCAAATACCACATCTGCCTCGACCGGTTCAGTGTGATGACAATCAGCAGGGCATACCCTGCTATGGCTAGAGTATTCCTGGACCTAGAAAATAAATTATACTCAGTTTTTTGTAGAATCTGCAAGCCAGGAGGTCCATGAGACAAACATCTTAAACACTTGCAGGTGAAGAGGCCACTCTTTATGGCACTGACAACTGAAAAAACTCCACCTGCAAGTTTTCCAAACCAGGAGTGTGCACAGCAGACAGATCTGAAACAAGAAGGTTTTGCCCAAGCCAGAATCCATCCATTCTCTCTTTTACCCATAAGACCTCTGGTTGCTCACTGACGACTGGCATATGCCACCACAGGGGTACTGTACAACTGAATCTGGGTTGAATGACCCTGAGGTTGAGGGGTGCAGTGGTAAAGGAAATAACAGAATTGGTCTGAGTTTCAGTATGTTGATTGGGAGGTGAGCGTCCTTCTAGCATCTCCTGCACCAAAATGATGTCTAGGACTTCTTCACAACCTGTTGGGTTTAAAGGAAGGATTCCCCCAACTCCAGGGCAAGATCCATGAGCCACCAGGTCAGGGATATCCTAACCCTGGGTGTCAGATGCATATGACGCTCCAGATACCGTGCCTTCTTGGCCTTCTTGTTGCACACAGCCAGAATGTTATGTTGCAACAGTCTGAAGTGGAATAGGCCATATAGAGTTGCCTCAATCGGTGAAACCATTAGGTCCAGAACCCGTAAGAAAAAACAAAGGACTTGTTGGCTCTTTGACTGCAGAGTTTGAATCTTAGAGTGGAGATTCAAGAGTATGTCTTGCAGTAGAAGAAACCTGGACTGGGCCATACCTAGAAGCAGACCTTGATACTCAAGTGATTGGTTCCAGCCTTGATTTTTGATAGTTCAGAACTCAACCGAACCACTGTAGAGTCTGAGTTTGAGGGGAAATTGGTAGCGAAGGCTTTGGCAACTGTTCACTTAAGGGAAGGTCATTCAGGTATCCCATTATGTGGATACCCTGTTAATGAAGCACAGCTAGTACAGGAGCTAGAACCACGGTGATGACCCAAGGTGCAGTGGACAGACTGAAGGGAAGGGCAACAAATTTGCAGTGTTAAGTGTTCACCGCACAATGCAGGAAGACATTGATGCACTGGAAAGATGATGATACTCAAGTAGAAATTCTTGATATCCACACAGGCCAGAAGTTCCCCCAGATGAATAGAAGCAATGATTGATCTAAATGAGTCCATGCTGACTTTTTTTTCACTTGAAGACATTGAGAGCCTTTAAGTCCAGAAAGGTGGGAATGCCCCCTTTTGCTTTGGGGACAGTTAACAGGTTTGAGTAGAAACCCTGACACTTTTCTTGTTCCCAAACAATGGCAATGACTCCCTCAGAAAGTGACCCATACCTGTTTCAAGGTGTCAGGGAGATCTGCTAGTCTTTGCTGGGTTGTTTGCAGAGTTGACAACAAGAAGCAGGGCAGAGGGAGAACTTTAAACTCTACACTGTAGGCAGGCACCTGAGATACTTATAGATCAGGTGATTGCAATTGTGGAAGTGTCCCCTCATTGCAAGAATGACCTGTTCACAAGCTTTGAAGTTTTTGAAGTCCAAGACTTGCTGTGTGACTGGGTCCCAGGTTTGGACTTGGGCTCAGAGGACTGGGGAAATTTGAGCCAAAGGGAGAGATCAATTCTAGAAATTAGGCATATGCTATCAGTAAGCTCATCAAAACAGTAGTGCAGGGCTACAAGTTACAGTTTCCAGAGAACCATAGGATTAGTAAAGATAAATCATGGATCCCTAGACATTTTAGTGATCCCTATCCCTAGGGTCTGGCAGATGGCAATAATCTGCTACAAAGTGAGGCCTGCTAAGAAAATAAGGCCTTAGAAAGGGCTTCAAGTCTTTTATCAACATGATATTTTTTTTCAACCTATTTTCAGCTTCAAAACTCGACAGGAGCTAACAAGTGCCAGATTCTAGTAAAACCAGCAGACCTTGCTATTTGTGCAAATAAAATAACAATTTTCTTACTAAGATCACATGCAATAACAATTTGGTACCTTTAGAGTAAACAGATCATTTTTGTACTGACCTGGTGGTCCAGGGAGACCTCTGGGTCCTTGAGATCCAATTCCAGAATTACCTCTTTCCCCTTTTTCTCCTGGTATTCCTAGGGTAAATGCAACATGGTATTATTTTATAGTACATGATACTACATTTGGTGACAAACACTTTCACAAATACTTTCAATATGTGACAAACCACTGTCCATACAAATGTACATAATGTAAAACCAATTTTAGAGGATAGTATTTTATTTGCTTTTTATTAGATTCTAAATAATTTGGTCTTTTCTATTAATACTGTATAACACCTCTTGGTATTACCTCTTTCTCCAGGTGGTCCTTGAGCACCAGGTGTTCCTGGGAATCCAGATCTTCCTGCAGGTCCAGGTTCACCTCTCATACCAGAACTGCCTGGAGGACCAGGCGGACCTGGAGGTCCAGGTTGATTGCGATTGGAATAATAGTCATTTGGAATCTGGTTCAACATTTGGCTAAATCTGCTCATTTGACCTAGGAAAACAGAATATATATATATATCACGGGAAGGTAAATTATTAGCATACCTCTACACATGGGTGTAATTTAAATAGTCCAGTTAAAACTCGATGAGCAGTTGGTAAAGTGGTTTAGATGTTAAAGATCAGATGTCAGTATGTTTTATGATTGTAAATGTTTTATATATGGAATAAAAGCATGTAAGTGGAACAACCTCCAAGCATAAGTGGTAACAAAACATTTTAAATATGCGTGGTACAGTCTGGGATTTTACTCAGAGGGAAAATTGGCAAGCTGGGTGGGCCAAATGCTTATCTGTCTTAAACTTCCATTCAATTCAGAGTTTTTTTGGCACTGAATGGTCTGCAGTAGCGCTGGAAGGCAATCATTAACCAGTAATGCTGACATTCTATAGTATACAAAAAACACTTCCCTTCTATCCTCTTGTATCAAACATATCATGTAGAAAGTAATGTAAAAAGCATGTGAAACAGGGGTAACCACGGAAGCACTGAGGTCATTGTAACATAATGAACTTACAATTTCCCACTACTGAAACAATTTAGGTTTCTAAGTGAAGGTATTTCCTTTATATTGTAGAAGTATAAAGCTCACAAGAGGGAATACAGCTTGCACAATTTTAACTTTTGCTAGCCCTGGCTAACTATGAAAAGGCTTGTATAAAAAGGTGCACTGGTAGTTTTGTTCAGTGAAGTGTTTTTTTTTTTCTTAAGTGTTTATATCTATCTATGCCATGTATGCTGTGTCTCATATGTTGTTTAACAGTTTAACAGTTTAAATGAATAATACCTGCTTGGGACACATCTGTGTAAAAAGACAGAATGGTTGCCAACAACAAGAGCTTCTTTGCAAATAATAGGATTTCCTATTTTAAAAAGTGCTTAGAAAAATTAAAGCTCTCCAATTTCTATAAATTCTACTTCATGCACCAAAGTGGGTATTTTTTTTTCTTTTAAATATGAAACACTAATAGCTCTCTGTTATAGAAATATGTATAGTCTTTATATATTCAACAATCTAACCTTAGGAATACAAATATGTTTTTTTCTTTAACAATGTCATATTCTTATTCATTTAGACTACACAAAGGGCTAACATAAATAACCTCAATGTGTAGATAAATCTACATGTTTTCCTTAAGTTCACATCTCTTTATTTCAAGTCTTTTCAAAAGTTTTACGCTGGGAAACTTCATTATACAGGCATCCTCATGTTTTTAATTATCCCATAAATTATACATATTGTAGATGTCATACGATAAAACACATTGGTCCTTGCTGTGAACAAAACCTAATGCCCTCTATCAAGCTAGTTTCCAGTTTCTTCCAATGATTCAAAAAATTAGAAGTTACGTTTTTTTTCAAAAGTGGGTCTGTAGTGCAAGTTTGACTGACGCAGGGACAATGGATTGTAATTTCCTTCAAAGGAAGTAGAGCTAGGCAAGAAAGACAATGATGTCTCTTTATGTTTGTCCTGTGACTTCCCACAAAACTCTGCTGTAGAGTATCCTGAACTTTTCAACTTACCACACTGTGCAATATTGTAAGTGTACTTTGAGGCAGTAATGTAGGGGATGCAAAGGAAGTAAAAGTAAGGTCACAATACTAGCAGTGCTTAAAAAAAGCACATTTACAGCATGTATATACAATAGCATAGTTGTCAGTAGTAATCTTTGATCTAGTAAAGCACTAACATGTTAGGTACTAACACACAAGCGCCAAAGGGAGACATTTGTGATTGCTGTTCATGAATGCCAGGCGTTACTCAATTCCTGGCATGGGAATGGCATATTTAGCTTTGTGCAGCATACATTTAATATTACTTGCATTGCTACTGCAGACTCATTCGGTTTTTTTTTTTTTTTTTTGCTTCTCTAGTAGAAGAGCACAAACCAGTGTTTTAAGATATATTTATTTGTTCACATGCTTGATGTAAATTCACCAAAAACCAATAATAACTGCAAATGCAGAATATAAGTGTATTAGAGGATTGATTGATGGAAAGTCAATACATATTAAAGAATTGAGAGCTCATCCTTTTTGTTAATGCTATCTAACATATTGCTAATATAAGTATTTGCATGTATTTCTTTGCTCTATATGCAGTATTCAATTTAAGTGTACTTTTCACACAATTATATTACAAAAGCAAGAGTGTTTTTCCACTTACTGTTTATCATTTGTTCGCAAACTTGTCTTGCCACTGCTCTCATCATATTCTGAGAAGCAACATCTCCCTAATGGAAAAATACATGTTGTAGACCAAATCATTACCAGAATATATACTTTAGCTCTGTAGGCATAGGTAAGAATATACACAACTTCAATAAAATCTACAATGATTTCCTTAACTTACCCTGTCACCCTTATCTCCCTTTGCCCCTGGTGAGCCCTATAAAAGAAGGATCATATATTACTTTATGTCAGCTATAAAGGTAGTCACAAATCATAACATTTTAGAAAACTACCATGTATTATTTATATGTAATATTTCTTATAACTGTAAAGTCTGTATTCTAAGACCGTATACAACTGAATTATCTGTAATACATTTAAAAAACACATCGTAAAAGCAGTTTGAGTTGTTTCACAGAAAGCAGGAAATATTAGTACTGATCAAACATATAAAGTGTTTGAGTCCAATTTGGTATCCATAAATGGAAACTTGTCCAGATTGTTCTCTTACCCCTGTTGTCTTCTCTTAAACACCATTTTGGACCTTAATTGTTAATCCTTTTGTTAGGCTTAGGATCAGAGGTTAAGTGTTAGGGTAAGGGTTATAGTTAGAGTTCGTGTTAGGTTAGGGATCATGTTCATTGTTATGTTGGAAGAAAGGGAGTTACACTTCTATGGTTAGTTGTTAGATTTTAGTGTTAGAGGGTAGGGTATTAACATTTGGGGGAAGAAGAGATTATGTGTGACATGATGCAGGTGATAGATAGTAGCTGGGGACCTAAGGGCTTGGTAAAGTTTGTATTTGTTTTTGGTGTTAAAAGCCCTGCAACCAAATATCCTGCACTTGCCTTGAAGCCAGAAAGTAATATAATGTCCCTGTGGTTTCCCTAGTTAAGGCAAAGACCTTAGACTCCATACACTGTGTGAGACTATGCATAATACTGGTGACATAGGGGATACTCAACTTCTAATCCTATAGCTTTCAAGCAGCAATTCATGTCATACATAGTGGCATAGTGCTGGGCCAGTTTAAGATTAATGGTTCAACTGCTACTATGTAAACATTTTTGATTTGCATTTCTACTGTATTTTAAACGGATTGGGTTGTTTAAAAGGAAAGGGTTCACATATACTTTAACCCCCTGTATACAACATGTGTGCCATTTGTAGACATGCAATTTAAAGTGGTAGTGAAGTCACATTTTTAACTTTGCCCTACAGGTATTTTCATAGTATGTCTTATCTGTAGGTACCTAAGAAATAGCCGGAATTGTGCTGTTTAGCGGATATTAACATTGGCTCCAGCTAATGACACTACTTGCACATGCATAATACTCTCTGCATTCATGAAACACTAAGTGTGCTGTAATTTCAGAGGGTGCTGTGACATGATAGTGACTCACGTGCACATGCACAGGAGTAATGTCATCGTGGCCCTGCCATTCAAGCAGCCGAAGAGCATGGACCCGGAAAGAAGACTGGGCAAAGATGGAAGTGCTGGGAACGATTACAGCTCAGCTCTGGAGGGCTCAGTTTCTAAGGTAAGCCTGTCATAATGTACCAGTATGCAGTGCTTTACTACCACAATATGCCATAATTTTGCAGGGGGACCATTTTAATTATTTTTTGTTTGTTTTTGGTTTTGTTTACAGTTTAATACTGCTTTAATTATTGTCTTGCTACAAAGCCTTCAGTGTAGGATACATCTGCAAACCACAGTTTCAGTGTTCCTTCTTGCATTGACTAACTTAAAATCCATACCTCAGTCTTTTGGTGAAGTACTACAAATAATTCTTAGTGTAATTTGTTTAAAAATAATAGTACAGATTTCTCATTTGAAAGATCTCTAAAAAATGTAAGGTTTACACTTAACATTTGGCCAGTAAAATTATTGGGCTTTGGCATTTAGGCCACTGGTCCTTGGACTTCCACTGAATGCCCCAGCACTTAGTCCTGAGACCATCCTCTGCAGTAGACAGCTGTGCCAGTTACCTACATCTGAGCGGGAATGGATGAAAGCTGTTATTGTCACCTAAGTGAGACAGTCTCCCTGTGTGCTTGTCAGCCTCTAGTATAAGGAAAACTGTCTGTCAGAAGTGTCTTGTCTTGAACTAGCCAACAAAAAGAAAACTGCCTGTACTGATTACAGCCAGCTGAAAAAGGTGGAAAACTAGCTTCAAGCATTGGTGCACACTATGTAAAAAATATGCATTTTTTTAAACCAAGCAGGTTTCATAATTGCTCCTCATCACAGATGTTGCATATTTTGAGAAATGCAATAAAAATTAAATAAATAAAAATGTTTTCATCAGCATTAATTTAGCAATTATTTCAGTATGGCTTTTCAACATTTTATAAATGTTGTATAATCAACCTTTTAAACTAAAACATAAAAACATCTGTAAGCCACCCTTATTAATTTGACTTTGCCCTTTTATCCTGTCATGCTAGTATTAGCAAGTCGTTTAAAATAAAATGATTGAAACCAGTAGAGAACATCAAAGTTCTCAGTTTCTCAAGAACAATGGCTTCATCTTACACACACAATTGAATGTTTCTTTTTCCAAAAAGATATTTGGGGGTTCAGTAATTCTCTTTTTAAAATGTCACCATGAAACTGTTAACTTTTTTGGCCTATACCTTAGATTGTCTTTAGCTATTGCTTGGTGGCTGTCACAGGTAGATTTGACCCATTAAGGGTGCACATGAAAGCATTGAACACCAAATAACTTAACAGTGTATTTGAGCAATGTGCACAGATGTGTCTCCACATTAGTCTTAATTGTGGAAAAAGCAATTCAATAGTAGAAAACATCCATAGTATGGTCGCAATTTAATAAAACATCCACATGTAAACTCCAGCCAAATATGTTAATGTAATAGATTGATTAGCTGGAGTTCCAAATTGCCTAAGCAACATGATCGCTTAGTTTTCTAAAATTCTACATTCATATTTTCAATATAATCAGCTTAATCAGTACTACCCAATGTACAGTACTTTAGCATATGATTGAATTGTATGGAGAATACATGCAAGCTAGTAATACTAACCAAAGTCTAACCAAAGCTGTTTGGCTTGTCTTAGCATGCCTGAATCTGGATTAATCAAAAGCATAATTGAAGTCTAAAACAATACAGCTGCAAGATTAGGATTTACTTTAAAGGGATGCAAAGTTCTAACCTTGTCTTTCTAATTTCCAAAATTGACAGAACTATGATTATATTGGAATTATTTTTTATTTATAGTAAAATGCTTTGGCACTTAAATTTTTTTTTTTTTTTTTAATTTTGCTTTACTCTTGTACTGTTGTACAATTGTACTGTTGTAATGTTGCTTTACTCTTACTGTTTTTTCTCATAATAGAGATGCTCCTCTACCTATACAGTGAGCAATATTACTGCATCTTCCTCTGGCTTCAGACAAAGTCACTAATAAAGAAAAACTCTATAAAGATAGCATCTCAAGGATGCTGCTTGTGACTTCATTAAGCAGTTTATAAATGCTTGATACCATGGTAATGAGTAAGCAAAAGGTGCCTGCTGACTCCTGTGACCCTAAGTACTTGTCCTGCAAATTCTTGTCTTCTAATATCCTTTTGTCACCTGTCTGCTGTCTGTCTCAACCTTCTGTCTGTAACATGACTCCACCTGCACACTTCCTTCCCCAATCCAGTCTACACACTATGCTTTTTCTTGACAATTTGGCTGTTTGTTGGCTTGTCAACTGTCAGTAGTGGGTTAAATCTAAGGCTAAAACATAGGTGTGAAGCTTATCAAAATCTACACTTCCATTGCAGATCACCTGGCAAAGACCAAGTATAGCTTGGTCCTCGAGCAATGTTTAACTTTCTGTCAAACATATCTAACAACTATTACAATTTTATTATATTTTTTTATTTATATTGTATTTATTTTCTCAATATAAACATTTAAAATATACAACCACATCACATATTTCTGTATACAAGTGCTATTATCTCCCAGCCTCACTCCTTCCCAGCCTACCCATTCATTTACCACCATTTAATCCATTCACCAAATTGCGTTTCATTGCCGGGTAAAAAAAAAATGTGTTCCTAATTAGTGCAATTAGTGGTGAATTATATTCCCATTTTACTTGCTTGTGTATTTTATCCCATATCCTAAAAACATTTTAATCAATTCATGTGTATTTACATCCAGTGTTCTATATCTTTTGACTTTAATGTTCTAAAATATATTTGGGGCATTGATACTGGCAACATCTGAAATTTATATAGAATTTATGGTAATGCCACCATCTTTATTATATTTATGCGTCCGATCCAGGAGAGCAGTCTATTCACTATTTTTTTAAATTCTGTTTTAATCTCGTTTAATAATGGGACATAATTTGCTTAAAGCATATTCTCTATAATGTTGGTGTCAATTTTATGCCGAGGTATTTTATCCGACTTTTCCCCCATATAAAGGGAAATTCCTGCCGTAATGCTTGCTCTTCTTCTTTACTCAAATTTACATTTAAGATTTCTGATTTTATTGGATTAATCCTAAAAATAGAAAGTTCTCCGTACTTCTTTAATTCCTTTATTAAATTTGGTAATGATATCCTTGGATTAATCAGATAGAACAGAATATCATCCGCATATGCTGCTACTTTATGTACTTCATCTCCAATTTTTATCCCTCTCATATCTAAATCATTTTTTATTGTTGCAAGTAGTGGCTCCAATGAGAGTACAAACAGAAATGGCAGAAATGAGTGGTCCTGTCCCTTTCCATTAGACATTTCAAAAGGTGGTGACAGGTTCCCATTTACTCTTACTGATGCTGTGGGATGATTATATAATGCCTTGATCCATCCGACCATTTTAGGGCCTAGTCCCAAGTTTTCTATTGTGTTCAACATAAAGCTCCAGTCCACCCTGTCAAATGCCTTTTCAGCATCTATTGACAGGAATAAACCTGGGGCTTTTCCACCGCTCAGCTTATGCGTTAAGAGTAATGTTCTCTACCTTTATCTTATGTTCTTTACCTTCCCCCTCGTGATAGACCCTGTTTGGTCTGTATGGATCCAATCAGGCATCAATTCTTTCATTCTTGTGGCTAATACCTTTGCATACAGTTTAGTATCTGCATTAAGCAGGGTTATTGGTCTAAAGCTGGAGCACAGAGTTGAGTCCTTTCTTCTTTATGTATAGCTGAATATGTGCCTCTAGTGATTCTTTCCTCATTTCCTTTCCCTCTGCCAATCCATTCATATAGATGCACAACTTTGGAATCAGTTGTTCTTTGAACTTTTTGTAATAGCGGATTGTAAACCCACAGGGTCCTGGACTCTTCCCTATTGCTGTATTATGTATTGCTAAACTGATCTCCTCTTGTGTTATTGAATCTTCTGGAATTTGCAATTTTTCTTCTGGGATTTTAGGTAATTTTTCTTCCTTTATATAATTTTGTATTTTTTGTGATCTTTCCATTTCCCTTCTGTCTCACTGCATATAGTATGCTATGGTAACTTTGGAAGACCCTAGCTATTTCCGTTGTTGAATGCATTATCTCTACTTTTGTTGATTATTTCTATTAAATTTTTTGCTTTTTATTTTTTTTGCTAGATGTTTCCCTGGTTTGTTTCCCCATTTATATCTATCCTTAGCCACTGAATTAAAAGCCTGTCTTGTTTCCTGTTCCATTAGGTTTTTAACCACTTAAGCCCCGGAGGATTTGGCTGCTAAAAGACCAGGGTTTTTTTGCGATTTTTTACTGCATGACTTTGACGGACAATTGCGCGGTCGTGCGAAGCTGTACCTAAACTAATTTCACGTCCTTTTTTTCCCACAAACAGAGCTTTCTTTTGGTGGTATTTGATCACCTGTGCGATTTTTTGATCATGCGCTATAAACAAAAAAAGAGCGTAATTTTTGCAAAAATAACAATATTTTTCACTTTTTTTTATATGAAATTCCCCCCAAAAAAAATGTAAAAATCAAAATTTTTTAACATTATCGGCCAAATTGTTTTACGCTACATATGTTTGGTAAAAAAAATCGCAAAAAGCGTATTTTGATTGGTTTGCGCAAAAGTTATCGCGTTTACTAACAAAGGGAAAGATTTTTGTCATTTTTGGTGTTTTTTTTTTTAACTAGTAATGGCGGCGATCTGCGATTTTTTTTGCGGTACTGCGACATTGCGGCGGACAGATCGGACCCTTGACTGACATTTTTGACACTTTTGGGGTTACCAGTGACATTACTGCAGTAATCAGTGCTATATATATGCACTGTTACTGCAAAAATGACACTGGCAGGGAAGGGGTTAACTTTATTGGACAGGGAGGGGTTAAGTGTGTCCTAGGGGCGTGTTTCTAACTGTGCAGGGACATGGCTATTGGTGTAAAAGCAAAGATCAACGGTTCTACATAGTAGAACTGTCAGATCTTCATTTTTACACCAGGGAGAATGACGGGCGGCTTGTTTACATAAGCCGCTCCGCCTTTCTCCCTTCACAGGAGCGATCGTAGTGTGACCGGCGGACATCGAGTCCGCAGGACACACGCACTGACTTGTCTGTGAACGAGCCGTGGCGGGCGCGCGCCTCGGCGGGCGCGCGCCCGCCCGCATTAGGCTCGCAAGTCAGTGACAGGCGAGTGATGTATCGATACGTCACTCTGCCTGGCCGGGGCTGACCGCCGCAGTATATAGTCGTGCGGCGGTCGGCAACCGGTTAAGCTCATCTCTTTTTAATACTAGGGCGCGCTGTACTTCTCCATTCATTTTCTCTTTATGATGTTGTTCCAACTTGTCAATTTCTGTTATTAATCTTTTCATATTGCTTGTCTTCTCTTTTTTCTTCCTAGTCCCTAGTGGGATCAATGTTCCTGTAATATAGGCTTTATGGATTTCCCATATCGTGGCATCTGACATTTCTGGTGTTTCATTTAGCTGAAAATACTGATCTAGTTCTTTTTTTACTGTTTCTTCTATCTTTTATTCCTGTATTAGGTCTTCATTCAATCCCCAGATACTACTCTTTTCTTGATTTCCCTTTAATCTGAAGTTCATTATATTTGGGATATGATCTGACAATGTCATTATTTCTATTGATGTTTTTCCTACTGACTCCAACCCTCTGTGCTCCACCATTATACTGTATAATCCAGGCTTGAATACGTCCCGTGCACTGGGGAGTAGAAAGCATAATCCTTTATCCCAGGGTGCTGAACTCTCCACATGTCTACCAGTTGGCATTGGTGTAGTTTCTTTTTTTATCCTCCTAAGTTGGTAGCCTCTAACACCCAGGGCACGTGACGTTCTGTCAGTCACTGGATCCATACAGAAATTTAAATCTTCTACCAGGTTTAATTGTCCTCTTCTATAGTCCATCAGCTTATCCAGAACTTCTCTCAGATACCCTGTCAGGTTCTTGTTAGGGCAGTAAACATTTGCCAATGTACATTCCACACCTTGTAGTGTCCCCCTTACAAATATAAATCTGCCTCCTGGATTCACCTCTCTTGCCATCCCAATTGCCACTACTTTTGCTTTTTTAGTTGGAGAATCTCTGTAGTACAATGTCAGATGATGTTTTGAGTATAGTTTTACATTTGAATCTTTGCTATGTGTGTCTCTTGTAGGAATATTATATTTGCAGAGTATCTTTTAGGTCCTTTTAAGATCTTACATTATATTTTATACATTTTAGTTCTACCATTCTATATTCTGCTTTCTGTCTCTGCCCCTAGTCATTCCTCTCTCTCTGTCCATGTCCCCCCCCCCCCCTCGGGTGGACATGGAGGTTGAAAGAGGATTTGTCCTTCAAAACAAATATAAGAGGGTCTACCGAGAACTGAGAAGGAGATAAAAGAGTAGAGGAGTTTTCTAAAATCCTGGTACCATGTATTCTGTCCCCAATTCCTGAAGCTCTTCAGGAAATCTCAGCCTTGCTGAGCATCCCTCTTTCTTTCTTTCTTATAAGACATGGGGGAAATCCCCAGTTGTATTGTATATCCTGTTTTCTCATTTGTTCCAGAAGGGGTTTAAAGAATCTTCTTCTCTTTAATTTCTCTTGTGATAAATCGGCAAAAATCTGGAGATTTGCATTTTCATATTTCAGTGGAGGACTGTTTCTCAGATTACCCCATATTTGGGCTCTCTCTTTATAACTGTGAAACCTTACAATTATATCTCTTGGGGTCTCAACTGGGATGCCCTGTGATCTTCTTATCCTGTGCACTCTTTCAATTTTTATTGCATCTGATATTTGTCTACTTAGTAATGGATTAAATATTCTCCTCATTGTTTCTGTTAGATCTTCTTTTAACGTTGTTTCTGGGATGCCATGGATTCTTACGTTTTTTTCGTCTATCTTGATTTTCTTGGTCTTCCAATTTATATGCCATGTCCGTTTTTTTTTTTGTAGATTTTGAATTTCATTTTTGAGCTCTTTTATTTCTTATATATGGATCTCCAGTCTCTTTTCTGTTTCTTCTATTTGCCTCAGCCCAGGTGTCAATGTAGTGTTGCCATTTCAATTTTCAAAGAGTACTCTAACTTAGCAAACATGTCTGCCATTTCCGTTTTTGTCGGTAATTGAGTTTTAAAGCTTTGCTCTTCCATAGGTTATATTTAATTTTCGCTTTCTATCTCCATATCTCTTTTCAATTGACTTTATGCCATTGAACTGACTGTTGTATTATTTTTATTATTTCCTGATGTTTGTTTTGCACAAGTTCCTGGTTGATTTCCTGCTGTCTCCTTGAGACATATATGTTTTATTGTTCCTGGACTTGAGCTTATTTTGGGTGACTTTGTTGCTCCGCTTGTTTTGCCATTTTAACTTTTATTGTTATTATTGATCTTGCTTTCCTTTTTTTTTTTCTTTTTTTTTTTAAACCTCTTCTTCTGCCACACACCTCCCTCTCTTCCATTTTATCTTATGTCTTTTCAGTGACCTCTTCTTTGCTTTCCTATGATATATATGACCTCTTTTGACTTTTAATCTTACTTTGCCTCTCCTCTGTGTTCTCTGGGATCCTCTTTTCCTCCCCACTCCCCACTGCACCTCCGTTCCAGACAGTCCTCCTGCAGTTTAGGGAGGGGGGACTAGTCTCACTTCAGAGTTGCAGCAATTATGAAGCAACAGCAACTATAAAGGTGTATGGAAAAGGAGACTTAGAAGAAAGAGAATAACTCACCAGTCCAATGCTGTATAGAGATATAGCAGACTTTTTTTGCTGTTTCTCTTTGTTTGTTCTGTGTGGTCTTTATTATTGCATTTCAAGAGAGATAGTGGGGGTCCAATATCTCTCTCTGTGTGTGGCAGGTTAATACATGAAAGATGTTCTAGGGTCTTAAAAGTTTCTCTGTCCACTTCTTGGGCAGGCTGGTGGGGGCCTGTTTTGGTCCATGTGAGCTCTATGAGCTCTGTTCCTCCTGGGTCTGCAGCCAACTTTTTCCGATTTCCTGCCTGCCATTCATGTCTACTTTCTGGCAACTGAACCCGCTGCACCAACCTCTCACAGTCAAGGCTCTCCGAGTGCAGACAATCCCGACCACCTGTCTGTCCACAGACTGTTCTCAGTTAAGTGGTTGAGAGATAGGGCTCCTCTCGTCCACACTGTTACCCCACGCCAGCACCGTCAGGATCTCCTCTTGCTCTCCCTTCACCAACAGTTCCGGTCACCATAGAGAGGTGGAGAGCAAGTAAGCGATCCGCCCCCATTGGTGTCACAGACGGTAAGTCAGGGGTCCTGGATTGAGGTACTGGGTTACCGGGGATTACAGGGGGTTACGGGGTACAATGGGTATACCGTATCCCTGTCCCTTTGCATTGTTCGGATGGGAGTTCCTGGTGCTCCTAACCCAGGCTCCTGAGCAGCGCCATGCACAAGGCTCCTCCCCCCCCAGTGACTAACTATTACAACTTTAAACATTTACAACCAAATTAAATATACTATGTACCTTTTTTATTGGTTTATTGTAGAGGGCTTTGAACTCATGTCCAAGAAACAATCTCACACGCATATTCTTATTTTATAGCTTGCAGGAAGTATATTAAGAGATGTAGGGCAATATAGTTATCATGTGTTTTATTTCATTGACCATGTATGACATTGCTCCCACACGTACTTTAATAAGTACAAAAGAGCACAGTATAAAAAAAAAAAAAAATTAATTACATTTTCTTAGTATGAAATGCAAAGAACTCATGGTCATCAACCAAAAAGTGAGCTCTTATTTCAGATTCATCACCAGTACTAGTATGTGCTAAATACTTTAAACCAGCAACAAGCTCTTTTTGGTGTTTGACCAGATATTGTTTGTGCTGAATGGCATATAACTTTAAGACGTGAAGTAACAATGAAACCCAGAAACATTTCCTGCAAATGTGCTGACCTAGCTCTTAGTGTTTATTCAGAGCAGAAATATATGTTTTGGCAGATGATTTGGTGGTTGTTCAAATGGAAAACTATTACCACAAATTTCAAAAAATAACTACTGCAACTGTAAAAAAATGCATTGTAAATTGTAACATATTAATGCTATGATACTTAATCAGCAACGAGGCTACTATGGGAAAAACTTTGATGCCTTTAAAATCAGCAACGAGGCTACTATGGGAAAAACTTTGATGCCTTTAAAAATTGCTAATTTAGCCACAACTCAGCATTCACAATACATTTTAGTTGGCAAATATGGGAAGTATCTTACTGGTAGGCCATTATCTCCTTGCTTTCCTGGTAGACCACTTGAACCTGGCACACCTTGAGGTCCTGGTGCTCCCTGTAAAAGTAGGAAAGAAGCATTCGATGAAGACTATAACTGGAAATGTTATCAGTTCTTTGTAAACTAAATTGTCAGGCTATTTCCATGTGAATAACTGATGGAAATAGTTTCTACAAGATCATATTTCTTATACCGCACATTCTTTTTACTCCTTATTCTACTGAAACAATACTACCTGAAAAACTCTTAAACAGATCGAATATATAGTACCAGACAGCAAAATGTTACAACTTTATATCTCTTACCATTGGTCCTGGAGGTCCTCTTGGTCCTACTGCCCCATCTTTGCCAGTGAAGCCCTAATAAGATACAAAGGTAAAGATTTAGATACAATGAACTTTGAAAATAGCCTACTAACCTGTTCCCAACATGTGAAAGAATAATATGCATATGAGTTTTTAATCAACCGTGTACATGATTTTTTTAAGCTAGGAAGAAAATGGATACAAACAAACAGAACTCCAAATGGCATCAACGCAATATCATGTAGCCGTATGTATCATATTTATTTGAATTTACTTTTTGCTGTAAATGTTTAACTAAACCAGTTTATTTTGCCAGATTCACTATTAGGGATATTTTACTAAAATGTACCTGCTGACTAAAATCATGGCATGCAAGAGACCAAAACTTATGTGGATTGGAAGTAAAACAGAAAACATACAGCACGTTTATAAACAATTGGAATTACCTTTTAGTATGAAATATATTTTATTTTTTTACTAAAAATAAAATGATCTTAAAGGTTTTTTAAAACAAAAAAACAAAAACAAACATGTTTTACTTACCTGCTCTGTGCAATGGTTTTGCACAGAGCAGCTCCGATCCTCCACTTCTCAGGTGCCCCACCAATGCTCCTGGCTCTGCTTTCTCTCAGATTTTCCCCTAAAGCAAGCTTGCTACAGAGGCACTAATGCGTTCTAGCTCCCAAGCCTCTCCCTATGTGTCTATAAGACACACAGAACCAGGTTTGGCCCCACTCCCACTTCCTCCTAACTGGCTGTGTTTGACAGCATCAGGAAATCAATGGCTCCCACTTCTGTCTCTCAACCAATAAGGAGGCGAGACCTGGGAGAGCAGCCACTCTTGTGCACATCACTGGTTCATGATCGTGCTCAAGTAAGAATTAGGGGAGCTATAGAGGGAGTTGCATACTGAAGGTTTTTACATTCACCCATAGAATGCTTAAAGGTTAAAACTTTCAGCCTTTAGGACCACTTTAAATACAAATTTAGCTAACAATGATTTTCTATGTACATGCTCTAACTTGTTATTCTAAGCACTGAAATACATGTCTACACTAATGACAGCATGATATGCATGCTATATAGAACAAAAACACAATATAATTTAATGAAATCATACATGTCCAAACTGACCCAGACACTATAAAAAGTGACACCATGGTTAGACTAATGATATTTCGTTCAAAACATGACCTCAGGTAAGTTCTGGGATACTTTAAAGCCCAACTCCAGCCATAACATTTTATTTCCTTTGTGATTAAGCAGGGAAGGCCTCTGTAAGTTTTTTTAATTGCTATTCCTTTTCCTGTTAAGGGTATTACCAGTGATTTTTTTCAGGACATAAGATGGTGGGATATTTTCATTATGGGGATACAATAAAAAACAAATTTTTACTGAGGAGTAAAGAGGAATTAGAACGTCTTACAATGTTTTTTTTTTTTTTTTACTGTCCATGTCTTCCTGTCTTGGTGATTTTCACTATCCCTTTTCTTGTAAAAGCATCGAAAGGACAGGAGATGAGTATGTTCCATCTCACCTACATTTCTTTTTCTGTTGTTGTATTGAACTGTATCAGGTTACTATTGTATGATGTTTCCTGACATCTAGCATTGGTTTTGGACCACTACAACTTGTTTACTACTGTACGTGACTTGGTATCTCCCTCTGTCCTCCACTCCTATTTAGTGGCTTGTTAGTTCAGTCCATGTTCTCTCAGTTATTGTTAGTTTTTTATAGAGATATGGCTTAGACTGAAAAAGACCTAGATGAAATTATAACCCTTCCCCCTTCTATCAAAAACTTTTTTTGTCTGGAGTTTGGCTTTAACATAAAATAATATGTAAAGGCCATGCTTCTGAGGGTTCCCATTTTATAGAAACATAGAAACATAGAAACATAGAATGTGTCGGCAGATAAGAACCATTTGGCCCATCTAGTCTGCCCAATATATCTGAATCCTATGAATAGTCCCTGGCCCTATCTTATATGAAGGATAGCCTTATGCCTATCCCATGCATGCTTAAACTCCTTCACTGTATTTGCAGCTACCACTTCTGCAGGAAGGTTATTCCATGCATCCACTACTCTCTTAGTAAAGTAATACTTCCTCATATTACTTTTAAACCTTTGCCCCTCTAATTTAAAACTGTGTCCTCTTGTGGTAGTTTTTCTTCTTTTAAATATGCTCTCCTCCTTTACCGAGTTGATTCCCTTTATGTATTTAAGATTCCCTTTATGTATTTTCTAATTCGGCTGACACGGTTCATCTGTAATCTTTATGAAAGGAAAATGCTAATATAATATGTATCCTGATCTATTACTGTGATTACCTTGCATGTTTTTCTCAATTAATTTCTACTATTTAAAGCTGGAAGTCATTATGGAATTATAAGGAGGACCTTTGGTGTGATGTGCCTAGCAAAACAGTTGTGTATTCACTTCTGTTCTGGTTAACATAGTTCTAGTTCTCTTTCTTGGTATAAATCCAAATAAAACCTGCCTTGCATAATCCTCAAGACAATAAATGAGTTATCAATCAAAGGATGCAGGGTAAGAGCCAAATACTGTTATAAGATATACTTTTTTAAAATGGATTCAAAGCAGCAGATTAAAACAACTTTGCCACTTTGCTCTGACCCTGCATATTTAAAAATAAGGCCTTACAGAAAAGGAATATAAAAGCCTGTATAGTGGTGAATGAGGTAGAGCATAAACAGTGCCTAATACTAGGGTATTCTAATGGTGATGTTTAAGTAATAGGTGCAAATTCTTTACTATGAGCACATTTTGGTTGGAACTGGAGTACACCTTATGCCACAAGATTTTCAGAAATAGAGAAAAAGCTGTTTTGAGAGAAAACTACTCCAGAATATTTTTGCAAAATGTGTCTTCCAAATAAACCTGATGCCTTCATAACAGAGAGCCCATTTACTAATTGTCTCAGATGATGTGCCACTAGCCACAAATACAACCTCGCTTTATTCACCTACTTGCTTTTCTTGACATACCTGCTGTATTTATCCTGATACTTTACCAACCACTCAATGTGTGCCACCCCTCTCTACCAATCCCTACACTAGCTCTCGATTGCCCAGCAAATTCAATTCAAAATAATAACCACAACATACAAAGCCATTCACAACTCTGCCCCAAGCTACATCACCAATATTGTCTCCAAATATCCCCCACCACTGCTCCTCTCAAGACCTCCTACTCTCAAGCTCCCTTGTCTCCTCCTCCCATGCTTGTCTCCAGGATTTCTCCAGGGCCTCTCCCATCCTCTGGAACGCTCTACCCCAACCTGTCCGGATATCTCCTTCTCTAGCTGCCTTAAGGCGATCCCTGAAAACGTATCTCTTCAGGGAAGGCTATCACTCCTCCAACTAATCTTTTACCTCTTCCATCAGCTCATTCCCCACAGTTACAACCTCTTGTAACACCTGCTATTAGATTGTAAGCTCTTCTGTGCAGGGCCCTTTTAATCCTCTTGTATTTTATTGTATTGTAACTGTATTGTCTCCCTTTTAAATTATAAAGTGCTGAATAAACTGTTAGCGCTATAAAAATCCTGTATAATAATAATAATAATTTACAATATATTTTACAACTGGCTGACCAACTCTCTCAATCCTTATGGATAATGATATCATAACTTCTCAGAATACACTAAATTTTTCCAAGCAATATTATTTGTAGTTCTCTGATACAGAAAATTATCACAGCAGAGAATCATGTGATAAGAGGCTGTACTCTGATCCACAAGCATTCTAATAATAAAAAACAGTCTATAGAAATTTGCATCTTAATACATATACAATACATTAATAATTGTTATAAGATTTTTTTCTGGTAATCGTGTATATTGCAATTTCTGCTCATGTGTATCATTGCCTTGCTGCAAGTAATTACATGCTGGTGGGTTCTGGTTTTGCCACACAACATGAAAGTAAAAAATTGATTATTTGTTTTGGACTAATCACAGGAGTAAAACTCAAAGTGTTTGTTACCCCAACTTTTCATATTCCTGATATGTGTCTGCTCTAACATGTACTTGTAGGAAAAAATTCCCTGTTCTCTTTGTATCGCTTCTTTTAAAGGAAATCCCTGGTGTTTCTGTGATCCCCTCTGCTTTACTTTTAAAAAGTGACCACACTAAGCAGGAGAACACATTGTGGTCAGTTCTCTAGATATGCTGAGGACTTAGCCTGCTTTTCTCTAATGACTAGGTTTGTCTTGACACAGCCATTCACTGGGAAGCTCAGTGTACTGTTGCTTCTTCTCCCCCCAGCTCTTATGCAGCTGAGAACAGAGGGAATGTGGGAACATTTTGCCTTTCATTTTTATTTTAAACTGAATGGATTGTTTTACAAGGTGATTGTTTACAATCATTTTAACATTTTCTTGTTCCACCATCAAACCACATCCACTTTATTAAGCCAAGCTCAAGATTCTTACATGTTATAAACCTGACCAGGGTTTCTTTTCCAAGGAAAAGCAATCTAATGCATTCAATTGAAACATAGTTAATAATTCATTAGGCTTCACACTGTCCAGGAAGACAGAAACACAGATGTGATAGAATCAAATATGTTACATATATCAGCTAAACCAAATAAGCCCTGTTTTGTTTGGCAGCAGCACAATCCCAAATTTTTCCTCCTGGACTCTTCTTTGATGCTTGAAGAAAACAATTCTAAAAATATAGATTCAAATGATTATGCTTTGCCTTCTTTGCAAATTACATGATTTGATTTTGTGCTATGTGGAATGTATCATCTAAACAATTGAGATGGAAACAATAAATCCATCTACAGGATTAAGTCTACAAGTAATAATTACGTTGTCCTACTCGGCGCAAAGCATTCAATATTCAATATATACCATGGAATTTATAAAGACTGGTGCAGACGAATTTTGCAAAAGTGTCTTGCACATGCTCTAAAACTTTATGTACCAGTCTAGAACTTGTATTCAAATTTGGTTCATGCCGTGCCACTTTTAGAACGCATGCAAGAAAGTTTTGTTCTGTATACACCAGGGTCTCTCTTTGTACGTCAAGAGAGTTGGTCTTATTTAGCTCCATTTATATAAATTACAAACTATAGCTATTTTATTTTGAATTTGGCACATACATTGCGTCTTATTGTAAAAGTGGCACATTTTAGAACTACCCGAATTTGGCACAGAAGTCACTGTTAAAACCTCAAAGTGTTGTCGAGGCTTCATGAATTCGGTGCAACACATTAACAATAGGGATTACCACAAGAAATGTAGCACAGCAGCTTTGTTGGATTCCCCCTAGTTTGTTTTCTTTTATTTAAAGTAACATTAAAGCTTCAGTTTTTTTTTTTTTGTAAAATAATAAATGTGTTATACTTACCTGCTCTATGCAATTGTTTTGCATGGAGCAGCCCCGATCCTCCTCTTCTGGGGTTCCCCACTGGTGCTCCAGGCTCCTCCTCTTCGGCGAGTGCCCCCATAGTAAGCCTCTTTCTATGGGGGAACTCAAGCGGGCTCGTTCACGAGCTACCCTGTCTGCATCCATTGACAAAGACTGGTCGGCTCAGCCCCATCCCTGCTCCCTCGTCGCAGAATTTGATTAACAGTAATGAGAGCCAACTGCTCAGTGAGGAAGAAGACAGTGGCAAGAACCACTGCTCTTGTGCACATTGCTGGATTGGGAATGGGCTCAGGTAAGTATAAGGGAGGGCTGGGAGAATCCTGCAGCACAGAAGTTTTTTTTTTTTTTATCTTAATGCAAAGAAAAACTCTAACTAATACTCAGCATAAGATCTTTGGTGTCAAGGGAATCCATTTAAAAAGTGCATTGATTTAAGTTGCCTATACCATGAACCTTTTACGTACTTTAGAGAGCCCCAGTCTATTGTTTTCAGCGGAGGGGTTGAGATGTGACTGATGGGTTTATATTGTTCATTCGTGTGTTCCCATTCCATTCATCTGTCAATCTAATGTCCAGTGGCATAAACATACATGTTCAGCTCTCTCTAAAAATGGCCATACATGGCTCAAAATGTGGTTAATTCAGCAAGGACCATCCAAGTATGGATCAATGTATAGCCACTGTGTTCAAACAGAAGTCGTTCGGTAGAACTGCTTTTTTCCATCAGGGAAGTTGAACAGAAGTATATTGGTAGACTGGCTTCTGTTCAACCACCTAGTTGAAAAAAAATTCACTCGATCAGTTGTGCAGGCTATAGACTGCAGCATTGATCTGTGTATTCTGACAGCTGGAGAGTCTCCTCATGATTAGAATACAAAGACACAATGGTGAGGATTTCCCCATCCACTTTAAATATGTGAATGGGGGAACCGGGTCAGTTTTTATTTGTTCAACCAGCTTCTTGAACAAAAAACCTGACCCATGCATGGCAAGTTTAAGACCTCAGATTTCCTGTAAATGTTTCTGGGATTTACTGTAGGCAGAGAAAGCTGTCCGTTTTTCACTGTCCCTCCTCTTCTCTGAAGCCAGTGCTGGGAGCTGATCACATGACTGGACTGGAGCAACCTTAGATTAGGTAAGTATACACGTCTTTCTTTTACAGGGTAGTTAGTATAGGGCTTAGAATGGGATGGGAGCAGGTTTAAGCTTACTTTTGACTGGACTTCCAGTGTATGTACTCCTTGGGTAATAATTCCATGATATGATTAATGCTGAACTCCATACAGATATAAATAAAACGTAATATAGTTGTGCATTCTTTTAAAAATAAAAATGTTCTTTTACATACAGCTAGAATAAGTACATGGAACTGTGTTTAAATAAACATCCTATCATCTCTGGTACAGCAGCTCTCAAAATGGGAGATGGAAGGGAAGAACTAGGAGCTAATATGGCTTGGCTGTATATACACGTGCTAACCGGGAACATGCTAATATGAGGAGAGAGCAGATTGAGCACAGTTGACTATCCTTAACTGTCCATTTGGTAGGCTATAGTGGGGAGATGGCACCATTGTATTCCTTGTTTTGTCCTCCTGGCTGTGTTATCTGGTAGAGGTGCATAAATCAAAAAAGCTGTTGAACAAATTTACAAATCCTTTGTCAGACAGTACAGTTCACATGTGAGTATTAAGCTTAAATATGTAGCTGTTTGGTTGGAGTTCAGCTATAAGACTCTAAGAATTTCTCTCACCGTTACTGTGTGATTGGCTGACTTAACAGCTTAAAAGATTTAATTTTCCTGTCAGCAGAAGCAGACACTAACAAAACATTAGGGAGTTGATATATTAAAACTGGAGAATTGGTAATAGAGCCAGTTTCTTTTCTCCAGCTCCAATGAATCGAATCAAAGATCACTGAATGTCGGCAAAGCAATGGCCTGCAACAACTTAGCTAAAATTAAAACAAATCTGCAGTTGTGTAAAGACATCCTTTGAAACTGTCAAATATTATTTGATTTTGGTCAATCTTTATAGTTTTAGGGTTGTGGATTTCAAAAGGAATTCCAAAGTTGTTACTTTTTTAGATGCTTTACCAGACTCCAGGGTCTTCCCAGGTCATCTAACCTTGGAAACTTTTTAATAACATGAATGAGGGCTTTGCAACATTGGTGATTCTACAGTCACATTATACCATGATCAAAGATGATCCCAGTTGTACTAATTGCAGAGTTTAAAAAAAAAAAAAAAAAAAACATTAGATAATACAAATATAAACACACAAATACAGATCGTAAAATACTGGTTTGTACATAAAAAGTACCTGAAGGTTTTACATATACAATTCGTTTTGATTCTATAACAAGATACTTAAGAAAAAAGAACTGTATGTTATACTTTTATAGCATTTATAAATAAACCTATGCTTGAAGTTCCAATATTATATTATACAACATGAATAACTAGTGACTTTTTTAAATTTTAGACACTTACCCTTGATCCTGGTGGTCCCATAGGTCCAGGTGGTCCAGTTACCCCGGGAGACCCCTAAATGAAAAAGTTAATTCAATACATTGTCCTAAATTATGTATCTTTAACATTCAGCATCTTATGGCCAAGAATGGGCAGACTGAAAGTATGCTTGCTGCAAATTATATATATATATATATATATATATATATATATATATATATATATATATATGTGTGTGTGTGTGTGTGTGTGTGTGTGTGTGTGCATTTCTACAACATACCATCCTTCCTGGTAATCCTGGATCACCTGGATCACCTTTTTGTCCTTGACGGCCCTGAAAAAAAAAGACACAAAGGAGTGTAGCAAGTAATGGATTTGTGGTAAGTTATTTAAAATTGACTCTTTTTGAGGATATACTGTTAAAACACATAATCATACAACTGATCAATGAGTACAAAGTGTTTTTTCAATGTCTGGTATGCATGGACTACATACTAATTTCATATGACAGTATTTCATACATGTTTTAGAAACAATATAAATGATAAAGAGAATGGTTTGCACTTTCTACCAATCTATATTTTCCACTAAACAGAGTATATTTAATAAGTAATACTAAACTTACAGGCTCTCCAGGAATAGAAAGTCCAGGTGGCCCTTGTGGACCAGGTGGGCCTTGTGGCCCAAGTAGACCGGGTTCACCTCGCTGTCCTGGTGGGCCCTTTTATTATGGAGCATGAATAAAAAGAAAGAATGAAAATAAGATTCTATTTTTTAAACTAATATCCATTTTCCCCTAAACCATGACTAAGACAACCACAATAATCAATTCACTCTCATAACAATGTTTTACATACCTCTAAATCCATGTATAAATTCAATCCTTCAATAATGTAGCAATAATATTCAAAACAATATATTAAGTTAATTGATTTGTCATAAAATTAGGTTAGGTTTATACTGCATCAGCATATTCTGCAAGACTTTAAAGGGAATTTAATAAAAGTGGATCAGTCCGAATCTGGAGTAGCTGTGCGTGGCAACCAATTAGCTTCTAGCCTCAGTTTGATCAGTTACGCTTTAAAAAGATAAAAGCTTCTTGGTTGCCATGCAAAGCTACTTCAGATTCTGTCTGCTCTAGTTAAATTAAATGCCCCTCTTTGTGTATAATTCAAGGTAATTTGTGCTCTGTAGCCAAGAATGGACACAAATGCAGCCTTTTTGAATCTGCGCACAAGTCTTTAAGTGAACCTGCAGGAGCAGATATCTGTAATGGATCCTCTAGAATAGGTAAGTGAACCATAGGCGCATAAGTACAATATAACCAGTATATTACCATGTGATGAAGTGCAAGCAATAAAAAAAGGCTGGCGAATAAATGACTAGGAAATATTATAGCCCTCCCAAATAAAGGTGGGTTTTCAGATAGCACTTGAAGCAAATACTGTTAAAGGACACTGAAGAAATAAGAAAAAGCATGCCAAGGTAAAGGTGAAACACAAGAGAAGTCTTGAGCAGGAAATGATAAGAATGGAGGATTACAGGTCACATACTCCTAAATGATTTGGCAATTCAAAAGTGTGCTTTAAGATATACACAGGGACAAGAGTGCAGGATCAAGCGGAACACTAGTAAAGGCATTACATTTATTATATTTAAAGGCTATAAATTTCAGTACAAAGACTGAAAAGAGGTACAGGTGTTGGTATAGTAGCTGCATTCATAAACATCTGCATTGGTGCCACTATATTAAACAGCAAGTGCATTTTTTTTGCAAATAAATATTATGAAATGATAACAGCAACACTAACTGTAAGAGAACATTAAAATACAGAAGATTTAGCAGAAGGAGTTATTAAGAACAGTTAAACTTTTAAAAGGCTGCCTAAAAAGCAGCAGTTGATCATTCCTGAGAGGAGAGAAGAGAAATACTTTGCAGAGTCATTTATTAGAGAGAGCAAATGCTTCATTGCAGAAATATACTTCCGTGTTTCAGCATACAGTATACTAGTTTTAAACCATTTTCCAAGGGGTATAGTGTACAACCAGAACAGTAAGGGAGCATGTACACAATCTACTAGAGGGAGTACAACAATTAAAAAAAACACTGAAGGATTGGTTGGACAAATATAAAGTGGAGCATGCTAATGAAATACTTTTTTTTTTTTAATCACCTTTCCTCAACACTGCCAAACCTCACTGGGGGAGGGGGGCAGCCTGCATCAGGTTCTACCACTCTGGGGGTGCCCATGGTCCACTATTTACATTTTTTCACTATGGTAATTGGTAAACTTAGTGTCCCTGAGCAACATAAGGAAATGTAGGTACAGCAGCTTAATGGCATGTCAGGTAAACAGGCAGAATGATCTGTGCTGTGATGTAACATCACTTGCCAGAGCTGCTGATCCCTTGTGATGCTTAGTACAAGAATGTTGTTGATCACTTTAAGAATCCAAGGAAGGTTGGATCTCTTGACAAAACTATCAAAAATGTTGGACCTGATTTGATGGGTTATCCAAAATGTGGAGAAGTTATGAAACTGCAGACTGAAGTTAATGAAATGGCGGGAAATTGTTGCAGCAAAGTTCAAAACATTTAAATGTGGTTTGGCAATTGCCTAAAGCACTCTGGCTACTGAATGTAAATAAGGAAAATGGTTGATAAGGCCTCCAGCATCAAGAACACAGATATTCTAAAGACCTTGCCTTCCTCTATTTAAACTTCACTGTTTTATGCTGGGCGAAGATTGAACCAGAACTTCCTCAGCAGACTACAAACTGAGGCAGGACAAGAAGCAGTCAATGGTAAGCAGCTACCATCTCATCTTTTCAATAGAGCACCTTGTCCCCTTGATATGGCGTTGTCTTTGGAAATATAAAATACAATAATACAGCAGTTTGTCCCGCTGTGAAAATGTTTTTGTTGTAACTGTATGATTTGTTTCAGTTTGCAAGCTGTGCCATTGAACAAGTAACAAAAGTATTATCTACCTCCTGCTAACACACTCCTGCAGTCTCCATCCCCAGTATCCTAAGCCCCCTGTGCAGCTGAACAAAAATCATGTGCTTACATTTAAAAAAATCTATCTATCTATCTATCTATCTATCTATCTATCTATCTATCTATCTACAAAAGTGAGTACACCCCTCACATTTTTTGCTCTGCATTAATGTTTAAACAGCTGGCAACAAAAGTGAGTACATCCCTAAGTCAAAATGTCCAAATTGGGCCCAATTAGCCATTTTCCCTCCCTGGTGTCATGTGATGCATTAGTGTTACAAGGTTTCAGGTGTGAATGGGGAGCAGGGGTATTAAATTTGGTGTTATTGCTCTCACTCTCTCATACTGGTCGAAGAACTCTCTGAAGATCTGAAAAAAAAGAATTGTTGCTCTACATAAAGATGGCCTAGGCTATAAGAAGATTGCCAAGACCCTGAAACTGAGCTGCAGCACGGTGGCCAAGACCATACAGTGGTTTACCAGGACAGGTTCCACTCAGAACAGGCCTTTCCATAGTTGACCAAAGAAGATGAGTGCATGTGCTCAGCATCATATCCAGAGGTTGTCTTTGGGAAATAGACGTATGAAAGCTGCCTGCATTGGTGCAGATGTTGAAGGGGTGGGGGGTCGGCCTGTCAGTGCTCAGACCATACACCACACATTGCATCAAATTGGTCTACATGGCTGTCGTCCCAGAAGGAAGCCTCTTCTAAAGATAATGCACAAGAAAGCCTGCAAACAATTTGCTAAAGACAAGCAGACTAAGGACTTGGATTACTGGAACCATGTCCTATGGTCTGATGAAACCAAGATAAACTTATTTGGTTCAGATGGTGTCAAGCGTGTGTGGCAGCAACCAGGTGAGAAGTACAGAGAAGTGTGTCTTGCCTACAGTTAAGCATGGTGGTGAGAGTGTAATGGTCTGGGGCTGCATAAGTGTTGCCAGCACTGGGGAACTACAGTTCATTGAGGGACCATGAATGACAACATTTACTGTGACTTACTGAAGCAGAGCATGATCTGCTCCCTTCATAGACTGGGTGGCAGGGCAGTTTTTCAACATGATAATGACCCCAAACACACCTCCAAGACGACTACTGCCTTGCTAAAGAAGCTGAGGGTAAAGGTAATGGACTGGCCAAGCATGTCTACAGACCTAAACCCTATTGAGCATCTGTGGGGCATCCTCAAACGGAAGGTAGAGGAGCACAAGGTCTCTAACATCCACCAGCTCCATGATGTCGTCATGGAGGAGTGGAAGAGGACTCCAGTGGCAACCTGTGAGGCTCTGGTGAACTCCATGCTCAAGAGGGTTAAGGCAGTGCTGGAAAATAATGGTGACCACACAAAATATTGACACTTTGGGCCCAATTTGGACATCTGCACTTAGGGATGTACTTACTTTTGTTGCCAGCGGTTTAGACATTAATGGCTGTGTGTTGAGTTACTTTGAGGGAACAGCAAATTTACACTGTTATACAAGCTGTACACTCACACTACTTTACATTGTAGCAAAGTGTCATTTCTTCAGTGTTGTGAAATGAAAAGATATAATAAAATATTTACAAAAATGTGGAGAGTGTACTCACTTTTGTGAGATACAGTTTATATATATATATATATATATATATAAATGTTTTGCCTTGTATTTCTATTTTAAACTGAAGCAGTTAATTTACATGGTAAAGTTTCACATGTAAAGTACTTTAATAACCTGAAAGGATAATAAAAACCTCTTGTAAATAAATCTGTAATAAAAGCCCTTTATAGGTAAGTCTTTACAGTCAGCCATCATGGCAGCATGCAGCCACGCCCTCTTCCCTGTCCCCCTCTCTTCTGATTCTGGGCAGGAAAAACAGCCTGCATCCCACCAAACCCACACTCCAGCCATGCAAAATCATTGTGCCACATCACACCAATTGAGTTTATGAACTGCAAAGTGTCTGCTGTCTGTCCCACTGTGGGTCTCAAGGGAAGAGGAGCATTTTGCCCCACAGTGCCTTATTATGTGACCTTATGACACACCAACTGCATTCTGACTGCCAGTACCCATCATAGTGCTCATTGGCAGCTTGACACACTGTAGGACCTAGAAGGACCAACTCAGACACTCACAGTGACAGCTTAGAGAGGTCCTTAAGAAATAGAGTTAAATGAGTCTTCCAACGAGGGTCAGGGGGAGAAACTAGAAAGAGGTTTCGGCCTATTATTAAAAATATTATAGATAGGTAGAATTTCTCAAGAGGTGTTTACTTAAGTTGGACACTCCAATAGTGTTTGTTGGAAGGCATGATTGCATAAATGATCAAACAAAAGATGCAGGGGTTAATTTTTAAAAATATAGTGAAGAAAAACAGTAGTGCAGTTGGCAAATACAGTTGGACAGTTAAACATAAAGATGTCTTGTGCTAGGTTGCCACAGGTAAAAATTGCACCATTCCTTTGCATAAGTTATCCTAATGCAGCCCAAAGAGAGTAACATACTGACAGAAGGATGGATAAAGACCTGGTAAATAATTAAAGCTCCATTTACTAAAAACTACCCATTAAATACATAGTAAATCAATAGTGTAGCAACACATTTTACTGTATAAGGATGATTATACATTTACAAAGAGAATAAAAAAAACCTACCGTAGGTCCATCTGAACCCCTATCACCTCTAGGACCTTTGCTACCAGGAATACCCTGCATATAAAGAGAATATGAATTGTATTTAGCAGGTTTGAAGGAATATTATGCAAGAATCATTTAACTTCTTATAAAATGTCTAGAGATGTCTGTGGTTTACAGAATGTATCTTTTCTTCCACTTGAACATATTTGGCACAGATCCACCAAAAATTCTTCACATAAGCACATTTGTGTTTCATTACTACTGCCAATCTTACTTAGTTATCATGCAAATTTGGATTACCACCACTTTGCTAGAGAGACTGCCTATACCATATACAGTATATCAGATACACTAAAAGGGTCCAAATTAGGGAGACCACTTCATTTCAAAGTGAAACCAGAAAAGAGTCAGCCATTTAATCTACAAGTTGGCAATAAAACACACAGCAAGGTGGATTTTATTGGCCAACAAATGATGAAAAAAGATAATGTACTTACAGATGGGCCTGGTGGTCCTGGAGCTCCAATACTGTCTTGTGCACAGGTACAAGCATGTGGCAATGCTGGACATTTAGCTTCATCTCTCTAAAATAAAAAAATAATAAAAAATAATATAAAAAAAAACTGAATTATTACTACATCCTGAATACATACTGAGTTGTGTTGTATATTGAATACCTTTCTGAGAAATGTCAGGGGACTGTGATGTTTTCAATCCTTGTTTCTGCAAGGTCATTTTAACAATTGTCACAATAATTTGTACGCTCCCATTAAGAGTTTGTTAGGAGTTTGTAATGCATGGCGAAAAGCTTCTAAAAGTTTTAAAACCACAGTGAGTGTGCACTGGGCCAAAAGTAGATCACTGAGTGACTTTTGTTTATATAGCTCAGTCAATGAAAAATAAAGTGACTTATTATTGTTGTATACATTATTTCATAACTGTTATGAAAAAGATCTAGGATCCAACATTTCTTCCTGTTTTTAATGATAGGTTTAGTTGTGGCATCAGACAATATTAGGTGGTATCCTAAAGCAATGTTGTGAAAAACAATATCAAATATGGCCCCACAAGAGAATATACCTGAAAGCTAGCACAGAAGGAGTAAGACTAGTATATAACCTTGAGCGGTAAAAGAACAAGGGGCGATTGGCGCTTCAATGTAATCCTCTGAGAAACTATAGTATTTCTTTGCATACTTATCCACCTATGACCATCCAGGACTGATTATCAATTGGGACCCATGATATAATGCCACCTACTAGAAGTTGTTGGCATATTGACTTTTGCTTTACTTACTACATGTGAGTGCATTTTTTTTTAATTTATCGTTTTATTTAATAAATAATACTACACTCTAAACAGCCCACTCTCCCGTTGGTTTCTGTTTTTTATCACTTTATTTTTACATCTACTGATGAGACCATCCACCAGGAGCAGCTCCCTAACCACTCTCTATACATCTCTATTGAGTACCATCAGAAGGACTCCGCCTGCTGGACATCTTGAGAAATTCCTGTGTTACACAATCTTCATGTGAGTGCATGTCCTACATTTTTATACCTTGCCTTTTATTATTACTACACTGAGAGTAGTACACTTCCCTTCTTCCCTCTTTGTTATCATTTTATATCTTGAAACATGTCCTTTAAACATGCTTGGGACAAACAAAGATCTATACTAAAAAAAAAAAAAAACAAGAAACTTGAATAAAAGTACTTTTTTGGAATGCAAAGATGTTTAGGTGCTCTGAATGTATGGCATAGATTTACATGTGCATTCTATCTTCACCAAAGAAAATTGAAAGGCTGTACAAATCCTGACATCAGGAAACTGCAGATTCAAACATATCCAAGTAATTGTAGTCAGATACAGCCACACACTGGCAACCCATGAGGCTCTCAGTGGAAATGTCCATCCTTAAAAGTTACTTATCTAATGTATGCACATTAATTTTTAAGAAATAATTTAGGTCATGATACAAGAGATTATTACATAAGTGGAGATGAGAATCTGTGCTGACCAAATACGCCAACTTTGTTTAGATTTGGCTGAAACTTGAGTAACAGATGACGAAGGGAATGCCACATATGGTTTCAAGCAAGGCTACTTCCCCAAAGTATATTATTCTATTATATGCAAACTGCCAACAATGTATTTGCTTTTGCATTGCCTCTTTGTATATCTTCACAGCTTTCTAGAGACATATGATATCTGAAAGGCTTTTGTACTGGGCAAGGTTTTTAATTAATTACATTCAGACTGGCTACCACTTTCAATCTTTTTATTTGCTAAGTAGGAAAGTACTTGTGTAATCAGTAAGATGATAAAAAAATATGGTAAACATCAGCCAATGATTTATTAGAATATGTGGCTTTAATATCTTTACCAGAAAGGTTTGATGAGTTGGCAACTAATCATGTTTTTTCAAATGTCACAATATGATACTCTTACCTTGCGAAACTCTGCAGTGATTTATGAGGCGCATTACACAATCCAGCAACTCAACAGAGTTTCACCAAAATGACTGGATATAATCTAATCTCTTTAAAACTATGCTTAAGCCTCGTACAGATGTTATAAATAGTAAAATAAATGAAAGGCGCAAGCCTATGGGTTTGATTTGCTAAAGAATATTATGATTATTGATAGCCGCATTAATGTATTCTTAAACCAGGCAGAGCAAACAAAGAGTAGTCTTACATTATTTACTATCCACATGCAACATTGCGGATATGCACACAACTATGACAGCATGCAAATGGTTATTTAGCAGACCAAAATTTAGTCCGTCAATAGTTGTGAAAGTAGAACTATAGGCACATTTTTTTTTTTTTATTATTTGGATAAAGCAAGGGAGAGTAATAACCCCTGTCAGATTTTTAGTTTTGCCATTTGTGTCCCATTGCAAGGATTTACACCTTCACTTCCTGTCCCATAGCCAAACAGAAAAAAGGGGAAATCCTTGCAATTTAAGTGAATTTCTTTGGGGGCCCCCCAGGTCACCAGAACTAGTGTCTCCATAGGAAGATTTCCCCTCAATTACTTTTCTAAATTTGGGATTTTCTTTTACGTTCACTTTCAATGATAATGATAAACAACAAATAGAGAGGGTACATTTCCTTAATGGGGGCACAGACAGTAAAAAAAAACTGACATGCGTTCAATCCCTCTCCACTCTGTCCAAAGCTAGAAAAAAGAAAGCTGATGTCCCTAGAGTCCCTAGTCCCTGGTATCTGTATATGGTAGAGTTATGGAACAGAAAACTGCAGAGTTTTTGGGTTAGCAATATTAAACAGCTGTTAGATGAAACAAGATATGGCAAAATGGATTTATCTAACAACTTGCCGTCCACCCCATTGCAGTTTTACTGCTACAGGGTGGCTGTCCTGTGCAGAATCACATATATATATATATATATATATATATATATATATATATCTGATATATATATATATATATATATATGTATATATATATATATATATATATATATCTGATTCTGCACTTTTGTCTGCAAGTAGTGTGCATGCACGCTGGCAGGCCATTTCTGCTGTGCATATATTCACAGTAGAAGCGGATCTGTGGGTGCTGGGCACCCACTGATTGTCAGTAATATACACAGAACTGAGATCTGCCTTTGTAAACAAGGCAGATCTCAGTTCTGCCAGGGGGGAAGGCAGAGGCATAACTATCACCTTCAGGGCCCCGGTGCAAAAAAACAAAGAGGGCCCACCTGACCCCCCACCCATTGGTCCCGGGGCCCTTCACTTCGTGCCTGGGGCACTTCCCACTGATCCAGGGGCCCTTTATTACTGTTCCGCAGCCATACTCTTTCTTGTGTTCAGCAGTGGGCCCCCTTCCTGCTATCTTGGGCCCCCCCATGGTGGTGGAAAGCAAGAGATATGTCACCAGAACACCAGGCAACTCCATATAAGGGTCCAATGTAGTGGTTGAACTACCAGGGTTTCAAAGCTTGCATTTGCAACCAGGCCCTGGTGTTCCCCCACAGTGGGGGTTCCCAATTTCCTCTTGCTGTCCTGCACCTGCTATTGACAGGGTCGGTCCAGCGACTCTGTCTTCATGGCAATGCATTAGGATCCAGTGCTGGTTACATTATGGGGCTGGTGGACAAATGTGCGGGAGGGCTGACACTACTGGTTGTAGACAGCTGAGCTCTCCACCAGTCGCCTAACAATGATGACACTGCAAAGCCTTCTCTCTTGATTTGCCGATTGGGATGCGATTTGGGCAATGCTCCCCATTGGATGGAATAAAACAGTATTTAATAGAATCAAAAGTACAATCACACATATATCAGCCATATGCTCAGCAACCGTGTGGGTTCCATACCAGTAAGGTGGGGGCTCTCATCAATAAAACTACTATCCTATTTATTATTAGATCTGATTGGGAGTATCCCCCAGATCACATCCAGATCACCATATAAACAGAGAAGGCTATACAGTGTCACAGAACAATCAGTAGTGCTGCCCCTCCTCCCCCTTGTGTATGCACCCATCAGCCCCATAATGTAACCAGTACTGGGTCCTAATGTGCTGCCAAGGAGACAGAGACACCAGATTTGGGTTGTCAATAGCAGGGGTAGGACAGCAAGAGGAGGCTGGAAACTCCCCTGGTGGCGGAATATTAGGACTTGGTTGCAAGTCTAACCCTGGTAGTTCTGTCACTGTCTCAGTGGGAGGATTCCCCCATCCACCTTGAATGTGTAGATGGGGGAATTGGATATTTTTTTGTTGAGGCCTGGTTCACACTGATGCGGTGAGGGAACTGCAACAATTTGTGTCTGGTTCCTGCAATGCGTCAGAATCACAGGCAGATGACATGCGATGCAGTACACAGCATCAGTGTGAACCCAGCCTGAATGAAAAAAAAATCAATGTATGGGCTGCCTTAGTCCCGGTTCACACATATGCGATATGGGAACCCTGTGAATCCACTGCGGGTTCCCCGTATTGCATTCAACTTGCAGGCAGTTCACACTGTCATATGCGAATCGCTGGGGGTGTCAATAAAAAGTTAATGACACCCCCCAGATCAGTTTGCATATCGCAGTGCGAACTGTCAGTTCAGACATGAATCGGATCGCATAGGTGTGAACACCGATGCGATTCGATTCTGGTGCGGACCCAATAAAGGCTCCTGTGCGAGTTGTGCCTGAATCTGATGCAGATACAATCTGTATGGCTGAATTTGCATTGCACAGACATTGCATGTGATTTGCAGAGCAGTGCGCCCTAAATCACATGCAATGTCTGTCATCGTATATATGTGAACCAGTGTCTAAGTGTCTACTTGAAGTGAAGTTTGTGAAGTTCTTGGAAGAACAGAGAGGTTAGGAGGGGTAGGAGAGACAAGGGAGGAAGATAGGGACAGTTCAGCAATCACAGTATACTGCACAGCTCAGTGTTCACTTACCCGAGGGCTAAAGCTGTTATCTCAGGCTCAGACAGTGGCATCATTCATGTTTCCTGAACAAACATCTCCTGTCAGATACAGCTGCATGTCGGGATAGGAGTGTGGGCAGTCCAAGCATTCGTACAGACACAGGAGGAACAGAGGCAGGAGGAGGAGCAGCTTGTTTTCCTCTCTCCTCTCCCATCTCCCGTCTGTGAGGGGAGGGGCGAGTGTGCTCAATGGGCTGTGCGAGTGTCATATAGACACTCGGTTTAGCTGCAGCCACCAGTCCCAGCCTCCTGTCCGAATCAGGCTATTTCTTTAAACTGAACAGTTCGCAACACTGCTTGGGGACCCCGCACAGTGGTGGAACACCAGGGCCCAGTCGCAAGTGCGGCTCCTGCAACCCTGGTAATTCCACCACTGGGAGAAGGGATGGATTCTGTGTTCCTGCAAAGCAGGGACTAGAATCCATCTCTATTCTTAGTGAAAGCAGCAATACACAGTACACAAAACCCTTGTTAGGCACACATTTAACCCTTTAATCTCCCTGGCTGTTTAACCCCTTCCCAACCAGTGTCATTTATATAGTGACAGTGCATATTTTTAGCACTGATCATTGCATTAGTGTCACTGGTTCCCGCAAAGTGCCAGTTATTGTCCGATTGTCTTCCGCAATATCCCACTCCCGCTATAAGTCGCTGATTACCACCAATACTAGTTAAAAAAAAATACCCCCAAAAGAAAGCTCTATTTGTGGGGGTAAAAAATGACATACATTTTATATGGGTACAGTGTCGCACGACCACGCAATTGTCAGTTAAAATAATGCAGACCTGTATCGCAAAAAAAATGGCCTGGTCAGGAAAGGGGTAAATCTTCCGGGGGTCAAGTGGTTAAAAATGTTTTACGTTTTTTTTTCAGAAGCAAGTATACAATAAAAATTACTGCTGTAATCACTTGATTCTTTTAGTATGCTTTATCTTGAATACTTACCATTGAAGGGATATCACAGCATCTATCTCTACTTGTCCAGGTTACAGTACACACAATGTCAAACATCTGGAGCAGGAACTGGAAACAAGACAGAAAGCTTGTTTATTTGTCATGTCATTTGTGTATTTTTTGATCAGACATTCCAGGACATTTGCTTAGCATCCACATTTGAACAGATGACACATGAACATCTGTAGGCAATTAGAAAGTATGATGTCATCTTGTAAATTCATTTAAGTTCTACTTGTTTGGCATGTCTCTCAATTGTTATGCTAAGTTCTTTTTTTTTGATGCCGCACATACAAAAAAAATAAAAGTCACTAAAATCAGAACACAGTGTCAGCAAATGAAAATAACTGCTTGTATGTTTTTAGAAAAATATGAAAGTAAATGTGTGTTGCATTTTGTTAGAAAAAGAGAATAATTTTGAAAATTAAGAAGTGAAAATATGCAGCAGACTTAAATGGATATTAATAGACAACAAAGAAAACTCAAAATAGCTTTTACTCATTTAAGAAGCGTTTCTGTATTATTATGTGCTCCCATTGGAGAGATTTTGCCTCTTGTCTCTGTGATACCCTTTAATCAGGATATGAATTCAAGGGAAATCTCTCCAATGGGAGCGAAGACAGTTATAAAGAAACTGACACTGGTTCTAACCCTATACATATACTATTCAAAACTAAAGCAAAATATAACTTTCCCTGATGTTGAGCCTTATGTGTAGCTGGGCTAATGGCAGGTAATATGTTTATTCAAAATGGGTGAATGGCTAAGCCCCACCAGAAGACAGAAGGTATGGCAAAGTTGGCAACTTGTGTACACAGTTTCTGTCAAGACCTACTTAGAGAGCAGTCTTTCTCCCTAGTTAGCCCACAGCAGAAAAAAAAGTCCTCAATAATTGCCATGTGACAACAGCCTCAAAATTAGTATAACTTTAACTTGCCATTTTACAATGAAAGTGAAAAAAAACACTTCCAAATATACAAATGTATGAATTGAAAGACTTCAGCACCAGATTGTTCCACCCAACTATTTTAAGGTGAAGTGGTGAAAATTGCAATGGAACAAAACCAGGGCCTGCACAAATAAACAGAAATTCATTTTATTGTGCTAATCAGTGTCAAACTGGGAAAAATGCAGCCTTGATGTATAAAAAAAAAAAAAAAAACACCATCCAATATTTCTTTAAGTCAGTAATGTTTTTAAACTATGTGCAATATTTATATAGGCTATGCTGACATGTTGTATTGTGCTAACCTAAATTCTGCAGCCTGAAGTAAAGCTCAATCAAAACAGCCCTTCTGATCATCGCTAGAGTTGCCAGATGGCCAGTCTGGGCATATTTCAGAATATAAAGTAAAGCTGGTTCTATGAAAAGTGATTTGTCAATGAAATTACTTTTCAGCTCGAGAAATTAAAAAAGGTTACCGGAGCAGATTTTTTGTCCCCCTTTGTCAGTTTTCCAAGCACTTCATATCCATCTGTTGTAATATTGCCAGGTTCTTTGATTGGTTTCTCCGCTACTTCTTGGCAGTCAACATAAATTCTCACATACTTTGTAGATACCACAAGATGAACCTATAAATTATAATATCACAAGTACATGGTAAGTACATGCTACTCAATCTTAACCTGCCAGGTATTTGCCAAAAGTCAGTCTTAACATGCCTCAATCTCTTAACTGCAGCTTGTATCATTTGAACTACAGATACACTGAAATTAAGCCCCCTTAATGCGGGAAACAAAACAAAAAAAACATACTGCTATTTGACATAAAATAGGACATTCACACTTTTTTTTAGATTGTGTGGAAACCTGAGCATTTTTTCAGAAATGTTAGACGCACAATTAATTCAAGAGCATTAGTGCCACACAAATATGTAAAATCATCACATATATAACATACATGGAATACAGTTTGATATACTGCTTGCTCAGTTGTCAACCAGGATGCCCTGAAACATAAGTGCAAATTGAAAACCAGACATTAACTTTCAAAGTATCCAAAGTATAAATTACAAAACGTGTTAAGTCACATATTCTGTATTTAGTTACTAAAAATGAGCTTTGATATCAGTCATGTTGGAAGGTGACCCTTTGTAACTGCATGCTACTAATTCAGTAATGCATTAACAGCTGGCAGTCATGGCCATTCCATACAAAACTCTTCTGATATTACAACAGGATTTTACTGTGTAAATACAGACATACACTATAAATGTGGTTTAGCAAATTTGTAAAAGGATACTTGAAATTTTATTGTTCATTGACTGTAATTCTCATTTTTCGGTGCCTTGAAAGGATTTTTTTCCCCCTGGTTTGGAGAAGTTCCTTTCAAGGCAAGGCACTGAATGTTTTGTTTACTGACTATTCTTAACCTGGGTTAGGCTTCTATACTCATCTAGTGTATTGCATATCTTTGACAATATTGATGATTGATAGCATGTCCATATGTTACTGGAGCAATATTGTTCTTGGACTTGTTTCAATACGTAACATTTTCATATTGTGAGTGATATATTCATCACTTTCCTTGCATTTGATTTTGGCATTGGAGTGTAGGAATTTTTGAGTGCGAGAGCTCATCTGGTGACTTCTATGTACTACTAGCCTTGGATCTATTGAAATAACTACCTGATATGTCCGTGACAGCTTGTGTTTGTGTACAGGGGATTTGACCTTTTACTTAGACATTGGTAGATGGTATCAGACTGTACTTGCCCCCTATGCTTATTGAAGAAGCAGGCAGGTAGTCTGTGAAATATATCAAGCTGAGTCATCCTCATCCCGCAACTGGAACCGATATTTACATTATAAAAAATCTATAATGTGTAATAGGAGAAATGTGTCTAGCCAGATATGGTGAGCATTGAGGATCCATGTATAGAGGGTCTTAAAATATGTCTTTTTTTATCAATATGGTTTAGTAGTGACATTTTATACTATTTATAAGTTTTTGTATTAAAACTATTTTTTTTATGAAATTAGGGTAGACGTTGATATTGTTCATGGAAGCATCGTTAAAGCCCTCTTGTCTGTTTAAGCAGTTCTCTTTTCCTATGACATTTTTTGGTTCCTAGTATAATTGTGATGTGGTGCTTAAATAGTTTTATCTGTCCAGGTCATTTCTTCTAGACAATATGTATACCGTATATATAAATATGCTCTGCTGTTTAGCATTTCTAGTAAATGTTATTTGCCATTAATTGATTTGGATATGCCTGATTTCAGTATGTATAATTAATTGCAGATGTATTAAAATCTCATTAACATAATGTTTTTGCCAAAAAGATTCCTGACCTTTTCTGCTTATTGTTACATGCAAATTGTAATTACTTCCAGCACACTGAACAATTATTGGATTAACTGTCTTAGTGAAAGCCTGTTTTTTTTTCAGTATTGTTTAACATTCCATTTATTAGCTAGATTTTATTGTCATTTCTAGATGCCAGCCTTTTTATTCCATTTTTAATATGCTTGCTATTATCTCAAATCCTAAATAAGTTTTTTCAGCTCAAATACTTGGGACTTAATCATAGCAGAAGACCATCTTAAAGAAAATTATATGGAGACAACTTCCCAGGGTTCTTTGGGGTTGATTTAAAAAAAGTGAGTGGAGAGTGCAAAATATGGTGCTGCTCAGCATAGAAACCAATCATCTTCAGGGGATTTTTTTTGTCAAAACTTAATTGAACAAGCTGAAGATAGAAGCTGATTGGCTACCATGCACAGCTGTACCAGATTTTGCACTCTCCAGTTTTAGTAGATCAATAAATGTATTTTAAAAACTAGAAGTGTCTAGACAATCTCAGAAAAACAAAGAGAATGAGGCCCGCTAAATACTGTATTGCTGTTGGAAAGCATATGTGATTTCCTTCCCAACAAACCACAGGCATATCTTCAAAGAGATAAATATATCAAATGGAGGGAGGGTGGGGATATGGAAAAGAAGGATGGAGATCCTGAATACTGCAATACATTCCCTACAATGCCTTCAAAAAATAGGTGGGAATCAGCCTAACCAAACCAATGCAAGCAAAAAATATCCCACCAGAGTGTGGGGAAAAAAAGGGTTATATGGCTAGATCGTTTAAAAAGGCAGAGAGGCAAATAAATGATTCCATGTATTTATTTTCCATATAGTAAAAACGTATGTCAATACATAGACATGCGGGTGTATATATCAAAATGGAGTGCAGTGACATAAAACATAGAAGACGAGACAAGACAACAGTTATACAAATAAGTGCTACAACCCGCCAGTATGTGTTGAAATCTAAGCACAGGGACAATAGATATATCCACAGCTGATGCTGTAAGATGCCTTTAAATAAGGAATATCTTCAAATAGACTTGGTTATTTAGCTTTTTCTCACTCACTTCTTATAATTTAGGATCACAGATGGATTTACTGTTTTCAGGTCCTATGTAAACAGCATTCAGAGTTTAAAGCTGAACTCCAGGATGCAAAAACAGGGAAATCTTTATAAATTCCTATCTAAAACAATAAAAATTTAATAGCTAATTTATAAACATAGAAAAACTAAACTTGAAGGGAACCTACAGGTAATGAGGTATCAGAAGAAAATTCTGGGAACCTACCCACTCACTTATATACAGTATCTCACAAAGTGAGTACACCCCTCACATTTTTGTAAATATTTTATTATATTTTTTCATGTGACAACACTGGAGAGATGACACTTTGCTACAATGTAAAGTAGTGAGTGTACAGCTTGTATAACAGTTTAAATTTGCTGTCCCTCAAAATTACTCAACACACAGCCATTAATGTCTAAACTGACAGAGACTCTTTGCCTTCCCTATTCTATCCAAAATCTAAACACCTTTTAGCTAGACTTTTCCTTTAAGTTTGATGTTTGCTGCCCATGTATTTGCATCCAAAGTGCATATAATATTTACAATCATATAAAGAATATTTAATTCATGTGTTGTTAAAACAGTGAGGGGGGAATCAAATCCTGTAAAAAAATATGTAACTTTTTTTTTAACTATTCTGATGAGAAGCCAAACTGGAATATCTAATTTCTTTAGAAACCATGGCTACAGACTATACAACTTGAGTTACAGACACCTAAATTAATGGGGAAAAAAACTTAAAACGTGACAATAACTACTGTTTATTCATGCAAACCACATAAAAGTCCACAGAAGAGAAGAGAAGGAAAATGTGAATGTTCCTATGAAGCAGCTGACTACTACTACCACAAGACAGACTTTAAGTGAAATCCTTGGCTTCCAGAGAACTTTAACAATCAAGTCTGTTTGCCTTTTAAAGAAACTCACATGTCAGTATTAGAGTAAAGCCAAACCTTTCCCAGCAGCAAGTGACATCCCAAGTTTAGCAGCTAAAAAGCAGAAAGCAGTAAAAATCCACTACTTATGCCAAAATGCTTCCTGCTGGCCAAGTTTAAACTCATTATCTTTCTCTGGAAGACTAAAAATTGATATGAAAACAATTAGAGGGATATGCACTGTGTCATAACGTCAAAATTCCTTATTTACAGAACCAACAAGAGGAGCTGTTCAGTGAAAAAGTAAAGAAAGGTCAACAGAAGCAAACACCATTTTACAGCTGCAACTTTATCTCTAGCGCATGAAAAAAAATATGTTGGAGGGTTTACTTTTGCTATTTGTTAACACTTCTCCAGAACAGACATACAAAACTTCTGGACTTGTTCCCAACTGCAGTCCCAGAAACTATTTGTGTAGGCTTTAGATCACTGCATATGGCTTTTACAACAACAGTCAAGGTCCCAGAAAAACACACATTAATACATCTGGGACCATCATAAAAAAGTTGAGGATCCCTTTCACTGAGAATATATATATATATATATATATATATATATATATATATATATATATATAGGTTTAAACAGAAAGAACAGAACTGTAAATTAAAATTAACCAAAATTAATAATACATGCTTCATTAAGCACAGTCATATATATCATTTCAAGCATGACTTCACTGACCCCATCCTCCCTTTAAAAAATGTGATGTATTGTGATGGACCCTGCCACTGTGAATATAGAGCATATGACACAGGCTTTGTATTAAGGGTCAATGCCAGGTTCCGGACTATTACTTCTGAGAGAGCCATGGTTTTTGGTTTTATCCGGAGTCTGTAGTTCTGTATCAGAACTTTCAATCCTGTGTCTGGATTTTACCTGGTGCCTGCAGCTCATCTGAGTACAGGAAATTCAAAATGTGAGACCGCACTCAGGTTGCAGTTTTGTTGAAATCAAAAAGTTTTCTTTTATTCCTCAAATAAAATGGACAGACAGTGTACAGGCAGACGTGTCAGGTTGACGCGTTTCACGACATTGCTAGTCGCTTACTCATAACCATGGTTATGAGTAATGGTTATGAGTAAGGGACTAGCAATGTCGTGAAACGCGTCAACCTGACACGTCTGCCTGTACACTGTCTGTCCATTTTATTTGAGGAATAAAAGAAAACTTTTTGATTTCAACAAAACTACAACCTGAGTGCGGTCTCACATTTTGAATTTCCTATGCCTCTGGACGACGGATCTGACCTGCACCAGGTCTGAGACATACACCTGAGCGGCTTCACCCTTCTGTCTCCCATTAGCTCATCTGAGTACACATGTGTACAGGGTCATTATATACTTAAGCCTGAGGATAGCTCAGAGCTCCCAGTTTGGAGGCAGCGCCAAGTGTGGGAGACAGAAAGTCCCACCCAGGGGCCAGAGGAGCCCCAGCTAGCAGCCAAGAGACAGGAGGCCTTACCCAGGGGTCAGAGGTGCCTCAGCCAGCAACCAGTAGGTCTCATTCCAGGAGTCAGGTTGACTCCAATCGGGGTGTTAGGAGGTCCCCTATCCAGAGGCCAGGATTGGGCCCTGCAGCAGGGAGCTCCCACCAAAGTATAAGAGAGCCAGGTAAACAAGTAGAGCTGGGCAAAACAGTCAAAGAGGGCTGATAGGAAGGGCAGCTGTGCTGCCAACAAGAGAGCCAGGTGGCTCGGTATTGATGTGGAAGAACTGGACATCTGATGTGTATGGGAACTTTCTTTTTTATGTCATAAAAGTGGTCTGCCATGCTCTTAAATACAGTTTTGCCTGGTGCAACTCATTGGAAAAGCACCTGTCATATTCTCAATACCACAGTATATACTGTATATGTATATACTTGATACACATGTATGTATTAGCTCTTACCACATGTGTGTATTAGCAGGCTGAATTTTAAGAGGAGCATTTTTCATAGATACTTTTTTTTTTTTTATTAAAAAATGTCCAGTTATGACGTGTAGGGAATACTATATTCTTATTATCTGTGGGCCAGCAAGGCCTGTACTATAGTATTAGAGAAGAAGCATTAGGAGATCCTTTGGGGTCCTAATGAGCACATGGTATTATGTGTTTGTAAGCCAGTATCTTTTACAATAAAACTCTGACAAAAAGACAGCTATGTTTATCCAGGGATTACTTTTTCTAACTTCTAAGATATTGTTAGTTCCATGAGATTTATTATCTAAAGGAAACGTGTGTCATTTTGTTATAATGTACCCTGCATATTTTACACAGTGTATAATACAAATCACTCATTCTTTCCAAATCCCTCTGATTAACTAGTGATCTTTCCAATTTATCTGTCTTCCACAGGATAAAAAATTCTTATTACCACTACTATTACAGTTCTGTTTGATCTTTCTCCAACATTATGGAATGTAGGTAAGCAGATTTAAGATTGTCCTTTCAACTTTAGGAGAGTGTTTAGCTAGTCCTCATAGTTTAATTGTTACTGCTTCCAGCAGTTACGGGTCAAGAATAGCCAGAAAGTTTTACAATAGCAAAATATAAGATTTTATATTTTGACAGCAAGGTTATTGAACTGCTCTAAACAACACACTTGCAAGAAGGTCAGACATCAGAATAGATTATGAAATCTCAATAGATTACAGCCAAACTCCTGCTAAACAAGGAAGAAGTTTGGACCACCACAGATAGTAACACAGCTGTTATTATGCTTACTGGATAATTTATTACAAATTCTTCATAGGGTCTTTTAAAGTACACACAAGGGAGAAAACAAACAAATATGGGAAATTAAACTAATTCCAGAAAACTTTGAAGTAAGTTATGAAGTAATATGTGCATTTTAAATAATAGAAAATGGTTTGGTGACTGATTAAAAATTCAGTTTTTACCCTGTTTTAGACCTTTCTCTATAGAAAAATAAAATGTTCTCTTTTAGACAAAAGGCCTTTCCGCATCTACTGTTACATCTCTCAGTGGGGAAAACACCATCCATTCAGATACAGGGGTGCTCACGGAGTACCATTATATTTGAACAGAAGAGAAGTGGTACCAGTTTCAAACTGCAAAAGATACCTCTCTTTGGTGACATATCTCCAACAGGGGTCTATTTGTCACTAAAGAGAAAAGCAATTTGGTAATCTGGTTCATTGATTTCATTTTAATTTTCATTAACCACTTTAATACATATCTTATGTAAATTAAATACCTTGTGGAAGCTTCCATAGAAGAGTTTCTTGATTTCATCACCCTCAAAGGTTACACTCTGAATCTCTCCCGATGCTCCTTTGTTGAAGAAAGTAAGAGCTTTCTTTGGTACTAGAAAAAAAAAAAGAAGTAAGATTATGACTTAAAGAAATGCACCATAATAATTCTTTAAAGTAAATATATTACAGTTAAAGGAAAGATCTTTACAGGGAATAAATATTGAGAGGAGTGTGGAGTTGTCATTGCTGGTCTCTTTCAGAAAATAGCAGCCTGGCTATCCCTAGTCTCAATACTTTTCTCTTCACTGGCCAAGCACAAGCATGCAAATCCCATGTCAGAGCTCAAAATCTGCATGCTTGTTTTAGGGAAATGACTCATGACTATTACAGCCAAAAACCTAGTATTTTTAGGAGGAGAGTAATTCATTGAGAGATCTGTATTTCCTCAGTACAGGTTTACAATAAATTCTACTGGAGGGATCCATTAGGCACTACAAACCAAAAAATGTATGTTTTTATTATAAGGGAGTAAATGATAAACTCAGGCAAAAAGGTAGAAGAAGAGTGTAAGGTTGTAAGTGTTCATACTTAACAAAGCCCCAAAAAAAACAACTCTTTTCAGAAACGAGTGTTCTGTGCAGAGGGTGAGTAGGCAAGCAAACTTTTGGAGCTAGTATTCAGACCCCAAAAACGTAAATCAGTGCAATGAGAGATTTTCCTGGTACCTTGCAGACAGACACTAATTCTATTCCCCCGGCATTCACTGGCTTTTATCAAACACTATATTCCTCCTCTGCAAAATTTAAGTTTTTCCAACTCCACAACTATCTTCTGACTCATTTGTCACAGCTTTCAGAAGAGATGTGGCTAGCTCTAGATCCCTCTTTGATTCTTGAAGAACTCAAAACTGCCGTTATGTCTTTCCCTAATTCCCTTTTAGCCCTAAAACCTTTGTGATCTTAATGTGATCAGTACATTAGGCACCCAGATCAAACCAGTTTTTGCCTCTAAAATTGTCGGTGCATAATATTTAGTGTGTTTTCCTCAATATTCAAGTCCCCACTTATTATGCTGCCAAAAGAGCCCTTCTGGCATTAGGCATTTCAAAGGATTTTGAGAGTTTTGAGTGGTTTGAGTGGGCATACTTATGGGTAACTCTCCCTAAGTTTGGATTTGGCCCAGTATTTCTTCAGTGGGGTCAACTTTTCTTGGCTAAACCAAGGGTCAGACTTAGAATAAACCCATCCCTTTCTTTCCCTTTCACATCTTAAAATTCTTCAAAAGATTTGATTAGAAACTAGAAGAAAAAGATTAGATTAGAAAATATTTACTTCTCATCCTCATGCATTTTTATTGAAGAGCCATACATGGTGTAAGCTTTCACAATCAGTTATTGGCAGAATAAACATTATAAAACTGATTTGGATGCCCCAACCCCAAGTATTTTGCTACCATTCTACATGTCAATCACATTTACTGTCAATGCCTGCTCTCTATGAGTCAGTCACCTGACATCTGTTAATACCCTGTTTTTTCACAGTGCTGTTATATTGTAATGCTTCTGCAATTATCACTCCCTGTGTAACTGTAATGGTCGTTTTGTGTTTGCTCTGTGCCTACGGGCACCTCAAAAGCTGAAAATAAAATCTAATTAAAAAGAAAAATAGGTTGTAAGTGGTGTACACCAAGGTTCAGAGTTGTATGTGCTTGTTTAGACTGTTTATGTGTATGGGTGACCTTTCAGAATAAATAGAAATGAGCTTCAATGCATATATACAGTGCATTCATGTGAAAAGTAGTAATACATTTTAAAAAAATAGCACAGGTGTGGTAACATTTTAACAATATTCAGCAGTTTTTTTTTTATTTTTTAACTTTGTAACTTAAGAAAACAACTGTTATGCTATTCTGATCAACTAGAAATACAATGCAAGAATAATAATAGCTTTCATAAAAGTAGAGAGGCTTACCATCCAGGGTCACTCCAGTTTGAGGCTTATAACCCTTGTCTGTAACCTGCCATATAGAAAATGGTTCATTGGGTGTCTCGGGGAGCAGGCGGAACAATAAGATGATTGTGTAAGAATGTGGCAGACCCTCTGGATGCAGTTCTCTGTAGAGAAATAAAAAATGCATTACATAATGTCTTTATAATTACTGAGCTGATACTTTGAAAGGTATTTTAACAGCATTTCTTCAAATTATTTAATATTAACAATTCAGTTTCAGTTTGGGACCAGCTGCATTTTGAAATAAAATTTACATTAGAAAAAAGCTACAGGTTAAACATTTTTAAACAACGATGTAAACTCACAAATACAAAGCAAACATCTCTCAGAATAAAGGTTATAAAAAAAAACCTTATTGAGCCACCATTTTTCTTTTATTGAATATTTTAAGCAGAGGTTTACTGAAGCAGCACAGAGAGAAATAATACTGTGCAAGGTGCAAAAACCCATAACAACCAAATAGATTCCAGTCCACAGGTGTGAGACAGTATCAGCGAAAGGTGGAATTTGGTTAGTTGTTATTGGTAACCGCATAGTGCAGTGCTAAATAAACCAACATTTTTAGGGGTTGGACGCATGTTCAAAATATAACATTCAAAGGTTTAGTAAGATGTTCCATACAGTTTGTTTCTAGTGATATTAACCGCTAAACTAAAAATGTAATATATTGCAGCCTACTAATCATTAGATGTGGTGGCGACATCGGTTTGTGTGAGACACAGTTCTGGAGGAATGGACTCAGGAAGCACAGCAGACAGCAGCATTGTCAGTCTGGGCTGAGGGGAGTATTAAATGTACCAGTAGATTTAAATATAATAGCAAACTTCAGCTCACGCTTTATAATCAGTTACAACAACAGTTTATTTCCTGTTGGGATAAAGGTTTTACATGAATAAATGAAAGCTGGTCATTTGAATCACCCTTGCCAGTGTTAAGTGGTCTGTCTCTTCCATGTAAACGGATACATTCTGGGGAGCTTGTGCTTCTAAAAAAACAACACACTTACTGGCTAGATCACCAGATGAAAATGAAAAGAAAAACAGCTTAAAAAGGTACAGTAATATGGCAATCACATGAAAAGGTAAGTTCCAATATAATAAATAATATAAACAGACTGACTGACTGACAGCTAGTTTGAAAAACCATTGGAAAGCAGACCTCTCATCTTATGGAATAATATTCAGATACTGGGTGATACTTATTAATGTTGGTGTACATGCTAGCTCGTTTAATGCAATGTCATGCTGATGGACATTATTGAACAAATGTACCAAAATCAATTTGTTTTCATTTTGGTGAGGAAGGACTAGAGTTTCTGTAAAGTTTTTACTGCAGTGGTCATGGGGTCGTAGGAGCAGAATCACTTTTTTTTTTCATTTAGCCATTGCAATGGGCTGCATTTACTGCAGTACTGAATATCTGCAAGCAGATATATGGATATATAATATATGGAAGCACAGCATTTTTTCTGACAGCAGGAAGAAGCTGTCAGAGAGAGAGGAGAGAGATCGGACTGCAAACTGCAAGAGGTGAGCAATCACAGGCAGACCAATGTAGGGATTAAAGCATATTTAAACCCAAAAACAAATATGAATTATCTTTCAGTGTATCAGTCCTTAGATGTGGGCCTGCATTTGTTTTCTTTTACATTTTTTTCCCTTTTATTTCACCTGGTGATCCTGCATGTTACACACTTCACTGCTCACTCACATCATTGTATCTATGGAGAAGCAGCTTTGTCACCCTAGGCTGCTCTCCTGATTTTGATTGTCAACTTCTACTCCTTTCCCCATTTCCATTACATAGGAGATGTTCTCTCATTTATAGAAAATTGCTTGGAAGGCAGAAAAAATTGGTTGAGCTTTTAGTTCAGATCACAGGAAGTGACATGGACACTAGATATCTGGCAATATCAACAGGTATTTCTGTATTTTCGGTAAGCTGTGAGATGAAAACCAATGCAGTCACTATATTCTAAGGCAGGGATCCTCAAACTACGACCCTCCAGCTCTTGCGCAACTACACATCCCATGAGGCATTGTAAAACTCTGACAATCACAGACATGACTAGGCATGATGGGAATTGTAGTTCCTGAACAGCTGGAGGGCCATAGTTTGAAGACCCTTGTTCTAAGGAATGGTAAGCTGTAGTAAAATGTTCATTCTCCAGTGGACTGTGTTGTCCCCAGGCATACTATGACAACATATGTGGCATGCACATTGCCATGAAAATATCATAACTGAAACTTGCTTCTATATTAGACAAAATGGACAATGGTTTTAAAATTCTGTGTGCAGTAACTTGTGAGTCACATCAAGAAGAGCACCCCTCTTGTTTAACCAATAGCGTTAGATGATAATTTAACAAATAAGTCCAGATCAGGGAACCACTTTTTGTAAACTTTAGATTGCAACCCCTAAAGGTAGATATGCTTAATATATCCAACATAACTTACGAGGTAGGTATAGAGAGGAAAGCATCTTTGTGGAGGTTATATGCTGGGAAGCTGTTAAATGAACCAGGTTGTAAAGAGACACCTTGGACTGATGCAAATGTCTTCTCTGTGAGATTGTAGGCTTCCAACATCCTAAAGCCTAAAAAATAACCATAAGTATAACTATATAGTGCAAAATTCATGAATCACACTTCTCAATAAGGATGTGACAGCTCTTACCTGGTGATGTGTATCCATCAAGGTAAATAAGTGGGCAAGCTAAAAAAAAAAAAAAGATCAAGCATAAAAAGTGATGTCATCTTTTTACAGAAAACAATACATCATACAGTGATTAGTTTGGAACAAGTTTTTGTAATGCAATATTAACACATACAAAGGGATTAGTATCTTAATTCAGCTTTCTCACAGCCAGAAGATACGACATGGATGACATGATGTACCTGTGAGTGCTATGCTTCCCTTTTATAAGAAAGCCACAGTCATTCACAATGTAAATGGAAGCTAAGATTACAAAGAAGCACATAGTGTTCTTGTTATTGCCATTAATTTCATATTATGTCATTCATTAGGATCTTGAAGTCTGGGCTGATAAAAGTTTTTTTGGCATGTGAGAAATTCCTAGAAATAGTAGAAGCTCCACTTTCAATTGGATGCCTGCTTACTAGAATTCCTTTGGCAACTACTTGAAAGAAAGGTCAGAACGATTCTATCCAGTAACTGAACTATTGGTTCAAATTTTTTTTTGTGGTTTTCTCTTTGTTCCTGAAATAAGCAGCCTAATTCAAAGTGATAGAAATGTAATTTGAAATTTAGCTCAACTAAAGCAAACAAACTTCCTCACTGGCATTGTCAAATTATTTGAAAATATTTACAGCAGTTTCTTGGCTAACAGTAGAAAGTTATTTACTGGAATAAAATATGATTATTACATAATAACAAATGATCTAATGTCTATGCGTAAGTTGGATTCTAGAATGTATTGTTGCCTGTTTTAGCATTAGCAAACTATTATAGGTGTCTTTTAATATATTACCAACATGCAAGCTCAAGTTAACCAGACAGGACTTCGTTGGCCCCTTTTCTTTTCATTCCAGATGAACAGGAACATACAGAAAGTTGTCCAAAGAAGATACTTGTTCTGGTAACAACTGTCTAACTGGGCTTCTCTAACTTTAGGGAGATGTCCTCTCACTTCCTGTTGTGTGTACAGGGAAATATCCCCAGTGGCAAACAAAAGCCCCTATGTTTATAACCATACCATACTCTGCCAATAACTGAACAAATTGGCTTTGGATTTAGTTTAAGATAAACAAGATACAGTACCTGTCGGCTACACATTGGCATTGCACTCCCACTGATGTGATAGCATCAAAAAAAATCAATAAACAAAGAGGGCTTAGTATGATTTATATAATGGGTCACTTGGATATAGATGACTTGTAGAAGTCCCACTATTTAAACGTGTAGCTGTGACTTATTTATAGTATAAATGTGCCAAATAGTAAGACTGCTTTATTCCCTTATTTCTGAACAAGTTTAATCAGTAGTACTTAATAATGGAACTATGATAATTTATTTTAGAAGAAACAATGGAGAAGGCTGGGACCAGATCTGAGATGATATCCTTAAATTATTCTTGTAAAAGTACTTTTACTCCACTGTGTTTCCATTCCCACATCTGCCTACATGAGGTTTTACACTGCCAAACAAAAGAATGTTAAGCCAATCCCAGTATAACCCCCTCATCCAACTTTTGCCTCAGTTTTATGAGCAAACAGTACTTAAAGCGGTTCTAAAGCCAGTAGATTTTTTACCCTAAGACATCCTATGCATTAGGGAAAAAAACTTTCTGAGTGCAGCTACCAATATTGTAATTAAAAACAGGTGGAACAACAACTACCTTAACAAGAGAATGAGATTTTGGAGAAACTGCTCAGCTGGGCAATAAAAAATTATGTTTACCAGGGCAAAGGCTGAAGCCTAGGATATCAAACTTTTGACTGCAGGGAAAGATGGACAGACAAGGTATATGGAACTAAAAAAAAAAAAAAACAGATAATAGCTGAAGGCTGAAGTGGAATACCATTAACTTTTTCTTTCACAGAAAGGAAAGATGACTAAATAAGGTATGTCTAAATAAAAAGGCTATCTAGTTACAAGTGGAAGAATAAAGTGTATTTCCCCTTTTACAGCCAAATTAGGATAGCACCTATATTATAGAATGCGTTTTACACATTTACGTAGAATACCTTAAAAAATATCTAAAATGGATGCTTACCATTACACATGCCCTTATCTGAAAACTTCAGGACTGAAAAATCCTGTTTAGTACTCCTTTGTATGCAATGTTTACGAGGGATAAAAAATAAAAACAGTAATACACTGCGCTTGATCAGTAATGCTGTAAAGATAATGATGCTGCATCAGCAGCTAACATGAAAAAAGTTGTTGGACCTCAACTAAAGCCTCACGCCCCCTGATGACGTCAGTGTCTGACAAAACTGGTAGGGGACCGGCATCGCTTGACCCGCACACATCTCCCCAGCGTCTCCCTATCCAGGATTGATGCTGCTGGCTGCTGCTTCCACACCACTCGCCTGAATACACCCCTGGAGGGCCTTGTTTATTGACGCCTTTTATACTTATATCAAATGTGAGTGTTGAATTCGTTTTTTTAAGCCATTAAAAGTTACATGTTCAAACTTACTGCACTATGAGGATTTTTTCCTTTTTGCATCTAAGGTACATTTGAGCTGTCATTATCACTTATGAGGGCTTACTATCCTTGAGTGTATTGAGGTCTGATCAGCGAAAGGGATCGTCCATCCATCCACCTATCTGCAGTCGTGAAGATTGCCATTTGGAGTGATTACTGATCCCTGTAATGGGGATCAACTGCATTTGGTAAGAGGCCCCACTTACTGGTGTCTGGTGAAGGTTTCATCATCATTTTATTACCTGGTGTATGGGACTGTTCTTGAGGCCCCTCTGTTTATGGACTTTCATGCTTCTAACATATGATGTCATCTTTTATATGGATTTGTATTTATTGCTTTAGCCTCTGATAATTGACTGTATCAAGCGCTGCATACTCTGTTTTTAATGTTTACGAGGGAGCTGGGCAATTTACCACAAGCAAACCTCTATGTACTCTGCTGCTAGATCTTTGTTATCAGTTGTAAACTAAAGCTGGCCATACAAGGAAAAAAAATATTTTCTTACCCATGGTTGAAGGAAAAAAAATAGCTTGATTCCACCATCAACACAGACAGTGTTGATGCAGGAATCCCTCCTGTCAGGCCATTGTCTTCTCTCGGAGGAGAGGGGTCGGGGGTGCGGCTGTCACTGCTGGGAGAAGACAGTGGTTATCGCTAGTGGCATTAGCAGTCACTAGCGATAATCACAAGAGAATCCAGCAGGCTGGTTGTACCCAAGTTGATTGATTGAACAAATTGGTACATTCAGCCTGCCCATTAATGCTTTGAATACTGCTGAACCGGCCAGGATCCGAATATTTTATGGCCAGCCTTAATTTGAACACTGTTTGCCCTAACAAAGAGTTAAAGATCTAAGATTTTAGATTCTGAAATTGCATGTTAATGAGGGGAATTGAGCATCTCCCAAGAAACATCTAAAATGTACACATACCAAACATATAGTGGGGTTTTCACAAATATCACTGCAAAAGTGGAAATACACTTTAAGTGGAACACCCTTAACCAGGGTCCAGGTTTGGCCTCCAAAGCTGTTGCTGAGGAAATGCCAATCCAGATAGCTGCTGTGTGGACAAACAGAGTTTTTCAAAATCTTGATTGAAATACAAAAGAAAATATTTTAATGGTGATCTCAAATAAAGATAATATAAAAAAAGTTTTTCCCCAAAAGAGCTGAAAAAAAAAAAGTATCCAATCTCCGTGGACACTAGTAAGCAATTGGGACATAATAGTTGGAGTTGAAGTCATAGGGTTGGGGCTTGCTTAAGATTTTTTTTTGTTTGCCAGTGTCCACACCTTCTGTAATTGGCAGTTTAATCCACATGTCTAAGTAATACCAAATTTCTGTGTCCATCAACGGACGATAAACTATCAGATTTTATAGAAAGAAATATTTTATCATACTGAAAAATGTTCACTATATTTTTGGACATAAAGTTCAGTTTTTTTATTCTCTTACTTATCTTCTTGACACATCTGCTTCTTTACCCTTTACTAAAAAAATGTCAGTGTATTTGAATCAAATCATTTTCCATGACTCTACAGCATTGGTATACACTGTTTTGCTTGTATATGTTTTGTGTAACATTAACCAGTAGTTCAGTGTTTGAACTCACTTGAGGTTGCTGTCTCACACACAAATGTGATCAGATTATCTTCAATCTTCTCAAAAGCATCAAAGTCATCAACAATGAATACATGGCGATCACTTGGTTTACTGGCTATATCACGGAGCTCATTATAATCCACATCAGCAACTCCGATGACAAAAACACTGAAACCTGAAAATGATATAAGGCAATGTTAACATAATAAAAATAACAATAATAATAATAATATTCAGTAATAACAATATTTATCGATAGATAGAAAAAATCTCACTGGGGCACCACAGACACTAGAAAACATATGTGCATGCAAATGAAGGGTGCTTGCAATAAATTAACACTATTATTTTGCTTCAGGAAGAAATGTATTGCTTTAACTAGAAGCGATCTTAAAGAATGTAAAGAAATAAATGTGTTATCTATCAAGCTGATCCACTATTCACATAGCTGTACCACTACCAAGTATGCAGGTTAGGAATTATGACTTGACATGTTTCCTTTAAATGAAATCTAGAAACTATGACTTAGAAAATGATTACAGTGATATGCAGCAGTGCTAATCCTTGATGATGTGCATACACCAAACTGAAATCTACTCCTCGTGGGGATGCTAATGGGTTTTATTCACTGCTTTGTTTTAAATAATTATATGTCAACCCATCTGGGAGTTATAAGTAGTTGCTCGGTCATTCAACTTATTGGCAATTATCCAAACTGAGAGCTTTGGGTCGATCTTGCTTTTAAAAACCCAATATGATTTGAAGAAATTAAAAGACTAAACCCTAACCAAGTCTATATTGACACAAGCACTGTTACTAAAGCAGTGTTTGTTGTTATATATATATATATATATTGAGACCAGATGAGACTCCTGGGAAAATGTGACTCAGGATTCATGTTTAGAGTAAATGCAATGTTGCAGAGGGTTTCTAGGCAGAGAAAGCTGTGTATTTGTCTTTCTCTGGATTTTGCATCCCTGGAGCAGAACATTCAATCCTGTGTATGGATTTTGCTAGACAACTGCAGCCTGGTCTGAGGATAGCTCAGGGCTCCCAGTTTGGAGACCGCTCTTAGTGGGGTGATGGATAGTCCTATTGAGGGGTCAGTGGGCCCAGCTAGAAACCAAAAGACAGAGGGTCTCAGTTCCAGGAGTCAGGTCGACTCCTATCAGAGTCAGGAGAACCCCCATCCATAGGCCAAAGGTGGGTCATGCAGCAGGGTGCTGTGATTAAAGGCTAGAGAGCCAAGTATTCCAGGAGAGCTGGACAAAACAATCAGAGAGACTGGTAAGAGGTGTGGCACTGCAGTTGAAGCTGAGTGAGCTTATGTGCTAGATGGCTCAGTATTTTCCAGTGAGTGTTTGATTCTGCTAAAGCTGGAGAAGGTTCATGTGTGGGCGTAGTTGGCCTAGTTAGTTCAGTCATAAACTACGTCCTACATGTTTCGCCACAGATGACATCATCAGGAACATCATCGTCACGTATGACAAAATATGTAGTCTATGTCTGAACTAACCATGCCACCTGAGCTTGTATGCAAGTCTTTTTCATCCTGGGAACTACCATTTTAACCGCTGAATATTCAATGAATTGCTGTAAGCGTTTAGTAACCTTTTTTCAAAATAAAAGTGTTTTAAGGTTTTACACTATGTGGACCCCCTTTTTCTTCCTTATTGGTCGCGTCTGGGGGACACCAGGGGTTTGTTTGGCCAGCCATGTTACCTTTCTTTCCAGTCTAACCACTGAGGGATTTGCTTTGAGTGCTTGATCATTATTTCAATGCTTGTCTAGATTCCTATAGCGTGGAGTCTAGAGATCTGGTAAGCTCACATCCTGTTTATTATAATGTTAGAGGTGCACCAGGTGGATGTTTATCTAAACAATCAAATTTCTTTGGATATTACTTCAATGGACTTTCTTTTTATCTGTCAGCACTTGAGCACTTTAGTGTTCAAGCACTATATGGATTATTTTCTTATAATTTACTTCATTTTTTTAGCGCTGCATTTTTTATCATGTATGTTTTTTGCATAATCGGCAAAATTGTGATATTACAAGCAGCTTTATTTCACTTAGGTTATATAAAATCAATAAATTAATACCCGCGCTGTGATGTATAAATAAGTGAAAATAAAAATTATATGTTAAAACCTGAAGCTGCTGCTCACTAGGTAAAACACCAGAAAAGCTAAAATTCATATAAGGCAGCGCTAACAGGTAAAAAACAAAAACTATATATATAGTGCTAAAAGTGTATATATAAAAATGAATCCATGTGACTGTGATCAAAATATTAAAATACTAAAATTCATATAAGATAAAGTGCATTCATGATCATCAAGTAGAATATCAATACATATTAAAGTGCAAAAAATATATCACATCATGTGTCCATGGTGCAACCATATGTAAGGTGCAAAATATATAATAAGGTGCAGTCCAAAAAAGGTTTCCTCCAAAGAAACTAAAGTGTTGGAAAGGTGCTCAGATCCATATAAGTGCCCAAGTGCTCTTCAGGAAAAGAACCCCCAATGGGGATGCACCAAATTCTGGATATAAATGAGCCTTAAGCAGACATGATATCCCTTGGCCGGATGGATGGATGGATTAAATGCAACCTCTTAGGCAAATAGAATATCCCTTGGCCGGATGGATGGATTAAATGCAACCTCTAAGAAATGGCTCCTTTAATGGTTCCTCTCCTCTCTCTCCCCAACAGTATGTTTCAAAAGAAAGGGAAGAAGCCAAACATAGTGAAGCCCATAGGTATTTTATTGTAATCAAATTAAAAAATAGTACTCACAAACGTAGCGTAATATTCAGCATTGGTATAGCAAAATTCAGCATGTCACTCCACTTCCGTGTACGCTGCCGGCGTGCGTTCCACGGTGGTTAACAGAAAATGACGTTGTAATGCTCCGCTGACGCACTTCCGGGCAGCGGAGCATTACGACGTAATTTCCTGTTAACCACCGTGGAACGCACGGTGGCAGCGTACACGGAAGTGGAGTGACATGCTGAATTTTGCTATACCAATGCTGAATATTACGCTACATTTGTGAGTACTATTTTTTAATTTGATTACAATAAAATACCTACGGGCTTCACTATGTTTGGCTTCTTCCCTTTCTTTTGAAACATACTGTTGGGGAGAGAGAGGAGATTGCCTTACAGGGGGAAACTTTATTTTGCCACTGCTTTAACCTGGTATTCTTCTAAAAATAATAATTATGGGTGGGCTGATGCTGTAAACTACATCCTGCAAGAGTGTGGTCAATTTTGGGATTGTAAGCCAGTTCATAATATGCTCTTATAACTTACTGGATAGAAGACACAATTCTGTTAGGAAAATAAGCTGTTACATTTCTATTTTAGCAGCCAGAAAGTGCAAGTGGGCTGCATGCTTACCAGAGTGTTGTATATCCATGGCGTACTTTTTCACATCATCTTGAGATCTTCCATCAGTGACCACAACGAGCACCTTAGGAACAGACCGTCTCATTCCGTTTTCCACAGTTAGAACCTTTTCACGGACAAACCTAAGTGCTTTTCCTGTAAAAAGGCAAACAAATAGTATATAATTATTATTGTCCTTCATGTGGATGTTATTTGTGACCCCATAGACACATTTTATGTCACCTTTTAAGCATGCATATTTACAGCTCTATTCATTAAAATATTGCAAACTGGAGTAAGAAGGCTGCAGTCTGTAAGCACCATTGCATAAAGAGGCCTTGCAAATTCCATGTTGAATTCAATCATCTCTTAGTAATCATATCTTCTACGAGGACACAGGACACTGCATCTGAGCACCACAAACCAAAAGCGCTATTTAATTCATTGTTAATATTCAAAGCAAACTCATCCATCCATCCATGTCTCCGTGCTTACTTTTGCTGAAAAATCACTTAGAAAAACACCACCCTAGCATTTCTGGCTGTGGCCATCTTGAGTAAGGGCAGATGATTCATGTAGCATGTACAAAGTACTTACTGGAATCCAAAATGGCCCATTAGATCTCCTTAAAGTATCCATCTCCATTATACCTCGTAAAGTGTTACTAAACCCTGCATTCACTATACCTGGTCTCCCACAGTACACACAACATGGAAATGCAAGTTTTAGTAAATATAAACTGCTAAAGAGCAGTCTTGTGATGTCTAATAGTGTCTGGTTAAAGCTTGTAAGAGGAGTTTTCATTTTCCCCTGGTTGTCCTATAAGGCTGCAGGACCTCCTGATCCTCTGTGTGGACAGTGCTATTTGGCCCTGATCACATGCACCCTCCCAAGAAAACAAAAAGCCCTCTAACAATACACACCAAACTTAGCATGCGCAGGAGATAGACTGGAATCAGTAGAAGAAGAGGAGGATCAGAGAGACAGGATCACACGGCCTTTATACACAATGCAGAGGATTAACCCCTTGGGTTGCACAGTGAGTATAACCAGCATGCTTTACTGCATATACAGACTGATTTTACTGTTGTGGGATTAGTAACAGTTTTCCCTTTATAAGGGGCACAAAGTTATTGAGAACCTTGGAAGGTTCTCCCTTCGTCCCACCTTCACATCCATTTTTAAGCACATGTTGGGTGATGGGGGGTGCCTGATTATTTCCATTTATCTGTGCATAAACAGGATGTACTGAAGAACAATGCTTTAGCACCATTATTACCCTTGTGCTTCTGACCATCATCAGATCAATTAATTATGATCAATATACAGAACTGTTATGTAGTTGAGCCAAAAATATTTAACAGTGTGTATAGCCATTAAAGGAGAAGTATGACTTCTCCTTTAGTGCAGTAGTATCTGTGCTGTAGGATCTGTAATCCTGTGAACCCTTTTCAGCTAACAGCACGCTAAAGTTCACTGTTAGTTGCCATCAGTGCTCACTGGAGGGGCAGGGCAGGGCAGAGAGCCAGTGACTAACAGAGCGTAGGGGAGAACTGAGTGATCAGCAGGGGAGGGCTGTCAGCCTTAGGCCTTGGGGGCATGTCCAGTAAAGTGCCCCATTGAACCATTGAATCGGCTAACCATTGATGCCCACCTGGTTTTATAACGGATATTGTAAAAGGTAACTGATGCTAAAAAACGTCAACCACCCGCCCGGCGCTAAAATATATATATAAATCAGTGTAAGGTATAAAGAAATAAATATATCTACTCAAATCATGAATAAATAGTAAATAAAATCATGTAGATAAAATCATGTAAAACATGTCACTCTGTGCATCCTTTTAATGCACTAGCTGCCACTGTAAACGTAAAACTTGCAAAATCAAATGTATAATAATAGCCCAATCTGTGCGTCTCAGTTCGTTGTACCCGGGGAATACCCATTCAGATACTGGTTGCAGTAATAAGAGAGTTGATAGCGGTATTAAACTTTGTTTTGTATCGATTAATCTTGTTTTTCCGGTATTTAGAAAATGATTCTATGGTATGTCCATATTGAATTTCCTTCAGGCCAGGTAATGGCAATGAAGAGGTGTTTGAACCCATCAGTGGTGTAAACCAATCATGATGGGAGGGAGGTCCTCCGGCTGCATACATTAATCTTGATTGCAGCAGCGCACGTTAGTCCTCTGTTGAAGTCTACCAGACGAAACCGGTCAGGATGCACGTACGCTGCTGCTGAGGAGACGAAGGGAGGATACCGCTGTTGTTCTGGATCTCGCCTGTTAGCCGCAGGAGCGCTGTAATCCACAGCAGGGACTAGCTCGCGGTCGGCGAGCGGCGGTACCTTTCAAAGCCTCTGTGTTTATGATATGCGTGCAAAGGGTGATTGAAATGTAAGCATATACGCTGAAGGGGAGGGAAGTTTTATTTAATTAATAAAGTCGAAACAGTATTACACTACTCTCTTGCTTCATGTCGTTTGCTTACAAATTGCACTGAGGAGATATACAGCCTGATAGTGACCCCTGGTGGACGGATAGGATCTGGACGTGCCTAAGCGACGACAGACCGACTAGAAGCAAGGGCTCATGCAGCTTATGCATAAAGGCGATATTTCAAGGGCAATTCGGTGAGTGGCCACTTCATAGGGGTGCACAGTCGGTGTGGTGAAGGATTAGTGATACTGTGTGTACAATCACTGGTGCTGAACATCAGAGGAGAAATCTTTTTGCTGGCTGTGACTGCACATCCTGTGGAGTTGGGACTAGTTTGCAATTGCAGGCTCTGAAGCACTGCAGGAACTGACTAATATACTTGCACACATACATTGTGTGTGCTGAAGCGCCGCTGAATGTATGATATAACGGATATTGATGCTATGAAGCAAGACAAATATGATACAATGTGGTAACATAATTTACTGTTATTAGCAACAAAGGAGGTTTAACAAAATTAATGCATCCATCAATGCAGCCTCACCAGTGTCCATCAATGCAGCTTCAACAGTGCCCATCAATGTAGCATCATCCGTGCCCATCAGCTCAGCCTCAGCAGTGCCCATCAATGCCCATCAGTGCAGCCTCACCAGTGTCCATTAATGCAGCCTGATCAGTGTGCATCAATGCAGTGTTACCAGTGCCCATCAGTGCAGCCTGATCAGTGCCCATCAATGCAGTCTCACCAGTGTCCATCAGCTCAGCCTCATCTGTGCCCATCAATGCAGCCAGATCAGTGCCCAACAATGTAGCATCACCAGTGCCCATTAGTGCAGCCTGATCAATGCCCATCAATACAGCCTGATCAGTGCCCATAAGCTCAGCCTGATCAGTGTCCATTGGCGCAGCTTGATCAGTGCCTATCAGTGCCCATAAATGCAGCCTCACCAGTGCCCATCAGCTCAGCCTCATTAGTAACACCAGTGCAGCCTGATCAGTGCCCATCAATGCATCCTCACCAGTGCCTATAAGCTTAGCTTCATCAGTGCCCATCAGTGCAGTCTGATCAGTGCCCATTCAATGCAGCCTCACCAGTGCCCATCAATGCAGCATTACCAGTGTCCATTAATGCAGCCTGATCAGTGCCCATCAGCTCATCCTCATCAGTGCCCATCAGCTCAGCCTCACCAGTGTCCATCAATGCAGCTTGTTCAGTGCATGGGGATTAGAGAGAGGAGTGCCGTTGGATTACACAGAGCGAGGATCTCCTGCTTACCCGGTGCTGCCCTTGTCATATGAAGTCCCGCCTCCTAGAACAGCTCCTATGGTAGACGTCACCTGCGTGCTGTCTATCATAGGCGCCAGTCCAGGAGGCAGGAAGTCACATGACAGCGACCGCCAGGTAAGTGGGAGATCCCTGCTCTGTGTAATCTGGCGGCGCTCGCCCCCCTTTACCTCAAAAGCAGCCCAATGGGCCCAGCGGGACCCATGGTGCACCTGCCCAGACCCATTTTGCACCCAGTGCACCTGCCCAGTATCGGCCCTGCAAAGCGGGGACAAAACCAGATACATCTAGTCACCCTAGGCTAGAGGGCAGCAGGCCCCACAGGCCCTGGTCAGCTCCCATCTGTGGATCCTGCTGTGAGCTGGCCATGGACCTGTGGGTCCTGCTGGTCACTGACCTGTGGGTCCTGCTGGTTACTTTCCTGTGGGTCCTGCTGGTCACTAACCTGTGGGTCCAGCTGGCCGCTGGCCATGGCCTGTGGGTCCTGCTGGTCACTGAACTAAGTCTTGCTGGCCACTGGTCATGGCCTGTGGGTCCTGCTGGCCAATGGCCTGTGGGGCACAGGACAGCCGGACCCATAGGCCATGGCCAGCTCCAAACAGGATCCACAGGCCATGGCCAGCTCCCAGCAGGACCCTTAGTGTTGAGGGTCATTTTGAGGTTATTAGCTGGTCACTGGGGCAGGGTAAATAGGGTATATAGGGGGAAATAGATGGGATGATCATCTGGGGGTAGGCTGGAGGTGTCAGGGTCTCTCACCTCAGTGATGGCAGCTGCCAGCTCAGTTCTAAGTCCTTGCATGGCCTCCTCCAGTCCTGAGGGGGGGGGGGTTGATACTCCTGCCCTGGGGTCAAGTAAAGTTGCACCCAGTACCCAGTCCAGCAGCCTGAGTTAGTCACATGTGTCCCAACCCCCTGGCATGCCCTGCCTCTGCCTTCCTCCAAGATTCGGGAGTTGTAGTTTCCAGGCTGCACTTCTCTCATTTATCCACGCACCGGGAGCTTGAACGCGTGCGGACTACAACTCCCAGAATGCAACAGTCGACCACCACAGCCGTGCCCCTGGCCCGCCTTCCTCCGAATCAACACAAAAAAAATAACAGCCAGCTGTTTTGAATATAAATGAGGGTGGCCTGGAGTACAATTGCTACCCTGCCCCCCCCCTCAGGCCCAGCCTGCCCCTGGCAATCAGCAGTGCAGAGGCGGTGGGGACCAGATGCAGCATCGGAGCTATCGGTTAACCCTACACTTTTCTTTTAATTTCTGACCAGGGGGATGTTTTAAAATAGCATATAATTACCTTTTACAGTTTTAAGGGTGCCCTGGTGAATTTATAATGTGAGTGCCAAAGTATGTGAATTTGTCTTCATAAAGTGGAAAAAAAAAGATCCTCATCAAATTTGTTCAGCAAGCCTAAAACCCAACGAAAACATTTTTAAAGCCATTTTTTTGATCCAAATAGACTAGGGAATGGGCAGGAACTACCGTCAGATTTTTAAAACTGTGTACTAGTTTAAGAGGTTTCCCCCACTTCCTGTTCCTTCTTACTCACATGACCTGAACTGGAAATAAGATAAACTTCTGCAGTGGAGACACAGACAGCAATAAAAATCTGCCATTACATCTAACATTTACTTTATGTCTGACCTCTCTTGAGACCTGTTACACAGCCCTCCAACCCCTGACTTGAAACAAAAAAAAAGATAAATGCAGTTTGTACAATACCTGTCTTTGTGTTTCCGCCTTTGTATCGTATATTAGCAAGCGCGCCCAGGGCTTGTGATTTCTCTGCATAGGTATTCAGCCTAAATTCAGTTTGTGCATCATCGCTGAACTGGACAAAAGATACCTGTAGAAAAATAGGCATTCATTACTTTGCAGCATTTTTCACTTAAGATTTTTTAAGCAAGCCTGGATAAAAACCAAGAATATATATATTTTTGCTACATCATTATTATTCTGTCCTTTCTTTCTCCTGTGCTTGATAGAGGCACTATCCTGCCCTCTAGTGAGTAAAATATTGGAACCTCCATCTGCTAGTAATTATTAGGGATGATCGAACTTTTCAAAAGCTCGGGTCGACCAGAACACCCGAACTTCCCAAAAGTTTGGCACGGATTTCAGAACCCCATTGAAATCAATGGGACCCGAACTTCGGTAATCAAAAAACACCATTTTGAAGCCATAAAACCCAATAAATGCCCCTAAAAAGTGCCTAGGGTTCTGGGTCATGCCCCAGGGACTATTAATCACACAAAAAAAAGTTCTTAAAAACTGTTGTTTTTGATAGAAAGCCAATTATTGAAAAAATTATTGGAAAAAAAAATGAGATTTCTTTGGATTTAGTGTCTGGGGGGTCTAAAAAGTGTGCCTGTGAAGTTTCAGCTCTGTAGCATGTCCAGAACCAGAAAAAAAAGGTAGTTTGTATTAGAATTAATATAGAACAGGGATATGGCTCTGCTATTTTCACACCTTGCCGGTTTTGTAGCAAGCGTTTTTTTAGGCATTTTTTGGGGGTCTTTGGAGGCAGGCATAACATCAGAACTTCTGTGTAGGGGTATATATACACGCACACTTATATGTATATATACACATACACTTATATAGGTGTGAAAGTAGCAGAACACTATACTTGCGCTAATGAAATAATTAACACCAATATGTCTCCGCTCCTATCACACCTATATATGTGTATGTGTAAAATACATACAAGTGTGTATATATACCCCTATACAGAATTTCAGATGTTTTGCCTGCCTCCAAAGACCTACAAAAAATGCCCAAAAAAAACCGCCTGCAATAACACACCTGGGCGGGTTTTTTTGGCCAATTATTGAAAAAATTATTGGAAAAAAAAATGAGATTTCTTTGGATTTAGTGTCTGGGGGGTCTAAAAGTGTACCTGTAAAGTTTCAGCTCTGTAGCATGTCCAGAACCAGAAAAAAAAAGGTCGTTTGTATTAGAATTCATATAGAACAGGGATATGGCTCCGCTATTTTCACACCTTGCCGGTTTTGTAGCAAGCGTCTTTTTGGGCTTTTGTGGGTCTTTGGAGGCAGGCAAAACTTCTGAACTTCTGTATAGGGGTATATATACACTATATACACTCAATTTACTAATGGTTCTGGTCTAATCACGGGCTTTTAAAGCCCATTTCCTGTCCCATTGCATTTTGGTCGGTTCTGGTTGCCGAATTCTGAACTTTTTCAGCAAAAAGTTCGGAATTCGGACGAATTTCGAACAGCCAATGTTCGGGTCGAACCGATGGTCAACCCAAACCGTTCGATCATCCCTAGTAATTATCACTGACATCTTACTTTTTCATTTCTTCTATGCTGATGTATATTGCTGTTGTTCTCACCTGGATTCCTGCTGGATTGATGACGTCAAATGCTCCAATGGTATTAAAAATGAACTGGCGTACTTTGTTGAAGTTATCATCACCAATACTCCAGGAGCTGTCAATCAGAAAAACTATATCTGCTTTTGCACCTTTGCACACTAAAGAACAAAAAGAAATGAACATTAATAATCTGGTTATATTTATCTAGTGTTTTTTGAATACATCAATTAGTAAAATATTTATTTAACTTGAGGGACAACACAGTTAAAAATAATTGAAATACATCAAATCAAATTTTATTAGAGAGCCCTTAATAGAGCAGGAAAGAAAGCAACAAAAAAGTCAAAATACCAGTATGGGACTTTTCCACAAAACTAGTAACCAAAAAGGTAATGCAGTAATACAACAACAAATAAAAACTTCTAAGAAAAAATGAGAATTAAAAAAAGTCTTCTATTTCCCCAATTTGCACCAATCATCTTTAACCACTTGACCTTCGGAAGATTTACTTCCCTTCCTGACCAGGTCATTTTTTGTGATACGGCACTGCATTACTTTAACTAACAATTGTGCAGTTGTGCAACATTGTACCCAAATAAAATATGTCCCTTTTTCCTACAAATAGGGCTTTATTTTTGGTATTTGATCACCTCTGCATTTTTTATTTTTTGTGCTATAAACAAAGACCAACAATTTTGAAAAAAGAAAAAAATATTTTTTACTTTCTGCCATAAAGCACATTCAATAAAAAATGTAAAAAATCAAATTTCTTCATCAATTTAGGCCAATATGTATTCTGCTACATATTTTTGATAAAAAAATCCCAATAAACATATAGTGATTGGTTTGCACAAACGTTATAGCATCTACAAACTATGGGATTTTTCTTTTTTTACTAGTAATGGCAACTTATTTACTAGTAATCAGCGACTTATAGCAAAACTGCGATATTGCAGCAAACATTCTGACACTTTAGACACTCTTTGGGGACCAGTGACACTAATACAGTGATCAGTGCTAAAAATGTGCAGTGTCACTGTACTAATGACACTGGCTGGGAAGGGGTTAAAAACAGGGGCGATCAAAGAGTTAACTGTGTGCCTAGTTGGTGATTCAATTTAGTGGGGGATGTCATAGCTCCCAACTGTCCCTGATATTGAGGGACTGTCCCAGATTTGAAACAAAGTCCCTGTTTCCTCCTCATTTTGGTCTGATCTACAGTATATAATTGTATATAAAATGCACTTTTTATCTTTCAGAAACTGTTTCCCAGTGCTAAACCTTTCATCCATATTCTGAATTGTTGCATCTGTAAATTTCAATAGCCAGTATAAAGAAATAGTATAAAATTGAAAAGCAGCGCTATATAAAAAGTCCAGGTATAGGTAGGGTCCAGTTGATTGGTCTCCTTGAAGTGCCACCACCACCAGAGAGAGAGAGCAACCCCAATCACACTGCCGCTTACCGTCCCACTAATAAAAGAAGGCTCAAAGGTTCCACCAAACTGCTCCTCCAGAAATCCTCAACGATTCCAGGATCAAGCCAATTAGGTGCGACTCCATACAGATGGTACAAGGCAGATTGATCACTCATATATACCAGAAAAAAGCAAAAAAGAAAACCATAGTGCAACACCTAATGAAACACCATTTAATTTCTTATGCCAAATACATGCTTACAGGTAATAAGAGTAAAAAGAGCTTATCTGCCAGAAATGTTTGACCGCCAACAAGATGACCGCTGCTTCACTCCGTAGTGAAGTCCCGCATCACAGGTCCCGTCCGACGTGGCGTTTCGTCCAATGTTAGACTTCTTTCAGGGCATGGTCAGTGGGTGCCACCATACTCATTATATAGTTGAGACAAGCAGTATGTCACTTCCGGCGGAAGCGTCACACCACACCGGAAGCAAAACAAAGAAACGCCATCTTTGACCAATAAGGGAGATGACGATCTGATATGGATCTAGTAGCAGTCTACAGTAGTCAAAAAAATCAGATTTGTTTTTTGACTACTGTAGACTGCTGCTAGATCCATATCAGATCGTCATCTCCTTTATTGGTCAAAGATGGCGTTTCTTTGTTTTGCTTCCGGTGTGGTGTGACGCTTCCACCGGAAGTGACATACTGCTTGTCTCAACTATATAATGAGTATGGTGGCACCCACTGACCACGCCCCGGAAGAAGTCTAACATTGGACGAAACGCCGCGTCGGGCGGGACCTGTGATGCGGGACGTCACTACGGAGTGAAGCAGCGGTCATCTTGTTGGTAGTCAAACATTTCTGGCAGATAAGCTCTTTTTACTCTTATTACCTGTAAGCATGTATTTGGCATAAGAAATTAAATGGTGTTTCATTAGGTGTTGCACTATGGTTTTCTTTTTTGCTTTTTTCTGGTATATATATGAGTGATCAATCTGCCTTGTACCATCTGTATGGAGTCGCACCTAATTGGCTTGATCCTGGAATCGTTGAGGATTTCTGGAGGAGCAGTTTGGTGGAACCTTTGAGCCTTCTTTTATTAGTGGGACGGTAAGCGGCAGTGTGATTGGGGTTGCTCTCTCTCTCTGGTGGTGGTGGCACTTCAAGGAGACCAATCAGCTGGACCCTACCTATACCTGGACTTTTTATATAGCGCTGCTTTTCAATTTTATACTGTTTTTATGTTTTATCCAGCATATGTGCAGCAGCTGTTTTTTATTTAATAGACCCAAGCACAGTTTTTTGTTATATTTTTTCAGTATAAAGAAATAGTAGAGGTAAAAAGAAGCACTTGTGGGTTTAACAAATGTTTTTTTTTGTATAATTCTTTGAAGGAGGCATGGCAAGGGTGTGTCCTAGGCCTGCATACTTTTGCTTATGGTTCTCGTTTCCATCTCAAAAAGTTGGGAGGTGCTTTTACTAGGGAAAGACATGGATCTGTGTTTTGCATTTCAGAAACACAGGATCCATGCCTTCTGTACTGACATAATGACAATTTGCCTTGTTTACATAGGCAGACTGTCACTCTGTCAGTGTACTGAACGATCAGCGGGTGACGGCGGACATCATGTCCACTGGGACACGCTGTGTAAAATCACAGTGGGAGGAAGCCGCCAGCAGCACACACTCACTCCCAAAACCCAGAGGTGCAGATTCACGTACATACAGTAGCTCATAAAAGTAAGTATACCCTTCACATTTTTGTAAATATTTTATTATATCTTTTCATGTGACAGCACTGAACAAATGACACTTTGCTACAATGTAAAGTAGTGAGTGTACAGCTTGTATAACAGTGTAAATTTGTTGTCCCCTCAAAATAACCCAACACACAGTCATTATTGTCTAAACCGCTGGCAATGTCAAAATTGGGCCCAATTAGCAATTTTACCTCCCGGTGTCATGTGACTCATTAGTGTTACAAGGTCTCAGGTTCTCAGGTGTGAATGGGGAGCAGGTGTGTTAAATTTGGTGTTATCGCTCTCACTCTCTCATACTGGTCACTGAAAGTTCAACATGGCACCTCATGGCAAATAACTCTCTGAGGATCTAAAAAAAAGAATTGTTGCTCTACATAAAGATGACCTAGGCTATAAGAAGATTGCCAAGACCCTAAAACTGATCTGCAGCATGGTGGCCAAGACCATACAGTGGTTTAACAGGACAGGTTCCACTCAGAACAGGCCTCTCTATGGTCGACCAAAGAAGTTGAGTGCACACGCTCAGCGTCATATCCAGAGGTTGTCTTTGGGAAATAGACATATGAGTGCTGCCAGCATTGCTGCAGAGGTTGAAGGGGTGGGGGTTCAGCCTACCAGTGCTCAGACCATTGCCGCACACTGCATCAAATTGGTCTGCATGCCTGTTGTCCCAGAAGGAAGCCTCTTCTAAAGATGATGCCCAAGAATGCCTGCATAGAGTTTGCTGAAGACAAGCAGTCTAAGGACATGGATTACTGTGGTCTGATGAGACCAAGATAATCTTATTTGTTTCAGAACGTGTGTGGTGGAAACCAGGTGAGGAGTACAAAGACAAGTGTGTCTTGCCTACAGTCAAGCATGTTGGTGGGAGTTCTAAAGAAGCTAAGAGTAAAGGTGATGGACTGGCCAAGCATGTCTACAGACCTAAACACTATTGAGCATCTGTGGGACATCCTCAAATGGAAGGTGGAGGAGCGCAAGGTCTCTAACATCCACCAGCTCCGTGATGTCATCATGGAGGAGTGGAAGAGGACTCCAGTGGCAACCTGTGAAGCTCTGGGGAAGTCCATACCCAAGAGGGTTAAGGCAGTGCTGGAAAATAATGGTGGCCACACAAAATATTGACACTTTGGGCCCAATTTGGACATTTTCACTTAGGGGTGTACTCACTTTTGTTGCCAGTGGTTTAGACATTAATGGATGTGTGTTGAGTTATTTTCAGGGGAAAGCAGATTTATACTGTTATACAAGCTGTACACTCACTATCCTGCTGTATACTGAAGCAAAGTATAATTTCTTCAGTGTTGTCACATGAAAAGATAGAATAAAATATTTACAAAAATGTGAGGGGTGGACTTACTTTTGTGAGAAACTGTATACGTGATACACAGCGTGGCTGCCCTGTAGCAGTAAATCTGCTATTGGGCAGTTGGCAAGTGGTTAAACAAAAAAAAAAAAACATCCAATGGTAAAGAGCAAAATGCCTCCATGTCCTCACTCTGCAATATAATGGGGTTATCTGAAATAAGAGGTTCCAGCACAAGACAAAGAAGACAGCTGATCACTTTTGGAACACTTATGTAACAAGCTGGTGAAAAGAGGAATGTTTTCTTTATTTAAAATAAAGTTAGTTCCCCTACCTCTTCACCCAGTGCAAGGGACCAAACCCCTTTACTAGTTAGGGCCCTTTCAGACATACAGACTATTCAATTCATCAGTTCAGTCACGTTTTTTTGTCCTCAGATTTTTTCAGTCAACATCAATTTCACATCTGTTTTTCTTCCGTTGTCATCAATTTTCATCCATTCTTCATCTGTTGTCATCCATTTTTCATCTGTTGTCATCTATTTTTCATCTGTTGTCATCCATTTTCATCCACTGTCATCCGTTTTCATCCATTGTCTTCCAATTTTCATCCGTTTTCCTCAGTATTTCCTCCAATCTGTTTTTTGATTGGATGAAAAATAGGGCTTTCATCTGTTCAAAAATACGGTTGTTGACGGAAGTGGATGAAAATGGATGCAAAAGGATGATCATCCGTTTACATTTGTTTTTTCATAGGAATGCATTGATGTTCATTTTTCATCAACGCATGGATGAAAAACAGATGAACGGTCCGAATGTGTGAAAGGGGCCTTACAGGTAAAGATCACCAATTTGGGGCATTATTGCTTCAAAAGAATTAAATCCCCTTAGCACTGTGTTGGCATTCTAAAAAGAGGGCCTGCTTTCAGGGCCTGCCTCTTGAAATACCCAGCTAATGCTAGGGCATGCCTACCGGTATCACTATAGCAGTGGGTCCACATGACTTCTGTTCTCAAGATACTAGTCACAATGGGTTTTATTTTTGTTCATAAAACTTGTGTGTGCTATAAAAAGCCAGGGCATTCACAGTAATACTAAACAAGCTGCCTGCCTAAATCACACTTGCCAAGACCTATGTGTATTTACATATCTGTGCTCTATTGGCAGAGTCTTATAACAGAGCAAGTTGGGAAGCTATCCATGGAAACTAGCCAGAAAGAGTTTTGTACAATCACCCAAGACATTCCTGATTGGTTGCTATGAATGGCTGCACATTGATCATTATAATTAATATATAACACTTTTTATATTAGCCATCTAACGTCAATGTTTTTTTTTTTTACACAGTGATTAAAGTCAAAGGAACATAATTCTTCCTATCAGTACATGCCATTTAACAGTCTGGATGCCAAAAGAAACATGAAGAATGAGTACATATAGACAAATTTCATGTGGTGTAAAATCAGGCACAGGGCTTATGTGTCCCAGTTTTTCTTATAACGTGTTGGGAGGTATGTGAGTTAGTAATCAAATAGCATAATACGAACCTTCGCGTGCAGGAGGAATTGTGGGAGGTGGAGGAGGGGCAGGAGGCTCTGTAGGTGCCTCTGTTGGTTTTATCACTATATATAAAAATAACAAATGTATTAATGATGGCAAAGTAATGGTGTTATAAAAAAGAACAACAAAAGTATAAACCAATGACTATTCAACACCCAAACAGCATACCTGTCAGGAAGAAAATTACAATGTAATGTAAATACTTACAATTTTGCTTACTTAACTCAAACAGAAGGAATAATCACAAATGTCAGATTGCATTTTAAAACCATTAAAAAAAAAAAAAAATTATAGCTTAAAACAAAAAACAAACATTCAGGCATTAAAGAGCTTCATGGCTCTGGTACACAACAATATGTATTCAGATAGATATATAGACATTAGGATAAACCTGTTTTAAACATACACATAAATGCACTGTAGACAAGTTACAGGAAAAGAGGCAAATTTGCGAGAATTTTAGGAAGAGTACTCAGGAGTAGAGATGGGCCGAACAGCCCCCCCTCCCACTGGTTCAGTTCCCATCAGAACTCTCGAACATTGCAAAAGTTTGGGCCCAAACCCCCTTGAAGTCTATGGGACCCAACTTTGAAAAATCAAAAGTCCTTATTGGCCATAAAAAAGGGTATGGGGGCCTGTGTACTGCCTTAAGGGACATGCATTAAAGCAAACTTTTTTTTTAAAAAGATGGTTTTTACAGGAGCAGTGATGTTAATGATGCTTAAAGTGAAACAATAAAAATGAAAAAGTCCTTTAAATATAGTGCCTGGGTGGTCCCCATTAGTATGCCTTTAAAGTGGTGCACCAATACTGTGTATAGAACCTGGTGCAGCAAAACCTAATAAAGAAAAAAAAAGACATTACAATTGCGACAAAAAAATACCATTGATGGCAAAAAAATGTTTAAAAGACAGCGTGGGGGTCCCCCCCAATCAACACCAGGCCCAAAATCCCTGGGGATGGGGACAGAGACCTGTTTTCGACAACCCTGGGTTGTGGTTATGGGAGGTGTGGGCAGGGGGCTTATCAGAATCTGGAAGCCCCCTTTAACAAGGGGACCCCCAGATCCTGCCTCCTAACATAAATGAGTATGGGGTACATTTTACCCCTTCCCATTCACCCAAAAAAGTGTCAAAAATAAATAAAGACAGCAGGCAGTTTTTGACAATTCCTTTATTAAAATAATTAAAAAAACAATGTCCCCTGATGTAGAGCCATCATCTATCACAATGCCTGCTGCCACAACTGGACCCAAAAAAAAGAAAAAAAAATGCTCTGCCTGCGACTAAGGCTAACCGCCAATTGCCTGCTCTGCTGTTTGACAGTACTTAAATAGGTAAGGGGTGGGGCCACCTGTTGACATTAAAGCCAATCAGGGCTTAGAATGCACTGTGCATCCCGCCAAGCGAGCTGCAAATTCTGGTGTTTGCGCACGGGCGAACAAGCCATGTTCAGGACAAACTTTTGCTTAGCCCAAACCGTTCACCCATCTCTACTCTGGAGCATAACATTAGATCTTGGCATAGTAATGTGGAGCTCATAGCGAACGAGAAGGAAATTCTAAAATTGTAGCAAGGCACCAAAAATACTAACTCCTAAAATTGATTGATCCACTTCACAAACTTTATGAAAATATAGAATATGAAGAAACTGAACTCTCCAAAGCTTAATAAGAAAACATCAAGGAAATAATCGTTATTTTTTGATGGTTTAGGTAATTTTCCTAATTTACATTTGCTCATTATAGACACTTCAATAAAAACATTTACTTACAGGTTCGTTCTTTGGTTGAAACCCCTCTTCCCTCAAGGTTCGGAGTTTGCACAAAAACTGTGGCTGTGTAATCTGTGTCAGGGTTAAGTCCATTGAAACAGTGTGATGAATCAGAACCAGTCACTGTTATTTCTTGCCCACGTGATCCTGTATATCAACATAAACCAAGATCAATGGACCTGCATATAGTAATTAGTGCTAGTATTGGAACTGGAATAAAACATGTTTATAACTCACTATTCACTAAATATTAGAAAGATGAGAAAACATTTAATGACCTTGTTATTGAATTATTTTGCTGAACTGTTAAACTTCCAGCATTATTGCAATAAGTCTTTTTAGCCCTCCCACTTATTGAGACTGTGGTGAAATAAGTATTATATAAAAAGAAAACTAAGCAGGGCGGATTCCACTCAATCCATACACTTTAAATCTTTAGGCACCTTTCTCATGTCATAAGAATTATGGTATATGTCCGTCCCCCATTCAGAGATCCTGCATCATTCATAGAAGCTGTAGTACAGCTTCTATAAATTGCGGATTCGACAGGTAAGAACAGGCATAGTCAAGCTCTTTTTCTGAGCGCTCAAGGTGGCCCTTTAGATGTATTAACCCTCGCTGCACTGGAAAATTAAGCCTAATGGTTAGCACTTACACTATGTAGCAATGGGACTTAGTTTGAACCTTGGCCAGACACTATCTGCACTTTGCATTGCTTCCTGTACATTTCTCCGGGTATTCTGGTTTCCTCCCACACTCCAAAGATATGCTAGTAGGTTAATTATCTTCCATCAAATACGGCTCTAGTGTGTGTGCAAATCAGCTGTGCACATCTTATCACATTCTGCACTGGGAAAGGATTGAGGAAAAAAGCTAGGGAAAGTCAAGGGACATTGCTGCACTGAGAGGCTTTATAAGCATTGCCATTTATTCATACAATCATAAACAAAGACTTAAAAAAATGAGGTACCATCAACTGGATTCAGCTTGACTCTGTATGAAGTTGCAGCTCGGTGAGGAGTCCATCTAACACAAAATGAGTCCCACGCAACCTGGTAGCTTGTCAGATCAGTCACATTCAAGTACACTGCAAAAATAAAGACATAAGAGTTCAGTTAGTATGTATATATATATATATATATATATATATTTAAGTTTTAACAATAAGCAATGATACATTTAAAGGAACACTACAGTCGAATTAGCTTTAAAATGCATATAGACAGCACAGCCTACCTACTTAGTACTTTAGTATTTCAATCAAGCATTCCTGTGCTGCACCAATCCACCCACTCGATTTTGTTAGTAATCAGTTAAATCTAGAAAACCCTTCTTACTTGAGATTCAGAGAGCTATTCCCAAACATATTCACTGTAAGCTCTTTGCTGTCTCTCTTAGTCAGAAAACCTCACTTAATAAAGTGTCAGCCCTAAGACAATCGCCAATGAGATTCAAACCTGTCTGGGAGCTTTGAATGTGATTGTGGATGCAGCAAGCAAAGATAGGAGGCATTACAGGCCTCAGGAAACATACAAGAAGTGGTAAGGTCCCCTCAGGGGGTTAATCCATGATTTCCTGCACTCACAGTATGCCCCTAGTCTGCCATGTTGAATGATGATGGTGGGTGTTATTCTACCTGGAAAGCATGAGGACATGTAGTGGCAAAAAGGAAAGTGCCAGAGAAGAGGCAATTATTGCAGGAAGATCTGCAGCCAGAGCTACTTTATTATAAATCAATGCTAAGTGACTATTTACAAATAGTTGGGCTTGGGACGCCATTAAGAAATTGTTAGGCCTTAAGCTAAACTTTAGACTTTCCAACTGTTGCACAGTTGCAGGGTTTGCTAGGTGGTATTTACAATTCACCAATTGCTTGTGATCTGGAACTGTTCTTTATGTGAACTATCTTGTAATAACTTGCTCAAGCATAAATGTTTTGGTTTTCAAACTATCTTACTTGTTCACCAATCATCCCCCTGACAGTTAACAACATGTATCAGCACCATGGGATTTAGTGAAATTAAATAGAAGAATGATAGCCAGATTATTTTAATACAGCTCCCATCAAAAGAACAGATAAAGTATATCCCTCATCAACCCTAACAACTAGCTAATAAGCATCCCACACAATGCACATTTCCAGGAGTTCTAAATCAAAAGCTGGAATGCAATCCTATTTGCCACTTATCTCCCAAAATTTATGGTGTTATGGAGCAGATAAAGTAACATTTTGGACCAATATACAAAGTGAAGCATTCAATGAAAATATGGCTTCTTGTTGTTGGGGGGAAAATATCCCTTGCTACTTTTTAATGTATTTTAAACATTCTCAATAAAAGAGCCTATGCAAAGAGCAGAAAGGTGGTAAGTAACATAAAGTAAGTGGTTAATCTTGCTGTACAGTATGCCCAATTTTACTGCAAGATTGATATGTTAAGTATGTATAAATGATTAAAAAGCTTAAAAAAAAGTTTGATATCTGTATTGAAGAGGTAAGTATGCAGGAAACTAATTCTATAGCTTGTATACTAAAATAAAAACAATTACAAAAATTACAGTACAGGTAGCACATTACATCAGCGGTCACCAGATTGTGGGCTGAGCTTACTTACATGTCGTTCCAGGCCCTGAGAGTGGTCCGCTTAGTCCAGTGTCATACTGAGCAAATACCTTGACATCGTAGGTGGTTCCAGGATTCAAGTTTTGCAACGTGTAGGAATTCACATCACCAACAAATACGTCTACGGATTCATCAGCATCTTTATATAATAACATCATAAATATGGATATATGTGTTTAGTAGGTTTATTTTTTACATTTTATGTAAATCTTTATGTAGATCATCAGGATATTCAATGCTGCCATTCCAAACAGTATACTTTTATTACCGAAACTAAGTTTACTCTAAAATCTTTTGCTTAGTCAGCAGGTCTTTAGAAACGTTTGTTGATTTCATTATAAAGATGATTACATGTTTTATAAGACCACTATGCTAATTAAAATGGTAAAATCTAAGATCCAGGAAGACTAACAGTACACTAAAAGGGTCAAATATTTAAGTGGACCTTTACCCTAAAAAAAATCTCCTCTTACCCTGTCTCCCTCTCACTATATATATATATATATATATATATATATATATATATATATATATATATATATATATATTCATAATATCTTTTTTTTAAAAAAACATAAAACAGTACTTCTACAATTTACTGTCCCCAACCCCCATCTTCCTTTCCAGATTCTGCATGTGCAGGATTTCCCCAAGCATGCACAAAGGCGGGTAACACATAGCTGCCAAAAGTTTCTAACAGCATATCTGTGCATGGGCCATAATGGTGGCATGAGGGGTGGAGCCACATTAAACAGGGGCTGAAGTTATTTTTTAAATCTATACCACCTTGACCCTTGTGTTCGTTATTAGATATTTATATTATTCAGTGTTAATCTTTGCATTTATAAACCAAACTGAAATGAGTTTTGGTGTGAATTAATTAAAGGTATGACAATGTTTACTAACCATGTGGTTGGTACACAAGCTTATATCCAAGAACTGGAGAAGTAGCTCTGTCCCAAGATACCCTGAATCTGGTATACCATTCATCAGAAATTTGCAAGTTCTTTGGTGCCAGCAGACCCACTACAAAGGGAAAAATGCATTATAATCAAGTATTCTATACCATGACATATTATAGGTATAATACTCATTCTGAAGCCTTTATAACCATTGGTGGTATAGACAAACCACAATAAACGTGGACAGGTCAGGGAGTTTGGAGGTGTGGAAATATCCACACAGAAAATAAGTGCTTATACGCTTTGCTATTTACACCTAATAGTCATATGGCCGATCCTGCTGACTGGTAAAAAATATATATAGTATTGCCATGTGAGGCAAAAGGTGTAAACTTTACCCATGTACACTAAAGTAGTTGTAAGCCCTTACATATGCCCAGTGAAGTGACTGGCCTCAGGTGATACACAGAGATGAAACAAATCCTCCTACATAAGTTGTACCTGTTTACCTTCAGTCTTCTCTTCTCTACAGTCATTCAAAGTCCAGAATTTGAGAATTCCAGAAGTCCAGAATGGAGAGCTGAGGTTACACTTCGCAGAGCTCAGTGGGAAGAGCTCTGAGAGCTGATTGGAGGGAAGGGACACACCCCCTTCACACAGCTCACAGAAACAGAGATGAGGCTGTCAACCACAAGCTGTGTGCTGGAGCTCCCTTCCCTGTGACCTTTTTTCTTCTTGTTTCAGGAAAACTTGTCAAAAGTTATTCATACAGATGGCAGAGGAATGGGGCAGCAAACAGAAATGGCACTTAGTATTCTGAATTAAGACAAGCACACATGATAGAGGGATATGTTTTGTTCATATTACATTTCTGACCACTTTTAGGCAGAACATGATCATAAATTAAAAGAGCTTAGTCTTCCAATAAAGAAATAGAAAATGCTTTAGACAATGACAAAGTTATGACCAACATAGTTTTAATTTCTGCTTTAATAATGATGCTGTCTACAGCATTAGTGTAATATAGATATAATGCTTTGTAACTTCTGGCAGATGTCACAAGTGGTGGAGGAAACAGACATTTCTAGTTTATACAGCATAAGCATTGTGTTTGCAGAACCTCCAGGTGTTGTCAACAAAGAGAACATACACTGGTTGGAGAGAATTGGGAAACCCATTGGCTTGGACCACCTCATTTTCTAGTTCAAAGCTAAAGGTTTCATAAAATAATTTTATCTACTGTAAACACCTAATAAAGGGGTCTCTGAACTTTCTAAACAAAGGGCCAGTTTGTTGTCTTTTAGACCATAGTTGGGTCAGACTGTGGCCAATGTGGGGGTAAAAGATAACCCTGGGTTGGTGAGTAGGAAGAGCAATATATAATAGGAGGAGAACTAGTGTCCCATTACTGGCATCAGTGGAAGGAATAGTGTCCCAGCATTGGGGTCAGTTTAAGGAATTGTGCCCCATCACTGGTGTTAACGAGAAGAAAAGTGCCAATTCATTTGTGTCAATGGAAGGAATAGTGTCCAATTGCTGGTGTCAGGGCCAGGTTAAAAGTGAGAAAAAAGGGCTGTATGTGGCCTGCGGGCCATGGTTTGGGGACCACTGACTTAGTGTGTATGCATAGCCATTTTTTCTATCTTTTTAGATGTCGATAAACTGTCAGTTTATTTTTTGCTGTCTGTACCTTATTGAAAATTCCCCTTACCTCCTGTCCTTTTGATGCAGTCTAAAGTGAGAGAAAAAACTACAAAGTGAGGAGTATTCCCCTCTTAGCCTGCTTTCGCCCGCACCCAGGTGTCCCCATTGAAGCATTTCCCCTCTATTTCTGTTCTGGTGACAACTGTAAAACTGGATTTCCTATAAATTTTTGTCCCAATGGTGAATCTTCAAAGCAGCGACAGACAGTAATAGAAACTTGACAACATTTTTTTTAACCATACCTGGGAAGTCTATAAATCATAATTACTGAGAATGGTGGCATGCCACTCTGAATGGTGGGTGTGGCCAAGGTGCAGTTTAAAGGGAGGGGCTTAAAGGATCATACAAATCAAATATAATGCTGTTTTGTAGACTACAATGGACATCCCCTACTAAGATGAATTTGTAAATATAAACCAAAAATAAACAGACATAAATGCAAACAACTAGAATCATGTCCCTCTAGAAATGTCTATTAGCAAATACCCAGAGTAACCACTTTTTCCCCTTAACAGCCCTACAGCATTAAATGGTTTGTAACCCTCAACCATTGCCTTGCTGCCAGCCCCTTTCTTTCAAGTTCCCATTCTGCACTGTATAACCGTTTGTAAGAAATTATGCCTCTAAATTCCTTTTGTTAAGTGTCTTTAGGCCTGTATCATGACTCCCGGCTGCTCTGCTATTACTATCCAGGGTTACAACAGGAGTAGTTGAGCTCTCCCTCTGACATCAGCCAAGAGTCACGTGACCACTCAGCTGGCTGCTCGGCTCCTCCCGGTGTAGCCCTGGATAGTAATAGCAGAGCGGCCAGGAGTCACGTGACCGGCCTGAAGACACTGCACAAAAATGTATTTACAGTAGAGGCTTCATATCTAAAAACACTTATACAGTGCTGGATGGGAGCTTAAAAGAGAAGGACTGGCAGTGACATTGAACTTTTTTATCAGCAGAAGGGGGGGGGACAGGATACAGACACAGAATCCCGAGTTAACAGGCAGGGAGGGGAGGGGGAAGAGCCGAGAGGAGACACAGTGGATGACAGAGGCATGCAGGCAGACCACGGTAGTCAGGGCTCAGCAGCCATGATTATCATGTTCAGCACAGACAGGGGGACACAGGAAGTGGCAGGATCAGCCAGATTTTTTTACAGCTTCCAGAGGAGCAGGTTAGACAGCACAAGCACAAGTTTAACCTGCTATAAGGAAACAGGACCTCTATTTTTCTTTTTTTTTAGGCTAAAAAACACTTTTAAAACTTGGATAAAAGTTTGTTTTGCCCCTATACCACAGCAACCTCCTAAATGTCTGCACAGATTGTTGGCTGGGAAACCAGTAAAGCCTGATGGTGGGCATGGTGAAAATAAAAATGTAGCAGAAGACCCTGCTCTGCTAGCTAGACTTAAAGCCCCCTAAAAAACAGCCAACTAATCAGTTCACACAAGTTCCACTGTGGCAAGCAAAGAAGTAAAAATGCTGAGTTCCGGGAAGTTTATAAATTCAGGGGATATACTCAATCACTGTTAACCAACTGTGTAACCAATTGGATTTCTGTAACTGCAGCTAATCAGGCTAAACACTGTCACATGACAGTACTAAAACTTCCCAATCAGCTGCAGCGTCAAGATGTCTGATTCTTTACACATTACAGTTAGTAAGTACTTTCTCTGATCTTTGGGACCACAGCTTTTTCAGTGACTGCAGTTGTCATTCTCTAGATTCAGTGTTCAGTATTCTGCCTCTAAGTTGACCCTGTCCCACATGAAGGAAGGAAGTGAATGATGTCACATGTTACCCAACAATCGCATTGAAATTCCAGCATTGCCAGGTGAATTACAACAAGTTCCCAGGTATGGTTCCAAACCTTCTATATGCCAGCTAAAACAAGCTGAACTTTAGCCTTGCCCTCAGTCTTGCAAAGTTGTACAGGTTAATCTCCTGTACTGAAATGTTTTACTCTGATTTCACTGCACACTGTGAGCTTTTCACTGTCCTGCATCATCTAGCCTTTTCTTCCCTAACCTGTCTCTGTCCTGTTCCTTTCATTCTTTGGATTTAAGCTCTTTCAAATATGGATGCTCAGCATGTTAATGTCAGCTTTAATTTTTTTACCCATAGTGTATGAAAAAAAACCCAATATTATTACCTTCCAATGTGCTTTATTACCTGTTATTTCCCAAAGTAAATAATATAGTACCTGTCCTTCCATTTCCTGTTATTTGTCCTCCATCACCATCTGCATAGACTGCAACCACAGTGATTTTATATGGAGTGTCCGACAACAATGGCTGCAGGACCACATTGTTCCTCTGACCAGAGACAGTTGTCTGAAAGTACAGTATAAGGAGAGTTAATCCAAATGTTTTTCAGTAGGCAAAACTTGTATATTAACCTTTTGTATTATACATTCTGCACAATAAGCCAAAATAAAAAAGGGTTAAAAAAGCTGTATGATGTATTTTGAGAAGTATTACTGTATAATACTAGTGTTTTTGCATTGCTTTTCATCAGCTTTGTTCTGATGGTATATAGGGTCATTGTCTATTGCTTCCACATAGTGTATGCTATTTTGTCTCACAAGGCCACTGTAAGCACTGTAAAGCAGACATAATGAATGTGTATACATCTGTTTTATAAAATGAACCCTGAATATAAGGACATTTAAAAAGAAAGCATATTGTAACAAAATCGGTAACATATGGATGAAAGTGGTGTGACATGAAGCAGAGTCTGGTTTGGATGTCTGTCAGAAAGTAATATATAATGTCTGCTGTGGAAATTGTGCTACATTTTCAGGACCTCAGAGTATAAATGGTGCTTTGAGGTATACAGTGAATGTATATGTAGCTTTAGATATTATAATTATATTAAAATATAGGAACGGATTGCAACATCATAGCAGCTGGAGATAAGACATTTAAATACTTGTTCGATGGCCACCTTTAAAGAACAGAGTCAAACTTAAAGATTGATGTCATCATTATGAACCACTCAAGTTGAATGCACCTTACAGGCACAATAGCTAAAGTTTTATGTTATACCAACAGTTCAGCTATTCTCATAACATGAGAACAATGTATATGCAATAATCACAAGGCCTACATGAAACCTTCGTGTTTTAATTTTTAAGTCCTCTAAGAGATTTATTCAGAATTCAAATTTTTTGGGGGGAACAAAATGTTAACTAATTGAAAGAATATTAGGTAAAAACTTTTTTTGGAGGGGGGGGGGGGGGGTTGTAAGTTGCGTAGACTATAGAAAGATTAAAAATCCTGTCAGGTTTTTTTATGAGCTGTGTATGTCCCATTGGGAAAATTACTCTTAACTTGCTGTCCCTGAGACAAGTGGGGAGAAATATTCTCTTAGACAAAATAGGTATGCCTTAAGGAAGACTACTTTACATTTCCTGTTCTAGTGACAACCATTACATTTTAAATTTTCTTTTTTTTTTCTGTCCTGATGACAATGGTCTCCGGAAAAAAAAATCTCAGTGGGGAAAACAACACAAGTACCAGGTCCAAATTTAGATGTACTTTAAGTCAATCCAAATGTTTTTTCTATGACTAGATGGTGTAACCTGTGCAAGCAAAGTTAATGGATACAATATAATGCATTACTTAGGATAGATCCCCACTACGTAAACCTACAATCATATGTCAATATTAAGATATGTTTTTTTTTTGAGCCATTAAGGAAACTTACATATTCATCAATGGGATCACCAACAGTTGGAGAATAGATGATCCTGTACTGCTGAACTGGACCGTCAGCATGATCCCAGTTTACTGAAAGGCTGTTAGTTGTCTCTCCAAAAACTCTAATGTTCTTTGGCCCGCTGCGAGGTACTGGAAAAAACAATTATAAAACCATTATCATTCCAGATAATATGTTTGATTTCTTCTTTAAAAGCAACATCATAATATTTATGATGAATATGTGAGCACAGTAAACTCAGAAATTTCCAACCACACTCCTAGTGCAGTTAATTTATAAGATCTCCATAGCACATTGCTGCTAGCTAGGACATACTAACAGATTATTAAGAAATAAACCTACCGCAGCATGAACAAAATGTGGAAAAAGGGATACCACAGGTATTTGGAAAAGTTGTTGCTGGAGGGAATTGCAAAACAGTCAGCAGTCAGCAAAAGCAGAGGAAAGTTCTCATATAACACAGAGCTGAACTTTCCATTCTGCATTCCTTAGAACATTGTAGAACAGTGACATCCACCAAAAATATTTTTAAGACTACTTGTTTCAATAATAATAATATAATTGATTTTGGTGTAGCCAATATGTGGAAGTACTACTTTTTCTAGGGTCTTTGTTTTTTAAAAAGACATCAATAAAAGAATTGTCAGTTTAACTGTGGCAGAAGTGCCCTGGGAGAAAAGATTGATTGCTATACACATCTCCAATCTTGGTATGCAAAAAGCAGTAAATATAATATCAAACAGCACCACAGCTATGGTAAAGCTACCCAACTAGATTTTACTTCTTTAAAGTATACCAGTCAGTTACGCAGATGTGCTTAAGTGGCAATTTTGCTAAAATGTAGGCAACAATAAATACAGTACAGTATGTGCATAAACCTTCAAACATGTTCAGGTGGTCCTGAGTGTCCCTAAACCTAAGGGGCTATACTAAGCCAATTCTGACACCTCCAAGGCAAAGGTTCTCAAAAGATGACTTGCCCCATTCTACACTCTGAATCTCCCTATTATCATGAGGAAGCTAGAGCAATGAAGTATGTTTACTGACAGATTGCTATGGGTTAGTGCCTTATTTCGACTAAATGCTTTGAGTGGATTGCAGTTTTGGAAAGCCTTAGATGACAAATCCAAATGTATTGGAAAACATCTAAGCAACTGTTAAAAAAAATAATCTTAATATAGTTACATGCAAAGCTATCTATCGTTTACATTTTTTTCCACCTAAATAACATGCCAGCATGATATGTGCCTAAAATCTTACAATGAGCACTGTTGAATGTGTAACTTTAATGGAGATTGACATTTTATATATACTTTAAGTGAAACTAAAGAGGACACATTTGCACTTATGAGGCTTGTGCATCTTGAGGAGATTGCTATTGGTAAACTGCAAAGAAAATGCTGCCACAGGTTAGTCTTAAAATGTTTAACAGGTCTTTCCCCACAACAATATTCCTAAGGACTAGTATTTCTAGGGCTCTGGTGGAAAACTGAAGTTGGGTCCCCAAGAGTACAATGACTCAATTACGCAATAATAATTATGTATTACTGCTTAAATGATCAAGTTTACTCTGGTAAGTTGTGCTGATTGGAGATGTGGCAATTGGATTAAAATAATAATTTGGCAAGTAGGTCAGTTATAATATTGGACTTGGACTTTGCTACATTTGCCATCTATACCAAATCCTTTTCAAGCAAAATTGAGTTCGTATTAGGAAGAATCCTCAAGACTGCATTTCTATCTTTTGGCAAAAGTAATGAAAGTACAACAACTTTAAACAGTTTGAATAATTATTTCGAACATGAGGACTAGCTATACTCTGGATTGTTTTCTTTCAAATGAACTGAACCCAAACATGCAGGTGCATCTCATCTCATAATTAGACTATTATCAAAAGGTAATTTATTTCGGTAATTCAATTCAAAAAGTGAAACTATATTTTATATAGATGTGTTACACACAGAGTGATATATTTCAAGAATTTATTTATTTTAATTTTGATGATTATGGCTTACAACTAGTGAAAACCCCAAATTCTCAGAAAATTAGAATATTACATAACCAATAAAAAAAGGATTTGTAATACAGAAATGTTGGCTTACTGAAAAGTATGTTCATGTACAGTATAGTATGCACTCAATACTTAGCCGGGGCTCCGTTTGCATGAATCACTGCATCAATGCAGCGTGGCATGGAGGCGTCAGCCTCCTGGCACTGCTAAGGTGTTATGGAAGTCCGGGTTGCTTTCATAGTGGCTTTCTCATCTGCATTGTTGGGTCTGGTGTCTCTCATCTTCCTCTTGAGGGAAGCATGAAGTGCTCTAGAATTTCCTAGTAAAGGGCTGCGCTGACTTTGGACTTGATAAAACACAGTGGACCAACACCAGCAGATGACATGGCTCCCCAAATCATCACTGACTGTAAGAACTTCACACTGGTCCTCATGCAACTTAGATTCTGTGCCTCTCCACTCTTCCTCCAGACTCTGGGACCTTGATTTTCAAATGAAATGCAAAATTTTCCTCAACCCATGATGATTTGGGGAGCCATGTCATCTACTGGTGTTGGTCCACTGTGTTTTATCAAGTCCAAAGTCAGCACAGCCCTCTACAAAGAAATGCTAGAGCACTTCATGCTTCTCTCTGCTGACCAGCTTTATGGAGATGCTGATTTCATTTTCCAGTAGGACGTAGTTAGCAAACACTCCAAGGAAACCCATTTAACCCTTTGATCTCCCCCTTATGTTAACCCCCTCCCTGCCAATGTGCATTTTTTAGCACTGATCACTGTAGTTTCACTGGTCCCCAAAAAGTGTCCCTTAGTGTCCGATTTGTCCGCCAAAATGTCACAGTCCCACTAAAAATCGCTAATTTATGCCATTACTAGTAGAAAAGAAAATTGCAGAAATCTATCCCATAGTTTGTAGATGCTATAACTTTTCTGCAAACCAATCAATATACGCTTATTGGGATTTTTTTTTTACCAAAACATGTAGCAGAATACATATTGGCCTAAATGAATATGTTTTATAGCAGAAAGTTTAAAATATTGCATTTTTTTTTAATTTATCATTTTTTTTTTTTTTTATAGAGCAAAAAATAAAAACGGCAGAGGTGATCAAATACCACCAAAATAAAGCTCTATTTGTGGGGAAAAAAGACATCAATTTTTTTGGGGTACAGCATCGCACAACCGTGCAATTGCCAGTTAAAGTAATACAGTGCTGTATTGCAAAAAATGGCCTGGTCGTGAAGGGGGGTAAACCTTCCAGGGCTGAAGTGGTTAATGATCATGGTGTCACTGTGCTTGATTGACCCAGAAAACTCGCCTGACCCACACCCCATAGAGAATCTGTGGGGTTCTGTCACGAGGAAGATGAGAGACACCAGACCCAACAATGCAGACAAGCTGAAAGCCACTATCAAAGAAACCTGGGCTTCCATAACACCTCAGCAGTGCCACAGGCTGATCGCCTCCATGCCACACCGCATTGATGCAGTAATTCATGCAAAAGGAGTCCTGCCCAAGTATTGAGTGCCTGTAAGCCCTAACCATAAAAGTTAAAAGAAAGAAATGCTTGAAATATATCACTCTGTGTGTAATGAATCTAGAATATATGAGTTTCACTTTTTGAATTGAATTACTGAAATAAATTAACTTTTTGATGATATTCTAATTTATGAGATGCACCTTTATATAGCTAGTACACATGAGAAACTGATAACAAGTTGCTGCAAATATGGCAGATGGAAGCTTTTTTTTTTTTTTTTTTTTTTTTTTTTTTAGATTTCTTCTTTTAAAAGTCTCTGGTTGTTTGTGGAGCAGGGCTATATATGTTTTGGTTTTTCCTTTATATGGGGTTGATTTGCTAATCAAGTAGGCAGTTTACTTTGCAAAAGATGTCGTGCTTTGCAAGGCAATTTTCCCCAGAGTTTGGAGAATGTGGTACAATTTTACTTTACAAAGAATACCCAGTCACATGCAAGAAGAAGAATAAAAAAGCAGCATTTTGCTTGCATATGTTTGGATGGAGGTCAGCAGGGCTTCAACTTATTCGCTAAGCTCTGGGAAAAATACCCTTGCAAAGTGAACAGCCTATTTGCCTTTGTGGATCAACCCCTCTGTGTTGCGCCTACAATGCTGATGTGTGTTCAAAGCAGTTTATGAGTATAAGGCTTGTCGCAATCACAGGTTTTCCTTTTTTTCAAAGCAATAAAATATGGTTTAGCAATGATACACATCAGGCATCAATAGGCTTGTGGGCACACAGGCAGCAAAAATAGCTCAGAACTAAGAGCTGGAGTACATCATGGGCTCTCTGATAGATAGATAGATAGATAGATAGATAGATAGATAGATAGATAGATAGATAGATAGATAGATAGATAGATAGATAGATAGATAGATAGATAGATAATACATTGTATGTATATTAGGGTCAAGCAGTAGTTAAATTAGGTTTTTTTTATTTTATAAGTAAGCGCAAAATATTATCATTCTAAGGATTTTTTTTTTTTTTATTTCCAAAAGAATCCTTCATTACTCTGTTATATCTGAGGTTCCTGTTTTTTTTTGGAAACTTGACAATTAGTACATAGGATAAACTAAAATGCTTGTTTCATCTTAAGCCCAAAAATCAGTAACATACTTACAGGAAAATCAAAGCATAACAATACATCATAAAACATACTGTACAAGGGACAAATCTCTCATAATTGAGTCACTCTTTGGTCAGCAAGTGAGACCCAATAAATGCCAGCTGTTATAATTTAAGTGATGCTGTGGGTAACAAATTATATTTTCAATGCATTATTGCATGCATTACTGTCTATTAACACTGCAGTTTAAAAAAGAGTGGGATTCATGGACCCTAAAACTATTAATTGTACAAATATACTTAACTTTTTCTTTAAGGCATACAAAAGTAGGTATTTGAGTACAGGTTTATTGCATTAGTATATTAGATTTCCACTGGTCAGAAACATAATACAGTGGTACACTTGTTTTTGCCTTTTTGCAATACATACATGTTTTTCCATCTCCAGCACTTGGATCACCCTCTCCATCAGCATACATGGCAACCACATTTATAGAGTAAGGAGTGTCAGGAGTCAGGCGTTCTAACACCAAATTGCGAGTGTTGCTGTTGACCACAACCTAGAAATAAGCATGCATAGATACTATTACTTTCAAGATACAGAAAATTATATCAGTGTATACATCATAATTTGGAGAATAGCCAAACATCCTGGGGGATCACCACTAAGACACTCACAACTTCAAATAAGGAAAGGTTAAATACAGTAGGCTACTCATTTTAGCTCTGCTGGCCTTCAGGTTGCAGATACAGTTAAACCCTAGGAACTAGTGTACAAATGAGTGAGGGATTCTAGATAAAAATCATTGGGTCCCAATGAAAACTGCAAGAACTCTCACCACTGAATGCAGCTCTAAGTGACATGTTTGTGCAGGCCTAACGCTCATATAGAGACTTTCACAGGAATAGTAAAAATAATAACCAAGGAACTATTTTGGTAAAAGCTGGAAATCAGACAATCCAGATGCAAGGTATGGGAGGAAAGCCACTAGTATTGGGAAATGGGAGTAGGATTAGGCTGGAGGGAGGGGCCTGAACATGGCGTGCTCAGAGGGCTCAATGTAGGGCCCTGAGAGGCCGCACCTATGGATGCCTGCAAAACTCTGAAGGTTTAGCAAGGGGGAATTGGTGCAGTGGTGCAGGGAACGAGGAAGGGAGGAGCTTCCTGTCTTGGTGACCCAGGGTGAGAGACCGGAGATGGAAGAGAGGATGGACCTGCAGGAGCTGCTCGTTTATTAAGAGCAAGAGGGGAAAAATCGGCAATGCCGGAGGAGTGCAGGGGCTGCAGGGTTAGAGAGAAGTGTGTGCAGGAGTGGAGGAGGGCTGGGGATGATGTGAGAGGCAGTGAAACCAAGAGGAGACAAACAATAGTGATGGGAAGTTTGATTATTTTAAGTGAATCGGTTAATTTCAAACTACTGACTGCTGACAAGCAAGTGAACCGAAGCTCTGACTCAACCTTACTCAAACTTACTTCATACAGCAACCCCTGTACCATATACCAGGAACTAACCCACAGAGCTCACACTCTAATATACAGAGAGAGGCTACAGTATATAGAGATATGTGTGCCCTGCAGAGCTAACACTCTATATACTGTATACTCTCTGTATATTAGAGTGTTAGCTCTGCAGGACACACATCTCTCTATATACTGTCTCTGTATCCTCTCTGTATATTAGCGGGTCAGCTCTACAGGACACATCTCCCTATATACTGTATCCTCTCTGTATATTAGAGCATCAGCTCTGCAGGACACACACCTCTCTATATACTGTATCTGTATCCTCTCTGTATGTTAGAGAGAAGTGTTTCCTGCAGAGCTGACGCTCAAATATACAGAGAGTATACAGAGACAGTATACAGAGAGATGTGTGTCCTGCAGAGCTAACACTCTAACTAAAGGGTTAAATAATAAATCTGAATTTTTATCTCTTCTCATCCAGACTGTGTCACTACTGTCTGTGCCTTATCACTGCTGCCATCTGATTATTTATTTGGTGTATTGTTTTACTGGTGGTGAATGATTCTTTTAGTGTACTCGGTTCTGAGACAAACTATTCTTTTAGTGTGTTCAATTCTAACTGAGACTGACACATATGTGACGGTTTATTGACTCAGTAACTGGTCTGCTGTACTGAGTACTCTTGACTCAGAACTGTGATTGGTTGTTTCCAGCATGTCAATGTGCTGGGAGCCGTCTGATTGGTTACAGGGAGGAGCTAAGCTCTCTCACACTAGGATCATATTCCCAGACCTTTCTCTCCTATTGAGTGAGTCACAAGTGAACCGTTTCATATGAGTCAGTTCAGTCAGATGAACCAAGTCATCAAATTCACTGAAAATAATCGATTCAAAAGAACGATTCGTTCATGAACTGGACATCACTAGCAGACACTGAGACTGCATTAAAACGGAGCCTGAAGGCTGCAGGAAACCACCCAGAAGGGAAAGTAGAAGAGGGGTGAGGGGAAAAACAATGTCTGGATGAACTTTAATGTAATTGAGTTAATAATATAAGCCTGTCTCCTACACAATCGGTAAAGGATGGATAGAAGCAAGATGCAATAATGCCACATAGATTGGACAGAAATATAAAGTGTACAGTGAGACGTGAATTGAAATAGTGTTCTCCCCCCTAAGTTAATGGGTCTGGGAGAGGTCAGTGGAGAGCTTAAGTGCCCAGCATGATCAGGAAAAGGAATTTCCCCCCTTACTACTATGATGGGACAGTGCACACTGCAAAACTCACTGGTGCCTAAATCAACGGTTAGTAATCAAACTGCAGCCTGTGCACCTGTGAGGTTTAATGAGTAAAATTATATGGATACTCGTGGAGTACATAGCACCTTACCCCCCCCCCCCCCCCTCTAATAAGTTTTAAAATGTAATGTGAACTTTGAACGTTGAATCACGCTAGAAACCTATAAATGATGCCATAGAAGAGGAAAGACATATATACTGTACTAAGCACCCTAGCACTTTGATAACCCCCATCAGTGTCCTTGCACCCTGTACGTCCCACCTCCTTATGGTGGAACCCCCCTACCCCCCTGAAAATTCATATATTGTAAATTAAGCACTACTCAGCACTTTGCAAAGCAATTATGAGTCCTTAAGCCAAAGATAAAACAGCAAAAGCCAACACAAGCATGACGGAAATTAAGACATTTCTGACTGTAGAGAGGAGCTTAAAAAGCCCAACTACAGGAAAATCGCAAAGCTCTACAGATAAGGAGAGAAAAATAGATGTCAAAAAAGGGAAGCTCAATCAAACTGTAGCAACACCGAATCAATCCCTAGAATAAACACTCATGAAGGAAGATATACATGAAAGTCAATTACAAAGGTCAGAAGGGACAGAGTGTACAAAAATAAGCTTGCAACTCCCAATTAAATCTGAAATGATGGATTTGTTCCAAAAAATTGGAAAACATCATCAGAGAGGAAATATCCACATTACAAGGTGATATGGTAGTCAGAGTTGAAGAGGTGGAAGAGAAATTGGAATCCGAAGGAGAAGTTATAAGAAAACTAAAAGAGCAGATAGGAAAACTACAAAGGGATCAAAGGACAATGGAATATGGAATATGAAATAGAAGATAAGGAGAATAGGAGCAGAAGGATGAATCTGAGGATAAGAGGCTTACCAGAGGAAGAGAAAGAAGACTTAGAAGGGAAGATAAGCAATGTCTTTAACCCCCTCCTAGGAAGACCGGAGGAGACTCGGATTAAAATAGAGAGGGTACACAGAATTAAGAAACCCCCAGGCATAGCCGTATAGAAGCCAAGGGACGTGATAAGGAAATCTGAGGACTATAAAGACAAAGCTAAGAGATTGACTTTAAAGGAGTGAAGCTACAGATATTTGCGGACCTATCAAAAGACACACTATTGAAATCTTTATTGGAAGAGATGAGAGGGAAAGGAGTGAAGTATAGTTGGGTGTCTCCTGCATTCTTAGTTGGGCAGAAAGATGAAAGATCGGCCCGATTAAGATTCCCAGAGGAGTTGCAACAATACTGCGACAGACTGGACTTGAACACTAGGGAAATACCAGGATGGCTGATGGACAAGAGGTCCCTAGAGGGGAGGAAGGAAAATGGCAGCAAAAAAGAGGGGGGGAGGGGTGAAGGAGGAAGGTAGCGGGAAGTAGAATTAAGGGTAGTACCAGAGATGATATAAGGAGAAGGAAGCAAAAAAGAGGGGGGGAGGGGTGAAGGAGGAAGGTAGCAGGAAATAGAATTAAGGGTAGTACCCAAGATGATATCAGGAGAAGGAGCTAGTGTGGGTGTTAGGTGGTGGCTCTCTCCCTTTTCTCTTTTTCATGTGGGGAGTGTTTAGGGGGAGAAGCTCAGAGATGTACATGTCTAGAGTCCAACTCCTTGGACAGTGGGATCAAGAGCCCTCAATTTTCTTCCCCTTTTCTCTTCTTTAATTAGGGAGTTTTTAGGGGGAGAGACTCAGAGGCATACGTCCTAGGGCATCACCGCCGATCCCTCAAAAGTTATGTCATATGGGCTTGGGAGCAGGGGAGGGGTGAAGTGGGGAGGGGTGAAGGGAGGAGGGGGGAGTGGGCGGGTATGGGAGGGAAAGGAGGGGGGTAAGTATATGTTGCTTAAGTCATTTTTGCTCTAGTGAGAGTCAGTTCTCTCTCCCTCACCTCACCAATATCCCTCTGTCGACATTAATTAAGCAACGGAAAGTTGAAGTCCAGGTAAGGAAAGGTATAAAACTGAAGGAGAGGACGAGAGAGGGAGGAGGAGGAGAGGGAGAGAGACTAAAATAAATGACACTAAACTTCTTATCATATAATGTCAGAGGATTAAACAACCCAATGAAGAGATCAAAAATACTCAAGGAAATTAAACAATATGCATCAAGTGTAGTATTCCTTCAGAAAATACACATCATACATGATGTTAACATCAGACTGTACTCAAAAGAATACCCAACCTGGTTCTATGGAGACTCAACAACGAAACGCGCAAAGGGTGTGGACATTGGTTTTGGTAAAGGATTGGATGTAAGGATAGAAGAGAGGATGATGGATCTAGAAGGGAGATACATTTTCCTGAGGGGTAAGATACAGGGGAGAGTATACCCTCGCGAACATATATTGGCCAAATAAAAAAACAATACAATATCTGATTAGTAAGCTAGAAGACTTTAAGAAAGGTATAACAATAATGGTTGGGGATTTTAAAATTTGCCTTGACCCGGAGATGGACACGACGTTGCATGCATCGAGGAGATGAGGTAAGAAATTGAGCCAGGTCAAAAAAAAGTTACATCAGGTGCAGCTGGTGGATTCCGGGAGGATACAACACCCCAGAGAAAGGGATTATACCGATTACTCCTCGCCGTCCTCGGTGCATGGGACGTACTCTAGATTAGATTATGTGTTAGTGGATCATAGAATCTTAGAAAATATAGAGAAATCGACAATAGGAATAACAACTTTGTCAGACCATGCTCCAGTAATTGTAAATCTGAGACAAGAAGAGGTGCAGGAGAAGATGAGTAATTGGAGGTTGAATGAGGATTTGATATTAGACAAGGAAATAGAAAACAAAATAAGAGAGGGGATACAACAATACTTTAGTTTAAACGAAACATCTGAAGTAGCAAAAGCTAGAGTGTGGGAAGCACACAAGGCTTACATTAGAGGAATATTAATATCTTTGGGGGTTAAAAAAAAGAGGGAGAGGGCTAGTCAGAAAAATAGAAAGAAAGAAAAGAAAGAAATATACGAGTTGGAGCAGGCACATAAAAAAACGGGGGAGGGAGAAATACAGCAGTCCCTGGTGGGTAAGCGTAAAGAATTAAAGGAAGTAATAGAACAGGAAAAAAAACAGCCTTTAATAGAGTAGCTGCAGATAGATACAGGTGGGGTAATAAACCCAGGAAATACAGTGGGTACGGAAAGTATTCAGACCCCTTTAAATTTTTCACTCTTTGTTATATTGCAGCCATTTGCTAAAATCATTTAGGTTCATTCTTCTTCCTCATGAATGTACACATAGCACCCCATACTGACAGAAAAACACAGAATTGTTGACATTGTTGCAGATTTATTAAAAAAGAAAAACTGAAATATCACATGGTCCTAAGTATTCAGACCCTTTGCTCAGTATTTAGTAGAAGCCCCCTTTTGATCTAATACAGCCAGGAGTCTTTTTGGGAAAGATGCAACAAGTCTTTCACACCTGGATTTGGGGATCCTCTGCCATTCCTCCTTGCAGATCCTCTCCAGTTCTGTCAGGTTGGATGGTAAACGTTGGTGGACAGCCATTTGTAGGTCTCTCCAGAGATGCTCAATTGGGTTTAAGTCAGGGCTCTGGCTGGGCCATTCAAGAACAGTCATGGAGTTGTTGTGAAGCCACTCCTTCGTTATTTTAGCTGTGTGCTTAGGGTCATTGTCTTGTTGGAAGGTAAACCTTCGGCCCAGTCTGAGGTCCAGAGCACTCTGGAGAAGGTTTTTGTCCAGGATATCCCTGTACTTGGCCGCATTCATCTTTCCCTCGATTGCAACCAGTCGTCCTGTCCCTGCAGCTGAAAAACACCCCCACAGCATGATGCTGCCACCACCATGCTTCACTGTTGGGACTGTATTGGACAGGTGATGAGCAGTGCCTGGTTTTCTCCACACATACCGCTTAGAATTAAGGCCAAAAAGTTCTATTTTGGTCTCATCAGACCAGAGAATCTTATTTCTCACCATCTTGGAGTCCTTCAGGTGTTTTTTAGCAAACTCCATGCGGGCTTTCATGTGTCTTACACTGAGGAGAGGCTTCCGTCGGGCCACTCTGCCATAAAGCCCCGACTGGTGGAGGGCTGCAGTGATGGTTGACTTTCTACAACTTTCTCCCATCTCCTGACTGCATCTCTGGAGCTCAGCCACAGTGATCTTTGGGTTCTTCTTTACCTCTCTCACCAAGGCTCTTCTCCCCCGATAGCTAAGTTTGGCTGGACGGCCAGCTCTAGGAAGGGTTCTGGTTGTCCCAAACGTCTTCCTTCTGTGCCTTGCCACAATTCTGTCTGTGAGCTCTTCAGGCAGTTCCTTTGACCTCGTGATTCTCATTTGCTCTGACATGCATTGTGATCTGGAAGGTCTTATATAGACAGGTGTGTGGCTTTCCTAATCAAGTCCAATCAGTATAATCAAACACAGCTGGACTCAAATGAAGGTGTAGAACCATCTCAAGGATGATCAGAAGAAATGGAAAGCACCTGAGTTAAATATATGAGTGTCACAGCAAAGGGTCTGAATACTTAGGACCGTGTGATATTTCAGTTTTTCTTTTTTAATAAATCTGCAACAATGTCAACAATTCTGTGTTTTTCTGTCAGTATGGGGTGCTATGTGTACATTCATGAGGAAGAAGAATGAACTTAAATGATTTTAGCAAATGGCTGCAATATAACAAAGAGTGAAAAATTGAAGGGGGTCTGAATACTTTCCGTACCCACTGTATCTTGAAAAAATACTTCAAAGTAAAAAAGCAAGGAATTATATAAGTAAAATGAAAGATAAGCAGGGTGAGAAGGTATATTCGACCAGGGAGATTGCGGAGGTATTTCCGGGAATATTACAGCACCTTGGACACAGTGAGACAAAAAGGATCACAGGAAAGGGAACAAAATAGAACTATGGAAATACAGGAATACATTAAAAAAGCACAATTATCAATATTAGAAGAAGAAAAATTAAAAAGATTAGAAGATCCTATCTCAGAAAAAGAAATTGAAATAGCTTTAAAAAATATATCCACAGGTAAAAGCCCAGGGACGGATGGCTATTTGACCCTCTATTATCAAAATATTAAAGAACAGTTAATTCCCAAATTATGTGCTTACTGTAACAGTATAGAAGAAGGGAATGGGTTTAGGAAGAAGTCTCTGTTAGCCCACATCACATTAATCCCAAAAGAAGGGAAGGATGTAACTTTGTGTGCAAGTTACAGACCGATCGCCTTATTAAATGAGGATATAAAACTTTATGCAAAAGTTCTAGCAACAAGATTGAAGGAGTTGATGCCCGAGTGGATACATGTGGACAAAACAGGCTTTGTCCCAGGGAGAGAGGGGAAGGACAACAGGATCAGGACGTTATTAATTATGCAATCTGTCAATTGACACCGAAAAAGCCTTTGACAGGGTAGACTGGGGCTTTATGATGGCCACAATGAAAGCGGTCAGAGTAGGACCAAAAATGATGAAGTAGATTAACGCCTTATATAACTGTCCAACTGCGGCAGTCAAAGTAAATGGAACATTGTCACTCCCTTTTTCTATGGAAAATGGAACGAGACAAGGATGTCCATTATTCCCTATTCTGTTTGTGTTATCACTAGAACCACTCTTGTCAAGGATTAGGAAAAATGTAGATATAGTGGGAATAAAAATTGGGGAAGTTGATCATAAAGTGGCCGCATACGCGGATGATATATTATTCTATGTAGCCAACCCAAGAATACATTATCAAACCTGATGAAAGAAATTTAAAAAATATTGAGCTTTGTCAAATCTAAAAATAAACCTAACCAAATCTGAAATATTAAACGTGAGTAGTAAAATAGAAGAGCTAAACTTGAAATCGGAATTTCCATTTACTTGGGGGAAAAAGTACTTAAATATCTGGGAATAAATTTAACAGGGCGGGATCTCTTTCAAGTAAATGACATCCCACCACTGAATGAAATTAAACAAGAGATAAGGAGGATGGCATGGAAACCTATTTCATGGTTGGGGAGGATAAATCTGGTCAAAATGGTAAAAGTACCAAAGATTTTGTATAAATTCCAGATGTTGCCAATTAGTGTCCCACAGATTTATTTTAAAAAACGTAATAGTTAATCATATCTGGCAAAAAAGAAACCACGGATTAAATACAAATTTTTATGTAGAGATAAAGCACAGGGAGGATTAGCTTTCAAAAAATATTATAATGCAGTCATAAAAGCGTGGGTCACAATATAGAACATAATGAGTGAAACAAATTTGGGTAATAACAGTTGGGTACCACTTAAAATATAGAAGGATGGGAGGGAAGACACCTGATTTGACTAGGAATGTTTTTAGTGTATGGGGTTATACATATAGGTTGGCCAAGTGGGAATACAATTCACCTTTAATAGCACTAGCAGGGGCAAATTATTTTATTCCAGGGAACAAACAACAGTTTGGTGAGTGGATATTAGATGAAGGGACACAAATAAAAGATATATTAAATAAGGGGAAAATATATGCTGTACATATAAGGATTTGAAACAAAAGGAGAATTAGATGGATTTGATTGAATGGCGGTACCTCCAGTTAAGACATTTTATTATGAAAATACCTCAACCAATTAGATCGGGAGAGGATTTATACCCCTTTGAATGCCTGTTTGTGGAACAGACAGAAGCAAAACATAACATCTCTAAGATATATAAAATACTTATAGGAATGGGGGGGGGGGCCTGAGGTGCCGCCATTCATTAGAAAATGGGGAGAGAAATTAGGCAGACATCTGGAGACCCAACAAATAAAGAAAGTAGTGGAAGCAGTTCATAAGGTAACAACAGATATAAGCTCAATAGAGCTGAATTATAAAAGCCTGGTGAGGAGGTATATAACCCCTGAGAAAGTATATGAGATACAACCAGAAAAATCCCCTATGTGTTGGCGGGGTTGCCCCAGATTGGTACAATGACCCATATATGGTGGGAATGTCCCAAGATAATGGAATATTGGCAAAGGATCAGGCAGTTAATAAAAGATATAGAAGGAACTGAGGTTAAGGATGATCCATAGGTGTGTTTATTCCATAATGTTAAAGAACCGATTAAACAATACAGAAATACATTGATCCCTAGTCTGCTGGTGGCAGCCAAGGGAGCAATACCAAAGAAATGGCAGGAACCAGAGGCTCCAGCAATTAAAGAGTGGTTTAGGAGAGTGGAATTTAAACAAGAAATTGAATATTTAAGTCAAAAAGAGAAAGGGGGATTAGATAGACACAAAAAGATCTGGGGGATTTGGAGAGAGTTTAAAAAAACTAGAAGTTTTATTGAGGAAATGACAAAAGGCTGTGGTGAAGTAATAAGGGATAGGTAACGAAGACCATTGGCAATAGGGGTAGGTTGCGGAGAGTGGGAGAGGGGGCAGGTGTGAGGGGAGGGATTGAAAGGGTGTTTGCATCTTCTATGCTGTTTTTTTTCTTTATTTTGCTTCTATTCTCTTCTTGAATATATATAAGGAGAGATGATGTAAATGCATGAAGATGTAACTGTCTGAAATTAAATAAAAATTTAAATAAGGAAAAAAAAAGTATTGGGAAATGAGGTTTTGGCACAAATGTTGCTGATGCTGTCCAAGGTAGGTAAAGCATTAAAGCCTGAAGCAGGAGAATAAAGATTGATGCAAGACTAGCTATTAATGAAAGCTTTATTCTAAAGGTAAGAATGCTGATGCATTTTAGGAGAAGAACATGTCTCTTTATTGGGATAAAAAGAAGTAGCAGAGTAATGTAGTGCACTATCCATGCTCAGATGCAAGCACAGGCCCCTTTAACTTAATTTCCCACAGGATTCCTCCAGGATACACTCAGGAAGTATACATTCCTAAGCTTCCCTCCCTCTGCAGCATAAAGAAGGCACACCTGATGTGCTAGAGATAGCTGAGCAAGTAATCTGCAGCCAGGTTCAAGGACCTCCACTATCATACCACAATTGCAAGCAGCCGGGACATAGTTCAATAGCATGCAGCTTCCCCAAAGACCAAAGGGAAGCCCCTCTCTGATTGCTACCAGAGTATTTCATTCCACTGTAAGGGACACTATTTACAGTATTTAAGTAGCTCTGTTCTGAATTGTTTTACTGAAGTAGTGAATCTAAGGTTGACTCTCTGCCATTATAGGTTCTTATGGAGAGTCTTATGCAGTCACATATTACCATGAATGAGCAACTGATTGAAACATTGTTGTGAAGAGTTCATTTTTCTACAGTGTGTGCTTTTTTTTTTTTTTTTGCCATCCTAAACCTATTTTGCAGTATTGCTTCTAACTTTAGTAAACTGCAAGTCATGGTTACCTTCTGCCTGTCAGTAACACAAAAAGATAATATTTAAAGAACAGCTTGCCACCCATAACAAGCTCACAAGAATTGTTAATGGCAAATTCTGAAAACATATGTCAAGGAACTACACCCAAAGGAATGAGTTGCTGCAGTATTCATTGCAACTCAGTGCTATTTACCTAATATACTACATACATAGGTGTCCCTATTCTTCAACTTTTCTGTCATACAAATGTATGCATCATGAAAATTTCTCCCCCTAAACAATTGTTACAAGTTTCTTGAGGTGATATCCCTTATATTTTAAATATCGCTCTTTACAGTTAGTCATATTTCTAAACCAAACATAGTTGAGAGCAAATGAGCTAATGGTACTTGAATACAACCAAAAAGACTCAATACTTACAGACAAAGGAGGACTTGTTGCATATAATGGAGAGTAGTTGACCTTGTATTGCTGGACAAGCCCAGGAGCTGGATCCCAGCGGACATTTAATGTGTTGGTAGTGGGGTTATATACTTCAATATTTTTTGCTGTTCCTCTCACCACTACAACAAAAGTAAAAATATATGTATATATTGGTTAGATGTGGTATTAGATCTAAGAGATTTGCCCTACTAATTCGTATTTACTTTTTGCATCACTGAAATTGTGGTATTCTGTGTTATGTAAAGGGCCAATGTTTTGGGGAAAAAACCTTTTTTACTTCTGACATTAAAAGATCCAAAGAATGAAAATCCTTTAAATATAGGTTTATTGAATTAGCCAAACAAATGATATCATTCCTCGTTTGTATTCTCACTAATGACCAATATGTCTTCCCACTATGATATACAAAACGTTCATACAGTAACAGTAATATTTTCAAGGAGACTTGCCAATGACATGTGCACATAAATTGCATTTTCTTTTTTTCTTTTTTTTCCTTTTTTTTAAGGAATAGCAGCTTTTACTATCTACAGGCACTCTTCTATGTGCATGAAGATGCCTGAATACACTAACATAAGCAAGTGATTACCCTTTTATTACTTACTTATCTAACTAGTTAACTACAAAATATATAGCATAAACAATTCTAAATTATTCAAACCAGACATAACCCCGAAATGGGTTTCCATTTCAATGCTTTAGATTTATCAGTTTCCTTATCGGGTTTTCCATAGCTTATTTACACCCCCCTAACTTTAGAAACATATGTTTGTGGCTTTCTTTTAATTCCATAGGACACACAAGTTTTTGAAGATGGAAATAAAGCATGATTCACATACATGTCCTTCCAGTTTCAGACATGCGGCCTCCATCTCCTTCTGAATATACAGGAACTACCGTCACAGTGTAGGGGGTGTCAGACTGAAGTCCTCTAAGAACTGTATAGATTGTATTTCCAGGAACAGTAGTCTGGAGAAAAAAATGCAGGAATTGACTTTATTATGTGTTAATTATATTTATTACTGGGTTAATATTTTAATGAAACAGTATTGATTCACTTCATGTTTCCTAAACAAAAATTACTTATAACTCTACTATTTCTAAATAAACTAGGACATTACTACGAACTCCAATTTCACCATACTAATTATTAGTTTACTAAAATTTGTTGTTTTTTATATAGAAATAACGTCTAATGAAACCTTGGTAAATTAGTGCACAGAATGTCAACTCTTACTACAGCCATTCCAAGATTTACAGCACCTGACAATCATCTATCATTTCCCCACCATGGAGGTCTTCATTAAATAGTTATGGCTTACCGTTCATAGAATGCCCAGCCCAGTACTCACTTCCTATGTCTATGCCTGGGTATTTAGGTAGTGAATTTATATATCCAACTATTATTAGCATGCTGCGCATACTGTATATTTTAAGTTACAGAGCATTGGATTAAGCACAGCATTTTTAACACATTACAGAAAAGAACTGCACAGCAGAGTCACCGCAAAAGGTCATTCTAGAAAAGTCAAACTATCCATCTATCAAAACTATCAATCAACTGTTTAAAGAAATAACAATGAAAAAAAAATGTTTACCACTTCTTCAGGTCCACCCGCAGTTGGGACATAAAAGACCTTATACCGACGTACATTCCCTTCTGCTGCCCCCCAGCGGACATTTAAAGTGCTTGTGGTTGGGTCATATACTCTCAGATTTTTCACTGTGTTTAGGGGTTCTGAAAAACAGGTAAATGTGGTATTACAATAAGCAATGACAACAAATATTGTGAGTTTCAATTATACTTCCTTTATGTTTGCTATTTCAAAATTCAGACTTTATTTGCCAATAACGCTAAAGTGAGCTATTTAAGAGTTATCTATGTCCCCTGTGTGATCAGTGCATAGTAGACAAAGTGACTATATAGGGATGGATATTCAACAGTAGGATTCATCTACTAACACTGTTTAGCATTTAATGCATCTTCTTACAGAAGGAGTTAAAAACTTTAGCCTCAGACAGATCATGCCAGGCATTATGGGATATCTTGTGTTGCCAAGGGGTAAAAATATCCAGAAGTTAGGTGAAATATATATTTACATAAGTACACATAAAAGTTTTACAGATACCTGGGATATAAAGAGGAACTTATGCATACAGAATAAGAAGAGTCTATATGAAAGCACATTTGTCTAATGCTGGAAATACAAGGATGGATATCAAAATGATCAAAAATCCCTGTTTCCGACCTAGATATTATTTACATATCTCTAACAATATAGTGTAACATACTTGTTTTTCCTTTGCCAGACATTCTTCCTCCTTCTTTATTTTGAGCATATATTGATGCCACAGTTATAGTGTATGGAGTATCTGGCTGAAGTTTCTGCAGCACAACACTGTTTTCTCTTCCTTCAACTGTTTGCTGGGGAGTAATTGAAAATAGCATCACTGTAAATTTAGATCCTACATGCACACACACAGTCTCTGTCCTTAGAAGAACATTTCTTCAGCAGCATACAGTCAATCAATTTGCACAGGTGTTTGGATAGATGGTATGTATAATGCAACACATAATGTAACAGGGAGAGAGAGTAAGAGCAGTAAAGTGCATCAATCAAGCAAAAGATATTTAATGCTTACAGGGAAGAAAACAGCATTACTTCCTAGGCTATGAAAAAGAGTGCCAGTGTAATGTAGGCTGTGGTTTAAAATGAACAGCTGAAAAATTATTAAATGTATTCAATTTATGCTTTTAACTAGTAATGCTAGTGCCTGGTGGTCTTATGAGCTTTGCCTATAAGAATGATCATTCCTTACATCATGTTGATCACAGAACAGCTCATACAGCAGCAGAGCAAAAGCTCCAACAAAGGAGGAACGGGATAGGAGTTTAGATTTACTCATGGTGCATATACCTCACTTCTTTGAGCTCTCAGTAAAATCACGCTTTGCTTCTTGCTATGCCCCCAGTATCCTCAAAATATCTTATACCATCTGACTTCATATTGGCACCCTGTACCTCAAATGCCCATGTGCCCTATTCTTCCTGTACCACTGGTCTTCCTGTATTCCTATATTCCTCCTGTGCTAGCATCCCTAAATTGAGCTTTTCTTCACAATTTGTGCATCTTTACTGTGGTTGTGTCTCCCTTCTCACCAACTAACCCATGTAGTCAGTACTTCATACAACTTATGTATCTTGTACTTTGGTTCCATGTTACACTTTTCCAGGAATTATGAGGTTTATTTACTAAAGGAAAATGCACGGTGCACTGCAAGTGCGCTTGCTCTAGAGCTTAGTAATTGAGGTAAAGCTTCACTTTGCAATGAATACTCAATCACATGCAAGGAAAATAAAATCAGCATTTTGCTTGTACATGATTGGATGACAGAAATTAGCATAACTTCCCCTAATTTCAGAGCTTCCACTCAGATCTAGAGCAAATGCACTTGTAGTGCACATTATATTTGCCTTTAGTAAATAAACCTCCCTGTGTTCTTCCTGTTCTTCTCTGTTACAGTATATCCTTTTCTTGAACCTTACCACCCAATGTCTTTACTTCCTGCCAGTCCACGAGTTTCCTATCTTTAGCCTACCATTTGTCAAATCATAGCATCCTTGCTTGCCTAATTAAAGGAGATCACCTTAATGAAAGTATCAGGGTCATTTAAAGCTTACATGTATTTTGCTTATATTTTCCCTTCCCTGGTTGCTCCCTCCCTCCGTTTCAGTTTTTATTACACATCTTATTTTAGACTCAGTGATGATTGGATTTCTGCGCTTGATCATGGCTTGTTGCACAGGGTGCTGTACATAGCTTTCTAAAAACATCACAGGACCCTGCCTTAGTACTCCTCTCAAGAACCCTAAACCCTAATGTAAGCAGTGGGCGGCTATTCAGGGAAATTCAACAAATTTAAAAATGCCCTGAAAGGTTCATGTCAGTCTGGAGCAGTGGGAGTTCCATTTGCATACAGACTACTTTAGGTAACACCCACAGATGATTCTAAGTCTACATGATTGAAGAACTGAAATCCAATGAGTGAAAGAGATGGATCAGGTCAGTCAGGCAGGGGAAGAAAGGCAAGATGATTCTAGATGTCTTTCAGCCAAGAACTTGAGATGGGCTTTATCTGACTTGCTGCAGCTTCTAATGCACACTAGGGAAGGTTTACAGTGTGCAGGAAAAACAAGCAATTCCATTGTAGAAAAGGAGCCTGTACAATTATGCAACACGGTACGATGAGGCTTTTAGCTTTAAGTATCAAAAATCATATGTAGTTTTAAGGGGAACTTTGCTGCTATAGCCCAATAAACAAACCATAACTGCAAACATATTACTTAAAGTTATACTAAAGTGAAAACTTTTTTTACCATTCTTTGTATTAAGGTAAGAAAATGTTTTATATTTCTCTGTGCCTCCAAAGCAAGCAGTATGCTATGGGGACACATGAAGAAGAGGAAGAGCCAGGATCGCCGCCGGGGGACCCGAGAAGAGGAGGATCGGAGCCGATCTGTGCAATACCACTGCACAGAGCAGGTGAGTGTAATATGTTTATTATTTTACTTCAAATAAATGTTGACTTTAGTGACACTTTAATGGCAAGTAGAGTATCAGGTCAACCCCTGTACCCCCAATGTCTTGCTGGTTCAATTTTGTGTTATCACCTCTGACTGATCTTCTGGTACTGACCTATTTTTTGATCATGACAAGAGACTTCTGAATCGTTTAACCATCTGGGTGAATAATCAGCCACATACATATGTCCTCACTTGAATAAAGCCAAATCGTGTTATATTTTCTACTACCTACTATTGTTACAGTTTTACATCAGTGCAAAATACAAAAAGGTGTACTTCCTAGTGAATTTAGCATTTTCAAATACTGCTGTGAATGATGTGCTTGGGTAATCCAACTAGTGAAGAAATAAATGTATTTCAAACATTTCCTAAGTGTCTTTTCCTGACCTCGACACTGCTGCTTGGAAATCTTCATAAATAAGCCTTTTAACCTATGTTCCTTGAGACAGAAGCTCAGCATTGGTGTTGTAGCATTGCCAATATTTACTCTCATGTGCTGGATTATTTACAGATACACATTCAGCAGTAAGAATGTATTTTATTAGCAGCTGGAAACAACTTCAAGAGAAGCATAATCACAGGGCATAAAAAAGATAAAAGACATAACATTCTGCCATTCAGGACTAGTACATCCTGATATGGAAATGATTTCAAAGACACAGGGAAAATTATTACTTCTTTAACCTACATGTCAATGAAGGAAACTGTCTTGAAAATTTGAGGTTGTTTGTAAATGGGGTGCACTGATTAGCTTATTAAAGGTTTTCCTCTTCTTAAGTAAAATCCCTCCAATAGCAATCCAGCAGCGGTCTCCCTACTTAGACCTCCTGATGTTCAGACTTCTGTAGCACTGAGAGCTATTTGGCCTTTTTTGGTTTGGCACAGCTCCAGATTCTAGTACTTATTCTCCTGTTCCCTATGCCTATACCTACTATGTTGCATTAAGTTGATCCTCCTGTCCTAGCATCCCTTAAGTCAGCTTTTTTGCACAATTTGTGCATCTTGTACAATGGCTTTGTCTCCTTTCCAACTAACTCCTGTAGTCAGTGCTTCAAACAACTCATATGTCTTTTACCTTTGTTTCTTATTTTATTTTTCCAGGAAACTTGTGTTCTTTCTGTTCTTCTTTGTGTTATCCCTATCTTGATCCTTAAAATCCGATATCTTTACTTGCCACCAGACCATAAGCCCCCCATCTTTAGCCTACCATTTGCCAAATCATAGCACCCTTGCTTGCCTAAGTAAAGAAGATAATTTTAGATGAAAGTATTGAGGTCATTTTAAGTGTCACTAAACCCACAACAGTAAAATCAGTCTGTATATGCAGTAAAGAATGCTTGTTATACTCACTGTGGAACCTAAGGGGTTAATCGGTTGCATTGTGTATAAAGGCTGTTTGATCATGTCTCTCTGATCCTCCTCCTCTTTCACTGTCTCCAAAAAATAACCTGATATTTACAGAGCCAGGGGAGCGGCTGCACATGCTCAGTTTGGTGTGTATTGCTAGAGAGTTTTTCTTTTCTATTGCAGAGTGCATATGATCAGCCCAGGGCCAACCAGTACTGTCCAGACATGTCCAGACAGAGGATCAGGGGACAATGAAAACTCCTCCTACAAGCTTTACTAGGAACTGATAGAAGTCACAAGGCTGTGATTTACTGCTCATGAGAAAAGGTATTTATCTGTTTATTTTTATAAAATAATTGCATGCCCATGTTCTGTGTACTGTGGGAGACCAGATATAGTGAATGCAGGTTCTGGGTTTAATAACAATTTAAAGCTGATGTTTTATCTGCTTATATTTTTCTTTCCCTGGTTGCTCTTTTCCCCCTTCATCAACATGCTAATTACATTTTAAATGAAACGTTTCAGTTTTTATTGGACATCTTATTTTAGACCCAGTGATGACTGGGTATCTGTGCTTCTCTGTTTAATGCAGGCAAATTTTGGCTTATTGGAGGGTGCATAGCTGTGGCTCCCATTGTGGAGGAAAAACTCCATGTTCAGATTTTATTTAAATCTTTGATAGGCAGGTTGAATGTAAGTTAGTACTCACAAAGCATTGCACACAGAAATCATGCAAGACTAAATCTCTAGTAAAAGTGTAGGAAAAAAGAAAAAAAGTAGTATTCATTCAGTAGCACATAACCGTGAACAGCTAAAGCTGTTTTCAATCCCTACCACTTATGATGAACGGTTTATGCATTATGAGGTAATAGGCACCAGCATGAATCTAAAGACATATATCTCCGATTTTTTTATTACACGTGATGTGTGAGAAGCATTAGTCCAAGTGATATGGGTTTATTGCCAGCTTCATGAATCAGCATTGAATAAACACTTACAGAACTATACACATAGTAAATGTCAAGCAGCAACACCATCACTTTAAAATGTTACAACTTATTTAAAGAGAGTGAACTTTGTAGTGCTGAGCTTTAAACATTCAATTAATAAGCACTGTTACACTAGTTAATAAAAGTTGTGTTGATTTAAACATGGTAGTAAAATGCACTGCGCGTCCTGTATTGGAACTTTAAAGCACTCTTTAAAAACCTTAGGATAACATCTGGCTTACTTGAAAGTTACCTTTAGGCAAGCTTTAGCAAGTAACACATCCTAGGTTGTTTAGTATTTTAAGTAATAAACTGAATACCCTGAGAATGCTTTGGGCTGCCAACAATAGTTTACATATTTTATGAGGTCTGCATTCCAAAATTTACTTGCTATTTGTATTTTTTTTTTTGGACTTATGTAGGAGGGATGCTAACAATGCAACTCATCAACCAGGACATACCATCCAATGTGACATAAATGGGTTGATTTAGTAAAGATAAATAGAATGGTCATTTTGCAAGTGAATTTTTCACTTTACAAGGTAATTGTCCTTTAGCTCAGTGGATGTGGAATAAATCCACTTTGCACATAATATCCAATCACATGCAAGAAAAATGTGAAATACTGTACTCATATTTTTGTTTGCACATGGTTGGATGATGGAAGGTTTACCTCATCTACTAATCTAAGTAAAAATTCCCCACAAAGTGAACAGTCTATTCACAAAATTAACCCCAAAAATGAATTGCCTATTGCCTCTCCAGAAAGACCACTGCTTCCACACAGAAAGCAAGGATCCTTATATTCAGCATGCTGGCAGGGAATGGTCTTTTCCACCTTAGTTGTGTCTGATTTCTAAAATAAAATACTGGAAGACCTGGCACACCTTTAATAGATGCAGATGGAATGTATTTAGTTGAGTTTAGTTGGGCTTTGAAAAGTTACTCCATGGGCACTCCACATACTTTGATGTCTTTTATGTGGGAACTTTGAAGAATATTAAATGGTCAGCAATGATAGCATTCACATGTACTGAGCCAAAGACAACAAACTAATGAGAAATATGTTTCGTTTCTGCCTAGAAATCCTTCTAAAGGTAATAAAACTGACTAGGGTGGTTCTGCCTCTATGGATCCAGTGAACCTGTTTCTTTCCCTCATAACAATACACAATTGCTTGATCTTGATTATTTTCATGCCACTGTGTGCTATTTTAAAATGGGATAAAATATTCTGTTCTCAGGTCATTGTGTAAACACATTAGCTAGTATGGGAAAAAGCCAGCATTCCCCACTGAGCTCACAGGATTTCAGTATAGTGCCTTTGATTTTGTTTTGAAAAAAGACATTTTATCATCATGCTTCCAGCAGATGCATTTTATAGAAACAGCTGGACATGCTTTGAAGTACATATTAATGGCATTTGCTAATAAAATGAAATAATATAATTTTTTCCGTGGCTTTTTCTCCTTTAATAGCATTTAAATTGTTTTCTTCATCCAATATTCATATTTAACAGCAACATATCCGCACATGTTTTGGCATAGGGAAAAACATTCCCCACATTTTTGGAAAACTGTCTTCCTCAAAATAGAATATTGAAGGCATTTAATTTATAGGTATTTAAATGCACTCCTGAAAATAATATTATTTACACACTGCTGGGTTATTCTGGTTTTAATCTATGTTTTTTCCCTTGGATGTAATACACAGCAGCTCCATTTTCTCTGAAAATGGCAATTCACACTGGCACCATTTCAATGGCATAGATTATCTGATTGTACAATGAAAAAAAAATAGGTTCATCCAATAGGTAAAAAAAACATGTAAGTATATGAATGGAATGTATTTGGCTTATGTAAACGGAAATTCTTTTTGGGTTTTCAAATGTAATTTGTTATTGCATTACCGTTTGTTCTACACCATCTCCAACAGAAGGCCGGTAAAATATATTGTAATTCTGCACTTTTCCGTCTGCATGATCCCATCTCACGGTCAGGCTACTTGATGTAGCATTGAACACCTGAAGGTTTTTAGGACCTGAAACTTAAGTAGTGATTATAAAATCAGGGCTAAAGTAAAGCACATTCTACAATCATAGCAAATTAGTTAAAAATAGCACTAAAAGGATGCTGATTTTCTTTAAAAAACCTGATATAAAGTAATTCCTACACTTGCCATATTTGTAATGTAATGTTATTAAAAATTGTCTGTTTTTTTTCACATTACAGATTGCTTTAATTAAAATTACTTTCTTACAACAATGGTATCTGATTTCTAGAGACATTTTGAAGCACACATTTTCCCCTTTAACCACTTGTCGACCGCCCGCTAAGGTTTTACTGCGGCAGGCTGGCTCAGCTGCGCAAAACTACTTAGGGGTACGTGGGTCGCAGGAGTGGTCCTGGGAGGACGAGCGCACAATGCCGGCGGCACGCTTCCTCCCCCACTAGGCAGCAGGGCTGCTGATCCACATGACCGGCAGCCGCGTATGCAGCCGGGCACCCATGATCGCTCCCCGCTGAGAGATAAGGACGGACAGCTGTTGTAAACACAGCTGACCATTGTTCTCTCTGAAATTATCACAGAGCGCCGGTGATCCTTCTATATAGGATCACAGGTCTCTATGATCATTTCACAAGTCCCTCCCCCCACAGTTAGAAAACACTACCCTAGGCTCACAATTAACCCTTTTTATCACCCTTAGGTTAATCCCTTCACTGCCAATGTCATTATTACAGTAACAGTGCATATTTTTAGCACTGATTACTGCAGCAATGTCACTGGTCATCCCAAAAGTGTCAAAAATGTCGGGGGTCCGATCTATCCGCCACAATGTCGCAGTCTGGCTAAAAATCGCAGATCACCGCCATTAGAAGAAAAAAATAAATAAATAAAAATGACATAAATCTTTCCCCTAGCTTGTAGACACAATAACTTTTGCGCAAACCAATCAAAATACGCTTATTGCAATTTTTTTATCAAGAATATGTAGCAAAATACAAATTGGCCTAAAAGGATGAAAATTTTTGATTTTTAATTTTTGGGGGGGGGGGGGAATGTTATATAGCAGAATTGGGAAAAATGTTGTTTTTTTCAGAATTGTTCCTTTTTTTTTTTTTTTATAGCACAAAAAATAAAAATCACAGAGGTGATCGAATACCACTAAAATAAATCTCTATTTGTGGGAAAAAAAGGACATCAATTTAATTTTGTTATAGTGTCGCACGACCGCGCAATTTTCCGTTTACAGTGTCGCACGACCGCACAATTTTCCGTTTAAATAACGCAGTGCCGAATCGCAAAAAATGGCCTGGTCATTAAGGGGGCAAATCCTTCTGGTCCAGAAGTGGTTAAAATATTATTTATTGGTTGTTTCATCCATTAACAGTTTTTTGGTCTGGCCATTGTCAGCTCTTCCCTTAGGTTTACTGCAGTGAACCCTATTTACTTCCTGATAATTTGCCCTATAGCCATATGGATGTTGAGGATGCAGCCTTTTTTTGAATTAGCATACAGCAAACAATCAAATGACTATAGCAGGCAGACTTTCCCACTTATTATTGAATTTGGGAAAGGATCTGGAGGACCTTGACTCAGTATTACCAGGATAAAATAGATATGAATCAGCAAGAAGCTTGCTAACACTTTAAGTTGTATATAATTTAACTAGAAAGGATTGTTTTTCATGAACAAAAGTGGAAAAATTATTGGATGATTTCTATATGTAGTAAAACAGAACTTTTAACCACTGGCAGCTCAACACACTCTACTTTTCTCCTCTAATATATACAGAACTTGGTGCCCAGAAGTCTGGCTACAATGCACATTTGAGCACCCCTATTTCAGCATTGTCCCACAAAGGTATTCATTATTAACCCTGGCATTATCTTTTTTAATCTATAGTCTTAATCATAAGTCACAACCAAATAAATGTGAATTATTTCAGAAATGTAGAAGTTTATATAATGTACAGTATACTCACAGAACTTTTTTTTCAAAAGAAAATGTGCAGGAACTCACCCTCCTCCCCTATGTCACACTTGTCTCCACCCCTACCCACCTCCTAGAACCGCCCCTTGTTTCCACCCCACCCATTTCCTAGCACCGCCCCTTATGTAGTGGGACGCCCCTAACATTTTACATTTTGACCTCAAATTAGCCCCAATTTATGCACTTTCAGACCTCAGACCAGTTGTAATGCATGCTGGAACTTGTGCTGCACACTACTACCCCATTGGGTTAAGGGTTTATGCACGCCAGCGTTCTGAAATATACAGCAAAAAAAGGGCATATTTTGGTGCCCGCAAGTCACAGGTATAGAGGCTGCCAGCATCCTGTAAAAACCAAAGTCAGGTAAAATACAAAAAAGCTGTATGCATGTATACACACATCCCAGCATCACTTCCGAACAGGGAAAGATGTGTACAGGGTGTATGTCCCAAATATATGTTCAGGGCACACATCCCTGTATACATACATGGTAACATGGTAATGTGCATCGGTATATGCGTACAGCCACTATGTATTTTAGCTTGCCATTGATTTCTTCTAGCAGCTAGTTGTACACAAGACCTGCGGCTCATGTGTGCTAAAGCAAGCCCGGTTTTTACACTGTACAGTAGGAATGAGCTCATACCTGTTCAGATATGTGTCTGAACCTGCCTAAGCTATCCTGCGAGGAAGCTGTCACTGCGGACTGTTGAAGCCACACGTATACACACCTCTTGTAAATATGAGACTGTGGGAAATGCCGCTGCCATTTATGATTGCCTGTTGGGTTTTACACCTTCCTGGTGGGATAGCTCAGGTGGGTTTGGATTGTCTCCAAACATATGCTGATGCCTACTGTACAGCTGTAAGTGTGCATGTACGTAAGCCCTTAGAATTCATTATTGTAACAGAAGCACTAATAGATTCATCCAGCGACACTAGAAAGGCCCCCAATTAACAACAAAAGACAGCTCCCCCTCCAGCAACCATAGAGAGCCCCCCATTCAGCAACAATAAACGGTCCCCCTATCTAGTAACGATAGATAGCCAACCCATCCAACAACAATAGACAGCCCCACATCAAGCAACAATAGACAGCCCCCCACCATCCAGCAACAATAGAAAGCCCTCTCCAGAAACAATGACAAATAAATTGCAGAGCTCAGCAGGGCAGCTCTCATTCACGGCTGCTACTGGCACTAAAATAAAGGAGGATGCAGTCATAGCAAGCAGGGGCAGCTAATATCACTCCGCCAGGACTCCCTCAGGCAGCCGGCACTACAGATGTTGTGTTGGAATATGCAGCCGCCAGTTTACTCCATGGCCAGTGCCTACCTCAACCAAGCTGGAAAAAAGTCCAGCTCCCTCACACTGTATTTTTGCAGAAGTGCCACAACAATAAACCACCTGTAAAGCCCCGTGTACGCATAATGAATGACAATAAAATAAAAAATAACAAATAAAAACAAAACTTACTTTCTGCTTTCTTAGGTACTAGAAACAAAAATAAATATATATTAGTACAATCAAATAAAAAAGCACAATGTAAAAATAAGAAATGAATATAAAATGCTATTTTTACATGTTCGCTCAGTGCCCATCAAACCCTCGCTCTCAGATTCATCAGGGTAGACAGCAGTAACAGAAACATCATATGGGGTGTCAAAGTCCAGATCCTCAAATACCAAAGTATTCTTCTCTCCATCCACAATGGTCTGTAACACATAATTGGGTTTTAAAGGCTGGTATAACCCACTGCCTCAATTTAGTTCAGTTAATTTTCTGTTGAAACCAAATGCTTACGTCTTTCTTTGGTCCAGCCTTTCCAACAGGTACCCAAGTTATCTTGTACAAAGCCACATCAGGTGCTCCATGGTCCCAAGTGCCACGGAAGCTTTTATTTGTTATCTCAGAGAATCGGAGGTTAGTTGGTGCTGGCACTGGAGCTATTCCCATAAAAAAAAAAAAAAAAAACAGTCGGCTATTTTATGGATTAAGGCATTAATGTATATCTTGTTATATTATCAAATCATATGCCTAGACATAATTAGCCTATTATACCAATAGTGATCTAATCTAGCATATTTAACTATAGGGCGACTGTAAAAAATTACAGCAATATGTTTAATGAGGATAAATATGCCATCAACCATATAGATTACACAAAGCAAACTAACGGTATACAATGAAAATTGCAAAAAAAACTATAGAATTTATATACTAGTAATAATCCATTCTTTGTTAATTTTTTATATTTTTTTTTTCTTGCATTTGATTGTGCATTTACAGCATATGTTCATTTTTTTCATCCTTTTTAACACTAACTAAATTAATACATATGGTAGGATATGGTGTGCATTCTGTTCAGATTAATATATAGCTGGTGAGTATTTTAAGAAGAACACCCTTCCTTACTTGTTCTTATTTCTATAATTTTTTAATTTTGTATATCCTGTGATATTTATTTCATCAGATATACAGTATAATGTCCTGTCATAAGCATTTTCAGACATATCCAATTAGTACAGTCCATATTTTAAAAATGTAATTGCAATAATGTGCAGAAAAAATAAAATACAGGATTTTTTAAGCCAAATGACTGACAGATGAATTTGAGTTGGCAATAATGGTTTTGTATTTTGCCCAATAAGATTACTACATTATTGTTAGGTAATACCAAATGATGAATAATTACGTGGTCCAACTTTTATAAATTAGACCTCTTTACAAACGGCCTCACTTGATACAGTCAGTACTTGATACAGTCAGCACTTGATACAGATACATCAATCAAACGTCATAATAATTAAAGTAGGACCAGTCTAGCTTGAACTTAGGTGACTCTTTGGATGTACAAAGTATTCATAACCACCTGTAGTGCCTTGTGTACTTCGTGGCTGGGATTTTCCAACATCCAACACTGCAGTGACACTGACATCATACACAGTTTGTGAGAGAAGGTCAATTAAAGGTGTAGTTGTCCTTTTGCCATCAACTTCAACCTAAAATCATGAAAATGCATGACAAAATATAGTATACAGACAAATCATGCCACATAACATGCATTTAGCATATTAAATATCACATTGTTGATCTTTCTTTATCTTTTTCACTTCTTCTCTCTGTCTGTTTCTGAACTCTATAAAGTTTTATAACTAGTTCACGCCTGAGAGGACTATTTGTAAAGGTAAGTTATTAATGATGATTAGAATAAATTATGGTCTATAGATAATGTCTATCCCGAACATATGGTTTGTTCTTACCTCTTTGTATTCATCTTCTTCTTCTGTTTTGTATCTCACTATGTATTTAAGGACATTTCCCGTAGCAGGATCCCAAAATACATTCATAGAACTGTGTGTAATATCTCTGAGCCTTATATTTCCCACTCCTTGAACTGGCACTGAAAAAAGGAAATGTAGAGTTATAAAACAGAAGCCTAGGTATACAGTTATAGTTTAGTGACATGCCCAAGGTTTAACCTTGCCAAGAGTAAGGCTGGCCATACATTATACATTTTTCTTCTATGGTTTTCCTTTAGATTTACCCAAACCATATAATATGAGGTCAAACCTAAACATTTCAATTCATATGCAATCAGGCATGCCCTTTCACCACATAGTTGAAGGTAAATTTAAAGGAAATTGAATAAGAAAATTGTATAATGTATGGCCAGTCTAAGTTTAGTTTTTTTGCTTAGATGTAAGATTTATTACAGGTAGTTAGAAAAAAGTACTACCAAATATTCTATGTTAATCATGAACAACATTTTTGATATAGTACTATATCTTGCAGTAATATTCTCACAATATGATATTTTAGTGTACTTTGACGTATAGTTTATAGGAGGCTTTTCTTGCTGGCTCCTTTTTTGGTATATCTAATTTCAGTATTTTCTCTAAAAGTAATTGTAACCAAAAGAGAAAGCAATGGAAATCCAAAATGCTGTGATTGTCAGAGGGGCTGCAAGAGCTAGGATTCACCAAATTTTGGAAATATTTCCCTTAACTTCCTGTTGTTTCTCTGGGGACAGGAAATAAGGGAACTCTCCCTGATAGGGACACCAAAAGCAATATAAACCCCACAGGGGTTCAACTTTCAACTCTTCCCAAAATTCAATTCAAAAAAAGGTTTGGCTACAGCTACAAAATACTTATAACTGTATTTCAAAAATATGTTACAAAAGATAATGACAGAAATAGAAAATAGATCAGTAATAAAATAGGAGACATGCTCCAAGACTAATAAAATATAGCATATCTTTTGCTCTGCTGCATGATTTTGGGACTATAGAAAAAACAAAGGTATCCTAAACATCACCAGATCCAGAATAACTTATTTTGTCCAGCCTGACAAAATCTTTACATTGCTCAGATTATCTTTTTACCTATTTAGTCAAGAAAACTGTGGTGAAAAATGGTTATATCTGCAAGTATGCATTGTTCTTTCCCAATGGGTTTGCCAGGTTTTTGGACAAGCAGCCATTTATCCTTTCTTTTAGTTCAGTTATTATATAATTCTTGTGAATTCAATACATTCATTTAATATCTAAACAAGATATAAAGAAGTATGAACTGTCTTGGTGTGTAACCCTGACATCAAGGTCAATTAAAAAAAAGTTATGAATGTGCATATGCAGAATGTGAAATTTTAATGTTAGATATTAATATAGCAGAGATAAGCATGTCAACAATCTAAGCTATGGTCATATGATGACTAGAAAATGTAAGCTTAATTTACCGTATTTATCGGTGTATAACACGTACTTTTTCCTCCTAAAAATGAAGGAAAAAGCAGCAGTGCGTGTTATACGCCGATATAAAAAAAAAGTGCCAGGAAACATCGCCGAGAGCAGAAGGGGCGGGCCGGGCCGAGGAGAAGGGAGAACAAGCGAGCGCAGTCATCGGAAGTCCCGCCTCCTCTGCGAGACGTGTGACGTCTGTCATAGGCGGGACTTCCGATGACTGCGCTCGCTCGTTCTCCCTTCTCCTCGGCCCGGCCCGCCCCCTTCTGCTCTTATGACAGCTCGTCCTTCCTTCTCCTCGGCCAGGCCCACCCCTTCTGCTCTCGGTGCTGCTTCCCGCCCTTTTTTAAAACAGATTCGGACAGTTCCAATGGCGCTTGCGAGGCTACATATTTGGACACTGCGCTTGCGAGGCTGCATATATAGACACTGCATATATGGACACTGCTGGTGAGGCTGCATATATGGACACTGCTGATGGGCTGCATATATTGAGACTGCATATATTGAGGCTGCATATATGGACACTTCTGATGAGGCTGCATATTTGGACACTGCTGGTGAGGCTGCATATATGGACACTGCTGATGGGCTGCATATATGGACACTGCTGATGAGGATGCATTGCTGGACACTGCTGATGAGGCTGCATTCATGGGCACTGGTGAGATGTCATTTGATTTAAAAAAAAAATGTTCTGAGTTCAAAGCTGTTTATTTTAAATTTAAGCTTTTTTCCTGAAATTTCTCTCCAAATATTGAGGTGCGTGTTATACGCCGGCGCATGTTATATGCTGATAAATACGGCATTTGTTTTTCAAAATGATTGTATATTTTTTATAATGATTGTATACTGTAGGTATAGTTATGCATTCAAAAGATCAGTGTATAGCTCACTTTGGCAAACTGAACACCAGGCTCAATTTCTAAAGCAATTTTAGTTTATTAAAAATATGATTTAAAGTCCCGCTACTATGGTATGGTATCTTAGTGTTTACACTTCAACACTTACATGTGACTTCCTGAGCTGTGAGTGGGTCACTTGTAAGTTCATCAAAAAGTGCATAAACGGTCAGCGTATACTCCGTATTAGGGAATAATTCCTCCAACCTCACATCAGTAACAGATGGGCCAATGCGCATCTGCAAAACACAGGAAAAAAAATATGTTTAGAATGTGCTATACAAATATATACATACAAACCAGCCAAGACTGGCTAGACTGTAGATTTCACAAACCATAATCAAAAGTGACAAAAACCACAAGCTAAAAATTGGAAGTACTTGTAGATTGGTAGACACGTATATTGTGTCTTTTCCATAGCGTGCAGGCTTTTATTTTTCAAGATTAAAAATACTCATCATCCTTCACATATGGAAATCTAGTATTGCTAGATCAGAAAAGGGCTGTTGATATGATCATCCAAAAGTTTCAGAAAAGAACAGGACATTGATTTTTTTTTTCTATCATTATTATTATTATTTTCAGCCAGGCAGTGATTTATTTCTCTGGATTTGCATGTCATTGCTGGCAGAAAAGAATGGCTCTGATGAAAATAATTCAAGGAGAAGAAGATGCTCTTAATCATACTATCAGATGCCATGATTTCTGATATTTTATTTAAGTTGGCTGGCAAACCAGCATTCCTCACCTCTTTTTCTGTAGAAGCAACAGTTGCATTGACAGGCTCATATAACAAAAGATATCCAGTAGCTCCACTGGCAGCTTCCCATCTTGCTCTCATCGTTGTGGTTCCAATGTCATAAATGTTAAGGTTTCTAACAGGAGGGATGGGCACTGTTGAGGTAAGAATATTTGTGTTATTTATATGTGATCTGCTACTGGAACCCTTTCTTTAAAGTAAATCTAAATAAAGACTAAAATGTGCTAAATTGGTAGTACCTTGTTGTATTTGTTAGTATCTATGTAAGTCTTCAAATCAATATCTATGTCCCTGTAGAGTCCCTTGGATCCTTAACTTAGTATATGCATAGGTTATCTGCTTTTCTCCAAGTCAAAATTAAAGCGTACCTAAAGTCAAAACTTTCAGTTTTGGATAGCGAGGTGAGTGGTAAGAACCCCTGTTCGATTTGTATTTCTGTGTCTTTCCCAGTTGGGGGAGATACACTCTCTCAATTTGTTCAGGTAACCAATATCACTGGGATAGAAAGTGAGGTAGAAACCAAAATGTTGAGTTGCCACTAGAACAGCAATAGAGGGGACTTCTTCCCATAGGCACATTTGTTCCAGTGAGAACTGTCTGAGTGGGCACCTTTCTCACTTTGGAGAGATTCTCTCTCACTTCCTGTTGTGTCTACAGAACAGGAAGTGGTGAGAAATCTCCACAATGGGGCAAAGATTGAAAAAAACGGACAAGAGCTTTCACCATTACATATTCCATACTCCAAAATAGAAAGAAATGTTTTGGTTCTAGTTATACTTTAAACCCTGCCCCCTCCAGGTGCAAAGCATCTCATTCTGTCTTTCAAATGTCAAAATCGAGAGCCTTTTTTTCTAGTCATTTGAATGTTAAAGGAGGATAAGGCTTTGTGCTGGGAGGAACTTAAGCAGAAGTTGAGGCCCGATGAGGTCTGAGATCCAAGGGGCTCCACAGCGGTCAAGTGAAAAGACCACACTTGTTTCATTTATGTCTCTGCTTCTTATAACAGTTATGATATTCATAAATATTCTATTGGTTAGGAAAATTAAGTGACATTTCAGATAAAAAGCCACCTCAAAATCTGCTGTATATACAATACATACATTTGGAAAAAAAAACGATATACAAAATTGCATTAGTTCATTCATTGAAAGCAAAAAGGAAAGACTTAACTGAGGAAAAGAAAACTATTTTGGAAGGCCAAAGCTTGAAGTTCTTACTAAACCACTAATCATTTCAGAACTACCAACTTTTCTGTCTGTGCCAGACCTGCCAATCAGTCATCTAGACTTGGCTGCATCCTCGAAAAACCATGCTGGATTTTGGCTAGCCTGGTCCAGAACAACCATGTGATCATATATATTCAATGGCAGTTGGATACTAAATAGCTATTTAGTTATGTTGTATTCTAAACCCATATAATGTTTAAGATGTATGTGCTTCTGTATAAGCTGCAAATGAAACTTTATTTCAAGTATGCAACTTTGTCCTTTTGAAAACATTAACTTTTTAAATTGTTATGCCTCAAAGGCAGTGAAGAGAGTGGGCTGGGGCTGTACATAGCAATGATTCATACACAGGCCAACAATGACCTCATAATATTTGTATGTTTCTTTTTCCCCTACATTCATCATTAAATATTATGACATGTTGTATTTGTCAGGTCAATGACATGGGTCAGCTCTAGGCATTCAATATGGCTTTAATTAACACAAAACATATGCTTTAACTATTTCTTATTGAATAGATTTTCTCGCTTTAAACATGATTAAATGAATACCACATGCGGCAATGTGTATAAAGCCAGTGATCTAAGATATTTAGAATCTGGAAATATTCTTATTCAGCAAATGACAAAGGGAAAAGTTAACAGTTTTTATGTGGGTCATAAAAATAATTCTGAATGTGAGACTGCTGGAATTCATCGGTGGTGTTGATTGAAAGTTATGCTGCCGTCAACTTTACAAATGCAGTCTATTTTAAGAAAATGTTCATTAAACATATTATTTATTATAAAGAATATTCATTGTAATAGCTTATCAGCAGACATGAGAATTATTCTTAAAGTGCATTTTTAAGTGTTGTTAAAAAAAAAAAAAAAAAAACAAATGTAAGCACTGTTACACAGAAATGGTGTTCTGGTAAGTGTGCATAGTTTGTGAAAATCAAAATAAAAAGTGTTAAACATATTGATTATGATGCAGTTTTGGATGTTATATCATGTTAATTATCTTATGGGTCATGATCCTAAAATGTGATATTAATAAGAACATTGTAGACAGTAGCAATCCTTAAAGTAAACCTGTGGCATAAGAAAAGTCATGTGCTGCCATCCCTGTTCTCCTTTTTTCTGTCATATTTGTCCCGTTTTAGTGACTTAAAGTATTGACACAAGATGGTCAACATGAAAGATAGGCAACCAACATATTTAAAAGGAGAGGGCAGCAATGGCAGCCTCCATGTTCTCTTATGACAGGTATCCTTAAGTGTCTCCATGGCAAGGATTATTATGGAATTTAAGAGATAATTTCCCTGTCTACTAAGAGGAAGAGCCCAAATGTAGACAGCACAAAGAACATATTCAGTTTCACTGCCTTTGAGAATAACTGGCCTGGTGGTACTTCCACGGTTACTTTGATTAGAGTAGATTGAAAGAGGTCTCTAAACATGAACAATCTGTGCCATGCTATCCCTCATAACTTCTTCAAGGGATCTGTGACATTTGTGCTAAGGAAGAAAAAAGACCACTTATTTTTTATGATCACACTTTCCAAAATAACTTTATCATAAATAGTTACCTCTGTAATATTTAATTGTACACTAAAGGCAAATACCATGTTCACTTTGAAAGTGAAGTTGCAACATGCAAGCCAACTTTCCCAAGAGCTTAGTGAATGTAGTAAAGCTTCACCTTGCAAAACATATCCAACCATGTGCAAAGAAAATTAAAAAAAAAAAAGGAAAATTTCCTAATAAATACTTATCTACTTATCGTATTTTTCCTTTTCTGATAGATTCAATGGCTGCATGGAAACACATGGGAGTGGAGTCCTATGGGGTAGGAGCAATGGTGGAGTCTTCCCAAACATATGCTATGTTGGAGTCAGTCAGGAAACAGTATTTTTGCTTGCATATGATTGGATGATGGAAGTCAGCAGAGCTTCACCTCTCTCAATAAGCTCTTGATATACTTCCGTTGCAGATTGCAACTGCATTTGCAAAGTGAAGTCTATTTGCCTTTAGAAAATCGACCCCTAAGTGTCAGTTAAAGTGGATGTAAACCCTCACATTTACACAGTGAAGTGAACAGCCTCAGATGATACACAGAGAATAAATAAATCCCCCTACATGAGTTTTATTTGAATATATGTTGTCTTCAGCTTTCTATACTGTTTAGAATTTGCACATCCTGTTACAGTTTTCTCTTCCTGATTCACCTGTGGGTGTAGATTCTTGCCATACACTGTGAGACAGCTGATTGAAGGAAAGGCTTACACCCCCTCTCCACACAGGCAGAAACATAAAGAGCTGTGCTGTGAATAGACCAGCTCTCTGCTAATCTATTTATAGCACCCACCCCGACACAAAATTCAGCCTGGTTTATCTCAGTTGATGGAGAACCTGTCAGAAGTTATCGTGCTGATAAAAGAAGAACGGAGCAGGAGAAAGCCACTGGACTTATGGCTTGAAAGAGAGATAAGTAAACACTACAGATAGATGTGCCCAGGTCAATTTTCATTAATGGGGTTTACATCCACTTTAAGAGACAAGACTTAATATACCAGAGAAGGGAAAGAGGAAAGGTGATTACAGATCATAGAGGAAATTTTCTGATATAAACCTGAATTTCATAAAAAATACACACACAAACACAGAAAATGAGGACAAATGAGGAAGAATAGAGATAAAAGCAAATTGGAGAAAGGGGAGGCAACTGTAATGATTAAACTGAAAATGTATAGGGCATTCATAACTGCACATGTTTATACTATTTTTAAAAAATATTAGAAGGACATTCCTTTTACTATATGTATACTTTAATATAGGATTATATCAAGTAAAAAAAAAAAAACATACATGTTGTTTCTTGGCCAACCAGTGGCTCACTGCTCTCTCCTTCTACCACTGAATACACTTTAACAACATATTCTGTTTCAGGCTTTAGGTCAACCAGCACTGTTGTTCTATCATTTCTGTTAACAATAACCTGTAAAAGAGAACACATTTAAAAAATAGGCAAAAACTGAAATGGAAAATTATGAAAGTATTCTGATAGCCTAATGCCATTTTTATTCTTATGAGGTAAAGACAAAATCAGCATACAACACATTGGTGGGATATTTGACTTTTTTGTTAACAGATAAGAATATTTGATATTTGATGAAAAATTAGTGAGTGCATTTGATTGGGTTTAACAAAGTAGGTGGCATCAGATAAACTATAATTTAATGGATTCTGAATAAGCCCACAGGGTCTATTTAGCAAAACATTGAAAACAGTTATGGCATGCAGGCTGCCAAGACAACAATTTATCTACCCAATCAAAGCCAATAAAAAGTTTGTTTCTGATTGGTTGCCAGTTGCCACTGTACAACATTGCCCTTTATGCCATGTTACTAGGTACTGCATGCCCACACAGGTCAATGATTTCATGCAGTAGCAAACCAATTATAGGTTTCCCAATGCAGGCCGACATAAAAAAAGTATACACAAGTGAAGCATACATCAGAAATTACATACATGGATCTTGTTTATTAGAAATTAAATTTGTAATCATATTCAAGCCAGTAGTGTGTTTATTTTAAACTCACCTCTTGAGGTCTGCCTCCAGATACTGGATAATACTCTACTCTGAATCTGTCCACACTATGAGATGGGGGAACCCATGACACCCTAAAGGAGCGATGAGTGGGTTCTGATGTTCTTAGGTCAGATGGGGCTTCCACGTCACCTGTGTTAAAGTTCAACAGGGAAATCATTCTACAGATTTATCTATATTATCAAAACAAAACAGAAATGTTATGCATATTTATAGGTTACTGAATACAGAAAAATGCCATAAAAAAAAAAAAAAAGGACTTTGGTGTGCATGAGGCAAGTAAAGTCTGTTCTACAGAGTATTCCCTGGGAACAAGGAGTGCCATGAACACAGAATGCCTCAGGGTCAGGATAGGTAATGCAAGTAAGTGAGAGAAATCGTACAAAGGAGAAAGTTACGTCTGGCAGGGAGAAAATTGGGTGTGTGGGATAAAGAGCAATTATCTTTTCTAAGTGCGTAGTTTAAATGCTTTTCAAGTGCTGTATAACAGAAGAAAAGCAGTCTGACCATATAAGTTTGGCCAGATCACTTCTTAATTGTTGATTCAAAAAACACTCACAGACTGACTTGATTAAGTTATGTTTTTTTTTTTTATCCCCCTATCAAAGTAAAGTATTCCCAGCATTTCCTTCAGTGAAATTCCCTGCTGTCCAGCTAACTGCTCTACAAATGTTAAATTGTTACTTCACCTTTTCAAAAAAAAACAAAAAACTGTCTATGCAGGGAAGGGGAGCCTGTAGATAAAAAGAAACAGTGCAGCTTTGACTAAAGTTGGATTGTGCCCCTGCTAATGGTGTAGGACCTTTACGTACCGACTGCAGCCTGACAGAAGAACTCCCACAGATGGCATCATCCCATTCTGTCTTATTGCTAGGAAGTTGCTAAGGTGCTCCCAGCAATTACTGCTCCCCCTATGATGACAGCAGAAAGCTCTCGAACCCCTGCACATGTGTGGTCCACCATCTCCTCCATTACAGCAACACTGAGACAGGTGGGAGAGAGCACATGAGAGGGGGCTTGAATGAACTGGGAGTGTCTAAGAAATGTCCTAGCAGCAAGGCAAGATAGGATGATGCTATCTATGGGAGTTATTCAGGCCAGGCTTAAGAGGGACATAAATGACCTACATCTATAGCACAGGCATTTTTTAACTTTGGATAAAGCTGCACAGGATGTTTTTATCTACAGATACCCCTTATCTATATAGGAGGTTTTTTGGTAAAGGTGAACTAACCCTTTAAGATCTGAAAAAAATAGGCTCCTTCCTTTAATTCCCATTAATAAATTAATACAGGATAGTTCAGCACTTTGAATATAAGGAAGATGTAAGTATGCCATGGTACTGCAAATATTGGTGAGCATAATCAAAAGGGTTTAAAAGACATGGTTTATTGTGACAAACAGTTGCACATCATTCAGCATCAGCTTCCTTTGTGACTTTCTGCATTCATTCACATCTTAGAGCCACAAACAAAGTTGCTGCTTAAATACTTACCTCTACCAGATGCTGGGAACACAGATCAGGGAGCAGTAAGCTACATAATGTCCACCATGTGCCAATGACTGTTGTTACACTTTTAATGATATCTAGTAGGTGAAGTTTCTCCACTCAGGGCCATTAGCCCAACCTATCTTGCCATCCTGCCCCCCAGCCCACTCATCCCCTTTTGATATGAGAACAAGATAACTTATATACAATGTATCATATTCTAGTTAAATCTGAACTTCAGAAAGCTATCACAATGATATAAAATTAATTTATTTATTAGTAAACAACTAAGTGTATTCTAAATGCAACTAATATAAGTAAGCAAGAAAACTAATTTGTTCCACAACCATTTATTCATAAGTCCTTTAGTTTATAGTTCATATAAAAAGATTATAACAATGTGATAAGTTGTATAACCATAAAATGTCCACCCACAAATGGCAGCCTCCACAAGGGGATTAGAAGCAAAATCCAGCAGGAGCTACAGAGTATAAAAGAGAAGAGAGGCGCCTCAATGTATCAATATAGTTACATTTAATGAAGGTACAACATTTAGCAAACCACATGGTTGATGATTAAAAGATGCACATCTAAGTACGCAGGCATCCAGGGTAAAGCTGACCATCCTCCGCGCCTCCGGCTTTCACCGCTGTCAGTCTGCAATCGTGACCAAAAAAACTACCCTACAATTAAATAATCTGAAAGTGAGGCTTCAAGCGCAGCTTGGAAGGGATGGCATCGATGGTCTATGCGGAAGCTTTACCCCTGATGCCTGCATACCCAGATGTGCCTGTTTTAATCATCTTCATCAACCATGTGGGTTGCAAAATGTTGTACTGTTATTAAATGTAACCATATTGCTACACTTAGAGGCACCTCTCTTCTCTTTTATACTTAGTTGTGACATAACGCTACTCTTTTATCAAGATATCGCTTTTTTATCAAGTCAAAATTTTAAGAAAAAATGTTGCTTGTCTTGCAAAACGCTCTTAAACCAAGTTATGTGCTATGTGCCTTGTGTTTGCTTCTAAATCAATTTTGAATAGAAGAATAAAGTGTTCTATTTATTCCCACTGCAGTTGATTATATTACCTCTAATATCACAGTTTAATATAATGGTACAACTCACCTCCACCACCCTTGACACTGTTACACAAATTATTTGTAAGAGGATCAACAATATTGGTGAGCAGATTGAAGTCTTGGACATTGAACACATAAACACCATCTGGATCGGTAGCAATTTCCTTCAGTTCATTTTCATCAGCATTTTTTATACCTAAAAGTACAACAAAATCAACTATTTAGAACAGCTTTAAATGACGCAATGAAACAATGCATTATATATAATTAATCATAAATACAGTACAGTATAGGGAATGTGGTAAGTCAATAATGGAAATATCACAAAGGAAATTACTTCTCTAGGAGCGAATCAATTTAGGTTAGCACATCCTCTATAAAGGTAGAGAATCCATAATAAGTTCTGATTAAATTTCCCTCCTGTTCATTAGTTCTATTAGTCTTTCCTCTACCTGCCTTTCTCTGAATTTTTTCAAGATTAAGTACATTTGCAATTTGACACCAATGAATATACTGAAGATAAGGTCTAGCTATTATTTTGTAAATGGACAAAACAACATTTAAATCACCTTCTTTTTGTTACGGCTTATACAAGAAAGTATCTTACTAGCTTTTGATGTAACACTTCATATTGGCATTTTGACTATGGATAAGGATACTCAGATCTTACTTTAAATCAGCCAATCTACCCTGTAGCCCCTGTATGCATTACACCTTTCAACATAAACCTTTATATTTATCCTAATGTTTAACAGACATTTAAATTAGAATTAATGTTTTGCTTTCAAAGAAGATATATTGATGGAGCCAGCCGAAAATTGACACTAAAGGTAGATATCAAACTTCTTTTAATAATTTAGTAGATTATAATTCCAGAAGTGGCCTATGGAAATATCTTTAGGGTTAACTTTTAAAATCACAAATAAACATTTTTGCTTAAAGAAGGGCTGGAAGTCTGGCCAAGGAACAACATTTTGACCTCTGGCAACCCACTATCCAATAGTCATTTTAATACACACACGACTTCTTCAGATTTATGAGTAACAGCCACTAGCTGTATACTGTTTTATCTGAAAGTGAAACAAATACATCTAAAACATGTTATCCACCCACATTTTCCCTTGGAGTTTCCTTAATACTGCACTGTTTATCTTGTGTTTAATGCAGCTAGCCAGTGCAATGAAATAGCTTATTTTATTAACTCTGGAACATCTATTCTATTCATTTAGCTAGGCTCTGATTTGTGTGTAATTAAATATCATCTGCTGGGCAGAAGGCTGGCAGTATACCTAGATACCCCAGGCAATGAGCCAGCTGTATGATGATGATCTGAGGCTAGAGGAAATCTGGCCATCCAAAACATCTTGCAATAAAAAATGTTTCCAGTGGACTCATGCTTTGCCAGTAACACAACTATGTAGCAAAAATCATAATATACTCTGGTTTCTTTCATACTTTATCCTCTTTGCTAAATTATAGATTACAGTTTGTGCTTAAGCAATAGATTAGACAACCTTTTATGAAAGACACCTGGTAATAAACCATGGAGAAGTAGAACTAGCAAGCAGCCTGTTCTTATATCCATATATCCAGAATCCCTACCCAGTAATAAATAATAATTTCTGCGCAAACAAGCTTGAATGTACTGGTTTTGATAACATTCCCATGATCATCCCATAAGCTATCAGGCACAGCGCTTGGTAAATTGGATACATGGCAGGTATCGGTGAATTATTTTTTGGTCAATGTCTGCAGAGATCAAGCATAACATTTTATAGCAGTATTCAAAAAAATGAATAAGTGAGAAGTATTCCTAGTCATCTCTCATTTTGGAGTCTTCTCTATTCAGCTGCAGATGTCTGCTAATGTAAGCCAATTTCCTCCTACAAACAGGAGCAAACCATTTCCATGGTACACATGAAAGAACTCCTCTAAACATGAGAATGGCAATAACAAATCAGCAAGGATCAGCGCAGTTTTGTTAAACTGTAATTATAAATGTTTATCAAAGTAATGTTTTACAACTGTTTTTAGAGATAAGATAGAAGAGAGGAAATTGAATGAGAAAACCAGTTTAAATGGGTTGTGCAAATTTGCAGAAATTTTATTTTTCAGACTGTGAATATCCTTAAACACCTTTCAAAATAAACTCATGGAGGAAATAAATAATTTTCTCCTCTCCTTTACTATCCTTATACACAACAGAATAGAACAGGTTGATGCAGTCAACTCTAAGAGGACCTTAATTTTTCTCTAGCATAAATACTACTGTCTTCCCACTCATTTCAGTCCATGAGCAAAAATGTCATTCTATAGTCTTCCCATTATCTTTATAGAAAATGAGTTACCTGCTACAAGGGCAATAGAATGAGTATAATAACTGGCAGGCGTAAAAAGTTATGTATGAAGTATAGAAGTCCTAACCCTTAACAATCTGCTTTCTCTATGACTTTGTATGCAGCCACTTTAATATATGTCAGATATTTGTAGTTTATCATATAATAAAACAAAACGGGTAATTACATGTGCTTGATTACTTTAGATCAGTACATGAAGTTTCAGATCTGAGTTTTTTCTGTCACTCACCTATAGCATACAGTTCTATTCCTTGGTCTCGTATTCTTTTTGATGGTGTAACAATGTCATCTTGTGATTTTCCATCAGTGATAAGCACCCCAATTTTGCGAGATCTGGGTCTCATGCCAACCTCAGACTTAAAATTATTTTGTAAGATGAAATTCAAAGCCAAGCCTAATAAAACACATTGGATATAATGAAAAATGAGCTCATGCGTGACATCATGCAAATAAAGTTACTAATTAAAGATTCTTGTGCCAAATTCAGCAATAATATAATTTACCTGTAAGAGTATTGCCTCCCTTGTAAGGCAAATTGGCAACAGCATCCATCAAAGACTTCTTAGTGGGGTGAGCATTAAGCTGCCATTCAGTTCTGGGATCTCCACTGTACTGGGCAAGTGCTAACATGGAAACAAAATTAGAATTAGATGTAATACCAAGTATTAAATAGGCAAAAACATGCCTATGTAACCGTTTCAACATCATATTAAAAAGCAAAGGATATCAGTTAAAAATACAGTGAACTTATATATTTAGAACATTAAATATAATGGTCCTATAAATATTAAACATACAATGATTTTAGAATACAATCAGGTTGAGTTACTAAAGAGGCAGAGAATATTCATCTTATAAAACCCACTGTTGAATATTCACTTGATACTGATTTGATATCTCAGGTGAAATTAGTTTCACTTTAATAACTCCTTTCTTCCCGGCCAGTAGCAAAATGACTGCCGGGCAGTGGATCAGTTATCCTGATTGGGCGTCATATGGCATCCTTCAGGATTCACCGCTAGTGCAATCGGTTGTGCGGCAACCGGTAGTGCAGTGTGTCACTCCGACACATGGCATTTCCAATCACTGTAAGGAGCCTATGATGTAGGCTCTTTACCATGTAATCAGCTGTATTCAATTACAGCTGATCACAGTATAAATAGAAAGTGACAGTTATTGGCATTCCTCTATTCACTGCTGACACAGCCTGAATATAAGTGGCTCTCCTGACAAGAGGTGCAATCATTATCAGTGCAGCCCCCTCACTGATGCCCACCAGTGCCCAGAAGTGACCATCAGTGATGCCAACCAGGGCCTATGAGCAATGCCACTCAGTGCTCATCAGTAATGCCAACCAGTGTCCATCAGTAATGCCTGTAAGTGCCTCCTAGACAGTGCTGTCTATCAGTGTCATATAGCAGTGCCTATCAGTGTCACCCATCAGTGCCCATCAGTGCAACCCAATATTAACACCTATCAGTGCAGATCAGTGCCCATCATTGTCGCCTATCAGTGCCACCTATCAGTGCCCATCAGTGCCACCTATCAGTGCCCATAAGTGCCGCATATCAGTGCCTATTAGTGCTGCATGTCAGTGCCACCTATTAGTGTCCATCAGTGCTGCATGTCAGTGCCACCTATCAGTGCCCATTAGTGCTGCATATTAGTGCCTCCTCATCAGTGCCCATCATTGCCACCTGATCAGTGCTGCCTCATCAGTGCCCATCAGTGCCACCTCATCAGTGCCTGTCAGTGCAGCTTCATCAGTGCCCATCAGTGAAAGTGAAATGAAAACTTACTTATTTACTAAATTTTATAACAGAAATGCCAGTGGTGATTAGATACCACCAAAAGTAAGCTCTATCTGTATAAAAAAATGGCAAACATTGCGTTTGGGTACAGTGATGCATGGCGACTGCTCAATTGTCATTCAAAGTGTCACAGCGCTGAAAGCTGAAAATTGGCTTAGGCCGGAATTGGGAGAAAGTGCCCTGTATTGAAGTGGTTAAAAAAGCTAAGTGAACTTTTTTACCGCTCTAGTAATTCAACCCCAATAACGGTACCATATACTTTTTTCACAGTCTAAACATTATTATATTTATTTGCATCACTTACCAATCTGTACTCGCTCAGGGCCTATTTCGAAGACTTCAACCACTCGTGAGATGAAAGCTCTTACTGTCCTGAAGTTTGGACGGCCAATACTCCAAGAACCATCTACCAGCAAAACTATGTCTGCAGCAGCATTAGTTTTGCATTCCAAACCTGTTACATTGATTACAGAAAAAGGTTAGTCAAGTATTAAAAGCACAATTATAGTTTACCAGCCTTCGGAAAAAACTAAAATTACATTAAAGCAGAAACATTTAAAAGAATGTTGATGGCCAAAGGAAAGATACAGTGGAACAAGAAGAAGACAAGGACATCCATCAGATTGACAACCCAACCACAATTACATTAAAACATAAAAAGAATGACATGAAACAATATGTAAGGTAACTGCATTCTCCGTCTTGAACACATTGATCCTGTGGCAAATTGTGCAGTGTGTGGGGCAGCAATTTCATTCAGAAATCTGATGCCACAATGATAGCTTGAGGCACAGAGTTATTTCGTGTACGCCTTTGACATTGAGTCCGAAGAGAGTATAATAGGTATACAAAAGTAAGTTCTCTTCTGCTTAAAAATAACCTAAACTTTAGCAACAGAACAGAAATAAGTTATAAAGGTTACACAGATACACAGAACAATAAATATATCATTTTTCAGGCACATATATACAGCATGATGCAAAGTGTAAACACAACAGGCTTTACCAGTAGTTTTATAGACTTAAATTGCAAAGATAAAGTAACAGGAATGTTACAATGTTAAGGAGATACAGTATAATGTTAACAAACTTTAGTTGTTGATATCACTTGAGCCAACAAAATCCACATACTGTACATTCTGTTCAGAGAATTTTCTGACTGTGGTCCCTGAAGTACAGGTCTTCTAAACATGTAAGGTATGCCAAAATCAATAATTAATTTGTTGCTTTACTGCTCCTATTATGATCTAACTACAGAAAAACAGTAGTTCAAAAAAAAAAAAAATCATGGGTTTCAAAACATGTAATAAATTACATATATGAAAAAATGACATGGCTGCACCCAATGGATTGCTTCAGTTTGCATTAAAACAGTATTTAGGTCTTTATCATATATTTGACACTAAAGGAACTTGTGCTGAAAGAAATAGGTTGCCATTGCTAAATGTATGTTGCATTGTTTGTTTAGTCAGTTTATTGCTGATCCTCTAAAGGTAATACTTCCTGAATCGTTGACCCTCAAAATGTATGCAGCCAGTAAAGCCAAACCTCTTTCTCTGTATACTTGTTCTGTTCGCTGTAATTGATTTACAAAAGGCAAATAGGCTGTACACTTTGCAAGGTAATAATCACTTTGCAAGGGAGTTTTCACCCATGCAAAGAAATTGTAAAAAAAAAATGAATTTTTGCTTGCACACAATTGAATGATGGAAGTCAGCAAAGCCGCACCTCATTCACTAAGCTTAGGGAATATTCAATTGCAAAGCGAAAAGCTTATTTCCCTTTAGTTAATTACCCTACTGACTCAAATGTAATTTAAGCCATATGATAACATGGCAGCCAGGGAACAAGAAATGTTGGGAGAAATGGCATAGGTTGCCTATGCATTTTATAAAGACAGGCAAATCTAATTTGTCTGCTACAGTGAAAACTAACTTTATGTTAAAATATTTGTTTCTTTTTAAGCCCATGCAGTCATTGTAAAAAGTCAGCAGAAAAAACACGAGGTTTAGGAGAGCATTACTTAAATCCCAGACACTTTCTAAATGCTAAAAAAAGCACTTCATAATGCTACATTCTGTGATATTGCAGAGAACTCTTTACCATTGTGGAACACTGGGTGACTTTTATATTTAACTGGGAAAATAATCAAAACTTGACAGACATTAAAAATATATTACTATTAGTAAACTGCTGCAACAGAAAACACACTTTTCTAAGAGTGTTTATTTCAAATAAGGCTTTCCTGTCATCACTTGGTCATTCCCAAAATTGATATATAATCATACGCATAATGAGTTTTTCTACTCCTAGCTAGATCTTTGTGAGATTTCAGTGCATAAGTCAAATTTTTCCAAGCTGATGCTTCCAACATCTGATAAGTAAAGTATAGTTCTTTATTAGTTAGTATTCGGAAAAAGGTCAAGCGGTAGTTTTGGATTTGTGTTATGGTCAAGGGACAAAGGTCAAGGGTTATGGTTAAGGGACAAAACGTACTGTCAGTAGGATAGGCCCCTTCGGCTGATGCCTCTTCTTTGATTTGAAATTCTTCTCCATCCATACCCCCTACCCCCACCCCTGTTATATTCTGGTGCAGCAGGGGTTAACACAACCAAGGAGCTGTCACAGTCTCTCATCAAGAGTGCCTGGGTATGCCCGCTCTTTCCGCCCATCTCTGCCATTCATAGAAGCCGTACTACAGTTTCAATGAATGAAACAGGACCTATGAATTGAGGGTGGGTGGATAATTGAAAGGTCCAGATGTTTTCACCTAATAAAAGAGGCATCAGCACATCCTACTAACTCTAAGTTATATCCCTTATACTGTTTTTTTTTTTTTTTTTGGCTGCACTTAAAGCTCAGTGTTAGATTAGGGCTAGAGTTTAGTGAATATTTAATGATTAATGATTGGTTAATGTGTACATACAAGCAAAACCTACTTTTAGTTTTGGATGGAGTAGGGAAGGGCTAACCCCTCTATCAATTTTTTTTCCCTGTCTCTTTCCCACTAGGGAGATTACCATTCACTTCCTGCCCTTGAGATGCTACAGGAAATCAAAGGAAACCCCTGTAAAGTGACAGCAAGTCTTAGACAGTTTTCACTGTAATATCTGTCCTAGTTAGAAGTTTCCACCTTACTTCTTTGTCTAGTGACAACTCTAAAATGTACTTCACCAAGTTCTCTCTCGCACTGACAATGGTCAATGGGACAACCAGATAGGTGTATCTCCCTAACTGGTACAAGTTGCCAATGGACACTTGATAGAGGCTGATAGATAGTATAACCCTTCCTCACTCTATCCAAAATTCAAAAAAAAAAAATTTTGTCTTAACATGCACATGAACTTTTTAGAGTTCCGGTTAAAGTGTATGTAAAGTTAAAAGAAAAGTTTATTTTGCCATCTATATCCCAGCTGGGGATTTACCCTCTTTATTTGTCCTAATTACTGTTGGCACTCATCCAATAGGAAGATTTCTAATGCCCCGTACACACGTGCAGATTATCTGCAGACTTTTGTCTGCAGACTTACCTTTTCTATGTAGTGCAAGGGCCTGCCGGATTGCATACAAATTGAAAGTGTTTAGGTTTGACCTCATATTATATGGTTTTGGTAAGTCTGCAGACAAAAGTCTGCAGATAATCTGCACGTGTGTATGGGGCATTAGACAAGAAGTGAGGGAAATTTCCCCAGAGGTGATCCAGTAAACACATAAAATGTGACAGAATTTCGAACCTTTTCTAAATTTGTTACAAATGTGTTTTTATTGCTGGCTGTAGCTTTACTATTTATTTGTATACAGTCACTCTTTTTTAAGAGATGACTGTAAGACAATTGAAAGTTTTACCTTTTCCCCACTATATAAGTGGCCAGGTGATAGAGTGGAGTGACGTGAAGTAAGGCTAAAATGACACTAAACCCAAAAAATACATTCTATTCAAGTATTCTTAACTCAAAAAGTACCATATCCTATTGCCCAAATTCCTTTTACTTTGTTTCTGTGATTTGACTTCCCGTTAGAGGGTGGCTATGTTCATTCTCCATCGTCCTGCTGTAAATAAGAGTGTAGCCACCCTCTTTTTCGTGCTCCCAAGATGGACTAGGGACTATGGAATTTGAAGTGTACATAGAGCAGTGCGCATGACTAACATGCACAATTCAATCCAAACAGAAGTGAGGGGGGAAAAGGAGACATTCGGGAGCTCACAAAGGATGTTACAAGGAGGCAGAAAAACACAGTAAGAAATGATTTCAGGAGAAAATAGATTACAGGGCCATTAAGTAGTGGATGCATGTGGATTAAAAAAAAAAATAAGGATATATTTTAATGTAATTTTAGGTGTTAATTTTAAAGGTTATAATAACAGTTAGGTGTTAAGTGACGCGCAAAAATTAAGTCTTTTGCTTTACAAATCCCATGCTAAAATTAAAATATACTTCATGCAGACTATTACAGCTACCATAAGCTACAGAAGTCCCCTTTGTGTACTTTTAATACACAAATATGCTCAAATCTGTTGACCCCGAATGCAACATGGACCTTCTGCTGAACTAGTTCTATAGTTAACATTCCTTTTGCTATGTCATATAACAGGAATATCTCTAGGATAACCTTTTGCTGACTGTTCCAGCAGCTTCTACTGCATATCATAAATTGCAATGCAGAGATTTACCCTATGATAGAACTAACAGCTTTCCCCCAAAATTGTTTGTTTTTCCTATATTATTAGAGTCCATACAAGCTGGGCTAAAAATGCCAGTTCTTCTGGCAGAAAAAATGCTCATACACTCATTTTTGTACAGGCGTTTAGGAGCATTCTGCAGCGTTTAGGATCATTTAGCCCTGCCAGAAAACTGTCAGAAAACTTCTGGCAGAAGGTTTTTTTTCGGCTTCTAAACACTGAGCCTAAAATATGGACACATAGAATAACATTGAGATGCTTCTACAGGCAAAACGCAAAACTGCCGTAGAAAAAGCTTTTTTAAGCCTAGTGTGCAACACATAAGTATAAAACCATCATTTTGCTTTGTAATGGCTGCCTTGCTTGATTAAAAATAGAACGTTTGGTGCAGAAATCTCCCAAATAATGTCAATGAGAGATATATCAATCTGGCAAGTGATTCAAATTGCCAACAAATTTACAAAACTGAATTTGCCTATTAAATTCTGTTTTGTTATAGGCATTCTCACAGGCTACAGATATATTTAAGAGCCCTTTATCATAAGAATGATTCAGTATTATGTCTACAATTTGTCCAACCAACGGCAGATCTGGAAGCCTATTGATAAAATTGTGGGAGAATCCCCTGACTACCTAGATTCAGATTATCCCCATTCTCATCCACATTTTCTGGTAACGTTCCTGGGTCTCTGGTGATCATGTAACAAGCAAGCAGTAGATTGAATGCTCCCAGTAAAAGGGTTGATAACCTCATGAAATAAGGTAATTCGCCTACATCAGTGAAAGAGAAGCAAATCAACAAATCTTTATAACTGTGAGCATTGGTGGATCTTTAAAAATCCACATAATGAATATGTGGTTGAAAAGTGGAGAATGATTTATTTCACCTTCTATAATCAGGCCTCCTTTGCTTTGTTGCTATGCTGCCCCTCGTTTTGTTGGTATTCTCTGTGTATTTCCAAAGCTTGGAAAATGATAGGTGCATGCTATGTTTTCTGTATGGCTTCATAAGAGTGAATTTACTGTATAAGAGCACCATCCATACAGGCCAAGTTTTGTTCACATCAGACAGGATTTCCATGCACCTGTCAATTAATTCTGAATGATCTCACAAGCATCTTAAACTGACATCAAACTGACCTAGACATAAGCAAAATCCCTTTTGCACAGGCTATTACAATAATCACTTAGATTGGGGCAATTGACCCAACAAATAAAGTAGCCAGGTCAATGTTAGTGGAATAATCCAAATACCCTTTAAAGGGACATGGTAAATAAATACCTCTATAAATGTCTAAATGTGAAGTTTAATAAAGACTAGACAATATTGTAAAATCTAATTGACAATACCTTACTGCTAATGCAAATAGGTTTAACTCTATACTTTTTGCACATTATATTCAATATATCCTTTTTTATTTTTGAGTTAACATTCTCTATGCCATTATCTTTTGGAAATTTACCAGCATCAACAGGGACATCAGGCGCATCTGACCGAGTTGTCATTTCTTCTCCAACCAAAGGTGCGCTCTCTCCTTGATCAAACACTCCAACAACATTGACCTTGTAAGATGTTAATGCCCTGCACAGGGTACAAATGATTGAGGTGTGTCACTTCATAATTAAATCCCTTTTATTACTTGTTGGCCATGTCGGAATTTGTGAAGATACATTTATTAAAGAAGGAGTTGTAGAAAATTACCTTTTTTTAAAACACAAACAAGTTAAAGCAGACTTGGTAACCTCAAGTCTGTACATACGCTTTATGAATATAGAATGAATTAAAGCACAGATTTAAAGGCCAAATTCACCTTTTGGGAAAAAATAATAAATGCACACGTTTCTGCAGAAAATAAAATGTGCATTTATTATTTTTTACACTCAGGAGCCTGGAAAGAATTGCACCCATGATCAGTAGATCATGGGTGCGATGTCAGGCTCCTGCAGACATTCAGTATAGCTGTCTGTCCATACCTCTGATACAGGCAGACAGTTACTGAAGAGCAGAAACATAAATGAATTATGATAGTGCTCACCAGCACCCTCACATTTCCCTGAGAACTACAAGCTATCCGCGGCAATAGAACATAGTAGTTGTAGTCCATTAATTTACAAAGATCTGTGAAGGAATGGCGTTGCTGTGTGGGTACGATCCTGCATAGCTGCACTGTTTTTAAATTATGACAGCAAGTGCAGGGAGAAGAGCACCTGCCCACTGTCACAGGGAGAAGATTGGGGGGTGCGGGGGGACTTCTGAAGCTTGTTACATGTTACACCCTAGATATTTGTGTAAAATGTAACATGCTCCTAAACATGAACTTATCCTTTAGTTTGCATGAAATTAGATATCCTGAGATATTAACAGATTCAATGTGGATGCAGATAACAAATCTTTTTTAAATCAGCTTGGCTCACTAACTGCAAGCAACATGTACAGATTATTTTACTAATTTGTATTTTAAAATATAACAATGTGTATGTAAATATATATCTTAAAGTAGATTTAAACTGAATCACTAAAATCCTATATAATAATTAAACCTGAAGCTTTTATTAAAATAATATTTGGCGTGCCCACCATAAAGGTCCTTCGTATTAAGGAATGAGAACACTCTGTCCCTGCCTACCATTGTTCTCTTAAACTTTCCCCCTTTCACATGTTCATTCGGTAGTGTCCATAAACATCTGTGTTGATACTCATTATGCAGGTATGTTCAGTTATTGTCACCATTAGGAAGCCCATCCTGAGCAATGATTTGAAGCTACCACTGCAACAAGTGCATTTAGACAGGCAGCGGATACAAAGATCAGCATCACTAAGATGCAACTACATTAAAAGGGAATAAAACAGTATTGAAAAAAAAAAATAGAAGTTTAGGATATACAATACGGGTTTACGTCTAGCTTAAGATCAGAACCGGATTTATTTATATGCTAGAGGTTTCACTCAGAAATCTGACCAAAGAAATCAAGTTTTTCCTGCATATATCTTCATAATAAACCCTTTTAAATATCAGTATTAACTTTGCATCTATGTTTTAATTAGATTTATTGACCTATTAACATGACTGGTCCAGAAAGTGCCAAAAGTATGCAAATGCCACTAATGCTTTGTTGATGTCACAACTGAAGAATCTGGACAATAGAAAAAAAAAAACTAAAGCTATACCTTTTAGTGGATATATAATATAAATATAGAGTTAAAAGAAAGTCAGGGTGGCCATGCAGTACATACTATGGGGTTGATTGTGCATGGTAGCCAATCAGTTTCTAACTTTAGCTTGTTTAATTAAGCTTTGACAGTAAGTGTCGGTTCACACTTGTGCGATGCGGGAAGGCTGCGAATTCACAGCCTGTTCCCGCATCGCAAACGCACATCTGGCAGTTCACACTGCCATATGCGATACGCAGGGGGTGTCAATTAAATGTTAACGACACCCCCAGTTTGATCGCATATCATAGTGCGATCTGACAGTTCGCACAGGATCGGATCGCACAAGTGTGAACCACTGTGCGATCCCATCCTGATGCGGCTGGAAAAAAGGGTCCTGTGCGTCTTTTGTGCAGGTGCAGTGCGAATTTCAGCCATACAAAGCGTATGGCTGAATTCGCATCTGCACAGGAGATCGCATGTAATGAAGGAGCAGTGCGCTCCGAATTACATGCGATCTCCGCAGCCGCACTAGTGTGAACCGGCACTAAAACTTGGAAGCTGATTGGTTTCTATGCAGAGCTTCACCAGTTTTTGCACTCTTCAGCTTTATTAAATTTACCCCGGTAGGACTGACAGAGGACAAGTGGTGAGACCTGTTCTTCAGCAATTCATGTGCCATTGAGAATCACAAATAGAAAGACACTCTGAGCAGTAGCAAGAACTTCCATTACCTAGAAACACAGGTCTCCTAGATGTAAGTAATGTAATTTGTAATGTGAACTGGACATAATGTTTGCTTTTACTGGGCAGCTTACAGAGATTCATTAAGTAAAAGTTACCATTGCTGTTCTTCACAGTGTTATGGAGGTATCTGGGCTAAACATTAAAGAATAACAATGTCCCATTACTGTAAATTAGATTTCATTGTGAATGATTGAGTAGTTTAAAAATACTGCCAACTCTATATTGCAGAAGGTGTTGAAAGAATTATGTCAACCCTTATGCACATTACTGAAAGGGATTAATGGTATGAAACATTATCTCATTTTTCCTACCTGAGTTCTTCTAGTACCACTGTATTATCATAAGGACCGACCGTCATTTCTCCCAATTGCCTTTCATCCCCTATAGGATAGAAAGTGATTTTGTATCCTTTTACTTCTCCTGGGGCAGGTTCCCAGGTCACTCGGAAGGTTGACATAGTTGGATCAGATGTTTTCAGGTTCCTTGGTGATTTGAAAGGAGAAGCTAAAAAAAAACAAAAAAAAAATGCTATTTAATAAACCTGATTAAAATTGTTCATGCAACTGAAGCTAATCTAAATCAACATGACTATAAGACAAATGTTTTCTATGTATAAAAGAGGAATTAAAAAAGAAACTCAACTGTAAATTAGTAAAGCTGTTAAGAAATGTGGGTAATACCTAATGTATCTGACTAAAACAAGTTACAACAATAGAAACAAGTACATTTTCTATTAGGGTAAATCATTTATATACTGGGTTAGACAGCAAAACTCCAAATGGTCCCACCATTGATCTTGTGGATCAGATTTTGCATTTAAAAGAGTCCAGATAAAGGCTGTTTTATATGTGTTATAGTGCTGGAAATGCTTATATTTATATTTTACCTTATTCTGTGTCTTTATTAAATGGAATAATAAAGCAAAGTTTTATTTCTTAATGTTTCAGGATGTGCTGATCCTTGGGGTTATTGCAACTCAGATCTGGGTTTGTCCATCTCTACTTAACATACAGGGGTTGATTTACTAAAACTGGAGAGTGCAAAATCTGGTGAAGCTCTGCATGGTAGCCAATCAGCTTCTAAATTCAGCTTGTTCAATTAAGTTTTGGAAAAAAACTGGAAGCTGATTGGTTTCTGTGGAGAGCTGCACCAGAGTTTGAACTCTCCAGGTTTAGTAAATCAACCCCACAGTACATACAGTATATTGAAGGGTTTGCAGTTATGAAACATTCATTACACTTTCATTTCACCCAGTAACTTTCTCCCAGCACTTCATAAAGTATTTTGGTTGGCTTCCAGCAAACCTGTACTGACAGAGATATAGGACATTGCTGACCATTCTTATACAATACCAGTTGCCTGGTTTTGAGTCCTTTATGATGGACTGAACCAGAATAAGCTTACAGAATAGGACATTTACAGTAGCTGCATATTATCACCAACATACAAAATATGGTCAGCCCCAATTTGCTTGCTTGATCTAATATTAAATTCAGCACTATCTGATACACATTGACGGCACAGCATTTTAATTATAGAATGCATAGAGTATTTATGCTGTCCTAAAGGAAACTTAAACTTAAAACTTAAAATATTCCATTGCAGAACTGGCAACATATGTGGCCCAAGGGAAAAAAAGATTTCCTGGCAATCATTCTATTGGCAGCTAAGCTGTCTGTGTTTCAGCCTCTTTTATATACCATTATACACTTCAGTCATTCTGAAGACACCAGCTTCATTCCAGGAAGTACCATAGTTGCCATCACAGTTTCCAATGATTGTAAATAGCACATTTTATTGCCCAGGGGAACTAACCATTAAACTGAGTCCAAGACTTTTTCAACAAGAAGTGCTGATCATTGCAAAAAATATGGTCTATAGCTCTTGCAGATTACCAAATCATTCTTTGTATATAATTTAAACTACACTAAAAAATCCCATATGGATTCATTTAAATGGTGTCATAATAAGTAAGATATGTTGGGGAGGTGAGAAGTCGTAATATTAAGCATGCAGGTCTCATAGGGAACATGTTAAAATTTTAAAGATGGTAAGTGTAAGAGGATGGCTGTAGGTACTTAGGAGTTAAAAATTGTAATACGGATTTTAAACCTGAAGGGCTGAGCTAAAAACCAGATGTTGGTGACTTCTTCCAAAACTAATTTTTGTGCTGTCTATACATGGAGAGACTTGTGTGACATTCCCACTGTGCATGGTGTACAAATGACTGCAGCAGGGGGTCCTGGGATCCAGCATTATTGTTTGAAGAGGTCAATCCAGTAGAACATTTCTACAGATTCACACTTTTTGGTTTTACTCTTTATCCAGAGGGTATCCAATATAAACTCAAAGAGCCATTAAAAGGTATGAGAGAAAGTCATAGATTTAAAATAGAACTGTGGCTAGACTATGGGCAATTAAATATTTACATATTCTTAACAAGAAGTAAATTAAGTTTGAGAGAAGCCTTCAGTTACCTCTGCAGCTACAGCTATATTGGAGTAACTAATCCTCAAATTTGTAGCCCAAGCTACTCAGTTTTACTCTCACTTGCTCTCCTAGCTGAGCTGCCATACCTCAGCAGTGACTTGGCAGCCTGCCAGTTAGCTAAGTTTAAAGCGGAGTTCCACTCGTTTTTGTGTTTATTAAAAGTCAGCAGCTACAAACGTGATCCCATAAAAGGGACCTATAAATTACGTTTGTCCCAACGAAGAGGTGACTTCAATCAGATTTTACTTCAAAAAGAAAAATGGTGGATTTTTATGTTGAAATCCCTTGCACCGCATGGGCTGAACCTGGAACTAAACATACAGGTCTTTTTAAACCCCTGATGGTACCCCGTGGTCACCAACAACCCTCAGTCAACTCTTTACCTCAAACTGGGTACCAGGGGACACGCATTTCCTCTCTACGCTGTCATCATGGTCACCATAGATATTGACACTAATCAGAAACTTCCTCCTTCCCCCTGTATATGATTCTGTATATAATAATTTTTTATATACCCACTCTTCTTTATAAAACCCTCCTTGGTCCTCTATTGACTCCCATTTCATCCCCTTGATCTTTACACCCAGCCAAATTTGATAACTGAACTGCTAATGAATTTCCAAACATCCCAATACACCTTCATGGTGTCTCCAAACACAAACTGGCAACATATCTATACTCACAATGAAAAACTATATGTATTCTCATTAACTCCCCAAAGCCAATCTGTTTGTTTAGTGTTGTTTGTAAACAGCATGTTCTACTCCATTGGAACATTGCTACCTCCCCCTCAAACTAAGCCATGGTGTACTCTTTCAATACTTTCAATATATCCGCTGTGCATTATTAGTCGTTACAATTAACGATATACAAGCAATTGATCAGCCAGATCTAATCAATTAATTGAACAGGGCGGCCTCTGTGCTGTCCATGATCTGTTAAATAGCTGGCAGGACTTGTCTTATCACGTCCAGACGAAGCTATGCACTATTCTTTGCGAAACATGTAGACAACATGACACTACCTGCACCCGGACGTTGATGGGCGGATCCCTGCCGCAGCATGAGGGAACACAGGAACCGGCGGCTCTACAGACAGCAGCGATCTATCTCCCCGCCACTGTACCTCACTGCCTGATCCATCAGCCAACACAGACTCAAACTGGACAGCACAAGGACCTCGACCAGTAGCCCCCGAACCTACAGGACAACTGGAATCACTCATCCACAAGAGAGCCAGGACAAGAGCTAAAATCAGCACACACATCAGTGGAGCAGCGGAGACTCATCCATCCCTTTGGTCCCCAGGGACACATCCAGCTTGCATCAGCGGTGGTTACCAGCCGATCTGAGCACACAGGATAGAGGTACTATGCAATTACCCTATAAGGGCTGACTTACTATCCCCGCAGGATCTTTGTACCTTCTCCTGCCCCCCACTTCCTGATCTTTCTGGATATCCGGACCATCCGGCCCCCCCTGATCTACTAGCAACTGTCTCCTGTGCTTTGCTACCTGCCCCCCTCTCATCCCTGAACTAGCCTCTAGCTCTTATCCTTCTGACAACCCTGGCCAGGATACTCTCCTTAGCACTGTCTATCTTCAGTTACCCATTCCTTCTTTGCTTACCTACTGCTACATAGGAGGAACCTGTGCACTGTAGCCAGTACTGGCATACACAGTTCATGCATGCAGGGTTGACACCGTCATTGCCTTCCCCTTGATTTCCCTACATACTATTTGTAACATAACCTCCACACTTGGCTATCGGCCAGCGGGATCACCATGACAGTGCCATCCCCCATCGGACGTCCGTTTGTTTAATTGTTTGTATTATTATTGTGTGTATGTTCACCGTGCATAACTTTGTTTGCTTGTCACCCCCACTGGGTCACATTCACTATTAATAACTTTATTATTGAGTTTAATGTATCACATAGGTTACCACATCACCGCCATTACTCAATGTAAAGCACCACATACCTCTGCACTTCCCTGTCTGAACCTTAATTGTTACTTGCATTTATTTACAACCAGAATAAATGCAATTTATTTTGAACAAACTGCCCTGCGGTTTCATTCTATCCATCCATCAAAGGTTCTCTTTTCTGTCCACTGGCCTTTCCCAGTACACTTTTTATGCATAATAAACACACACTGACCTGTTCCACAATCCAGCGAAGCGGCCGACGGGAGCGTCAGTTCTCTCCCTCTTTTCCCCGCAGTGCCGGCATCACTAGTGTGGACACCCGGCTATGACAGCTTTGGCTTCACATGCGCGAGTCGTGCTGTACGTCCTGAGTGGAGGGGCAATCTTCTAGGATTTGTGACATGTCCCAGAAGATTGCAGGGAGGGTGGGGGAGAGAAGAACTTCTGCTCGAGCCACCTAGGCGACCCAAGCAGAAGTTAGAGCAGGCACCTGTCGAATCTAGGTACCCGCACCCCCCCAAAAAAATTACATGCCAAATGTGGCATGTCAGGAGGTCTTAAAGCAGAAGTTCCACTATTGGGTGTAACTCCGCTTTAAGACCCCTTTCACACTGATCCAATGTGCTTCTCCTGCAGCACAGGCGCAATGCAGTGTACCTACAGTTTTCATGTGGGTTAGCTGCGCTTTGCCATAGACGTCTATAATGCCCCACAGTTTTGGTGCACTTTCAGAAAGTGCACCAAAACTTTTGCATGCAAAACTTTTCGTACACTTTCAGAGAGTGCACCATAACCACAGAACTAATAGAAGTCTATGGCAAAGTGCAGCTAACCCACATGAAAACCAAGGTTACACTGCACTAGGGATGGACCGAGGGCCAAGGGCCGATCTGCACTTTCCCCGGTATATCGGAATTGGCCCCTGAGGTTACCGATATTTCGGGAAAGTGCTGTACCGGAGTGATGCCTGCAGCTAGAAGCATCACCCTGGTACCAGCGTCCATAGCCGATGGTTGGGTATCTTGCAATGACAACCGATGCGGCTGAAAAGCCGCTCGGCTGTCGTTAAAAGGAGCAGCGGGAGGGGATGTTCCCCCCCCCCCCCGGAAGATCCCCCCTCTCGCCGCCTTCCATGGCTTGCCCGGGTCTTCCGTCCCACCGGGAGACCGGGGCATCCTACCTGCACGGCCGCCGAAGAGAAGACCTGATCAAAGCCGCATTTGGCTCTGATCAGGTCTGCATGTAAAAACCCGGAAGTGATGTCATGACATCACTTCCGGGTATTCGGCGCCAGATTCAAAAAATGACAGCATTCAAAACAACTGTTTTGAATGCTTTTAAGTGCAGAGGAGGGGTTTGGGGTCTTTTAGACCCCCAGATCCCTACACAACAGTACCTGTCAAGTGTAAAAATAAAAAATTCTAAATGTTTTTAAAAAGTACAAAAATATCGGCCAATACCGATATTCAATGGCCAAAATATTGGTATTGGTATCGGCAACGAAAATCCGATATCGGTTGATCACTACACTGCACTGCACTCGTGCTGCAGAAGAAGCGCATTATTTCAGTTTGAAAGGGGCCTTAATTTAAACACACAGCAGGAGCACACCAATGTGAGAGAGAAAAGAGTTAAGATGAGAACTGAAATACTTTACTGCTTTTATTGTGAGATTTAAGAACAAATTGCTCCACAGGGGCCGTAAGTACAGAGCTTGGTCAGGTGTTGTTTTTAAGCTAATTTACTGCTTGTTAAAGCGGAGCTCCACCCAAAAGGAGAAATTCTGCTCCTGTTTGTGAAATGGGGCTTTTTGGGAGAAGGGGGGAGCGCGGGTACCCGATTTTGACAGGTACCCGCTTCCACTTCCGTTACAGTTGCCTTAGGTCCTTGGTCCTCAACCCTGGTCCTCGGGGCCCACTAACAGGCCAGGTTTGCACGATAAATGAAATACATCCCAGGTGATATAATTTGCTGCTCAGTGATTTCAGTATTCTAGTCTGCATCTCCCCAAGGTAATACCTAAAATCTGGCCTGTTAGTGGGCCCTGAGGACCGGAGTTGAGGACCACTGCCTTAGGTGATCAGAAGCGGAAGTTCTCCTCTCCCGCTTCCCTCCTAAAGTCTTCTGGGACCCATAACAGGTCCCAAAAGACATCGGGACCAGCCACAGAGCACAGCTCCACTCGCACATGAGCAGTGGGCACCCAGCTGTGAAGCCGCAAGCTGTCACAGACGGGTGTCCATAGTAAAGATGCCGGCACCGCCGAAGGATGACACAGGGTGAAAATGGCTGGGGCGAGTGCACCGCTGGACCATGGGACAGATAAGTGCGTGTTTATTAAAAGTCAGCAGCTACACTTTTTGTGTACAAATCTGCTTAGTTTTTATTTTTTATATAGAAAACATTTGTTAAGTTTCTGTTCAGCTAAACTCCCATACATATTGAAATAAGTGTATTTCATATATGCTCATATATCACCTATCTGCATTTTGAGCTGAACTGAATTCAGCAGGAGAGAGAAAATTCAGAAGCCCCAATATAATCTACAATTGACGCTTCACATGGTTTATTCTTTGCTTTATTTTTAAGAAAGACATTTAATTGTGGGTTTAATTGCTGAGTCCAGCCAAACACCCACAATAGAGCAGAAAATATAAACCTCACAAACACAAGTTTACTAACAGTTACCCTTGGTAAAACCTTACCTGTTGTTCCTTCTCCTTGTCTTGATTTTCCATCTCCTGACTTGTAAACTGGGACAACAGTGATATCATAGGTAGTTAAAGGTTGAAGCCTTCTTAGTAGCGTAGTAGTTGCTGACCCAGGCATTTTAGCAACAATTTGCCTTCCGCCTGCTTTTGGCCGATAAATCAGACGATAATTCACCACATTTCCTGGAGCAGGTTGCCACGTGACTTTCATTGTATTTTCTGTTTCATCACTGACTGTAAGGGTCTTTGCATTTGGTGACACTGTAACAAAGAACATAATTATATTTTTGTTAATGTCCTCACAAAATTACACATTTTCAGGTTTATTTTGAACACGTCAATAGATCTAAATTATATGCAAAATATATTGGTGGAGCTTTGGACATAGATATTTGAAGAAAACTTAGCTAGACTTTCAGAAGTTGGGTATGCTATATTTTCTAAGACAAAATACTGGCCATGTAGCCATGATCCACTGCTCCTCTGAAGACAAATGTAGTAAAAATATTCCTTTTCCCACTAAAACATGTTCTCCACACTTATATTAGGGGTATAATTATAACATTTAATGTAATATAGTTTTCCTTTTTGAAAGCACAGCACACATAGCACAACCAGATTCAATGTTTTCTTAAACATTGTTTAAAGCACAGGTCCACAATAAAGGGGAAGCTCCACTTGCTTGCATGCTCCCCCCTCCACTGCCACATTTGGCAAATGTTGGGGGGAGGGGGGGCAGTACCCGCTCCCAGTTCTGGCTCAGATCGTCGTGGCAATCTATGAACATGTTTGGCCCCTCCTCCTTCCCCCACAGCCTTCTGGGACACACACAGGTCCCAGAAGGCTGTGGGACTATTCACGAAGTGCAGAGCAACAAGTGCATGCATAGTAGGAAACCAGCTGTGAACCTGGAAGGCTTCACTGCCAGTTTCCCTTACTTACAATGTCGACACGCATGTATCCAAAGCCAATTGAAGAATCAGCTCGGGTGCTGACATCACTGGATCCCTGGATAGGTAAGTGTCCCTATATTAAAAGACTAATACTGTAGCTGCTGACTTTTAATTTTTTTGTGGGAGACTGGAGCTCTTTTCTCATTCTTGAGTATCCAGTCTCTATTTCAGTGAGGTCCCCATTACATTGGTGGTAAATATTCCTGTTACCTTGATGGTCAGCGAAAATCTTCCCAATTTATTGGCGGTTAGTGTAAAATTCCCCATTATGTTGGCGGCCAGTGTAATTACCCTCATTACATTGGTGGTCAGGGTAGAGGCCCTATTGCATTGTTGGTAAGCGTAATTCCTCCTGTTACATTGGTGGTCAGTGTAGAATTACTTTTGAATTGAGGGTCAGTGTAGAACAGTGTTTCTCAACTCAGGTCCTCAGGGCACACTAACAGGCCAGGTTTGCAAGAAAACTGAAATACATCACAGGTGATATAATTTGCTGTTCAGGGATTGCAGTACTCTAGTCTCTATCTCCCCAAGGTAATACTTAAAATTTGGCCTGTTAGTGTGCCCTGAGGACCGGAGTTGAGAAACACTGGTGTAGAATTATCCTTACACTGGTAGTCAGTGTAAATGCCCTAATACAATGGTGGTTAGTGTAGAAATCACCCTTACATTGGTAGTCAGTATACATCCCCTATGACAATGGTGGTCAGTGTAGTATCACTTTTACATTGGAGGTCAGTGTAAATTCCTCATTACTTTGGTGGTCAGTGTAAAATTCTCCCTTAGAGAAACTAGAGTTTGAGGATTGAGAACTTAGCGCTCCTGCTTATATCTATAGTAGCAGCAGAGCAGCAGCAAAAAACACAATTTAGCACCAGTGGGCAACAATAAGGGAAATAACGGCTTAATTGCTCTGGTTACCACATTTCCTTTATTGTCACTTTCTGACTGCCCACTGCTAGTCCATATACTTATAGTCCTTCAATAACCAAGACAATGGGGTGGATTTACTAAAGCTGGAGAGTGCAAAATCTGCTCTGCACAGCAATCAGCTTATAACTTCAGCTTGTTCAATTAAGCTTTGACAATAAAACCTGGGAGCTGATTGGTTGCTGTACAGAGCTGCACCAGATTTTGAACTCTCCAGCTTTAGTAAATCAACTTCTATGTAAATAATGGAAAGTCTGTTTTGCTGTTACATCTCATCTCAGGACTGAAAATACCAGAATAAAATATAAATAGGAAAGATTACAGTCTCTGAGTTTCCAAATAAGAGGAACTGAACCTGTATGAATTATTGCTGATACAGTATATATAAACAGTTAGGTGTCTATTTATAATTTTTTACATACAAGATTCACACAATTTTCATCTAGGATTCACAATGTAATCCAATTAGAAAAATTAAGCAATCTTGAGTGAAAGCTGTGTGAACTTTTTGTGAAAACAGTTCTTAATAAGACCCTATTTAGAGTCTTTTATGTTAAGATTAAATATATTGTGTATGCTGAATCTACTGTATGAGTAAAAGCAGGCAGAGTAACACATATCTAGGCAATTTGTTCCTAGGCAGCTTACCAATTTACAGCTTTCACTGTGTCTGAGTGACAGGTGCACTTTAAAAAATAAATTATTAGAAACCCAAAATGCCACATTCTGCATTATATAGGGTTACAGTCTACTATTCCGCTTTAGCCTTCAGTTTCAGCCCAATGTTTTTGGTAAACCAGATAAAATATGGAATTAGTCTTCTTCACCAAAAAAAAGATTAAAGACAACATCCACATGCTTTGCACATGTTTCAGATCTGAAAAAATGCCTGGGAAATCTTTCAACAGATGTGTCTTTAGAGAATTTCCTGAAATTCCGAAGATTTTATGTAAAAAAAATGCATACTGTATCTACATACAAATGTATAAGTGTAACATAGTCAAGTCTAAGCGTGATGGTTCAGTGATACAATTGGAACAGCTGCAGTGATCCTGCCATTAGGCTTGGACCATAAGAAAACTTTGTTAAGCTTTATTTCTCACGGTAAATGCTGAGAAAAAATGATCCCCCACCAAAGCTGCTAGTCTCCAATTACTAAATTTGCCTGTTCAGGGTGAAATGCATTACATGTTTTTTGAATGTTAACCTTCATAGTAATATAGTAGGCAATACAATTTAATTGCAGTATTAATTTCCCACATACTGTATATATGACATAATCACCACATTTTCTAAAGAGTTTTTATTTAATATGCTAGTTTTTAACTTCCAAATGCAGTAACCCACAGCAATCAGTCCGTTGCTGAACTCAACCAGTACTCAATCAATTTGGTTTTGTTGCTATTAATAAATGAATAGAGTTCTGAGTAGGGTTGAAGCAAGTGTAAATTTGCACATTACAGTTACCTTCACTCCTCCAGTTAAGTAACGTTGGGATCTGATGTTCAGGAGCTAGCACACCTCTAAATTCTGCACATCACTGTTCTAACTACCAAATGTAATTGAAAACCCGAAAGAGTTTATGGGAATAAACAAAGAATACTGGCTGCCTGCTCTGTGCTGAGAGCAGAAGCATGTCTGCTCTCAAAATGTAGACTCAAATATCTCCAGATCACAGAGGTAAGTGCAATAGAAATAGCTATAATCAAAGTAGATGTAAACCCTAACTGAATTACATTTAGTTTGCTATGGTACTGTATATCATATATAATTGCTTTCATAAATTACTGTTTTCATTTTATTCATTCCTTTTTTTATTTTAACGCAGCTGGTCTCACCCAACCATTTTCAGAGTCTTCCCATCTATATGTGCAGCAATGTCTGCTGTACATCATTGCTCTAAATTGTATTCCTTATAGAGAGAGCAGTGGATCTAGACTGCTGAATGTGTGTTGGCATGGCCAATTGTAGTCTCCACCAGGGGAACGTTGTTATTAATATATAGGATTTATATAGTGCCAATAGTTTGTGCAGTGCTTTACATGTGGCAGGAGCAAAACTGTCAACCAATAGCAAGAATCACATGAACAAGGAGATTCATGACAGTATTTTCAGGTATTTTTATAATAAAAACAGACTGCAGACTTAAATAAATTGAGATTTGCATTTAGATCAACTTTAAGTCCTAACTCTATGTCTGCTGTGACTTTAAATAGTTTGTTTGGGCCAAATCACTTCCTTCAATAACTGATGTGTCTGCTGGACATGCTGTATAAACTGTATGTGGCATTAGTATACAGTACTGTGTTTTGGCAGCAGAACAGGGTCTTCCTGTTCCACTCCCAGGACAAAATCTAGTCAGGCTGAGGGCTGCCCAGCCATTCACTGGGAGCTTTGTAGTTTATGAATGAATACAAAGCTGCTTTAGTTTGGCTGATGCAAAGATTGTGACATCATCACAATCTGGAGCCGGAAGTTTAAATAATGATATTAAATGTATTTTATATATATATATATATATATATATATATATATATATATATATATATATATAGATTTCTTAATCAAAACAAAGAAGCTACACTTACTCGCTCTGTTCAACAATATGGCACAGTGCGCCTCCTTATCTTCCTGTTTTAGAGTCCCTCCCGGTGCTGTCTGCTCCTTCTTCCACTGGATGCTCCCTTAGCAATGCATGTGCTATAGGGGCACCCATGCAGGCGTGCTCCGAGCTGGGATGTGTGTGTCTCTGCTTTCCAACTCCGCCACACCCCACACTTCCTCCTCACAGGATTTGACTGACAGCAGCATGAGCCTTTATCTCCCACTACTCTCAGAGTCTCCTGTGGGACAAAGAAGAGAGAGCAGTGGCGCTGCGACTGAGACAGCGCTTGGGCGTGAGAGGGCCCAGGTAAGTGTTTAGGATGGGGGCAGAACAGGTATTGCAAGATTTTTAATACAGATAATTAATTAAGATAAAAAACCTTTTGAGTTAAGAACCTCTTTTAATTTTAGCACCGGATGTTCGGCACTTACTTACTTTTTTCCCATATGGAGCAGCAGCCACACATGGTACACACTTCTTTAGTGGTAATATATTTTTAAAGTGAACATGTCCAAAAATAGTTTTTGGCTCAAGTTCAGGTTTAATAGTGTAGTATTTTTCTAGGGAAATCAGGAGAAGTGGTAAACAAGCAAACTGCTAATGAAGCAGATTCATTTTTTACTTGCATTATGGATTTGTGTTTACAACATAGTACTGTTCAGTGAAGAAAGACTATCTAAGCAAATAATGTCTTACTGGTATCTAGAAAAGGGAATATAAATAATACAAAAGGTTTATTTCACTCTTAAATGTTATATCATTTAGCTTACTGTGATATTTGCTCACTGTTCTAAACATTGTTTCAGTTTTAATTGTAAGCTTAACTGCTCTTGCATACCTATGCTAGGCATTGGGAAGCACCTTTATATGTCTTGATCGTTATTTTTTCCAAAGTTTTTTGATCAAAGAAATATACCTGCCTTGGATAAGATAATAAGTATAGCATGTTGTCTTAATCCCAGGAATTGATTAATCAGTAAAGATAAGCAGACAGGTTTATACTCAACCAGCTCTCCTGAAAAATGTGGAATGATATCAATCTCCAATGAGATATTGTCAACATTTGATGAATGTTCCTGTATACTATGTCTCCTGTGTTGGCACGTATATACATGAATTTCTTTACATTTCACTACAAAAGTCCAGTAGCTACAACACTGGGCTCTTGAGCATTTTTGATATTATTACAGCACATGATCATCGAAAAGCCAAAGATCTTATGTGCCATACACCCATATGGCATACAGTTAGAAAGCCTGCATTAGCAAGGCGGGCATATGTCCAGAGCATCTAATTTACCCTTGTATATGGTGAATAGAATGGGTAATGACTTAAAGGCAAAGGTTTCAGAAGTGCTGACATTACATGTTCTTTACTTAGTTAGGTTAAGAACTCATAGAGATTTTGAAGCAGAGCAACACTTCCCAATACCTAACATTTAAACATACTACTATCACTTAATATACCAACAGCTAAAGTGTCCTGTATTGCATACCAAATAGTTATGCTGCCTAAGCAAGCCCTCACAGTGATGTATAGCTATATTAAAGCAAAATGAGGTAGATCATAATTCTTCACTGTACTTTCCAATTAACAGACTTGGAGGTAGATCACTGATTTTCCTACTAATTAATTAGTCTCTAAGAGCTAGAAGATAATACACAAAATAAATTATATTCATTATTACCTTCCGTAGTAGCTTCTTTTTCAAGAGGGGCTCCTTCACCACTTTTGTAATTAGCAAAAACTGAGATTTTATATTTTGTTTCTGGTTTAAGGTAATCCAGGACTGTATTAGTGACATCACCAGGTACCGTCTTCTCTCCAGACTCATCATCAAACAGAGATTTCCATGCAATTCTGTAACCACGAACCATTCCTGGAGCTGCTGTCCATGATGCACCTATTGTAGTGTCTGTGATATCCTTGGTTATTAAATTACGAGGTGACCCTCTTTCTACAAAATAAAGTGAAAGAGAAATAACTCATTATGGCATTATTGTAAAATTCACCTCATAATCATAATGTCGTATAAGCAACCAATACTTAGCTCTTTATGAGTCTGAACAAAGTGGACACAATCCAAAATAATTTTTCACTGTTCTAAATATCTAATCCTATGAAAGTTTACAGTGGATTGTTACAGGTTTCTGCATATCACAGTGTTTTTTTTTTTTTTTTTGTATTTTCTTAAATAAGACACTTTCAGTTTTACCATTTCTGTTTGTTAAAAGATAAAGAAAATATAGTTATGTGCCTTTTTTAACATGGGATAGTGATATGTGCTATAATGTAAGCGGAATGTTTTTGGAACATGCAACATTATCATGCACAAAAAAAAAATCAAATTTATTCATTGTTTTTTTTTTTTGTAGTTTTGGTTTAAACCATTGACAGGTCTTTTTTCTGTATGTGTCCTATTGTGGAGATTTCATTTTTTGTTTCAGGGACACAAGAAGAAGTGAGATAAAATATTTACAAAGAGTGGGAAATGTACTCAAAAAGTTGTCATTGAACAGGAGTACCCATTTGGAGATTTCAATTTTTTTCATGTTTCATGTTGGATTTTCCATCAGTTTCTGTCCCAGTGTCAATGAATATCAGTATAAATAGAAAGGGTGATTTTTGTAATCCAGGACAATGACAGCTAATAAAAAATTGGGGTTTTACCCTTCCACACTTTAAAAAATTGAAAACATGTTTTGGCTTTAGATTCACTTTAACATAAAATGGCATATAGGGAACATTTATATATTATTGAACAATTAAATTTATGAATCAGACACATCTGGTGAATCTCTTTTTTAAGGCAAATGCAAAATTTAGATTTGCCTCAATACCTGCATGGAAAATTGTAGAATCAAACATTTCATTAACTTATTTTATAAACTGTATGATTCTTCACAGTTAATAAAATCTGCTAACACATATGAACTATAAATAAACATATATATTTTCCAAAATGTTTAGATTTGTCCAATTCACACTCATTACATTTTTTTTATAATGATCAATATTAAAACAGTGACAGTAAAACATGGAGATTGTACAGAAATAAGCAACTGGAATGGGCAGCTAGGTTTTTCAACTGCTCATATAATGTGCATATTTAATATGGAAATTGAAATATCCCTTAAATTTTGTCAGAGCTTTTAAATGACAAAAAACATGTTTCTCTTTGTATATATTATATTCCACGGATAGGGAAGTACTTACAATAAAATACTTTTACAATGCCAAGTGGCCTGTGATATACATTCCTACTGAAACAGACAGGAAACTAAACATATTGCTGGGAGTTTAGAAAAAAAGATGAAGCAAAGCTGTTGTAAAAGGTAAAAATAATCTTTATATTCTTCCTGTTGCCTCATGTCACTGTCTACTATCCTGGCTGTGTTCTTTTCTTTCATGTTCAAATAAATTTCCAAGTGTGGTTATTACCATTACCATTAATTATAACACCCTGTCCAAATATATGCACTTTGATTAATTTCACATGGGTTATTTAGCACATATCACACCGCATTTTAAGCTTAGAACTATGCTTTTAAAGCTCAACCCCACAATGAATGTAACCTTTTTTTTTTTTAAATCAATCTCCCAGCATATATGAAAATAAAACAAATGTTCCCTCTGCAATACTTATCTTTTCTCTGGAGCTGTTGGTAAAAGCAGAAAGACTACCTAATGCCGCTCATCCATGAGGTCTGGTAGTAGTGATGAGAGTGCCAGCCTCAGCCTGGGCTCCCACCAGGCCATGTCCCCAACATGTTTTACTCTGCGCCCCAGGGCTTAGTACCAGGATCTCTGGAGCTTTTGCCTGCTGACTGACCACTCCATAATCTAGCACAGTTCCTCTTCCAGGCTAAATGACACCCATTATCACCTAAACAACCTCTCTATGAGACTAAGCCATCATATATATATATATATATATATATATATATATATATATATATATATATATATATATATATATATATATATATATATATATATACACACACACACACATATATATACACATATATATATATATATACACAGTGCCTTGCGAAAGTATTGGGGCCCCTTGAACTTTGCGATCTTTTGCCACATTTCAGGCTTCAAACATAACGCTATAAAACTGTAATTTTTTGTGAAGAATCAACAACAATTGGGACACAATCATGAAGTGGAACAAAATTTGTTGGATATTCCAAACTTTTTTAACAAATAAAAAACTGAAAAATTGGGCGTGCAAAATTATTCAGCCCCCTTAAGTTAATACTTTGTAGCGCCACCTTTTACTGCGATTACAGCTGTAAGTCGCTTGTGGTATGTCTCTATCAGTTTTGCACATCGAGAGACTGAAATTTTTGCATATTCCTCCTTGCAAAACAGCTCGAGCTCAGTGAGGTTGGATGGAGAGCGTTTGTGAACAGCAGTTTTCAGTTCTTTCCACAGATTCTCAATTGGATTCAGGTTTGGACTTTGATTTGGCCATTCTAACACAAGGATATGTTTATTTGGGAACCATTCCATTGTAGATTTTGCTTTATGTTTTGGATCATTGTCTTGTTGGAAGACAAATCTCCGTCCCAGTCTCAGGTCTTTTGCAGACTCCATCAGGTTTTCGTCCAGAATGGTCCTGTATTTGGCTCCATCCATCTTCCCATCAATTTTAACCATCTTCCCTGTCCTTGCTGAAGAAAAGCAGGCCCAAACCATGATGCTGCCACCACCATGTTTGACAGTGGGGATGGTGTGTTCAGGGTGATGAGCTGTGTTGCTTTTACGCCAAACATAACGTTTTGCATTGTTGCCAAAAAGTTCGATTTTGGTTTCATCTGACCAGAGCACCTTCTTCCACATGTTTGGTGTGTCTCCCAGGTGGCTTGTGGCAAACTTTAAACGACACTTCTTATGGATATCTTTAAGAAATGGCTTTCTTCTTGCCAGTCTTCCATAAAGGCCAGATTTGTGCAGTATATGACTGATTGTTGTCCTATGGACAGAGTCTCCCACCTCAGCTGTAGATCTCTGCAGTTCATCCAGAGTGATCATGGGCCTCTTGGCTGCATCTCTGATCAGTCTTCTCCTTGTATGAGCTGAAAGTTTAGAGGGACGGCCAGGTCTTCGTAGATTTACAGTGGTCTGATACTCCTTCCATTTCAATATTATCACTTGCACAGTGCTCCTTGGGATGTTTAAAGCTTGGGAAATCTTTTTGTATCCAAATCCGGCTTTAAACTTCTCCACAACAGTATCTCGGACCTGCCTGGTGTGTTCCTTGTTCTTCATGATGCTCTCTGCGCTTTAAACGGACCTCTGAGACTATCACAGTACAGGTGCATTTATACAGAGACTTGATTACACACAGGTGGATTCTATTTATCATCATTAGTCATTTAGGTCAACATTGGATCATTCAGAGATCCTCACTGAACTTCTGGAGAGAGTTTGCTGCACTGAAAGTAAAGAGGCTGAATAATTTTGCACGCCCAATTTTTCAGTTTTTTATTTGTTAACGAAGTTTGAAATATCCAATAAATTTCATTCCACTTCATGATTGTGTCCCACTTGTTGTTGATTCTTCACAAAAAAAATACAGTTTTATATCTTTATGTTTGAAGCCTGAAATGTGGCAAAAGGTCGCAAAGTTCAAGGGGGCCGAATACTTTCGCAAGGCACTGTATATATATAAATACATGCTTTGGGCATGTCATCACTCAAGCTTAGGCTCACTCCATTATGTGAGCACTGCACAGTCTGGGAGTAAAGACCATTCGACACCACCGGTGAAGAGAAAATATCCATGATGTCACTGGACCAGCCAGAAACTAGCAGAATTTAAGGCATGTATAATGAAGAGTGCAGGGAGCTTCAGGGGCAGAGAATTGACAGGGGGGCATTTAAATGGGATTTAAATAAAGCCTACTTTACATTGTTATAAATATAATGCATGTTAAAATGTTGATGTATACTACAATGGAGTTGATTTACTTTGCAAAGCAAATGTCTACATTGTCAAGTGAATGTTCAATTTGCTTAGTGAACAAGGTGAGTAATTAATTTTAGTCATCAAACCACATGAGGCGAGTTCTGTTTTTTAAAACCGAACTACAGACAGATATACAAAACACAAATTAATGGAGCTTTGTAATATTACATCTTTAAAGAGCACCTTTGTCCTGGATATGAACATTAGGCATTTCAATTTTCCTAACAAGTGATAAAAGAGCTTTAAAATAAGCCCTCAGTGACCTCATTAGCTGCTTGTTATGTGAAATAAATAATCCTTAAATTTCACAACAAAGACATTGAGGTCAGTTTTTGGCAGCACATTTTTGTGTACATTAGAGGGCTGGTAGGCTGCCAAGGTTCTCACTAAACAAAAAGGAAAGGGGAAAGGAGTTGTGATTTAAGGTCCCTTGTGAATTTTGAAGATTTCTCCACAATGCCTACAGCTACAGCTGTGAATATGTAAATATTTGAATGTGTATAATCTGGCCACATGTTCAATTTAAATGTATTAAATTATTAAATTACATGACATCAGTAATGTATTCACTGCACCTGAGCAGTGCATTGTGGGGTGGCATGTGATGTCAGATCTCTATAAAAGAGCTGTCATACTCAAAACAGCTTATAGCAGGGGAAGCGTCCGAAGAAGCAAGAGCTTCTTTTTTTTTTCTATTTTTTGGCCGGCGGGTGACTGATCATCGGTGGACACTATTTTTTTATTTTTATTTCTTAATAAAGGACTTGTCCAAAACTGGCTTTTGTCTTTATTTTTTTGTTCAGTTTTTTGGTGAATGGTTAGGGTATAGATAACCAATATATATTCACATAGGGAAGATGGGATCTGAGGGCCCCCTTGTTAAAGGGGGCTTCCAGATTCCGATAAGCCTGCCCCCTCAGACCCCCACAACCACAGCCCAGGGTTTTTGGGAAGAGACCCCTGTCCCCATCAACATGGGGGCAAGGTGCTTTGGGGTTGGGGACAGAGCCCCCCCTGCCCTAAAGCACCCAACCCCCCATTGAGGGCATGTGGCCTGGTATGGTTCAGGAGGGGGCGGGCGCTCGCTCACCCCCACCCCCATCTTGCCCAGCCAGGCTGTGTGCTCGGATAAGGGTCTGGTATGAATAGTAGGGGGAACCCCACGCCATTTTTTTTTAATTTTGGCGCAGGGTTCCCCTTAAAATCCATACCAGACCCGAGGGGCCTGGTATGGACTAGGGGGTCCCCATGCCGTTTTTTTCAGCAATACTGACATTAACTGATATAAACTATATATTTATACTTATATATATATATATATATATATATATATATATATATATATACAATATCTCACAAAAGTGAGTACACCCCTTACATTTTTGTAAATATTTTATTATATCTTTTCATGTGACAACACTGAGGAAATGACACTTTGCTACAATGTAAAGTAGTGAGTGTACAGCTTGTATAACAGTGTAAATTTGCTTTCCCCTTTAAAATAACACACAGCCATTAATGTCTAAACTGCTGGCAACAAAAGTGAGTACACCCCTAAGTGAAAGTGTCCAAATTGGGCCCAATTTGCCATTTTCCCTCCCCGGTGTCATATAACTTATTAGTGTTACAAGGTCTCAGGTGTGAATGGAGAGCAAGTGTGTTAAATTTGGTGTTATTGCTCTCACTGTCTCATACTGGTCACTGGAAGTTCAACATGGCACCTCATGGCAAAAAACTCTCTGAGGATCTGAAAAAAAGAAATGTTGCTCTACATAAAGATGGCCTAAGCTTTAAGATGATTGCCAAGACCCTTAAACTGAGCTGTAGCACAGTGGCCAAGACCATAAAGTGGTTTACCAGGACAGGTTCCACTTAGAACAGGTCTCTCCATGGTCAACCAAGGAAGTTGAGTGCATGTGCTCAGCATCATATACAGAGGTTGTCTTTGGGAAATAGACATATGACTGCTGCCAGCATTGCAGCAGAGCTTGAAGGGGTGGGGGGTCAACCTGTCAGTGCTCAGACCATATGCCGCACACTGCATCAAATGGGCCTGCATGGCTGTCGTCCCAGAAGGAAGCCTCTTCTAAAGATGATGCACAAGAAACCCACAAACAGTTGGCTGAAGACTAACAGACTGAGGACATAAATTATTGGAACCATGTCCTGTGGTCTGATGAGACCAAGATAAACGTATTTGGTTCAGATGGTGTCAAGTGTGTGCGTGTGGCGGCAACCAGGTGAGGAGTATAAAGACAAGTCTGTCTTGACTACAGTGAAGCATGGTGGTGGGAGTGTCATGGTTTTGAGCTGCATGAGTGCTGTTGGCACAGGGGAGCTACAGTTCATTGAGGGAACCATGAATGCCAACATGTACTGTGACATACTGAAGCAGAGCATGATCCCCTCCCTTCAGAGACTGGGCCGCAGGGCAGTATTCCAACATGATAACGACCCCAAACACACCTCCAAGACAACCACTGCCTTGCTAAAGAAGCTGAGGGTAAAGGTGATGGACTGGCCAAGCATGTCTCCAGACCTAAACCCTATTGAGCATCTGTGGGGCATTCTCAAATGGAAGGTGGAGGAGCGCAAGGTCTCTAACATCCACCAGCTCCGTGATGTCATCATGGAGGAGTGGCAAACTGTGAAGCTCTGGTGAACTCCATGCCCAAGAGGGTTAAGGTAGTGCTGGAAAATAATGGTGGCCACACAAAATATTGACACTTTGGGCCCAATTTGGACAATTTAACTTAGGGGTGTACTCATTTTTGCCAGAGGTTTAGACATTAATGGCTGTGTGTTGAGTTATATTGAGGGATCAGCAAATTTACACTGTCATCCAAGCTGTACACTCACTACTTTACATTGTAGCAAAGTGTCATTTCTTCAGTATTGTCACATGAAAAGGTATAATAAAATATTTACAAAAATGTGAGGGGTGTACTATATATATAATAAAATATATATAAATAACTTTGTGGTATACACTGCACTATCTGATCCCAACAAACTGTAAAAAGGAAAAATCTCTCTCCCTGCCAACAATTTATTATTAACTATAGAATTCCCCTTATAAATCACCCGCTGGCCAAGGGATCGAACTCATAATCTCACAATTGCAAGCCAGGTATTCTACCACCTACACCATCGTCAAGCATGCTTAGGCTGAACACACTCTCCCTGCCTAACTAACTTCTATCCCACCCTACACACAGTGGATGAGATAGAAGTTAGGGAGAGTGTGCTCAGCCTATGCAGGCTTGACTGTGGCATAGGTGGTAGAATACCAGGCTTGCAAATGAGATGTTTCTGGGATCAAATCCCCTGGCCAGCAGGCAATTTATTGATAGAATCAGAGGTCAGAGTCCATGATAATGCGGGAACTCAAAGATCCCGTGAAGAAGCCCATTTGTTCATCATTCAACGAATGAGCGAACAGCCAATGTTCAAGTCAAGCTTACATTCTACTCAAACTCGAAGCTCATTCCTAGACTTGACTCATAAATTTTCATATGTTGCACTGAGACTTTGGCATTTTTATTTATGCACGTGTTTATATATTAATTTTTTACACATCTTTTTTTATTTGCATTTGTGCACTTTGTTGTATACACTTGTATTTTTCAATCAGAGCACAATTCATGCACACAGCTTGCATGAGTTGGCTCATTGTAAGTTATCTGATACACTCAATTTAACTGGATTGTTTGTATTCAATCTGTTATTGTAGCACTTAATTATATTTGTTTACACTTTTTAAGGAACAGCGTACAATTATTTTTTAGTTTACCATTTATTCCTGTTCCAGGATTTGAGTTGCAGCAGTTCCACATTAGGCCAGCGCAGAGATACAATTTTTGTTTATTGGAGCTGGAACATGTTACATGTTCCACTCTAAACACAGGTGGAACATGTAACATGTTCCAAATGTGAACTTGTCCTTTAATCTCAAATATGTACCTTTTTTTTTACTGGTAATGCTATGTTTTAACTCTTTGCTTCTCAAATTGGAGTGCTTTTTATTATTACAACCTTTGTAATGATTATATAGTGTATAGCCGCATTTTTAGCCCTGATTAAGGGGATGCAGATCTCTGAAACTTGTTGGTTGTTTTCCTTTTTTTGACTAAAATACTTTCCATTGTCACAACACCTCTCTTTTGGAATTATGTGTTGCCGCTTGTAATTGAGTGGCAAGTTTACCATTCACGTCAATAGTTTTAAGTGGAGAGCTGTAGATCAGTTAAATTCAAAGTAGATGAAAGACAATTCATCAGTGGCATTTTTCCATTGGGTAAATTTCTGGGTATTATCTAGAAATATATGTTTTTTTCTACTGTACGTTTTGAGTAATTTGCCAGGGCTCTTTCTTCCAAATGCATTACAATTAAACTCAAATACATAAGTCATCTCCATGGGGTTGATATACAAAGGCTTAAGAATTTTTCCTTAGCTTAGTGAATGAGGTGAAGCTCTACTGATCCAATTATGGGCAGCAAAAAAAAAAACATTTTTTTATTTCCCTTGCATGTGATTTAGTCTTCTTTGCAAGTGAGCTTTCACCACATTTATTAAACTAAGGAAACAGAAACTTTAATTGCAAAGTGAAACTTCCCTTGCAAAGTGAACCGCTTATTTGTAAATCAACCCTGATGAGCCAATCACCTTAGATTATTCATAACTAAGAATGCTTATAAAAACAAATACAGCAAATAAAATAGTTAGAGCTGTATAAGGCAGGAATGTTTTGGTATATCAAGGACACATGGCATATATAAAGTATAAATGATTACACTTCTTAACTGTGGAGTTATGGGACTTAACAGAAAGATGTAATTCTATAGTTAAGATGTTTCACTGGGGTGGGATTTGAGCCAGAACAGACATACAACATATATATGTCAATATGTCAGCAAACCCATTACAATTATTTATTAACAAGCACTGGGAAAAACATTTGGTTTCATTCACCTAAACTACAAGAGTCAGTAAAAGTGATAATATTTCTTCAGAGTTATATGGGGGAAGTATAGAAAAATATCGTCCTGACCTCCCAAACCAATTGTAGCAATGTAAAAAAGATATAGACATATATGTTTTTCATATACATATATATTTGCTTATAGATTTTATTTTACTTGGTAGGGGACGGCTAAAATAGGTTATTTTTGCTGTCTGTGTCTCATTGGGGAAGTGGCTTCTCTTCACGCGTAGCCTATGCGTCTATGAGCATTGTGAATTTAGGTATATGGATTTAAGCAGATGAAGTTATGTCTAAGCTATGATGCAAGAATTGGTTTGTGAGTACATTCACCTCTGTTTTATACCATTTAATAAAACACGTTTTAAGGATAATGTACTAGGCCCACGCGCCTTCTTTATTTCCTATACTTACAGTCATATCAGACGTCCCCAGTCTTTTGAGGGCAGCGAGGAGCACTTTATCCACATGCAGAAATATATCAAGATAGGAGTCTGACACCACGTCGAGACTTATCGCACAGCGCAGGAGAGTAAATATAGTGACATTTTCTGACGACTCCATCGCCTCAGTAGTCCTAGAGGCAGCCCATATAGGGTCATATAAGGCATTAAGAAATCTATTGTATAGAGGTACTCAAGCTCCTTTTTCCTTAACACTCTCCATGAAAGCAGTAGTCAGTCTGGCAATTGTTGGTGTGCCATCACCCTGATGATCCCATAAGATGGTCCCCAAATACCCCCATCTGGCTTAATCCGCTCCTTGTCAAATTCTACGCCATCCCCATCCCCGTGGTGTGGGCTGGGAGGGGAATTAAATAATTGGATCATATATGTGTAGGTGACACTTTAAGGACCTTAGATGACTTAAAAAATAAATACACTCTCCCTAATTCCCATCTCTTCTGTTATCTACAGCTCAGACAATCCTTTTCTACTACTCAATTCGGTACTTGGGGACCAACGCTTCTTCAAGGTAACTTAGAAACTCTTCTGAGAGATGACCCCCTAGAGAAACCATTATCTAATATATATAAATTGCTCTTACCCTCGGTCCATTTTGGTCTGGAGGGTTTATATTCCAAATAGCGAGTAGAAATTCCTCATTTTGATACGGAGACCTGGGAAGGTAAATGGGAATATCCCTTCCAACAATTGGTGTTGGTCAGAGACCACCTAATTCAATGTAGAATAGTTCAAAGTGCCTACTTGACACCGCATCGCCGAAACAAAATATATCCTGGGACCTACTCCCACTATTGGAGATGTACTGAAACCATAGCTGACTGCAATCATATGTTTTGGTAGTGTCCCAAAGTGAGGGGATTCTGGGTGGAGGTTACAGATTTTATCTCCTCCTTAACCACTATCCACATCCCATTGTCCATTGAAATATGTTTGTCTGGCCTAGTGAACTCAATGGCTTTTCTCCGAGCAACCAAGATGCTTAATGGTCTACTCCTATTCTATACAAGGAAAGCTATAGTGATTAAATGGAAGTTGAAAGAGGCACCATCTTTAAACTTTTGGAAATCTCTGATAAATATTGCCATCCCATTATACAAAGCCACCTACTCCTCACGAGGTTGCCCAGCCAAGTTTGGTAAAGTGTTGGACATCTGGACAAAATCTCTTTATACTAATGAAACCTAGGAAGTGCTATTACTGTGTGGTTTCTCATACTCACATATTCCTAAGCCCCAAGGGTTCTTTAGGGCAATCCTTCTTACATACTTTTACTATGTCAGAGACTGTACTATAATCGTATCCAGGTACTAATTGTTTCCAATTGGGAAGTGGTGGAGTGAGAGAGCTTATATGTAGTGATAGTCACCTTCTCTCCTGTCTCTTGGTGTAACTGAGCAGTTGGATTTTGTTTTCTTTTGTTTTTTTTGTTTTTTCATAGTTATAGTACTCTTAAGACATGTGCTCCATCTTGATGTTATGTTTGAGCCGGGGAAATGCCCAAAGGCTCTGCTTTGTTAAACCCTCTACCTTTTGAAAATAATAAAAAGAATTTTAAAAAAAAATGACCCTTTAAAGTTTTAGAGATACACCTCAAAAAAGATCTCCAGTTTACATAAAACATTTTTAAGCTTTCCTAAACTGCACTCTTTTAACATTAGAACTTGGGTGAGCCATGCTGTGCCAGTTTGTGGTCCGCAAACCCACCAAAACACAGAGGACTGATCACACACTATTTCACACTATTATGAATCCCAGAAACAGTGATTTGTATGTACACATAAATAATGCTAAGCAGAATTATTTTTTTAAATAAAATAGTTAATAATTGTAATAATGCATGTGTTTTGGCACTAAAACTTTTTTCACTTTGGATAGAATAGAGGAGGGTTAAAACCACTGTCAGTTTTTTATTGCCATCTGTTTCCCATTAAAGATAATTCTTATCACTTTCTGTCCTTCCTTTCCAATGTGAAAGAAGCCCATCTTAAACAGTTTTTATTGGATCAAGTGTACCTCCTCTGTTCCTGTTCTGGTGGCAGCATAAAATTTTGGATTTACCCTCCCTTTCCCAGTGACAGTTGTGATCAGGACAATTAGAGAGAGTGAATCAACCAAACAGTAGAAAAAGACAGCAATAAACAACTGACAGTTATTCTATCTCATAAATAAACCAAAAAAAGTTTTTCCTTAAGTTATACTTTAACCACTTTCTAACTGCGCCATACTCAAAAGATGGCTATAGCTCTGTTGTTCCGGGAAGGAGTCCATGGGCTCGGTCTGTTATCGGCTGTGTCCTTCGGACACAGCCGATCACAGATTGTGGTAAAGGGCCAATCACAGTGGCCCTTTACCACATGATCAGCTGTTTCCAATCACAGCTGATCACAGTGTGAACAAAACTGCTGGTTATCGGCATTCCTCTCCTCATGCACTGTCACAGCATGAGGAGAGGAGAGCCAGTAACTGGCAATCCTGACAGGGGACATGGTCACAGATAATCAGGGCACTGATCATCAGTGCCCTGATGATCAGTGCTGCCTCATCAGTGCCATTGATGCTGCCCATAAGTGCCATCAATGCTGCCCATCAGTGCCGCCCTTCAGTGACCATCATTGCTGCCCATCAGTGCCTTCTTATCAGTGCTGCCTATCAGTGCTCATCAGTTTAACCTATCAGTGCCCATCAGTGCCACCTATCAGTGCCAGTCAGTGCCGCCTATCAGTGTCTCCTATCAGTGCCCATCAGTGCCGCCTAATAGCCCCCATCAGTGCCCCCTAACAGTGCCGCATATCAATGCAGCCTCATTAGTGCCTCCTCATCAGTGCCCATTAGTGCCGTCTCATCAGTGCCACCTATCTGTGCCCATCATTGCAGCATGTTACGGCCTATCAATTCAGCCTCAAAAGTTTACAATAGTGAAGGAGAAAAATTACTTAATTGCAAATCTTTATAACAGAAACTAAGAAAAAGTTGTTGTTTTTTCAACATTTTCCGTATCTTTTGTTTTTTGAGCAAAGAAAAAAAAACCCAGTGGTGAATAAATACCACCAAAAGAAAGCTCTATTTGTGTGAGAAAAGTGAAAAAGTGATAGAAATTTCATATGGGAACAGTGTTGCATGAGCGCTCAAATGTCATTTAAAGAGGGACAGCACTGAAAGCTGAAAATTAGCCTGGTCAGGAAGGGGGTATAAGTGCCCAGTAAGCAAGTGGTTAACAGAGAAGTATAGCCAAAGCTCTTTATTCCATACTTCTTCTATGGATCTCAGGAGTGCATTTCATTCTGCACTCCTAGGACCTGTTTGCAGCCAACAGCAGGCTAAAGCCAACATCACTGAGCCAGTCCAGGCTGTGGAGAGAACCCTACTTTAAAGTTAGGATCCACATAGATTCCTGTAAGGCAGCTGCTCCTTCTCCCTCAACAGCCTGGTGCTCATGTGAGTGCTTGCGGGGCAGAGCAGAGATTGACAGTCACCAGCTCTCTGCTCACTGAATGCAGAGAAACAAGCGATCAGCGGACTTTGATCACTTGATCACCCTTGACACATGCACACATCGGGGATATTGCTGCACTCCTTAATATCTTTTTTAAAGCATTAAAATGGCATCCCAGGTATGACAGGAACATTAAAAGGTGATGTATTTCCTGCTAAATTCAGCACTTACCCAAACCTCAAACCTTTGAGTAACCGCTGAATTTAGTGCGAAACCCATCACCTTTTAATGTTCCTGTCATACCTGTGATATAATTTTAATGCCTCAATAAAGATACGAAGGAGTGCAGCGATATTCTGGATTTGTGCATGTTACTGAATCTCACAGATGAGCTGTGCGGTACCCTGGGTTCCAGTTCACGACATGTGAGAGTCGGTCAGTCACTCACCTAGAGTGGCATTACTTTGGCTTTACTGCATCCACTTAAGTTGAGTTTGTCTGTTTATTTTTTTTTTTTATTCCCAAACTTCTCTTTTAAGGCCTAGTTCCCATCTGCACATTTTAGATGCACTGCATTTTTACTTCCTTTGTTTTTTATGTTTTACATTTGTTTTAAATACATTTTTGCATGAATTACCACTGAATTTAATGTAACATATTTTGATGGAAACTACAACAAACATGCAGAAAGAATAACTTTCTTGGTTTGAAATGAATCTAGCAGTTATTACCACATACCCAGAGGAAACTAAATTCAGGAAAACTGAATAAATTATAAGAATCAACAGTATACAGCTGTGCAACATAAGTTTTGGCAGTGATGGATGTTAATGCTGAAAAACACATGACGTAAGGTTAATCACTTTAGTTTTCCTGACGCAACATTTAGACTAGGTATTAGTAACTTTCACATTACTCTTATATTGTTCTGAATTATATTCAGCAAAGACATTGTCTGATTTTAATCGTTATTTTAATATTTGCTTTTACAAATAGAAAAAAAATGGTTTTCTGGTTGCTGCACTGAACGTATGCCTTTCTCTGCATCAGCGTAATTGAAAATGTATGCTGTCCAGTTCTAAAGGCTGTAGTTAATGGGTCTATTGTCTTTAGTCAGTGAAACATAATATGTCTTTCTGTCTCACATGATCATTTTACCAGAAAATAATCCAGATGCTGAGCAATACTAAAAACAAAGTAACAGGTCATAAAAATGACAATCTGTCCAACAATCACGTATTGTCATTGGAATACAGATAAATATTCCTGACCCCAATCCTTCAACACAATCTGTACTCTAGTAGCAGCACACACAGCTACAGTACAAACGGTTCACTTGTCAATGTGCTTTTCAGCCTTCATTTGAGAGGCCACACACATCCATTGCCACCACAAACTAATTTCTTTCATTAAAACTACTCTGTCTAAATAAAAAAAAAAAAAAACCTGTTGTAAGTATTCCTTACAAGAGTATATTATTACTATAAACAAAATCTGTATTTGAGTAATCACTTGTCTACGATCACAATTGGACAATGTGCTAAATCTAACAAAAATGTTACTCATACCTTGCTTACCTGCTCATTAGTATTTTCCCTAACATCTCCCATTTCTATATTGGTTGTTGTTCTATTAACTGGCAGTAAAAATGTGCATGAATAAAAATATAAAAACATAAACGTTGAAATAAAAACTAAACTTTTTAGAATTTTGAGAAAATTAATTTTACGTTTTATATAATGCCCCATACACACGTGCAGATTATCTGCAGACTTTTGTCTGCAGACTTACCAAAACCATATAATATGAGGTCAAACCTAAACACTTTCAATTTGTATGCAATCCGGCAGGCCCTTGCACTACATAGAAAAGGTAAGTCTGCAGACAAAATTCTGCAGATAATCTGCACGTGTGTATGGGGCATAAGTTACAGAATAAAAAGCACTCTATGAATGGAGGAGATGGGCCATTCATTCCTCCACCCAGCCATAGAGTACTTTTTATTGCAGGAAGCTGTAGTATAGCTTCTATGAATGGAGCAGTGGGTCAGGAAGGGTGGGCATACTCTGCACTTTTGGGAAACCAATACTTGTGTTAACCGTTGCAGCACCAGAAGATCACATCTTTGGTTGTATCCGGTGGCAGACAAATGAAGAATTCAATGAAAATAGCAGCCACAGGCACAAGGGACACTTTTCATTCAATGTACCATCCCTGGTGCTGATTTTAAAAGAAATATTTAATCAAACTCAAAAAGTATACATAAACTCTCACCTTGTAAAACAACTTTTTCAGTTAAAAATAGAAAATGAATGGCAAACATTTGTGTATAGATATATAACTTTTTTTATGTATTTATTTTATAAGTGATCACATGGCCTCTGTTTACAGCTGTATAAGAGGTTTGGAGAGATGAGGGTGGAGAAACAGCAGAACATTGATCTTCTTAGTGAATGGCTGTGCAGGGGGGAGCATCAGCACTTCAGCACAATTTTGACCATTGGAGGACAGACAAGTTGTGCTCCCAGCACAGCCAGAAAACTAACTACATTTGAACAGATGTGCTTTTAAGCCTAGCCTGGTCAGTTTGAAATAGGAAAGCAAGGGGACTGGCAGTGGACACCAGGTGTTTCATACAAAGGAAGCAATACACAGAGATCAGAAACATGAAATGTTGGAGTAACATATTCTTAAAGCTTTAAATCTGAACTTCAGGCAAACAGAAAAAATACTGATGAAATGTATATATGGTATCTGGTTTAGCTGTCAGAGCATTTGTATTTTTTGTCTAGTACTTAAATTTACACAGTCTTATGAGGTGGTGACTTTTACGTTCTGTACTACAATAGGCAATATAGTTTAGTCTACAGCCTACAGCCTGTGACTGAACAGAGAGAGAGCAGCATTAGACTTATGAGCTCATCACTCTGCCATTTAATTTATTGTCAGTACATAATCAGACAGCAGAATTTGAATGGCTACTAGAGCTGCCTCTTAAAGGAGAAGTACAGCCAAAGCTCATTTGGCTGTACTTCTCCTGTGGGTCACAGGAGTGCAGTTTGTTCTGCACTCCTGTGATCCATTTTCAGCCATTTTCAAGTTGAAACCCTCTGTTGGCTGATGTCACAGAGCCAGTCCAGGCTTGGACAAGATTGCGACAATGCAGTTGAGATCCATCCACATGCCTGGACTGGAACCTGTCTTAGCCTCTTAGCGAGCTGCTGGGAGCCTGAGCTGCCTGCTCCAGCCCCCTCCACAGCCCAGTGCACCATTGAGCACAAGGGGGGGGGGGCAGAGCAGAGAGCTGCTGACTGACAGTCACCAGCTCTCTGCTCAGGGAGCTGTAAGAACTGAGCAATCGACCAGTGTTCGTCATTCGATTCTCAATGTTAGAGGCACCGGGGGACAGATGCAGCATCGGGCCAATGCTGCATCCACCTAGGTAAGTATGAAATCTAAAAAAAAAAAAAAAAAACGTTTTAACATTTTTAGTGCTGTTGTATAGGGGATTTCGAGAGTCAAATATCAAGTCGTATGTAGGCACTTTCACTAGCTACATTTCAAAAATACAATTTAAACTTTCTTAACTAATGCCATTCTATACTTCCCTCTCTCTATTTGATGTACCACCAATCAAATTCAAATGTCAAACTACCAAGCTAGTATTGGACTTTAATCCATCCTGCTTTCTGTTTGTGAGATACAGCAAGGAGCCTACAGGAGGCTTAGGGAATGTCTGTCCTACATTACAAACAAGAGAGAAAAGTGGTTCTCAGATAACCAGGTTGCCGACAAAAGGGGGGGGTGGAGGACTGGAGCAGTATACAATACCTCAATGAAAAACGGAAGCCTTGAGTAGGTAGGCTGTATTCCAACAAAATGTACCACTAACCTTGAAGCGTATTTTAAAACTAGTTTACAAATTATAGTTGAGATCTGCCTTTACAGTACAGACATAGTTAATTATGACAAACACAGCTTTCCAGCCCCCTAATCTACAAAAAGAACTAGCAGGATTTTACAGTGCTGAAATTTTTAAGAACAGAACATCTAAAAGAAAGTAACCAGCAATTTGTAAACATTTTTTTGTGTATGCTATGTAAATGGGATAATGGAACAAATATGGCAGGGGTTATTATAATTTGGCTGCAAAAATGGAAATACACTTTAAAATTTTGGGAGTCCTAGTAGCCTATCTCTCCTCTCCTTAACTATTTGTAAGCTAAAAGGTGTGATTGACATTCTCACTGGCCAAAAGTGGTAAGTAATAGTAGCAGTAATAGCAGTACAAGACAGATTACACAATACTCATGAGAGATCAATGTACCATAATACAGCATACTAGATTTAAGCTGGCCATGAACTAGTAGATTTTTTTTTAACATTTGTACAATCTTTTTTAAGAAAATTCTAATCAGTACGTTGGATTACATGATGAATGTCTTTCAAATGTACTTCAAAAACATTTGCTTTTAATACATGGCTAGCTTTAGGCTTTGCTGGGAAAAAATACTACATATATTAAATGTGGACTGCGCTACATTGTGGAGGAAACAAGCTTCACTATGTTTTGTTATTATCTGATAAATTTGTTTATTGTAATTCAGACAAATTTGAATAAATGCTTGGTAACAGTAAAGTCCCTCCAAATGTCAAGAACCCAGACGTTGGCTACATATTTTGAAAAGTGTATGACTCAGCACTAAATATCCAAGATACACAAAGAGAGTCTTGTAGTAATCTTTTCAGAGAAAGTGAAAGGCTCAGCAAACATGACATATACTTCCTCTGAGAAGCTAAGGGCTTCAGTGTGCAGAAATGTCAAATCAGTGTAATTCTCTCTGTAGGAGGAAACTGATTCCTAAAACATTTTGGTGTTTCCAAAGAAACAGCATAAATACTGCTGCATACAAGGAATACGTTACTTCCTCCATATGGGTACAACTAGCGCAAAAACGACATGATTTCATAAATTCGTGCTTAGGTCATCTAATTATGCAATCTAGGTCTTTTAACCTAGGATGATTGTTCTTTGTTAAATAATAAAGACCATGCCATATATGAATTGCTGGTGTAATTATAAACTTAGACTATTATAGATAATATTTCTTTTGATGCTGTCCAACATTAATATTTTCATTACTGTGGCTAAAGTCCAACTTTTTCCATAATTTTGGAAACAGTGGAGAAAAGTTTGACCTCCTGTCAGTTTTTAAACAATTTCCATCTCACTTTTTTAAAAACTCTCCTCACTACTTGGGTGGTCAGTGGGGCAGGAAGTGAGCAGAGCTTCTCCACAAGAGACATTTTTTTTGTAAGATTTTGAAACACAAAAAACTCTCCTACATTTTACTGCTCTCTAAGTCTGTGTCCCCATTGATGAGATTATCCCCACTTGTATGGTCACCAAGACAGGAAGTGGAGACACAGACAGCAATCTGACAGGGGTTTCAGTTTAGAATGGATTTAAGCTTTAAAGAAATAATACATTTTTCCACATACACTTTACATAGTTCGTTTGGGACAAGGTGGCCCAAATAACTATGTCTCTCACTAAGCCGTGAGGCCATTAGATGTGCGTAATAAACTGTATGTAGATGTGACTACATACAGTATACCGCACTGTGATCTGGGTGCAAGCAGAGGCTTCCTGTCTCACACCCAGAACACAGAAGAGTCTACTGCAGTGGCACTCAGCCACTCAGAGCAAACAATGTATACTAGCAATGAATAAAAAGCTTCCTCTGATTGGCTGAGTCAGAGAGGTGGGCTGATGATGCCACAACCTCTGACTCAGCCAATCAGAGGAAGCTTTGTGTTCATTGCTAAAATACATTGCTTGATCTGAGCAGCTGAGCGCCACTGCAGTAGACTCTTCTGTGTTCCGGATATGAGACAGGAAGTCTCGGCTCGAACCCAGAACACAGTACGGTATGCTGTAAGTAGCCACAGTTTATACTGCACATCCAGTGGCCTCACAGGTTAGTGAAGGACATAGTTTGTTTGGGCCAGCTTGGCCCAAAAGAACTATGTAAAGCGTGTGGAAAAATGGAGTTCTTCTTTAAAGCAAAAATGTTCAATACAAATAACAAACAAATCTCTAGACTGAAAATAAAAATACATAAGATATATGTGTCTTTTTGTGCATGACTATATATGTAATCCAAATAAGACTATGGGGGAGCTTGTTCAATTAATCCTTGACATTAAAACTTGGAAGCTGATTGGTTACTATGCTCAGCTGCACCAGATTTTGTGTGCTCCAGATATTGTAAATCTCTCACACAGCTGGCTTTTTAAAATAGCGAATGGAACCAGTTTTGCGTAATCTATTGTTCAGCGGTCTGCCGAGACATGAGTAAATAAAGAAGAGCAATAACTATATTAATAAGAAAGCTCATTCTACACCATTAGCATTTAAGGTAAGTAGAATGAATACCTATGATACTTAATATGGAACTAAAAACAAAACTTTTTTTTCATTATGGATATAGTAAGGGGGGGTTATAACCCCTGACAGGTTATTTTTGCCATCAGTGTCACTTCCTGTCCCATAGCCAAAACAGGAAGTGAAGAGTTAGGGAAGCCCTAGTTGTCACTAGAATCACCAGATCTAGTGTCCCCATTGGATTATCCCCCATTCTATTACTGGTCTAGGAACAAAATTCAGTGACAACTGTAAACATTACAAATAGAGAGGGTGAATCTCCTTAATGGAGAGACACAGACAGCAATAAAAATCTGTCCGATGTTCAAATTTCTCTCAGCTTTATTCAAAAATAAAGAAAACATTTTGCCTTTATTTATTTAATTGGCTCCTGTCTAAATTGTCCCTATTATGTGTATGTATGAATGCGAGCAAGGAACTTTAGGGGGTAAGCTCCTTGAGGGCAGTGACTGATGTGAATGCACAATAAATAAGTGCCATGTAAATTATCGGTGCTATGTAAGTACCTGTAATGAATTAGGAAGTGATTATCTTCAACAAACACCAGGGTAACCTCTTTGTTTAGTGTGTGTTAAAACCAATACTACAATGGCATTGCAAAGTAAATTATTAAATTGTAGGTACAATTGAGGATGATTCAGTTAAACAGGGGAATATAAGTAAAACAGTTACTGTCCATAGCAATCAATCCAATTCTTTGTTTGTTTTTTGCATAGAATGAAGGCTATTGCCATTGATGATAACTCCTATTTCATGTTAATTTTCTTCTCCCCAGATTTAAAGCAAACTTCCACCCTCTTTATACACTTCACATATTCTTCTTCCTCCCCAACCTCCAGTTACAAAATCAGAAACTAAATTTCCTTCCCCTAGCCCGAAATACCTCTTTTGGGGGATTCAGGATGGTTCTTTTCTCTCCTAGGCAAGAATGACTTATCCCCCCTCCCTAAACCCTCCTGGTATACACATATCCTCCCTCCAAGGATGCTTTGGGTCAACCTCAGCTACACCGTGCATGCACCAGAGATTCTTGTGTGGCCGGGTGAAATAACCCGGAAAAGAGGCTGTCCCTGATAAGGTTAGATTAGAAGATGGCAGCACAGGACCTGCAATGTGGTGTAGAACGTGAAGGTTTCAGCAGAAAATACTGGTATCACTGGCTGTGTGAGAATGTTTTTTGAAGACAACCAGTAGTTACAGGAAAGAGAACCATTAAAAAAATGCATAAAGGGGGCAGTGAAACTCCTTTTTAATAAACTGGCCCTATTGCATCACTAAGCATTTTCAATTGTATTATTTCTACTTATAACTGACTGTTTCAAGATGTGATAGTGATCACTGGGATGGTGGCCCAATAAGGAAAAGAGCATCTGTTCAATTATTTAACAATGTGAATGAGATGCCAAAGTACAGCTATAGTGATGAGAGTGTCTCCATGTACACAATGCAAACAACTCTGTGCAGTAATGTGTTTTATTGGAATATAAGAAGAAATAGGAAACTCAAATATTGCTGATTTATTACATGACTTTTTGTGGGGTATGAAGCATTATAAGAGGCCTGTCTGAGAAAAGAAAACATATAAAATTGACTTCAAGTCCAGCCATTCACAGAATGTTGGACAGAGCCCCAGTGGCTTATCCCAAAAGCCTCAGTCTAACTACTTTCTCCTGACCACTGTATCAATCATTATATTTTCCCTGTGTCAAGGCATACCACAACACAAGCATGACCACAGGCTCATCTCCAGAGCAGACTGCAAATGACTTATTCTTTCATGTCTGCAAATTAAATCATTACATGGAATACACTTGTATTAAATAACTGAGTGTATTAGTATCTTTAGTTACAACAAGCACAGTTTGACTATATGCTAATGCTTCCTGTCCAGATTTTTAAAGGTAAAAAAAAGAAAATAACAAAAGATGTTTTCTCATTAAGTTGCTCTGGGGGTTGATCATTTACTAGCTTTTTCATAAAGTGATAAAAATATAATATATTGCACTTTGCCTACTCCCAAAAATGTACAGCTGCATCTCTTTTTCCTCTCAATGAAAATGACATCTGTGCAAAAAGTTATAGCTATCTAAAAAAAATATTGGAGCGCTGTAGAGTGACTAGTAGGGAAGCCATACATTACCCAGTCTTTGTAAGAGATGTACTAATTTAAATACTGTAAGAAACAATTAGGCATGCATTAAATAACTTTCCTACGGGAGATAACAAAAGCTTCTTACAGAGAAAAGTTATTTTTATCTTGCACAGAAGCATTCTAATGTGTTGGAAAACCTCTGTGCAAATGGGAGCTAACTGTTCCTTTTTACTGGAGAAAACAATAAATGATTTAAGTGCCACATTTACCCATCAGTGGAGAGAGAAGAAGATAGCTGCAGTTCTAAGTGGAGATGAGTGCAAGGACATCCACGGACAGCAGATGTCTCATCAACCTTTGTTGTAGGTATGACATCAGATTTTCCATAGAAAAATGGCTGCCTTCTGAATTGATCACTTGCCTGAGACAGGAAAACAGAATGCTAAGCTTCGAGTCTGCAAACTAGACTATGTTCCTATTCTTACCTGTGACAATAAAGTATGGGTATTAATAAAAAGGAGAGGTCACAAGTGGAAGCAGAGAAAGTGCAGACTCTCTGTAAGGTTTTTTCATAAAAATGTTGGCAATGGGAGGGGAAAAGGAATGGTGCTGGAGCAGTTCTAGGTGTTACTAATTTAGACCCAGACTATAATATAGGGGTTTCATCTTCCAAATGACTTGAATCAATCAATCAGAAATGCTCAACTGTGGCCAACCAGCTGTGGTGAAGCTACAAGTTCCATGAGGCATTGCAAGGCTGACAGTTCCAAACATGACTGCCAAAAGGCAGAGGCACGATGGACTCGTAGTTCTGCAACAGCTGGAGGGCCACAGGTTGAGCACCTATGCCCTAGGGACTGCTTGGATTTTTGGTTGAGAAAAGAATTGCCCTAGAAACTGTTTGGGCTGTTTTGGCTGAGAAGAGAAAGGGGTGTGCACTGACAACAAAATAAGTACAGTGGTGAGAAAAGAAAGGTCTAGTGTGGACTTCCATGCAATGTTGTCTCTGTTTTCTGCTCCTTCCTTGTAATGTTCCTTACTCTCAATGTAAATGTTTCCATAGTATCATGGAGAAGAAGTACTGATCAGTAGCTGACCCTTATATCTTGTTAACCTTGGTGCAGAGAATGATACAACATAAAATAATCATGTGGGGGCAGAGACTTAATCAAGACAAAGAAGTCTTTTGGAGAAAAATAAGCCATGGGGAGGCACAGTGCTTACGTCTAGAATCAGATTTTATACAAACTATAAATTCAGTTTATTTCTCTTAAAACTCACTTCTAAAAATTACAAAATCTAGCATGCAACAAATTCAGGTAAAATGATTTTCTGATTGTTTTGGGGCTCATAAATGTTCCCTAATCACTCTTGGTACTTTCAAAAATGTTATGACAGAGAAAATCACAATGTTGTCTGTATGTACTGACATTAAAGAAGAGTTTTAACCCAGACTTTTTTAAAAGTGGATAGTTTTCATCCTGATTTAGGGTCTAACCCTTCTGCATTCAAAACTGAAAACTAAAAAAAGTTGTGGATAGAGATCCACTTTAAACAGATGGGTGTACTGCATTTGGACCGAACCCTAAGTTGATCCCTGAAATATGTTAGAGATAAGTACAGCATAGACAAAAGTGATCTGAATATCAATAAAAAAATTACATAGGGTTGATTATATACTGGGAAAAGTCACCAGCACAAAAAATCAACACAACACAGTTCTCAAGGCAGAATAGCTCACCTACCAAAAATGCATGGGATGCTGATCCTGTCAACTGACCTGCATTAGCTGCAAACTGCAGCATGCAAAGAGCCCAGACTATCTTCCAGAAAGAAGCCCAATGTACCTGGGTCTCGCACCCCCCATTTTCCAGAGTGTAAAGCATCAACAATCATGTCTGCTCTGAGCCCTCACATGCTAAAATAAGCCTGCATAGTCAAAATGGGCTGTTTTTTAAGGGGCCATGCAATACATGTCCTACCACCAAAGCTGCAGCATGACCCCATCAAGACAAGTGATTACTCTCTGATAAAGAACTTTACCCATTTCACATATAATGAGAACTATGAATCAGAATTGTCTAGTGTACTGTGCAGGAGCAAGGAAAGGTAAGTCAATTCTTCTTGGAGTATTGATTTACAGAGGGAAAATATACAATATGCATGGAGTATTGTTTTTTTTAGTATATAAAATCAGATTTTAATAATCTGATCTGATTGAGCTTCAGAACATATACATGCCTAAAATGCTAATGAGTGGACTCCTTTAAGTCAAATTTCATCAGGATCTCTGCATTGCCCAATGAAAAACTGTCAAGTACACTAAAATAGACACACCTGAATTAAATAATTTGCTTGATGTTTATTGTTCTCTTTGTACCATTACCAATGATGGCACTGCCCTATAATCATCTTCTTACTGCAAGCCAAAAGGAATATTTGTCTTTCCTTTAACATCTAGTTCCAAGTAATATATAAAGGTGGGCAACTTAAGTGTTCTCTTATTTTTATATGGGTTTTGCTGTCAGCTACAGGACTATAATGCAATAAAAGTAATTATTATTTGTGTTGTAATCGGATGGCACATTTGCAAATTTTTTTAACCTCAACGGGCTCATCTCAATTTTGCCGACAGCAATGGAAAAAGGAAAAGTATTTTACCATTCATTTCATCCCAGCAATCAACATCAAGACTGACTTAATATATTAACTAAAGTGTACTCTGTGTTTGCTTTTCAAATTTGTGCCCTGAGGTAGTAAAAAAAGGAATGTGTGCCAAGATTTTTCTAACCACCTCCTAACTCCTGGGAAAGTAGATTACTTAAACAGTAGCTTTGAAAAGCAGTCACGGATTATTGTATTCCCTGTGCTTTGCCTATCTGCTTTTTCCATTGCGTTTCCTTTTTGGGCAATGACACGGTTTAGCAACAACTTGCAAAGCGTCATGTAGGACCAATAAAGAAATAGACAAACAGGGAATGTTGAAGAAGACTGTCGTCCTCATTAGAATCCTACACTTAAAAGAAATGTCTGTGTCAGCCATAAAATCTAAAGTATTCTGTCTAAGAGATTAAAGAGGGATGATTTTAGTTTAAGAAAACGATTGTCCACATACAATATATCAGGTTTCTTCTCTAATTTCTCAGAACATGAAAAAGCTTTGTCAGTGAAATAACTTCTGCAAAAAACATCACAGACACTTATCCATTAAATGTTCCACTATGATAGGTTTCCTATTCATTTCCTCTATTATATGCTTGCACAGACCAAATGGCTTTCCTGACTATTTACTAGAATTTTCTGCCAAAGTTATATGAGATGGTGCTATTTAATGCAAGCAGACCTTTTCTACAAGGTTCAAAGTGAAGATGTGAAGCAGCACTCGTAAATGGGTAAAGAAGACAGCTCATAAACAGGTGTCAGCATTGTCATCTCACATTCAGCTTGGTTATATAAGCCACTCTCTTTGATCAGGTTCAATCATTACTACATGTTGTCACTGTGGAGTTAATTTACTAAAACTGGAAAGTGCACAATCTGGTCCAACTCTGCATAGAAACCAATCAGCTTCCATGTTTTTTTGTCAAAACATAAAGGGGTTGTAAAGCCTCATGGTTTTTCACCTTAATGCATTCTATGCATTAAGATGAAAAACCATCTGTGCTTCAGCTGCCCCCCAGACCCTTCCCTTTTTCTTACCTGAACTAGATCATTCCAGCAACAAGCACGAGCCCAGCAGCTCCAACCGCTGTCTCGGGTCCTCATTGGATAGATTGATAGTAGCAGGGGCCATTGGCTCCTGCTGCTGTCAATCAAATCCAGTGACACGTGAGCCAGGGGCCAGGCCAAATTCTGTTGTCTGTAACAATTGACCCAGCAGCGGAATTCGTGAGCGTGCCCGCACGGGTGCCCCCATGGAAAGAGTTTCTCTGTGGGGGCAACCAATGAAGAGGAGTAGCCAAGAGCCCCAGAAAAAGAGGATCGGGCCGCTTTGTGCAAAACCCTTGCATAGAGCAGGTAAGTATTACATGTTTGTTTTTTAAGAAAAAAAAAAAAAAGAACCTTTAGGGCTCTTTCACACGGGCGGTCCGATCAGATCCGCCTGTCAGTTTTTTAGGCGGATCTGATCGGATCCACCATGCAGCTCTATGGGGCAGCGGGTGTCAGCGGAGACACCTCCGCTGACACCCGCTGCCATCCGCATCCGATCCTGTGCTGAAATCTGGACGGATGGAAACCCTATTTTTCCATCCGTTCAGTAATCGGATCGGATCGGATCTGATGAGAGCGGACAAGCGGTCCGCTCTCATCCGATCCCCCATAGAGGGCAGCGGGTGCTGAGACACCTCCCTCTCCGCTCTGCAAGCGGAGACAGAGCTGTCATCCGCCCGGCTCAGCGGGGATCGCGGATCGATCCCTGCTGAGCAACACGGATCCGCCGACGGAGCGGACCGTGTGAAAGAGCCCTAACAATCACTTTGATTCACTTCAATTGAGCAAGCTGAAGTTAGATGCTGATTGGCTACCATGCAGAGCTGCACAAGATTTTGCACTCCCCAGCCTTATTTATTTAGACCCTGTGCTACAACCAAACAGGGGAAGAACATGCTTAAATCCCATTGAACTATCTGACAAATCAAACTTTGTTCTGCAGTTTAGTATGGCTTTTAAAATGTATTACTCATCCTCTTTTCTAGAAACCTTTATGTCATATTTTCTTTCTTACAGAATACATATAATTCATATTCTTATTCTTTTTCTACCATAATGATATACAGACAGCATTTTAAATGTTGAACCTAAAAAGTCTATCACTTTAACCATTTAAGTCAAAGTGATACATTCTCTTGCAAGACAGACCTCCCACCCACTGATATCTTTCCTGAACATCCCCATTCTCTGTTGATGTGTTGGAGAGCTAATCCTTATCCTGTATAATCAATATTGGAATGGTCAGAGCTTACACCCAGTAACTTCTTACTCCTCCTAATACAATGACAGTGTTGGGTCTGGCAATTGGCTGCTCAAGCTGAAGCACTTCAACCTGGGAAGAAGCCACATGCTTCTTCATACTTGGGCAAGTGTCTCCTGCTGGGCTACTGCATATCACATCTGACTGGATACAGCCATTTTTCAACTGACAATTTATCACGCAGGATCTTCAATTGAAAAACAGTGCAGATGGACTAATACCTCCTGTTGAAATATGGCATTTTGAAAGAATTTTATCAGAATACCTGAAGAATGGCTTCATGTGACCGTATGTTGCCACTGCTTAGCTGACAATTTTCCACCCAGCTCCTTTGATTTTTTCAAGTTGTGCCAATAGTCACCCACATAGCGAATTTTGACCGATTCATCAGGAACCGGCCAAAATTCACACACTGCATGGCCAGCTTCACCTTAGGCTTATCCAATGACATTGCTCTTACACTTAGAATCCTGGTCACTTAGGCAATCTCACTGCATAGTGGTATGGAGCTTGCCAGAATTTAACCAAAGCAGACAAGTCAGACCCCAGTAACAAAGTAAAACTAAATTATAGAAGGGCATGCACCAGAAAAGGTTCCCTGATTAATACAATTAAAAGCAGACACACAAAGGTGAAATTATGTACAAGTTTAAAATATTAAATTTTTAACATTTATAATCTTGTTTCAGGGCAAGACTGACAACATGGTAACTGTAGCATTGACTGTAGGCACTGATGAATGTATTTGCGAGCCAACATGAGATTCTGTGGAATCAAACAGTATTACCCTCATACATCTCTATTGCAGCCATGGTATCATTATGTACTAAATTGTAGAACTGTACCTGGGCTTCAACCCATAGACAAATGCAGATTAGGATTCATTGTAAGCCAGAGTTTTTTCTGTAGCCTCAAGCTAGATCTGTTTTCCTAATTAGTTGTTACATGCTTCTGAAAAATCAATAGTACGGTATGTAATGTTCAGAGCTGTCTTTTCCATAGCAAAACTCAACTCTCTTCAACTATCTGTGGTTGACTGAATTTTCACATATACTGTACATAGCGTTAATCAAGTAACAATAAATGATTGTAAACTTTTTCTGTTGAACGCTATGGATACTTCCAGAGCATGTGGATGCTACATGAAACAAAGTAGATAATGGATATTCTTTTATTTATATTTGCATAAATATGTGCAAAAGGTCAACTTTTATTACAGTTGCTTTCCCCCATACCAATCAAGACGATGGACTATTAGGTCTTTGTCAATTCTTCATGCCTCATTAATTTACATTAGTTTGATTAGGGTAATCACTTAGTCAAGTCTCAAGCTATGCAGGTGCTATCATAAAGTAGGATTTATAGAATTTACATTTAGCTAAATACATGTCTGGACCACTACTCTTCTAGTTAAATACGTGGCTCTGTGCCCAAAACTACACCTCTTCCAAACATTACCTAAGTCTATCACTAAATAAACACTCCTTGAAGATTAGACTGCACTCTTGGGTCTTGTTAAAAGACAGTTTTCTTTCACAGGTCAATGCATTTCAATCTTCCTGAGGAAGTGCAAATAGAAAGACCAGGAAACATTTAAAAAAAATCTTTTTTTTATGGTGGACAATGCACAAAGTGTTTGGTTAAGAGCTGCTGCAGTCATCTTGAAATATTGTTTTACTTTATTGTACAGTTTACTGCACTTTCTAGGGTGAAGATTTATTTTCCAGATACTGAAGAGGATTTTTATTGCTTTATACACATCCACAATAAAAAAAACTATGTTAAAAATCCCAGAAAACATAAACATACTAAAGACGTTAAAAATCGATACTAACAATAGCACGTTTTGCTGTTTTCATAAGAACAGGTCTGTTATTATAGCTCGACTCCTCATCTGCTGGCAGCACTGCAGACTATTTATTCTTTGGCCACACATAAGAAAGCAATATGTAGTTTTTAGTACCATAAAGAACTTTGAATGAATTGAGCACTGAGTGCAGATGTCTGTAGTTTTCTCTGTTTCTACTGTACATTTTGCAAAAGAGCGTGCAACTGCTATAAATCAGATTTTTACTTCTACCAAATGCGATGTTAGATTGGTAGAGAATAAAATTTGGTCTGGTTAAATGTGTGTTTCAGAAGAACGAAGTGATCTGTTCTATGTAAATATCAGCCATTTCCATGAGCCTGTTCCAAGTCTGTCTGTTTAAACTTCCAAGCTGAGCACTTATAAGGTCCATAATGTTGCCGCTCAATCTAAAAGGTCAATTCATGAAAGCATAACATAGAAGGATTGTCCAATGCCATTTGTAAATGTATACAATATAAAATTATCATCTGATGTTATAGCACGTGTGTTGTATTTTCTTTGTGGTGTTTTGTATATAAACATCAGAATTCAAAATTTAGCCACATTTTGCTGTAGATAAGGATGAGGATTTCAATAAAAGTTGACTACTTTTTACAAACTAAAGCTGGATATACATGTACCAAGATTCATCTGGTTCAGCAGGAACCACTGGTTGAACAAAAAACTATACATGTATACCCTGCTTAACTAATTAATACAACAAATAACAATTCCTCACCCATCTAATATTTATTTGTGTGAACTGAAAATTATTGAGATCAAATAATAACCATAATAAAAATACACCATATATCTCATACAGGTAAAATAACTCTTACAATACAGTGGATTGCCACTTAAGGCAAATCTTTGCCGTTTTCATACTTTAATTCCCCCTATTTCCAGCAGCCCATACTCACCTTTCCTTTACAACCCCATTTAGTAACTCGTAGAAGGGGGAGCAACTGCAGAAGGGGAGCAAAATACTATGAAGTAAGACTATAAATAAAGCTGAAATCCAGTCATTTTGCAGCGGGCCCCCTTTGTATTGCAAGGGTTAATAGCTTGTTTTACCATTGGGGTGATAAATAAGGTCAAATACTTACTTTGTTTCTCACTCCCCTGGCAGCAGGAGCTTTCCTTCCCTTTCTGATGCTCCTGGTATGTGGGTAGGCCACAATATCTTCACATAGAATTCAAGACTGTTGGTCCTGCATTGTATTTTATGTTGTCAAACAACTGCAACTGGTCAAGCCACAAAAGTAACAGCTTCAGGGAAAACATTATATAAACAGAAGAAATTCTGAATGATTGAGGAGAAAGGTAGGTATTTCACCCTATTCATTACCCCATTGACAATGTTACCAATACTTTCAGTGAGGAGGGGGTGGGGGGAAGGGGCATTGCAAGGTGCATTTTTTTAGCTGACTGGAGTTCAGCTTTAAACCTGTAAGTATAGATAAATGTGAACTGCCATTGTTTACTTGTTTTTAGAAAAACGTATGCTGTCTGCCATTACTGATCTCCTTCTGAAAATACAAGTTGAATCTTTTTTTGCTTTTGTAATATCTGAGCCACTGACATGGAAAGAATAGGCAGCTAGTGAAGTCAACATGAACTTTAGAAATCTAAAATTGCATACTTGATCATAGTAAATGACATTTAAAAAATTTAAAGCCAGGACTTGACAGCTAGGTAATGAGCATTTTAAAAAGGATGTTAGGAATGGAACCCTAAACATTACTTTTAGAAAAGGTTTCTATTAAAGCTGCCAGCTCCGGAGTGGTCATCACGATCCTGGCTTCACTACCTAGTGAGTCACGTACCTGGTAAAAGTATGCAGGACAAGTGTTTAGTCTTATTAGGCTGAATTGGCTCCATGCTTGTTCAAGATAAATAACTTACTAATTGGTTAAGCCAGCATAAAGGTGACAGCTGTGGAGCCTGCATTTATAAATTAAATCAACAGTGACAGCTCTCATATTTGTATCCACAAAGATGCACTTTAAATCATAAAAAAAACTATAGAAATACAAAAAATGTTCCCCTCTCTCCGGTACATTGAAGGTTGCTTAGTATACTTTTCGTTTAAGTGATAGAATGTAACAGGTGGAAAATATCGAGTTTTAAACATGTTGTTACCACCATAAACAAAAAGTGTTAAATTGGAAAACTTTCTCTGCAAAAAAGTAGACATTTATTGAAACAACAAAAAAATTGTTGTCATCATGGCTAAATTTCCATTACTGGAGCATGTAGGTACAAACACCTAGGATCCTAAAGGGATACACCTGTGCTAGAATCGCCTTTTTTTGCTCTAAACACATTCTTGTTTCACTGTTCTTTACCAGGCTTTGCATACAGTGGCTGTTCTGTAAGAGATGATGGTATTTCTAATAATGGTGGGGAAAAAAGTGTGATCAATAACAGGGAAAAGCCACCTCTTTGCCTCCTACAGAACAACTGTGTCTAAAAGCAAATCCAGCTATGGTTAGGCCATTTGTTATAATAACACAGTAGTAAAATCTGACTTACCATCAAGAGTAGTTCCTTCCCCATTGAGGGCTGATCCAGCTCCTGACCTGTATAATGCATTTACTGAGAGAGAGTATGTTGTACCAGCATCTAGCTCTTTTAAGACAGTACTGGTAGCGTTTCCTCTGAGTGTAACCTCTTTGGGCTCCCCTCCTGTTGCTGGTGTGTAGGTTACAAGATAGTTTAACACTTTGCCAGGTGCTTTATCCCAGGACAGCTTTAAACTTGATGTTGTAGGATCAGAAACTCTGAGGTTTCTAGGTTCTCCTAGAACTGAGTCAATTAAAAGATTAAAACACATGAGTATGCATTTCGTGTACCGAGGGTCTTGTTATTTAATCATTATACTTTAAACTGTGCATGGTATAATATACAGTGTATGTGACATCTTAATAGTATTAAAGAATATCTATATCCAGCACATTTTTTTACTTTTGGATAGAAAGGGTTTTGAACCCCTGTCAGGTTTTACTGCTATCTGAGGATTCGATCTTCCCTCACTTTGTCCTCTGGAGACAATTTCTTACTAAACTGGAAATGAGATCCAATCTGCAACAGGTTATAGACAACAATAAAAAGCTGACACATATTCTAGCATTCCCCTACTTAATATAGAGAGCTTTTTCCTTATCTCCTGTTCTGGTGACAACCAGACAGGACATGAAGGAATCTCTCTAACAGAACTTCTGACTGCACTAAAACTTGACAGGAGTTCTAATCCTTCCTGATGTCACCCATAATCAAGAAAAAAAATAGCTTTTTTCATATTTATGATTTAATTTAGTGTGTACAAACATTTTAAGTTAAGAGAACTATTATGTCTCATTTGCTTCACCCTTCACAATGTGGGCCCAAACGGGTACTTTTATCACAATGGGTGAATTTAATTAAATGGTTTTAAGTTTTTTCTGAAGGATGCTGATATTTTATAGAGAATCAGCATTTCGTACATACAACTATTTTCAATTGAACCACCTATTATCAACAACCTCATGCCATTTTTTTTTTAGCTGAAGTAAAACTACGTGTATACACACATGATTACACCAAAAGCAGAAATTCAAAGCTTTCAATCAAATTCACTTTACTGAAGTCCAATCTTTGAAATATGAATTCTACACAGCTGCTAAAGGTTATGGCACTTTGCAGTTGGATTTATTAAAAAGCACAATGGGCATTGATGATTGTCTTTTATTGACATTTTTTGGCAATTGTTTTCTACACTGCTTAAAAGCCTAACACCAGCTTCACTACAAAAAATCTTTATCTGGTGTGGCATTTGATTTTTATATCCTTAATTCCTCCACAAAGTGTATTGTACATTTTCCTTATAGCCTATGCCCTCTAAGGAACTTCTGGGCTGCATGATGTACAAGGCCGCCGAGACCCTTTAGGCAAGAGACTTGGGCATCATGGATATGACCCCTTTACATTTTTGAAGTGATCTAACATGAACATGCTCCTAGGCAGTGCTGATGCTGGCATATGGGCAGAGTTAATTAGTATTAGCAAACAGTGTCCGGGAGAAGGGGTGCTTATTGCACCCTGTCATGCCATCACAGGTCTAATAAGCAACCCTCCTTACATTTATTGGTTTCACAGGGCCATATAAATAGAAAAAAGCTCAAATGCTGTGTGGGAATAAAAAAATTAAATGTTAGTGTGGGACATTAGGTGAAGTAGAGGTATAGGTTTTTATTATTCATGTAGTTGGGCTATAAAGTCATGGAATGTCGTACTGGGGAAGAAACTTAGTGACAACTGATCAATGTCATCAAATACTGTAGTATGTACAGTCAGCTTAACCCACGGGTTTATTTAAATGTAATCAAACATAAATAACACAGCAGCTGCACTACATAGTTGTGGGTTTTAGATACCACTGGCAGAACCCCTGGGATTAAAAATGTGAATTACAGAAGAGAGTGACTGACAAAATGTTGTAGAGCAGGAATAACATACTTTCTTCGGTTGCTCCATTTCCTTTCAAGGCTTTTCCTGGACCTGATTGATACTCTGGGGTGACTGATACATGGTATTTTGTGTCAGACAGAAGACGCTGTAGTGTTGTCGCTCTTTCATTTCCTGGTACTGTTACTTCTTTTCTTTCTCCACCAGCAACTGGCCGATAGTCAATTCTGTATCTCAAAACATTTCCAGGAGCTGGAGACCAGCCAACCTTAAAGCTATCAGTGGTCTCATCACTTACTATAAGATTTCTAGGTGCTCCTTTTACTGTAAGAAACAGAAAAAAAACAATAGTCACAAATCAGACCCTTTAAACCATTTATACCCTTGAGAAAGTCACGTGTATTTGTGACGCAACGCATCGGGAGGAGCCGGGTGACGTCACTTCCGGTCTACGGCCATGACTGGAAGTTTAGATTCTCATCATGCCACTCAGTGCGGGGACCCAGCGGTCCGTCTTTCTATGTACATCTTTTTGAATTTACTTGTAAGTTTTGCTATTGTTTTTCATTAAATACTACTAAAATACTACACTATGGAGCTCTCATTTGTCTTTTTATGAATATACCAATGAGATATCACTTCAAAAATGCCCAGCAGTCCATCTACACCTCTATTGTTATCTGAGTCATCTGGCAATCCATCTACATCTCTATTGTTATCTGAGTCATCACCAGCTATACGGATGAACCTTATACCCTAGATGAAGGCTTGATTTACTTATCATTGAGGTGAGCAACTATTGCACTTATTGGTGGATTGTGTGTTGGGATTTTTTCACATATGGCACCATGTGGATGATTTTATGACCACGTTTTGGAGCACTACTATATTTATTATACCTCTACTGCACATTCACAGGAACTTTTTTTATGGACTTTTATTAATAACCTTTATTTATCACAATCAAGTTATCTATTGCACATCCACAGGAATTCTTTATGGACTTTTTTTTATCATGATCAATAAATTAATATATATATGTATGTCATGCATTTTAATTATATGCTTTGAGATTGTTTTATTGTATTACACATTAGAATCAGCCCCAGTCTATAATATTATTATTATTATTTCTATTGGTATGTGGTGATACTACACAGATTGGCAGCTTTTTTCTTTATTTGTTATTACACATACACTATTTTTTAGGTTTACTACTATTTTTATTGATAGCACATTGGTTCTCTACACTTTTTTTCCAGGAGCTGGAGAGTAGCCAACCTTAAAGCTATCAGTGGTCTCATCACTTACTATAAAATTTCTAGGTGCTCCTTTTACTGTAACAAACAGAAAAAAAACAATAGTCACAAATCAGACCCTTTAAACCAGGGATCCTCAAACTATGGCCCTCCAGCTGTTGTGGAACTACACATCCCATGAGGCATTATACAACTCTGACATTCACAGACATGACTAGGCATGATGGGAATTGTAGTTCCTGAACAACTGGAGGGCCATAGTTTAAAGACCCCTGCTTTAAACAAATGAAAAACATCATCAGTGCACAAAAATAGAAGACTCAATAATGTAATACTAAAAATGTAAAAATTGTCAATGTACTGTTGGTTTAGAACAAGGCTTGGCTGAATTTGGATGTAAAGCTGCATTTGTTAGCACAAATGTTTTGCATACTGTATAGTTTAATATGGGTTATTTAAGTTAATAGAGTGCCTCACTTTATTAGGTCAATCATAACTTGTTGCTGAGACTGTCAAGATTGCTGCCAAGATGTCTTTACTCACAAGCTGCGAGTCGGTATACTGGAAACAAAGATACCTCCCAGCATGCAGTTAATAGAACATTCTAACTGGCTGACTCACTATGCTTCTTTCAGTTATTTTTCTGTAAACAGGGGCGTATTAAAACTGCATATGAGACAGTTATTATATCATTACATTGTTATGTTTCTTAGCCACCAACTTTACATTCTTAAATATCCACACAAAGAGATGATATTTTAAGCTATCTCAGGCTGTGCAGCATTATGGCTGATGTGCAATGCTTAGGGGGTATGCCAACTGATACATCAAATAACTCACTCTGTACTAGTTTAATTGCTAAACAGACCTATGCACTCTGGATGACATCATACTCATTTTGTTTCTTGATTCTGAGCTGAGGAGGTTAGCTATTCACAACCAATCACTTTCTCTGAAAAAGGGCTTTCCCTTGGGGAAATCTGAGCCCACCTGTAGCCTCAAATCCAGGCTCATCTATGTATTAATTTCAACACTGACCAGAGAGAGGAGTGTAATGTATGTTACCAATAGTGCCATTCAAAATGATGGTTCCTTCTATTTTATTAAAAAGTACACTGTAAACATAGTTTTATTCAATATTGTCAGGAACATCACGTGAAAGGTTGTCTCAGCCATGCACATGGGAACGTGCACATCTACCACAGTTATTGGCACTGGCTGGGCTATTTAAAGCTAGCACCTGCATAAGATTATTGCTGCATGGTCTTCCAGCTTCAGTTCCTGTTATCCCTGATCCTGAATCTGCTTGACCATGTTACTGACCCAGCTTCTGTCTGACCTGCTTCTGGATAATCCATGCCTGTCTATGTTTTTGTCCTGTGTTTGTTCCTGACTTCTGCCTGGATTCTAGACCAAGATTTTGCCTATCGAATCTGTACCTCACTGCCTGTGCGCTACCAACCTCTGCTCACCCCTGACCTTGATCCTGCTCATAATTTGATGTCTTTATGCTTGACTGTGTAACTTATCAAATTCTCCCATCCACACATTCGAGGTGTATAGGGGAATCCTCCCACTGAGTTATTGTATTCTGATAGTAGGGAGAACAGATTAGAACTCCAGGCTGGTCTAGAGGAAATTGTCCAGCAGGGTGGTTGGAAGAAGTTGATACACTTCTGTACAATCACAGTGCCAATACATGGATTGAATTCAAGCTGGTCCCTGATGAACTGGCTGAATTTTGATCCAGTTATGGGCAGCTTTACCGAACTTGGCTTTTGACTTGGCTCTGATCTCTACTGGACTTGATGTATTCTGGGTGCCCTCACCCCTGTGCTTCTGCTTACTTGACACCAGCACTCCCAAGTTCAAGTCTTGGGTTCCAGCTTCCTGGCAGCTGTGTCCTTCCATTGCCCTTGCAGCCCCTGTCCCAGTATTTAAGGATACTCTGAATGGAATTGTGCAAGAGGCCATCCACCTGTTCTTCAGCTCATTATACAGGTACATTACAAATAAATAGTTTATGCTATGGATGTCTGGAGCTGTTGACTACAGTTGATAATAGTGGTTTAAGTAGTAAATGCTAAACACTTTGGTCTTTCCTTAGTAAAGAGAGCTTTGTTCATAAGCTGTAGGGTATTACATAATTCCTGACAATTGTAAAGGTTACAATAGCATACACTATAATTTTTTTGTTATCAAATTACCTTGAGTGCAGGAATTTAGAGAATATTTTTCTCTAAATATTGGCTATCGGTGGTGGGGACTGGCCATCGGTGGTGGGTACTGTACATTCAGAAATAAAGACCATACCTTCAATTGCCTGTATGTGACATGCAATTCCACTATTTAATGCATGCCAAAAAAAGCTAGGCATCTATTCAAATACATGTCCTACAAATCACTGTATCATTATTTGCAACAGAGATCTGCAGAAAAATTTCAGACGATGAGATTTTTACACTACAGTATTATACTGATATTGTTAGAAGTGTGTACAAATCACTTCAAAAATCCAGGCTTAGGTCCCACATTTTGTTAAGTTGACCCTGCTAAAAAAAATGAATAGACACAAAACAGGATGTCCTATAAAATACCCTCTCCATGTTTCAGTCATCATTACAGGTGGAAAAAGCACTATGCTAGGTAATCATCAGACACCAGATACCAGAGAATTACATGTATCAAAAATGACATCATAGATCTAAAACATGAATTTTCTGAAAAATTATATTTTATTTATTTAAAGATGTAGACTATTGTTTAAATATGATAACCATTCTTAAAAACAATTTATAAAAGCAGCATTAAATCTTAGTTTTGATGTTTGCAACTATACCTTCTAGAGTTGTTTCTTCTCCAGTCAATGGAGTGCTCCATCCTTCCTCATATTCTGCCTCAACACTGACAGCGTATGTAGTCTCGGGAAACAGATTTGTAAGAACAGTAGTAGTAGTTGGAGCTGGAACAGTAAAAATAAATTCTTCCCCACCAACAGCAACCTTGTATTGAACACGGTAAGATAAAACATCATCAGCCCCTGGAGACCAGCTTACTCGGAAACTGTTGGAAGTGACCTCAGAGAACTCTAAATTGGATGCTGGTGTCAGAGCTGAAAAAATGTTAGATAAAAACACATTAAGCCTTTTGCACATTACTACAGAAAAAAAACATTAAGGCCCTTGTTAAAATGTATTCATCATAAGCTACATATGTAAAGCCTGCTTAACTGAAATGATAGTTTTTCAAGTGAACTTGACCTGGCCTAAAACATGATAAAGTATCAACACTAACCTTTTGGTAACTGAGCCGCACCATCTCCTGAAACTTTCCCCTGCCCCAACCCCGGCTTAATTGTCAAATGCCAGAGCCACAGGGACAACTCAAGATTTGCATTTAAAACAAGGGAATCCATTTTTTTTTATTATTATTATCTGGACCTACATAAGTTCTTGGCTATTTTTAGATTTTAGAAGTTTGAGATTTTCCACCATGTTGTAAAATCATTGCGATTCATTACCAAACATTTCCTACAGGCTATACACCTTTAAAATCACTAGATGTATTGTGAAAAAAATCAAACATGTTATGAGGGTTAGGAACTCCAAATAAGTGTGGGAAGACCAACATTAATCTAGTCTTCTTGGTGAAATATCTGCTCATATATGGTCACCTTAAGACTTATAGGCCATATTCCCTATGCAATACCTTTCAGCAATTTATGTTCTTTTTTAGCATGTATTACATACATTATTATTGCAACAGGGTATGAATGAGCCTATATTAGATAACTGCTATTTTTTAAGCATACATACATGATCAGAATATAGTTGGTCAATTTTCAGAATTAATTCTTTTGAAATCATTAATCAGTCTTTCTTCTACAAACATTTTGCTTGTGCTTTTTTGTAAACACCTTTTGCCCTTATGCATTACTACATGTATAAAATATTTTTATGTTGTTAAATGTATGATAATTATTACCTTCACTGTTGCTACTTACATTTTCGCTTAATTTTTTCAGTTTCTTGTTCAATTCTCAGACAAATAGACTGTGTCAATTCAAAAGAGATTCTTTGGAAGGCATCAAAGTCTTCTACAGTGTAAACATGGGTGTCCGCTGGTGGTGATGCGATTGCTTCCAGTTCAGTTCTCACTGCATCCTTAACACCAACAGCAAAAATTTCTACATCGGAATTTCTGAGTTTTTGGGCTGGGTCTTTAAAGGCATCAGATGACTTTCCATCAGTGATAAGTATCATGACTCTGGGGACATTGGATCTTGCCCCCCTGTTCTCGACAAACACCTTTTCTCTGACAAAAGTCATGGCCTTGCCAGTGTTTGTAGAGCCTCCCCGGTATGGAAAGGTATTTATTGCATGAAGAATATCTTCAATCTTGTCATACTTGTTCAGTGCAAACTCTGTAAATGGATCTCTGCTGTACTGTACAAGACTGATCTGCACTTTGTTGGGTGAGATGTCAAAGCTTTTTACTAACACTTCCAAGAAGGCTCTGACTTTAGCAAAGTTGGTAACACCAATACTGTAAGAGCCATCAACAAGGAGAACAACATCAGCTTTTATATCCACACCACCGGAACATTCTGTGAAAAACGATACCCATGTTTATTAAATTATTTGTATATTATTCCAAGTAGAAACATAATTAAAGTTTCTGTCTTTCTAAAAGGAATCAAGAAACTCTTTAAACAGGAAGGAAAACAGCATAGAGTCAATAGCTTACCCACTCTTATTTTCACTGCCTGGGTTTTTTCCAGTGTTGAGATTGGCTCACTCGCTGTAAGTTCTTTCATTGCAAATACATTAATCTCATACTCTGTATCTGGGGAAAGATCCTTCAGAATATGGCTTGTGGTTTTAGGGCCAACATTCACAGCCTGAGGTTTACTTCCTGCCAGCATTGGAGTAAGCTGAATTCTGTAGCCTGTGATTTGGCTTGGAGAAGCCTTCCAGGTGATCTTCATAGATTTGGAAGAAATTTCTGTTACAAATAAATCTGAAGGAGGATCCACAACTGGAATACAAAAGTAAATAGTTTATAAATTGCTTGATTTTAAGAAACAAAATATGCGCAGGTGTTGTGTGCCTGTAAATATGGGAAAATGAATGTGCTCTCTAGGTGGTTGTCAAAAAGGCTGTCTAGGGGATTAAAACAATTTACATGTTTAACCACTTGTGGACCGCAAGATTTTCCTGCTTAATGACCAGGCCCTATTTTGCGATTCGGCACTGCGTGAATTTAATGAACAATTGCGCAGTCATGCGACGTTGTACCCAAATAAAATTGACGCCTTTTTTCCCCCACAAATAGAGCTTTCTTTTAGTGGTATTTGATCACCTGTGCCATTTTTATTTTTTGCGTTATAAACAAAAAAAGAGCGACAATTTTGAAAAAAAAAAAATATATATTTCACATTTTGCTATAGGACATTCGCAAAAAAAATTTAAAAATCTAATTTTTTTAACATTTTAGGCCAATTAGTTTTCTGCTACATATTTTTGGTAAAAAAAAATCACAATAAGCGTATTTTGATTGGTTTGCACAAAAGTTATTGCGTTTACTAACTACGGAAAAGATTTATGTAATTTTTATTGTTTTTTTTTTTTTTTTTACAAGTAATGGCTGCGATCTGCGATTTATTGCGGGACTGCGACATTGCGACGGACAGATTGGACCCCTTACTGACATTTCTGACACTTTTGGAGGTACCAGTGACATTACTACAGTAATAAGTGCTAATATATGAACTGTTTCAGTAATAATGCCATTGGCAGAGAAGGTGTTAATACTGTTGGTGATCAAGGGGCTAAATGTAAGTCTAGGGGAGTGATTCTAACTGTGGGGGGGTTGAGCTTTTGAAATGATCACAGAGACATGCGATCCTATAGAGCAGGATCACATAGCCTCTGTGATCATTGCAGGGAGAAGGACAGACAGCTGTGTTTACATCAGCCGTCTGTCCTTTTCTCTCAGTGGGGAGAGATCGCTGGTGTCAGGCAGCAATCAGAGCCGCCTGACACACGTGCCAGCTTCCCCGCTGACGATCAGGGGTGGGAGCGCACTGCCGGCGATGCACGCTCGCCCCCTAGCCCCTCCCAGGCAGATGCCGTCTATCAACGTCACTTTGCCTGTAGCTGCCACTCTGCCGTCGTTAATATACAGCACACGGTCGGCAAGTGGTTGAAATGAATCTGTGGAGTTTTATTCACTATGCAGTCACTGTTCATAAAATTACACTATTTATACCAAAAGGTCCCACAATAAGTACATTTTAAATGAAGGGGTAGAATAATTCCAGCAGCTCTTGCTGCATAATGGCTTTAATAAAGCTTTTATTCCTCTGTCTAAAAGCTTGAAGAAGATTGTGCTTTTTTGTGCTCTTTTGCACATTTTTTTTAGCTTCTTTGAGCTTTTTTGAGCATAAGCTTTTTTTTTTTCACAAACCTCAGCTCATTTGTCTCATTTGTTTTCGAGCTTATTTGAGCTTTTTTTTGTGCTTTTACGTGCTTTTTCATGCTTTTTTACGTGTTTTGGGCATTTTTTCTGCTCAAAAGCTCCTCTCAAAAATGTGAGTTTGGTAGGGGTTTTTTCTGCCTGAAAGAGCAATTGCCGTAAACTCATGAAAAAGCCACAGGGAGCATGGACACATTGCCTAACATGGAGGGGAGTTTCCAGACATAAAAATGAGAGCTCAAAAAAGCTCAAAAGCCTGTAGGAGCCACGTTTTTGAGCTCCTTTGAGATTCAGTGTGCATAAGCCTTACAAGAATCACATTTCCAAAAACAGTAAATTACGTAAATTGTAAATAGTATTGCACAACATATTTGTATTTTTAACCTTTACAGTTTTGGATAGAGTGGGGATTGCTTTTTTGTTTCCACTGGGTAGATTCATCCCTCTGTTTATTCTGACCGCTGACAGTGGCAGTGACAGTGATAGGAAATGCAAATTTTACAGTTGTCACTAGAGCAATAAATCGGTGCTATCTGAGATATCTTATGACAGTCCCCAGTATTACAGGCATAAAAATGCCCCTTCCATATCTAAAACTAAAAAAAATTATTTGGTTTACATAAAATTTGAAGCCTAACTCCAGGCATACAACTAAATATACAAATAGGAGAGCTGTACCAAAAGTAATGTTAGTAACTTATCTTCTTCTTTTTCATTGCAGGTAAATAATAAATTCAAAGCAAAAGCAACCTGCCTTCATTGAGTTCTTGAAGAATGAGGGGTGCAGGCTGTCCGACATCCACAGAAGGCTACAGAATGTCTATGGAGATGACACCATTGACAAGAGCAATGTGCACAGATGAATGAAGAAGGGTAAATTATGACATCTCCATTAACATTCTGTAGCCTTCTGCGGATGTCGGACAGCCTGCACCCCCTTCTTCATGAAAAATTCAATGATATCATGTTGCTTCTTGGGATCCATTATTTACCTGCAATGAAAAAGAAGAGCTACCATATAGAAGTTTTTTTTACCAACATGTGAAATTTGAATGTAATTGAATTTGAATTGAATGTAATTGAATTTGAATGTAAGGTAATAAAAAAAGTTATGCATACTTTTGCATTACCTAAAGGGATTGTAAAGGCAGACGTTTTTTTTATATCTAAATGCATCCTATACCTTCTGTGTGCAGCAGCCCCCCTCAACCCCCCAAATACTTACCTTAGCCCATCTTTTTCCAGTGATGTTTCAGGAGTTTCTCAGCTGCCCGGGACTCCCCTCATCATTGGCTAAGACAGTAGCGCGGCATGATTGGCTCCCGCTGCTGTCAATCAAAGTCAGTCAGTCAATCAGGAGAGAGCGGGGTCGGGTTGCGGCTCCAGGTCTGAATAGACGTGTGACTCAGCTCAGGTGCCCCCATAGCAAGCAGCTTGCTGTGGGGGCACTCAACAGGAGGGAGGGGCCTAGGAGCACAGAAGAGGGACCCAGGAAGAAGAGGATCTGGGCCACTCTGTGCAAAAGCAACTGCACATAGCATGTAAGTATAACATGTTTGGCATTTATTTATTTTTTTTAAAACGAGACTTTACAATCGCTTTAAGGTACAGCCCTCGTATTAGAGCTGTTTTACTTACCAAATGTTTTGTAATATTGTCCATTGATTTCTGGAATTTACACAGCTCTGCCAAACAGAACAGCCAGCCTGAAGACCTGACTTTTCTGTACTGTAATAAAGTAATTAGAATTAAGAAAGAGAAGAGAGTGAAACATAAACAACAAATTGACGGGTTCATTTTTATGTCACTCTGATCTCTCATCCTATCAGCATGTTCCTTGTTGGAACATGAACATTGAAGCACATCTGCTCCCTATGCTGCTTCTTCCTCTCCTAGTATGAGATCTGCTGTATAGGGGACTACAATGATCTTTACATACAGTTTATTTAGCATACATACATATATACACACACACATATAACACTCACCTTCATCTCCACTAGTTATATCGCTAAGCTGCTCATCAACACCAGAGCAAACTTGAGAAATAATTTCATTTTGTACTTGAACAATAGCATCAAAATTAGGAACACTATACACGTGTTTCAGAGATGGTAAGGAGGCCATTTGTTTTAGCTCTTTTGCATCTGCTGCCTTTATACCTAAGAAGAGAAATGAAGAAAACAGTTATCACATGAAAAAGCCTAAATGATATATGTAGCTTGCATTTCTATTGATCTTATATATGTATAATAAAGTGGCCTCCCTGAGCCTGTCTTCTCATCATGGTCATTGCTGTTGCTGTACACCAAAAAGAAGGAGGGAACAAGTTAGCCAGATCGTTAACCCCTCTTACTCTTCTTGTCAGGATGTGATTCCCCCAATCTACACTATTTCAGTGAATTATGTTCATCACATTCACATTTTTGGTGCTTGGAGATTGTGTATAACTTCTGGCCTTTATGCATTCATGTTTGGAAAACTTTGCCAAGTAAACTCCATTTGTTATAACAAATGAGTCACCAGTGAACCAGCAAACCTTGTATGATGTTGTGTAAATGAACTACACATTTATTAAGTAAAAAATACATGATTAAACTAATAGATCTAACATGCAAAAACACTCTGCTAAAATAAATAGATCTTCTTACCCAATGTGAAAACCTCTACTCCTAAGTTCTGAAGCTCCTTTGCTGGAATTTCTACTTCATCTTGAGATTTCCCATCAGTAATGATTATGGCTATTTTTGGAAATCCTTTTCTGGCCCCAGCAGATTGGACAAAGGCATTCCTTCTCAAGTAGTCAATGGCTTCACCTAAAATTTGATTACATGTAAGGTAAATATACATTACAGTAAAAAGAAAACCTTTTTTTGTTTGGAGCTTAAATGCCACAAAACAGCTAAATGAACAATGGAAATGTAAAAAAAAAAAGCATTTGTTCTACCAGCTAAATGATTTGTATTTCTGATTTTCCAGTTCTGAGATTTACACAGCCCTGCCAGGTAACAGAGCTGAGTTAGAGACCTGAATTTTCTGTACTGGAGTTAGGCAAGGTGAACTAGGTCACATTTCTTACTCTCTGCCTCTAGGATTAGCAGACTGCATGCCAGCGACTGGTCTGTAGTACTGTCCATCTCTTTCCCAGTCTGAGTTTTTTTTTTGTTTAGGGAATAACAAGAGCATCATACCAAGTCAAATTCAGGTAGTAACACTAGCTACATTGAAAAAAAAAAAGATGTTTTTAGTGAATATGTAACTGCATTAATTGGTGACTTTTCATGGAGTTTTCGACTTTAAAGAGTAACTCCACTTTTGTTGAGAAAAAAAAAAACATTCTCTTCTGGGTGATCTATGTACATTGCAAGGATTTCAACCATTTTTGTTGCAGATTCCTAACTGTTGTTATTCTGAAGAAATAGCTGTTTGTTTGTTTGTTTGTTTGTTTGAGCCCCTGTTCACACTGGGGCGACCTGTCAGGCGACCTGGTCGCCTGACAGGTCGCCGTAGGTTGCCTTCCATAGAGAAGCTGCGGACCCGTTCTAATAGGAGCGACACAAGTCGCTTTAACTTAGAAAAAGGGTCCGGAGCTTCTTTGGGGCGACCCGGAGCGACCTGCATAGACTTCAATAGACTTCAATGTTATGAAGTCCATGCCGGCCGCTCCGAGGTCGCCCCGGCAAGTAGCGTCGCCCCAGTGTGAACGGGGCCTTACTGTGTCCATGTGCACAGTGAATCTGTATGGGAATGGTTTTATAATTATCAGTCAGCTGCTGCACCTGCAGGGCTCTAATGAAGAAATTGGCAAGGTCTGCATCCCTTTAGACGTGATTTCCCTATGGGGGTATCTCACCAAAAAAAAAACACTTTTGTTGCAGCGGATGCTCAAAAACTGACTTGTATCTTTGTGCAGACTTCTGGAAAAAAACAGTATGTCAATCACTCAAGTAGGAACTGATATTTTCAGGGGGCATTCTGTACACCATCTGTGTACAGAACGCCTCCAGGTAGCAATATTTTATTGCATTTTATAGAAAACTACAGCACTGCAGATTAAAAAGGAAAGGTCATTTTTAATAACATTCAGTCACAATATGACTTGTATACGCTTAATATTTTTTTTTTTTTGTATTTGCAATTTTTTTTTTTTTTTTTAACGACAAAATAGGAGTTACCCTTTATAGTAGTAGTAGTAAACTCTTTAAAAAAAATGTCGAAGATCATGTACAGAGTTTGAGGCCAAATTACCAGCAGATAGTGGTTTGACATAAGGTACGCTTAGAAAAAATCCTTAGGTTTCCTGCACTGGGAGTTCCATTCTCGCTTAAGAGGCTGCTGATGCTAGCAGTGCAATGTTTCTTATTTCACTGTGACTAATCAATTATTTAAGGAAGAGTCCACCATGCGCTCTTTAAAATTGGGATTAGCTAGTGATATATTGGTTTACTGGTTTTACAGAACCAGTGACAAACATATCAAAAAGAAACAGTAAGAATCTCTATGGTCTTAGTTGCAATAGAGAGTAAAGTACTTTTAGCTACTGAAAATATATTGAACATCTTTAAAAAACAACCAAAAAAGCACATACCTGTCATTGTATTTCCCCCTTTGTAAGGTATTCTTTTAATAGCTGCCAGAAGCTCGGCTTGGTTGTAATATTTGTTCATATTAAACTCTGTCCTGGTGTCTGAGCTGTACTGGACAATGCCAACCCTGGTTTTATCTTCTCCAATGTCAAATGCAGAAGCCAAAGAAGACATGAAGTTAAGAATAAACTTGAAGTTCGTTCTCCCCACACTCCAGGAGCCATCCACAAGGAATACCACATCAGCAACTGCACTAATAGAACACCCTTAATAAAGATAAAAAGTTATTATAAGTAAATCAGCCATCAACTAATCCAACTGAGTCTCAAAATTACTAAAAAAGTTATTTCTATGTCCATGCATTAAATAAGTATACTGTAAGTTAAATGGTGGTAAGTGTTAAACCCTCTGCATTAAACAAGTATACTGTAAGTTAAATGGTGGTAAGTATTAAACCCTCTTGCCTTGCAGCTCTGTGATACTCTTTTAATGGAGTATGTTCTTTCTTTGCTTAAATGTGTTTCCTCCCACAATCCACAAGCAAAGTTAATTGGCTTTCTCTAAAGCCTAGTACACACGGGCCGGTTCAATAAAAACAGGCCGACATTCAGCCTGTGTGTATGGCAGCCTGTGTGTAAGGCAGTTGAATGGCCGGCTTCTGTTTGACCTGTATGCTGGAAAACTAGAAGTTGACCGTAGTGTTTTGGCGGGGGGGGCTGCCGACCAGAGTGCCCTGGCGCGTGGGGGGGGGGGTTGCCCCCCTATCAGAACACAATAGAACAGCAGGGGAGATTGCTCCGACCAGAGCTGTCAGGTTTTGTTTGCTTTAATCTGGCCCTAGTGTTAATGGGTGTGGTAGTTAACATCATTAGACTATGAATTCCTAATGGGTAGTGGCTAATATGAGGGGTTTCATGTACTTTGTAAATTACTGCATTATATATTGGTGTTATATACTTTAAATATGAGGAATACATTTCTGTTCTACAAGCTTAATGCTCATTTTATCACCAGTGCCACCTATCAGTGCCTCTTGATCAGTGCCCACCAGTGCCATCTCATCAGTGCTAATCAATGCCACCTTATCAGTGCCCATCAGTACAGCCTATCAGTGCCCATCCATGCAGTCTACCAGTGCCACCTCATCGGTGTCCATCAGTGAAGGAGAAAAATTACCTGTTTGCAAAATTTTATAACAAAATATGAAAAACGTAAAAAAAAAATGTCTACGTTTTCAGGGTTTTTTTTGTTTGTTTAGTAAAAAAATAAAAAACCCAGTGGTGATTAAATACCACCAAAATAAAGTTCTATTTGTGTAAAAAAAAATGATAAAAACTTAATTTGGGTACAGTGTAGCATGACCGCACAATTGTCATTCAAAGTGGGAGAGTGCTGAAAGCTGAATATTGGCCTGGTCAGGAAGGGGGTATAAGTATCCAGTAAGCAAGTGGCTAAAGCGGTTCTAAAGGCTAAATGTTTTTACTGTAGTGCATTCTTAGCATTTAGATTAAAAAGGCCTCTTAACTGTTGTAACTTTATCTATTCTAACTGTTTATCTGTTTTAATTAGACATTTGTCACCTCCCTATTGGTGGCTTTACACTACTATCGCACTTTTTCTTACTCTCTTACAGTCCCATCAATGATCCAGAGGATCATCAAGAGGATTCTTGCATCTTTTCACAATGTACCACACACTACAGCTGCTACATACAGCAACCTTGAGGACTATTTTAGACACACTTTCACTTTAGGGAAAGCAAGTTGTCTTTTGCTGCCTGAAATTTTTCAACGTTCGGTAAAACAAAATTAGTTTGCACAGTTTTTTCAGTGTACATAAACCAGTTTATTTGGCTTTTTAAGGAACGGCCAAGAAAGTCTCACAGAATACAGTCTTACATGGCCAGATGATTTCATTTCACAGGTAATGCAATAGGTTTATAAAAAGGTGCCTGTTCCTAGTCCATTGAAGAAGTCAAACAGTGCTTGTTTTTGTTTTTAATATTTACCAGAGTGTTATGAAATCAGTGCTTCCCTACTAATCCAATATTCTTTATACCAACTGTTTAAAAAACCTCACAAAAATAGTAGTTTCCTCAAATATACACACAAAAACACATACACCACTAGCCACAACCTTCCGATGGAAAGTGTCTGAAAAGAAGGCTTATTCCAGATGTCTACAGCAATAAGAACTGTTCTGATAGTCAAAAGCAACCAATCAGTATAGCTGCACCCTAAAGGGGAAGCTCAACTTGTTTGCACCCTTCCCCCCTCCACTTCCACATTTGGCACTTTTTTGGGGGGAGTGGGTACCTGGTTTTGACAGGTACCCACTCCCACTTCCAGGTAAGATCGCGGATCGGCGATCTACGAGCATTTCTGGCCCCTTCTTTTCCCCCTGCTGCCTTCTGGGACACACAGAGGTCCCAGAAGGTGGCGGGACCATTCATAAAGCGCAGCGCAACCCGAGCATGCGCAGTGGGAAACAGGTTGTGAAGCCACAAGGCTTCACTTCCTGTTTCCCTTACTACAGATGCCAGCACACAATCCCAAAGCCAACTGAAGAATCAGGTAGGGGTGCCAACATCGTGGGATCCTTATACTAAAAGTCAACAGCTACAGTATTTAATAATAGCATTACATTTTTATTTACAGACTGGAACTCCTCTTTAAGTCTTGCAGTATGACAGGCTAAAAAGGACAATCTGAATACTGCTGGTGTCTAGTTTTGAATAGTTCTAACTTTGCATACTTTTAGTCATAAGGTTATGCATTCCCGAAAGCCCGGAGATAAACCGCCTACTAATGTTTAAGATTTTGGCAAATACAATGTTTTAAAATTCAGTTAATTATATTTTAATGCTCTTTTATAAGAATGTTTTTTTCAGACTGACATTTATGGAAAAAAAAAAGTACAGTATGGGAACTTAGCAACAAGCCAATCAGAAATACTCATAGGTATAGGTGAAATCTGACTGACTAAGGCAAAACATTGCTCTTGGCATGGGTGCTTAATATCTTTCCTACTTTTAGGGTAATCTATAAGAAAAAAAAAATTATAATGTAATGAATGTACATGACTATGGAGGTATATTATGCATGGTGTTTTGACACTGTACCCTTAAGTAGCTACCTAAATGTCATTTTTAATATTATATAATTAACAGCTAAATGAAGCAGATCTAACCTGTGCATAAAAAAAAAAAAAAAAAAAAAACAAAGAGATTATTAAAATGTTATTGCATCGGGTAACTGGCTTTTTGTTTTTCCTTCGCTGTCTTTGATTATCATGCTGCAAATGTTAGCGTGGTATAAAACATTTTTTTAGGTGCTTTTCAGTTAGCGTTCTTTGTTTCAGCACCTATTATATAAATGTTAGGGTAATCCATGATCCATAAAATTTGGCTCTCCTTCGATAACTAAAAAGGTAAATCCCGTTATGAAGATACAGTAAATGTGAGATAACCCTTGACTGTGTAACATCTATATCCACACACGTCGTATGTTTCTGTAACATTAAACCAACACATAAGAATACATACGTGGGGAATCTGAAGTTACAAACTTCTTTTCTTCTGTCATCACACGGCCACCTGTTTGAACTTAAAAAGAAATATAAGATGGTAAGATGCATAATCTGTGTGTATTTTATGATCACTAATTCTTACCACAAGCAATGCAAATATAAATACTAAAATTATGGAATTATGTTTTGATGACTTCTATAACTATAAAAAATGTTTTTTGTGAATGATTAAATATGGTTGCAAGATTTAATGGAAACCCCATTTTTCCTGGAGGACCATAATCTGTATTTTCAGATTCTGACTGCATTGCTACATTCTGCTATAGCCCGGTAAATTGGCAATCTAATGAAATATAATCATGCCCGCTGTATATTTGGCAGACTTCAGCATTTCAAGAAGAGTAAAGCACAATATCAGGAGTTCCCAGATGAAGAGGGTTGGACAGGGGCAAATATGAATTTCCCGTTTAATTCATATTTGAATTTTAGCTACATGCTGCTTTACTACCAGTAAGTTATAAACAAAAAAATAAATACATGGGTTTGCAGACCAACTTGCTGCAATATATATATATATATATATATATATATATATATATATATATTGTTTTTATAATTTTTTTTTTAATTTCCCTTCCTGAGATTAGTTGTAAACTGGATTGGTAGCTACTGCAATTTGATCACATATATGAACAAATCTTTAAAAAATATACCATCCCACAGCCCCAACTGAATTAGGGCCTGAATTATTGAGCTTTGGGCTGTTTGTCAATGGCATCAGTTTGACTTTTTGAGGCACTACTGAAAATTTTCAAAACTCATTGACAGGTGCATCTAACCTGTAGATGAACTTCTTCTGACTTGCATGATACTGCAAAACCCATCTGAGGTGAACAAAAGCTCATTGACATAGGCCCTTAGGGAGATTCTGTATATAGTCCAGCTTTGACAGATAACTTCTTCAAAGTCAGGATTTTAACTAAAAAGTGGTTGTAAACCTCTGACATAAAATATGATCAAAGTACATCTTTCTATAGTGTTTACTTGTCTCAGTCCAAAGCTCCAAGTGTTTTTTTCTGTCTGCTGTCTAGTTCCTCTGCTATCTGCATGAGTAATTTCTTACAGGTTTTCCTGACACTAAGAGATTAAAAGGTAACAGGGGAGAAGAGCCCCGGCACACAGCCTGTGATTGACATCCTCAGCCCTGCATCGTTTCTGTGTGCCTTGTGGAGAGGGGGTGTTCCTTCCATCCAATTAGCTCTCAGAGAAAAAAATTCTCATAATAGCTTCTAGGAGCTTAAAAAAATGCTAGTGTGCATGGTGGCTTACCATCCTCTAGGAATGTGAAAGTTGGGATTGTTTGTACTGTAAAAGGACTATCTATACAGGGCCAGAAGAATAACTTTAATTGACAGTTTATATAATAGAAGTGATGTAGATTGCAATAAAACCTTCATAACTTAGCCACTGCTTTTCTCAAGGCTTGTTGACTATGTTTAAAGTGTAAGCAAATCAAATAAATGCTAAATGGAGTTGGTATATAAAAGGAATACATTTTTAAATTAGCTCAGTGATACAAAAAGAAAAAGCTCCAATTATTTCAGTCATTCATTAATGTGCATGGCTTGGTTTTTATTGTGAACACAGGGCCAGTTTGATATGTGAAAAATATGATTTTAGTTAATCACTATGAATGCCAATGCTTCTACTTGTACTCACAGGAACTGGCCAGCCAAAATGTGTTATGTCATTTATTGTACTTTGCTGGAAGGGGTAAACACACAAACATAAAAAATAAAAATACTAAAGGATATACAGGGAGTGCAGAATTATTAGGCAAATGAGTATTTTTGAGGATTAATTTTATTATTGAACAACAACCATGTTCTCAATGAACCCAAAAAACTCATTAATATCAAAGCTGACTATTTTTGGAAGTAGTTTTTAGTTTGTTTTTAGTTTTAGCTATTTTAGGGGGATATCTGTGTGTGCAGGTGACTATTACTGTGCATAATTATTAGGCAACTTAACAAAAATCAAATATACAGTATACCCATTTCAATTATTTATTTTTATACAGTGAAACCAATATAACATCTCAACATTCACAAATATACATTTCTGACATTCAAAAACAAAACAAAAACAAATCAGTGACCAATATAGCCACCTTTCTTTGCAAGGACACTCAAAAGCCTGCCATCCATGGATTCTGTCAGTGTTTTGATCTGTTCACCATCAACATTGCGTGCAGCAGCAACCACAGCCTCCCAGACACTGTTCAGAGAGGTGTATTGTAGAGGCACATCACCTAATATGCTTAATTGGTAATAGGCTTTCGAGCCTATACAGCTTGGAGTAAGACAACATGCATAAAGAGGATGATGTGGTCAAAATACTCATTTGCCTTATAATTCTGCACTCCCTGTATTTAAATAAATATAGGTATAATGTGTGTTTAAGAAAAAGTTTTTTTTTTTTTTTTTATAGGTCTGAATTGAGTGAAGAGTATTTATTGCTGTCTTTGGCTCAGTTGGAGGATTTCCTTTCAATTCCTATGCAGGTGACAATTTTCCCACTGAAATGACAAAGGAAAATCTCCAATAGGAACAAATGCATCAAAATAAATCTGCCAGGGGATTTAGCCTTCCCTTTATCTACTGAAAAGAGTGTTTAATTGATGTCTGTGTTCCTGTTGAAGAATTTTATTAAATTATTGCTTTAAAGCCTTGTTGGACAGACTTTCCTTGACTTCTTGTTGTCACCAAGACAGCAAATCGGGGGAAAACTCTACAATGGTATCACAGTAAACAGCAAAACTGACAGATAATTTAATTCATGTTTGCTCTTTATAATTATGAAAAAATGGGGCTGAAGATACACTTTAATAATCAATTCTAAGCAACAAGAGAAGTCATTAAGTGATATACTAATACTATCCAACAAACACTGTAAAGGTTTCCTGGAATCCCCTATAGCAACAATCATATGCTGATCTACACAAGGAAGTAGGAGGGCAGTAAAAGTATACTATGTGCAATATGTAACTTTTTTTTCTCTCTTTTCTGTCTTACTAATAACATTTAAATGTCCAAGGCAGGTTGAATCTGGTTGGTGGTTGTAAGAAACTTCCAAGTACTGGCATTGTTTACATTAGTCTCTATTTAGCTGATGAACAATAGGACGTGGGGAAGACTAGTGCATTATAGGTACTGTATGGTCGATTTACTATAGGCAAATAGGCTCTTCACTTTTCAAGGGAAGTTCACATTGCAGGGGAATTTGTGTACACTTCTGTAAAATCCTGTCCTGGCATACGTGCGTCATGACATTTTTGTACAGTGTGACATCATGAACGTGCTGACATCATGTACATCATTTGTACAAGTCCCCGGGGATGATATTTAGTCCCTATACTAGTTATATGACTTGACAACTCCAGCTGGCTTGAAAAAATTGCCTGCTAGTGGTGAAGAAACATGTAGCGAGGCACTGGCTTTCTTGCTCACCTTTGCTTTACTTGTTGACCACCTAAACTAGTGACCTCTGCTTTCAGTGAAGTATTACCTTATGAGCTTTTACATGGCACATGGTGCACACATTTTTATCAGCTTTATCACTTTGAACTTTCTTTCATCGAAGTTAATTACTTCAGCTGTCTTGTAAAGTTTTATGAGCTGGCTGAGTTTTGACTTGATATGCCTATGAATTTATATGCCAACTTGATGGGTCATTGACTACAGTGACTTTTGAACTTCAGTGAACTGTTATTTTTATGAACTCTAATGGGGTACATTAAACATTATATTATGATATTCCAGTTAAGCCATACTGAATATTATTATTAAAGTTACATAGAGTTGGTATTTTTTGGTACTTTGCTGAACTTCTACTACAATGTGATTAGACTTTCTCTTCTGATGTGATCACCTACATTATTTTAACAAATGGAGTGTGCTCTAATATCTTTTGAACATTTGACCTTGGTGGACTTGTTATTCAGAACTGGATACTCATGATATATCATTTCTGGAGATTGATAACATATCTGGATGGTGATCCTTGCTGATAACAGTTGACTATATTTTTAATGGTCATTCCTCTTTTATTTATTTTGTTTATTCAGTATATACATAAGCTAAGCTTTACAAATTTACCAGCTCTTCTTTACATGCATCTTTAAAAGGATTGTTTGATAATTGCCAGTCCTCAGAGCATTACCACATTGACCCTCTTGTCTTCTAGTGTTAGAGACCCTGGTCCCATAAATTATTTCTTTGGATTCATCTATCTGTGCTCATTTAATGCTCCATTCCAATTATAATTTATCTATTGACCTTATTAATGTGTCAGATTTATTTACTACATTGTACATTCATTATTAAGGGATGAACAGATCTTTTTTTTACTAGGGTGCGAAATCGGACTTTAGAGGTTTATCTCACTTGAAAATGTATATTGATGTACATATGTTCATTATATTTGTTAATGGTCATCCATGGCTAATATTGTTTCTTTATTTTAAATGTTTTCAGAAGTTAGATGGATTTTAAGGGATAATTGGCCAATAAAAAATATGTTTTATTTTTTTCTTTAATAGGTTTTAATAGGTTTTTTGATGTTTTAATTTTGGGAGTAGTACCCAAAGCTCTCTCCCTCTCTCTCTCTTTCTGGTGGTATTTGATCTTTTTGGAGGCAGGTTCAATATCTCTCCCAGGGTTTTTTGCCTCCCCAGAAATAACTTTTCCAGTTACAACATATCTGTGAAAATGTTTCATTATTTCATGTGGACATGGACAGGCCCAGTGTATTAAAGAAAAGTAAAAATAATAAATAAAAGGGTCATTATTAATGGTTTGCCTCAGACCCAATGCAACCACTTAGTGGTATTCAATTGAGGATTGATGGTTCTAGGTGTCCAGTATGACAGAGTCAGTTTTTAAATATTGTTTATATTCAGACGTTTCTTGGAATTCTGGTCAGGGAACCATACCATAAGCAGCATCTCTATCATAAAATGAAGAACTGAACTCTTCTATTTCTCTAATTGAGAGAGAGTGTTTATAGGAAAGTGTTTATGGCTTCTGATATTTATAGCTAATTTAAAACTACATAGTTTTCCAGTGTTTGTGATTTGTTTTCATGTAACTATGCTCTTTATATTGAGGTTATTATAGGCCATGCCAGAAAAGGGTTCCACGGTGAGTATAACTGTGTGGGTTGACAAGCAGCATTCATTTCTAGTTTTATTTATCATTTTAAAAATAGTTAAATGACTTTTACTTGGGCTGACGGAGAGTAATATTTTGTAAAGATTCACTTTTCCCTGGCCATTATGTTTTTTTTAGCATGTCAATGTAGAAGAAATGGCTGCACTCCGAGTATCATCAAAATTCTGGTTTATTAACTGAACATCCCAGTGTGGCAAACAACCTGTTGTTTGCCACACTGGGATGTTGGGTTAATAAACCAGAATTTTGATGATACTTGGAGTGCAGCCATTTCTTCTACATTGATTATCTGTGGAGGCAAGCCGAGGCAGCACCTGTACATCATCAGGCTTCTTGGTTCACCTAGAGCAGTGAGTCTTCTTTGTCTTTGTATGTTTTAGCATGTACTCTACAAAGGACAAACCCACAAATCAAAAGCTTTAGCTATATTTTTAATAACTTCTACAGCTATATTTTAACTGCATTGCAAAAATGTCCCTACTTTTTTAAATATTAACCAACATTCCACCAATACATCATTAGCATTACAGTGTTGCTAAATATTGCAGTGCTGTCTCAGAGACATAGTAGATGAAAGTAAAAATAAAACATAAGGTAAAACCTGTTGTGGATATTTATCATTGGTATGCCATTAGAAAGATTCCCCTCTAATTCTGTTCCAGTGACAACCCACACTTTTGGATTTCCCGTTACCTTCTGCCTCACTGACAATAGTCCCCAGGACACTTGTCAGCTTTAGATACACTTTAAGACCACTAATCAATGGGCTTCATATATTAACACATTTAAAAGAAGAAAATGTAATGTCAGCTATAGCAACAAAGATCTCTCTTTTATATATCTAGAACATAGCAAAGAAAATATAGAGGGAAACTGGATGTTTGCTACAACAAAAAGTTTTTCAAACACGTGAGATTTACTGTTTTTATAAGGTTTTTAATGACTAGTCTACAATATTGCATTCCATAATGATTATGTAGTCCCATCTGTGAACATGTTTGTAATAAGTTGGTTGGGCTGTTCAATTGTTTTCATTTAGATGATGTATCTCTTTTGAGTACTTACTTGTAAGTTGGCCAAACACAGGTAAACTTTCCTCCAATTCATCATAGGAAAGGATTGTGACGACATATTCAACATCTGGTACAAGTTCTGTTAACACAGTTTGGGTTGCAGAAGCTGGAAGATCTAGTTCTTTTGTAGGTCCATCTGGAAAACATTAAAGTAAAGCATTGTACAGCAAATACTAGTCAGAAAAATTTGACTCCCCCATATTTTATGTTAAAACCTTGTATATTTATCATCATCATCATCATAATCAAAATACCTCTATACTTCTCAACTGATTTAAACCTAATTTGACTATTCATTTTTAAACCTAATTTGGTAGTGAAAATTTGGGGAATAAAGCTCTGACAGCTGATAGAACCAAACAAACATGCTTCCCCAAAAGCAGGTAAAACAACAAAAATTACATTAGATTCAATGCTTAGCTGAAAAACGATTTTTAGAACTACCAAAATAACACTTATTAGGTGTCAGCACTTTATATTCAAACCTATAAGTATTAATAAATGCCCAATAAGGTTTACAAAGTAATCAGCTACAGTGAATGTATCAATACTAATCATACACTAATAGGTAGAGTCAATCTAACTGTCACAGGAGTAAAGATTTATAGAAGCGAGTCTAACCATTTATTAACAAAAGTATAGTGAATAGAGATGTGTGAACTTCTGAAAAGTTCAATTCGTTGTGGTTCTGCAAAAATGTGTAAAACTTGTGAACCTGCAAACACTTGGATTTTCCAAACCAGATGACCCATAAAAGTCAGGAATTTCCAAACTAGAGCAATAAATGATATAAAAAATGTAAAGAATGGTTTGGGAAGCCCTGACTAATAGGATGATAAGGGGAAAAACACGTTAAGCAACTTTCTTTAAAAATACTGCTAGGGGTACAAAAATGAAGGGTGGGACCTAATAGTAATGGCTAGGAGTGCTCAGTCAATATTGAAAACATATTTAAGGAAGAAACTGCCTTTGAAGCAGCCTTTTGTCCCTTTCTCCAGGAAGTGGACAATGAACCCAATCTGCACAGTTTAGGCCCCTTTCAAACTTGTGGGACTTGTCCTGCGACATGGGACTGCAAAGCCGCATGACAAGTCACACTCCATGATTTCCAATTAGTACCATTCATATCTGTGCGACTTCAAGTCGCAACTACTTTAAAGTAGTCCTTGCACTACTTTGGGATGATTTTAATGCATTTTGAGGTCCATAGAGATAGGCATTGCTTCAAGTCCAGTCAAAACCGCTGCAAAATCGCGTCAATATCGTGGCAAAAAAATCACGGCAAATCACAGTAAAATCACCCAACTTTTAGGTTGCATAAGTGTGAAAGGGGCCTCCCATAGAAGGTCAGTTCACTGCCAATGTTGCTTTAGAATGCCTGATATTTGCAATCTAAGACATTTTAAAGTACATAGCCATATACCAATGTTTAAGGCCCACTCACACCAATCGACAGCATTGTAGCCCAACACAGGCCCAACGAAATGAAAAAGTAAACATATTGTTTTTTTTTTTTGTGGTCCCAGTTTGCACCAGTGCGCTGCATTGTTGCCAACTGGATGAAAAGTGAACATGCTGCATGTAAATGCGGAGCAGCATATTACAACAAATTGCAATGTGCTGTGACGCACCTCAAGAATAAAAAGATTTAGGCTTCTTTCACACGGCCGCTCCGTATGTCCGCAAATCATCCTATTTTTTTGCGGATGATTTACGGACATAATGTAAGTCTATGGCATTGCGGATGTCAGCGGAATACCATCCGCTGACATCCGATCTGCCTCCTTTCAGTTCTGTTCCATTTTTTGAAACGGAACAGAACCCTATTTTTTCATCCGTTCAAAAAATGGAAAGGAAGCAAAATCGGATGTCAGCGGTGTCATCCGCTGACATCCGCAATGCCATAGACTTACATTATGTCCGCATATCATCCGCAAACGGATGGGATGATATGCGGGCATACGGAGCGGATGACACAAGTGTCATCCACTCCGTGAAAAAAAAAAAAAAGTCCCGCAGCGGAGAATAAATCCGGAGCGGCCGTGTGAAAGAAGCCTAAGCATTTTGGCTACTGCTGAGAAAAAAAAGCACATCAACACAAAACCACACGTCAACACACATCATCTTAAGTATTTTGTGTGTATCATTGCGGGCCAAATGCAACATGAGTGGTGTGAATCCAGCCTTTTAAAAATATTTGCGTAAGCAATCAGTGGTGTAAATAAACCTGCTTTTGAAATTGAGCATCGAGAAAATAAGAATTCTTGATATTTTGCTATTTTCAGAAGCAAACAGAAAACCAGTATAAAGTAATTTTTACACTGTGGACCACAATAGAGGTTTATATAACAGGACAGAGGTTACATAAGTTTTCTCTCTCTGGATTCCTGGACCATGACTAACATGTCCATCAATCTTACAAACAGTGTAATATTAACATTTCGGTTTTATTCTAAAACAGCTTGTAACTACTTACCAGAGCAATACTTAAAAGTCTAAATAATAATAATCTTCTGTATTCTAGCAACATAATATTTAGTAAGTCTCCATTAGGCTCAAATAAGGCAAAAAAAACATTCAGAACTAAATATTTAATAAAACAGAGGCTTAGAAAAGCTAAATTGTATAAATGATGTGCAAATGCCAAAACCTACTTTGTCATTCGTTTTAGAACCTCATCTTCTGACACTTCCTCAGAAATGACCTGGACTCCTGAACTGAATAAAACTAATCTGAGAAAGTGAAAACCTTATAAACCTTACATGGGGACTGACAGCTTTGGATTTTGATGTTTTCTGGCTTTAAAAAATCTCCCTGACAGGGTATCATATCTTATTTTGGGACATGCGTATGGCATGACTCCACTACGTAACCCCAGCAGTGCCTGTGTAACCATTAAGTCCTTCTGTAGCAAATTCAGAATAGTCAATCTGCCCCAACATATGGCTTGACCATTGCTATTATTTGACTGATGGTCAAACCACATGCTGGTGACAAGAATATTATAGACAGTTTTAGATATACTACATAATTTTTGTTTCCCTTATTTTCCTTTCTCCTTTCTTTCCATCCTAGTATTTACAAGAAACTATTGGGAAGTTTGCTTTCCTTACCATTTGTTGGAACAATAGTAATCTTGTAACCTCTTATCCTCTCAGCCGGTCTTTGCCATGACATTCGAACTGTGCTCTCATTTACTATTTCAAAGTTTACATCTGTAGGAGGACCAACTGAAAGAAAGCATTGGAAAGATGTATTAATACATAGCCAAACTGCAAATGTTATTGCATCCAGTAAATTTTGGGAAAGGCAATTTACAAGGTTGGATACTTTAAAGGGAATCTGTGTGATGTAGATATTTTTAAAGAATCGTGTTTGTTTTGTTTAATAAAAATATTTTTGCCAATCTGTGCTAATTTTTTACATTTTTTGCTTTTTATCATTTATTATATGTGTAAATAAAGAGTTGCTGTGAGTGTAATGTGCAGAAAAGCACAGCATTGTGCTGTATCCTATTGCCATTATACTGATGATTTGTGAGAAAAGAATTTCCATCAAAGCTGTATCAGTGTCATTGGGTAAAACCATTCTGCCTCAAATTACACAAAGACTGTAAAAAACAAAAAAAAACAAAACAAACTCCATATTTTTTAGGTCGCTTGGTGATGTTCTCACAGCAGTCATTGGGGAATGTGTACAGATTAAACTGTTTGCCATATAAACAGGTTCTCCCTCTAATGGTTATAGATATGTATATAGAATACTATAATATAATACATATCTAAAGTTATAAATAACTACAAGAATTTTTAAGATACATTTTTATTGATTACCATCTAAGGTAAAGAAGATATGTTATATGAGAACTTCCCTTTAAAGAGGTAGGACACACCAGAAGAAACAAAGCGTGCCTATAAGGATGCAATAACATTCGCGAACCAAGGCATTCTTAACAACAGACAATACAAAACAGAATACACACAAAGCTTATAGACAGCAAAGCTTTGCATATGTTTGTTTCCAACACCATGACAGGTTATTGGTGGAAACAATTCAAGCTGACAATATTCACCATAATGTAACTCCACAATGCACAGCACAAAACACTTACTTCTTGAATTGCTTAATCATCCCAGAATGATCAGCAAAATCAAGACTAAAAGAAAATATGTTTTAGACATATAAACACATAAAATCACAGTAAGTAGTAAGAAGTGAAAAAATGTTCATTTTCTACATGCTAGGTGCAAATCATGCCAAAACACAAAAATGTTGGAAATTCTATTTTTCTCTAACCTTGTATGTATTGATATTAAATGAAGATGAGATACATTCTTAGTATCTTATGATTTATCTGTTCAATAATAAGCATATTTTCAGCCAGATGGTGATCAAGGCAATGGTAACATGCTTAACTAGATTACTGTAATAGAGAATTTAACCTAACCATTTACTGTATTACTATGAGAGTGTTGCCATATAAACAAGAGTTTCTGATAGGATATATCAAACTAATGTTGAGTGTCATGTGCTACAACAGTGTTCTGTAGGCACATAGTACTTTAGTCCTCTAAATACAACATGTACTGTGTTTTTGTAACAAGCAGACAGTAGGTCCATACTACACACACAGCATTTTGAAACCAAAATGCAAGTATGGATTGTCACAAAACACTGGTTAATGGTGGCAAGACAGAATCACAACATGTTGATGAGCGATGTTTAGAGTATTGCGGACAAACAGTAGAAATGGCACTAAAACCCACACATAACTGCACACAAGGGGAAAAAAATCAGATGGTTGATGACAGGTATGATTGAACATTTAAAAAATGATCTGCATGTTGATCATTTCATGGCATCATGCGATACACATGAAATCATGATTTGCTTGAGCTCTCCAAAATGAATAAAAGCCTCTATGTACAGATTACCTTACATACAGACTTTTTGTGTTATTTTATAATGATATTCTGTTTTTACTTAAATCATTGCCATTACAGAAGCAAAGTGATAACCCTAAAGGCAGTACGCAGGTGATTTTCTAACATTTCATGGAGCAGAAATCTGGTCCACTATCCTAAAACTTAGGAGCTACAAATTTATTTGATATCACTAAGTTTCAAGTTAGTAAGCTGTGGCTAGTATCTGATCCAGTGCTCCTAAGAAGGTTCATTGAAAAACCAGTACTGGGCATTGGGGGAAGCCATACCTAACCCCCTTATTCAGCTCACTGCATACTGTAAGCTTATTTTTTTTTTACCTGTAGAAGCAATTTCATGCGCAATTCTTCATTTCAGTGCATATGTATAAAGAGACAACCCTAGATATTCTTCAATGGTTTGAGGGCAGTTAATACTATTGATTCTTTCTTTGCATTGCAAAAATGTCTTCTGACTCTAAATAATCTTTAAGTCATACGTTTAAAGCAGTGAATTTGTCATTCACCAGACATTCACAGTAAATCATTTACTGAATATTGAAAGGCAATAACTAGGACGATTCACCTGCAGTGTATATTTGATGAATGTCACAAGCTTAAACAATTTGCCCCTCCAATTAATCTAGCAATATATTGGGTACCATATAGACTATTTATATAAGACTTTATCAAGGTCAACTTATATTGTCCCCTCCCCCTGTAAAAATCAATAACAGATAGTGGATCCAAAATGTACTTGTTAAGAGTAAATATAGATTTTTACATGCCTTGCCTATCTCTGGCTACAATGTCACCAACTGTTTGAGATGATCTCTGAGGAATGCCGATTAGGTGAAATTTTAAGAGAAGACAGTCCATTGCAAGAACATTTTCTCTTGAGGTTTCAACAGTATTCCCCAGAATCAAGAGGTCCATCTTGCCTAGTTACCATGGTTGGAAGACACTGGTAAGTATGAAATCTAACTTTTTTTTTTTACAGGTACATTTTGAACCTGTTATCTGCTACTGATTTATACAGGGGGAGTGGGCCCAGACAGTATAGGTGGACCTGCATTCTACTGCAAGGTCTGTTCTAAGAAAATTACAAATATACTTATACTTATCTAGTTAATTGCATCAGAAATTATTATTTAAAATGATAATCAAACCATTGGTTTGAATCAACTATGTTATCCTCATATATCGTGGAGTTTCCAATGGTGTTATTACTCCCCGTAGTTTGTCTGATTCCCACAATGTGATGCAATATGATCATAAAAAACAGTAAATCTCAGTGAGAACCAATGTATTTTTATAGGCAGATTTTGCTTGCCAATGAGAGCTTACTGATGGGACTTATATAGGAACTGCGAGACATATCAGAGGTAAGGAATTGTGTTATTTCAGGGAGTGGAGACTTTTTTTAATTAGGCCTCATTTTTTGGTCTAATGGAGTACTGAAGAACAGATATCCATGTTTAAACTTAAAAAATTTAAATGTGGATGCAAGTATTTTATTGTGTACTGGCATATCTTTTAAGTAGCATAAACGTATCAGGGTTTAATGAACATGCATTTAAATATTTTCATTTTTAAACTAGTAACAGAACGCCTGGTGTTCTTCTCTCTACTTATGCACTGGAAATATACATTCATGCAGGCTTGGTTTATATTTTAATCACTCTGTTTTCTAATTATCTGATGCATTGATGTTTAGTTCTAGTCATGCAAAAGCTGATCACCATTACACAGCATGTTACTCTATAGGCAGTTTAAGCTTAGATGTGGATTTAAGGAATATCATTATAAAATACTATTTCGGTAGCAGTGGCTCAGGACAAATTAAATGCAAAGGCAGACACACCTGACCTGAGCATGCTTTAAAAGGTATCAGTATTTTGTAAAGATTTGGCACCAACCTGGACATCAATTTGACCTGTTGTGCAGATGACTTAGGCTTTAACTGCCCGAAAACAGTGTTAGCCCAACTGGGTTATCTCCAAAAGGCTGTATTCCAAGAAAAAGCTGACTGTGGGGAAAAAATCTTTAGTGTCTGAAAGTTCTGCAAACCTGTGTGGGAATGTGGATCTTGCAGTACATCATTTTGGTTCAGACAACCTCCATGGAGAACTGTTGCTCAATATACCTCCTTATGCAGTCTTACAGCACTTCGTCAAACAGCATAAACTTGGCAGAAACTCCTAATTCTCTGCGTGCTTATGTGTCCATCTCACAGTGAGGGAAAAAGTTAAATATGTAACTATCCCTCTTTGTTTTGACCTTTTTAGGTGACTTATACAAAGATTCAAGTCAAAACACTTCCAGATTTAACAAAGGATTATTAGGAGAAAAAACAGTTTGTTAAACATATACAATGTCATGACAATTCCTGTACTTTAGCTGTTCCGGTTTTGTGAATATCCCAGGCTGATGAGTATATATTATCCTAAAGGCTGAGACCATATTTTTTTTCCCCCCCAAGATATTTCAAAAAACATATTGCTTAATTCACTAAACTCTAATGATTTGCCTAAAGAGACGTTTTCCAGCTGTCAGAGCCAATGAGAGCTGAAAATAGTCACGTGGCTGAAACAAAATACCAGATAACAAAATAACACCATTGAAGATGAGTGAACTGAGCCTATGATGTCAACATACAAACAAAAAATAAAATACTTTAAGTCCTTTGATTTAACAGACATGTGCAAAAAAAGTTCTTTATCAAGTTTATATAATTGTTTATTAAAGATTTTGTAGTTCCAAATAAAAGTGGACCCATGGTCTTTACAGCACTAAATGTGATCTTCAGTTTTAGGCTATAGCACTGAGGCTGGAAAAACTGGTATTGCAGTACAGTCATTCAGATTAAATATTTTTCTAAACGTTCTAATACGTAACTATAGGAAAATGTTTCAACTGTGCAGCATGGCATTTCCAGCACTGCAATTTAATATCTTCATGGCACTACCTATATTGCTCTACAATGGAACTAATTAGTTTTGGCCCAATAAGGTATAGACCCAATAGCTAAGGTGAGAGTTTAGATTTTGGGTTTAAATCAGGGTTAGAGTTGGGGTCAGAGCTTAAGTAGTCAGATTTAAAGATTAGAGTGGTTCTAAAGCATTAAAGTTTTTCACAGTAATGCATTCTATGCATTAAGGTGAAAAACCTTCTGTGCTGCAAAACTTCCCCCAGCCTACCTTTTACTTACCTGAGCACGATCTGATCCAGCGATGTGCAGGAAAGCAATGACTCTCGTCACTGTCTCCCTCCTCATTGGGCAGATTGATAGAAGTGGGAGCCATTGGCTCCTGTTGCTGTCAATCAAATGCTGTGCTGAGTGAGCAGGGTGGCGGCACCAGTCAATAGAAACAGGCAGGGCAGCTCGGGAGTTAGCACACATGGGTGGAAAGCCACTTTCCATGGGGGAACTTGCTGAAAAAGAGGAGCCTGGGGTGCCGGCAGGGGACCACTGAAGAAGAGGATTGGGCTGTTCTGTGCAAAACCCTTGCACAGAGCAAGTAAGTATGACAAGTTTGTTATTTAATTGGAAAAAAAACCCAAAGCTTTATTGTCGCTTTAACCGGTTGCCGACCGCCGCACGACTATATACTGCGTCGGTCAGCCCCGGCCAGGCAGAGTGACGTATGGATACGTCACTCGCCTGTCACTGACTTGAGAGCCAATTGCGGGCGGTCGCACGCCCGCCGAGGCGCGCGCCCGCCGCGGCTCGTTCACTGACAAGTCAGTGCGTGTGACCGGCGGACCCGATGTCCGCCGGTCACACTACGATCGCTCCGGTGAAGGGAGAAAGGCGGAGCGGCATATGTAAACAAGCCGCCCGTCATTCTCCCTGGTGTAAAAATGAAGATCAGACGGTTCTACTATGTAGGACCGTTGATCTTTGTTTTTACACCAATAGCAATGTCCCTATACAGTTAGAATCATGCCCCTAGGACACACTTAACCCCTCCCTGTCCAATACAGTTAACCCCTTCCCTGCCAGTGTCATTTTTGCAGTAACAGTGCATATGTATAGCACTGATTACTGCAGTAATGTCACTGGTAACCCCAAAAGTGTCAAAAATGTCAGTCTAGGGTCCGATCTGTCTGCCGCAATGTCGCAGTACCGAAAAAAAATCGCAGATCGCCGCCATTACGCGTTAAAAAAAAACCACCAAAAATGACAAAAATCTTTCCCTTTGTTAGTAAACGCGATAACTTTTGCGCAAACCAATCAAAATACGCTTTTTGCGATTTTTTTTACCAAACATATGTAGCATAAAACAAATTGTCTGAAAATGTTAAAAAATTTTGATTTTTACATTTTTTTGGGGAATTTCATATAAAAAACTGTGAAAAATATTGTTATTTTTGCAAAATTGATGCTCTTTTTTTGTTTATAGCGCATGATCAAAAAATCGCACAGGTGATCAAATACCACCAAAAGAAAGCTCTGTTTGTGGGGAAAAAAGGACGTGAAATTCGTTTAGGTACAGCGTCGCACGTGCAATTGTCCGTTAAAGTCACGCAGTAAAAAATCGCAAAAAACCCCCTGGTCTTTTAGCAGCCAAATCCTCCGGGGCTTAAGTGGTTAAGGTAAGCTTATGGAGAGGGATATAAATGGGTTAGCTGTAAAGGGTTAATTTATTAGCGTGAGGTTATAGATAACAGATTGTTTTAAAAGTGCATGTTTAGGTTAAGAGAGTAAAGCCACCCCTTATACTTACCTGAGCCCGATCTTGATCCAGCACTGTGAACGAGTGCAGTGCTCTCTCCCCTCTCTCTCTCCTCATAGGTTCAGAGACAGCACTATTGGATCATATAACCATTATCTCACACTGCTGCCAATCACGGCCAGTGAGGGAGGAGTGGGAGGTAGGGCTGAGCCACACTCTGTGTGTGTCCATTGACACACAGAGAGTGGTTTGGGAGCGAGCCTGCACAAGGGCCAAGTGGCTTGCTATGGTGGGCACGCAGCAGGGGGGAGGAACCCAGGGCACAAACAGGGGACCCCAGAAGAGGAGAATCAGGGCTGTTCTGTGCAAAACCAGTTCATGCAGGAATATACCGTTTTATGGATGCTTGCAGGAGAAATGTTGGTAGGCTAATGATATTACTACATTGTGAGTTCACATGATCACAAGCCTTTTTTAGGGTCTTTTCTACCAAAATCCTATTACAAGATTGCAATTCTCATACTGCATGCATTTCATACATTTTGCTAGATGAACAATAAAATAAACATCTTGTAATGCCTCAAATTGTTGATTTAAAAAAAAATCTGAATACATGCACTGCAATACCAAGTTATCACATTTGATGTTATGTAAACCAGACAAAAAAGATAAATTTTATCAACTTTAGTCTAGTCATTCCATTCTGTGATACTTTTTATCACTCTATCAAGGTATAATAAACACGTGGAAGGCAAAGAGAAAACTCTTGTAGTGAAGCTTACTACAGTAATACGTCATCCCTCTTTATGTGCAGTATTTTGAACAGACCAGCAATTGACACTGAAAATTTACTTGTTCAGATCTTGATTTTGTGATATAAATATTAAGTGAACAATTGTCACACCCAAAAAAAAATGTAAGCAAGAACAAAAAGGAAAGGGAAAATAATAACATCTTTGGAAACATTTTTGTCAGACAAATATGTTGCACACAAATAAAATTATCAACACCTTTTTTTTTTTTTTATACATATTAGGTTACACTCTCTCGAAGATGGACGTAATTCAGCAATAAGAGAATAAAGACTGACTGAGATGACTGAGATTGTACTTATACACTCCCCACATGCATGGGATCTTCACCCCATAACTAAGCTCCGGGGGCGAAGCAAAACACATTGGAGGTGTGGCCTGGTGGTAGCCCAGGCTAAGGTTGTCTCTCTCATATAACCATAGAACTTCATGTATGTGCGGCACCAGGAATGTTTCCTCTCTCACTTCCAGTGACTACAGGAGCTGGGGCAAGCTCCATCCCTTGCTGGCACTCCTGCAGTGGACGGGACATCACCACATTGCTCCCCACAGTGATCAAGCCTGAGCGGCACACTAAACAAACCAAGGGTTGCAGTTTTAGGGTTAAGGGGGGGTTAACAGTATTGCCACTAACCACCAATGTGGGGCTAATATTACAGCCACTGAAACCCATATTGGGGGTTAATATTGGCATCAATGCTGGAGGTTATTTTTGTGATGACTGACACCAATACTGGGGTTCATTGTTGTGGTCACTGAAACCAATTCTGGGGGTTATTTTGAAGTCACTGACTCCAATGCAGAGTATTTTTTTTTCATACACTGACACTGGCGCTGGGTGCTATTATTAAGGCCAATGACAGCATTGCTGGGAGATACTATTACTGGCACAACCATGGGGCCTGTTTTACTCCCACTTTCTCTATCTGCAAAAAAAAAAAAAAATACAGTAGGACTCTGAGGTGTGTTACAGTCCAATAATTTTGTGATGCCCCCAGGAAGTATCAGGGCTGCACTTGAGGCCCTTTATAGCTTAAATTTGACCATCACTAATATAGATAATAATCAATTAAAAACAAGCAATTCAAACATTTAAAATAAGCAAAAATCTGGTTTTATAGAGAGAAATTATATATTATACTAGAAAAGTTGAGTGCAAAAGTACAAAAACGGAAGACCCAAGGGAATAATCCTTTCAATACAAATGTGGTCATTAGGTAAAAGTGTGTGCCTTTCACTTTTAGTATAGAATAAAATCTCATAAATAGAAATAGTAATAGACTCTAATTAATTTATAATTCATCATTTTATAGCAAGAACATTACATGCCTCACAATATTAAAATGGCACACCCTATGATTTAAGATCCCTTTAAGGGATATTAACAGAGAATTTAGCTAAAGAAATGTCTTTGATATACAGATCATGACATTTAAATTTCATCATGCAGTTTATTAATGTACATCTTGTCAGCACAGCACTAATTCAAGACTTCACTTTGTTACAGGAGTCTAACAGTACATTCCAGGAATATCCTCCATATAAACACACGCCTAATGTTGTCCTAATGTATTATCATCTGCATACCATATACACCAAACAGCACAGCTCAGCAGCTTCTCAATTATAAATGTTACGACCAAACATGGTTGTGATCTTATTCCCTTAACTCGAGAAATAAAGATAAAATTTTTGCAATGCAGAACAAAATACTTGACCGGATTTTAACCCTTTAAGTGAGAAAGTTATTTGACCTCAGTTTCAGAGATTATCAAAACATCACTAGTTTACCAAAGACAGCATTTAAAAAATGTGTTCTTGAAAAATTAGTAGTGTGTGTGAAAAGAACATGCAGTTACTTGATTGTCAATTTTGTAATGGTAAAAATTGGTACAGGGGCTGACTATAAAGACATGCTGTCAACAGGTGTCAAGCCTACCAGTAGATTTGCTGTACTCAGGTGACCCTTCATTCTAGTTATGTCCTGTCTTCAGTAAATGTACATGGGAGGGCTATGAGAGTGAAATTTTGCAATGCTAGACTGCCTTAAATGGTCTTTCCTATGACATCAGTGGAAAATACTAAGTACAAGATCTCTTTTTATTATCTTGTTTCTAACATGTCCAAGATCAATCTTTTAACATTTTTGCCACATAAAGTCAGCCTTATTCATCAAAATGCCAAATAAAGATTTATTTTTGTTGCCCATAGCAAGTGATGAGATTCTTCCAAATCTGATTTGATGTGACAGACAACGGAACAATTTTTCCCTAAAGCCTAACACCAAATGTTTTGGATAGAGTAGAGATAGAGGTTTCTGGTGCTGTCTGTTTCCTATCCATAGAGGATTTTTCCTGACTTACTGTCCTGAAGAAACAACAAAAAGTGAGAGGGAATGTGCTTGAGGTGTAGGAAAATTCAAGAAAGTGGAGAGAAACTTTCCAAATTGAAAGAAAATCCCAGGAAGCAAGTAAAATCTCCCCAATGTGAGGAAGAATCTCAGGAAATTAGAGGAAATATCCCCTAAGTGAGGGGGAAATCCCACCTTTGACATTGGAAAATACTTCTACTTCTGTTAGTTGACATACTTTGGATTTCACTCCAAACTTTGGATATCCCATGGACGATTCTCACCTTGAAAATAGTGACGGGTAATCTCTCTAACAGGGGTACAGAGAACAATACAACCTGACAGAGGTTCTCATACTTTCCCACTGTGTCTGAACTAGAAACAGTTATCTTAACATCAACTTTAATTATTAGTTTAATAAGTTATGTGCTTTAGTTATCCAACCCTTAAAATGAAAGATTTTTGACTAGAGAGCTACATTTATATTAACGTATTCTTACAATGAACCTGAGTTTTGTATAAGACAAAACAACAAGTTCTTTAAAATGGCAGCTCCAGCAACAGCAAACAATAAATTTTCCTCCACTGCATTGGGCCTTATGTGCAAAAATAAATACCCAGTACTTCTGGGTATTGGGAAATATGTGACGTATTCCCATCCAAAGAAACAATACTGGTTATTGGCCTCTCAAGTCCGGTATAGTAATTTTCAATGTAGTGGGCTGAAGGGAAGATAAGTATGTGCAGCTTGTTGGGCTGGCATCAAAGTAAACCTGTTGTGTTGCCCTACATAGGCAAATCACATAATCAATAATTTGTAAATTTAACCTTAACCTTTAAACTCAACCAAAATCTTTTTTCAACTTAACATGTTGTAAAGGATTATCACTACAAAACATGATAAGAATGAAGAAGATGTCTTCAAAAGTCTCAGGAATTGGAATACAATTAACAATATTCTTTGCACTCAAATCTCCAGCTACCAAACGATCACAATGAAAACTACTGATTCCCTAAGCTAGGGGTCTAACTGAACAAACGCGTTTATCTACATATCGGTGTATATAATCAACATATTCTTTTCCCATTAAGGTACACAAGAATGCAAGACAATATTTAACAAAAAAGTTTTTGGGTGTAACAAATGTATACTTTTTAAAACAATTTTTTAAATTAAATTGGTAATTTTAGTATAAAATAAACAGAATGATGATTTTTAGTACCGAACAGTGCTATGCAAGATGCTGGCTGTCAAAATATGATCTGCACATTCATGGTGGCACATCTGTAGAGGATTCTTCCACAATACTTTCAGAGCTTGACCACATTATTCGTTTTTTTTTCTCTAGTAACTAAAGTAACATGTCAGTATACTGCCCTTGTATTCCTGGAAAAAAATTAGTATGCTGCAAAAGTAGGAGATTAGGGAAGTAAGGCAGTGGGCTTGTTCTTTTTTTTTTTTTTTCATTTGGGTGGGTTTTATGGCATTTTATGCAGTGTTTAAAAAAAAAAAAACTACCACCACTATCTCCTACATACAGTAGCTTCTGGTGCCGTTTCTTACTTTTACTCCTCCACCACTGCACTCTAAAATTCCAGCTACCCTTGGAAACAGGGAAGTATCTGACATGTCACCTGTCTCGCAACAGTGCAGTGTTTGGGGTCTAAGCAGCCAATCAACAGGCTTCAGAACTGCCACAGATGTCATACTATAAATTGAACAATTGTCATCCATATGAGGTGACAATCTTTGACTTTGTGGGGGAATTGTTAGAGATTGGAGTAAAGAGGATGTGACTGTGTAGGAGAGGATTTGGGGAAATATTTTAGTTGTTACTTGCTTCAAGCCCAGCCTCATGTACCAACTCAGACACACTTATTTGTATTAGTTAAACCCAACCTATAGCACTATAAAAGTACACAGGATAGAGTAATTTTTAAAAAGTATACTTTATAATATGCTAAAACCTTACAACTAGAAGACCCAAGTGCATTGTCTACCTTCCTACCCTTCTTCTGTGCAGCTTACTGTTCAGTTTGCTACTTACCTACAGGTGCACTTTAAGAAACACATATTACATTTCATAATGAAAACCAAATAAATATGCCTAACATGTACATACACATTATAAAACATTTATTAATATATGAATGTTCCACACTGCACAAGTGCCAAGCAGGAGAGGTGTGCCAGGTATCAAGGGCTTGTAGTTTGGTAATTTTATGCTTACACAAGTTTCTTCTTCCTGGGGCCATTCATCTTGAAGAGTACTTGCCAAGCCCCTGTGTAACTGATATACATTAAAAACCTCCTCCACTTTGGTTAGGGGAGAAAAAATATAATATTCACACAAGACACAAGAAGACAAATAGAAAGAGCACTCAGAAGGGAAAGGAAAAATGAATGGAAAATTGGGTGTAGTTGGTAGGGAGAGTTGTCAGTCCATGTCAATCATGGGCAACAGCAACAACATGACAAGCTTATCTATTACCTTCTGCCTCTATAGACGATAAGAGCAGGACAGCACACAGTGCTGTCACCGCACTGGAAAGCCGTATTTTCATTTTTCTGCTTTTTCCGGGTCACAACAACATGAATGGATCTGCAACCATACAAGAAAAACTGTTTAAATAGGAGGTCAATAACATATAAAACACGTAAGCCCATACAGCTAATATGTATATATATATATATATATATATATATATATTGGTATATATATTGGTATATATAGGATGTAGACATTTAGAAGTATGTGTGGTGTGGTGTTGTGTGTTAAAATGAAACATGCTTGTCTTCAAGGCCCTCCTAGACTACCACAAGCCTCCAGGGATCCAGAGCCTGTGGCAACTTGCCTTTACAACAGCAGACAAGGCTGGTTAACTAATCAAACCCAGGTGATCAGCAACAGCAAGGAATGAGAGTGCGGTTATTTAACTGTAGTAAAAATGTTAACCTCACTAGTAATTGGTGACACAGCGGATTATTTTTTTTAACTACCTTCCAGTATTTCAGACAAAGTGAGTGTGATGCTAGGAAAGCATTATCATTGAGTCATGAAGGTTATTCTTTTCTTCATTTGCAATTTTTTTTTTTTTTTACACCCATAGATTTTTATTACAAAGAATACATTATTCATATCAGTTATCGATGAATGAAAAAAGACATTCAACTTGACTGTTTTAATTTCAACTATTGTAATATGTTACAAGTTAGACCTATATATGAGGTGTAACATGTACCATGTTACAATTGCACTGGCCCAAGTAGGCCCTCGAGTGCCTGTATTGACAGCGAGCGTGGGATCATCTCACCGCACTCGCTGGCATTATCTAAAGAAAGCACAGCAGTGTGGGGCTCTGCTTGCTTGGCCATATGCGAATTGCATGTTGGTTTCCCCGCATCCAATTCGCATGACAGGCGAGTGAGACCGCCTCTCAATGGAGCTGGTTCACACAGGCCCGGGACAGCCACAGTCTGCATTCAAAAAGGGTCCTGTGTGTCTTTGGGTCTCATTCAGGGGCGAATTTAGGCAAAAACTCTGACCTGATTCGCAATCTGAACCGATAAACAGGAACACACGGGACCCCAGGCATGAACCTGTAGCCGCAAAAGTGTGAGCCCGGCCTTAATTGGAAAACTAAAAGTCCCAAGAGCCTTTGCTGCTGTTGGCTTGTAGTTCTGAATGAACTGATACGGTGCTGCTAAGCATAGTGGTAGTTCACTCTCTCTTCTTTTCAGAGTATATCTGCCTGCCCGTACTGGGTACAAGTAGACAGATTCACTGATATGTCTGCAGGAGTTCTGCATGACACCCGTGATCTGCTGATCGTGGGTGCAATGCTTTACAGGCTCCAAGTAAAAAAAATAATAACTGCACAATTTTTACCTGCAAAAAGATGAGCATTTATTTATTTATTTATTTGTTTTAAAAACTCATCCTTCAAAGTGTCTTCCATTTCCACTCCTTTGTAGTAATTGGCAGAAGTGAAGATCTGACCACACATAGGCAACAGAAAACTTCTATCTCAGTACTAGTTATGGTGTCTCTGCACATGGGATGCAGGGTGCTCATAATTATACTTAAAGCAGAACTGTATTGGAGCATCACAAACCGTAAATGCTATTTAGTTCATATTTAATATACAAAGCAAACTTGCCCATCTATACAATTCTCCATTCCTTTTATTGTTGAGAAATCATTTTGAAAACACCCCCCTAGCATTTGGACCCATGCCATTATGAAGGACAGATGATTCATGTAGCATTTACTTCCTGGTATCCATCTGCCCTTAGCATGCAGCCAGCCAGAATGGTGTGTTTAGCCGAGAAAGCCCCCTTCTCAGCTCCTTCTGATGAAAATAAAAAAAAGGCCCATGAAGACTCCTGGATTGGATCACATAATTGTGGCCTAAGTGAGCAGGCAGCAAAAGAAGAAATGTAACATACAGTAACATACAGTATATATACATATATATATATATATATATATATATATATATATATATATATATATATATATATACACAGTATCTAACAAAAGTGAGTACACCCCTCACATTTTTGTAAATATTTTATTATATCTTTTCATGTGACAACACTGAAGAAATGACACTTAGCTACAATGTAAAGTAGTGAGTGTACAGCTTGTATAACAGTGTAAATTTTCTGTCCCCTCAAAATAACTCAACACACAACCATTAAGGTCTAAACCGCTGGCAACAAAAGTGAGTACACGCCTAAATCAAAATGTCCAAATTGGGCCCAATTAGCCATTTTCTCTCCCCAGTTCCATGTGATTTATTAGTATTACAAGGTCCTAGGTGTGAATGGGGAGCGGGTGTGGTAATTTGGTGTTATCGCTCTCACTCTCTCATACTGTTCACTGGAAGTTCAACATGGCACCTTATGGTAAAGAACTCTCTGAGGATCTAGGCTATAAGAGGATTGCCAAGACCCTGAAACTGAGCTGCAACACGGTGGCCAAGACCATACAGTTTAACAGGACAGGTTCCACTCAGAACAAGCCTCGCCATGGTCGACCAAAGAAGTTAAGTACACGTGCTCAGCATCATATCCAGAGGTTGTCTTCGGGCAATAGACGTATGAGTGCTGCCAGCATTGCTGCAGAAGTTGAAGGGGTGGGAGGGTCAGCCTGTCAGTGCCCAGACCATACGCGGCACACTGCATCAAATTGGTCTGCATGGCTGTCGTCCCAAAAGGAAGCCTCTTCTGAAGATGATGCACAAGAAAGCCAGAAAAAGTTTGCTGAAAACAAGCAGACTAAGGACATGGATTACTGGAACCATGTCCTGTGGTCTGATGAGACCAAGATAAAATGATTTGGTTCAGATGGTGTCAAGCGTGTGTAGCAGCAACCAAGTGAGAAGTACAAAGACAAGTGTGTCTTCCCTACAGTCGAGTATGTGGGAGTGGTGGGAGTGTCATGGTCTGCATGAGTGCTGCCGACACTGGGGAGCTACAGTTCATGGAGGGAACCATGAATGCCAACATGTACTGAGACATACTGAAGCAGAGCATGATCCCCTCCCTTCAGAGACTGAGCCGCAGGGCAGTATTCCAACATGTTAGCGACCCCAAACACACCTCCGAGACGACCACTGCCTTGTTAAAGAAGCTGAGGGTAAAGTTGATGGACTGGCAAAGCATGTCTCCAGACCTAAACCCTATTGAGCATCTGTGGGGTATCCTCAAATGGAAGGTGGAGGAGCTCAAGGTCTCTAACATCCACCAGCTCTGTGATGTCGTAATGGAGGAGTGGAAGAGGACTCCAGTGGCAACCTGTGAAACTCTGGTGAACTCCATGCCAAAGAGGGTTAAGGCAGTGCTGGAAAAAAAAATATTGATACTTTGGCCCCCATTTTAACATTTTGACTTAGAGGTGTACTCACTTTTGTTGCCAGCGGTTTAGTTATTTTGAGGGGACAGCAAATGTACACTGTTATACAAGCTGTACACTCACTTTAAATTGTAGCAAAGTGCCATTTCTTCAGTGTTGTCACATGAAAAGATATAATAAAATATTTACAAAAATGTGAGCAGTGTACTCAATTTTGTGAGATACTGTATATACATACACTTTATTGTCAAAAGTATTGGGACATCTGCCCATACACGCACCTGAACTTTAATGGCATCCCAGTCTTAGTCCGTAGAATTCAATATTGAGTTGGCGTACCCTTTGCAGCTATAACAGCTTCAACTCTCAGCTCAACCCCAAATTCATTCATCAATGTCTTTATGGACCTTGCTTTGTGCACTGGTCCAAATCATTTAGTGGAGGTGGGAATTATGGTGGGGAGTCATTTTTCAAGGGTTGTGCTTGGTCCCTTAGTTCCAGTGAAGGGAACTCTAAAGGTGTCAGCATACCAAGACATTTTGGACAATTTCATGCTCCCAACTTTGTGGGAACCGTTTGGGGATGACCCCTCCCTGTTCCAACATGACTGCATTCCTATGCAAAAAGCAAGGTCCATAAAGACATGGATGAGTGAGTTTGGGGTGGAGGAACTTGACTGGCCTGCAAAGAGTCCTGACCTCAATCTGATAGAACACCTTTGGGATGAAAAGGAGCATAGACTGTGAACCAGGCCTTCTTGTCAAACATCAGTGCCTGACCTCACACATACGCTTCTGGAAGAATGGTCAAACATTCCCATAGATACACTCCTAAACAGAGTGGACAGCCTTCCCAGAAGAATTGAAGCTGTTATAGCTGCAAAGGGTGGGCCAACTCAATGTGGAACCCTATGAACTAAGACTGGGATGCCATTAAAGTTCATGTGCGCCCCAATACTTTTGAGAATATATTATATATATATATATATATATATATATATATATATATATATATATAAATATATATATATAGTTTCCTATTAAACACTTTGCCCCCGTTCACATCGGCGTGATTTGACAGGTCAAACAGCATGTCAAATCGCAGCCTATTGCCGGCAATGGGAGCGTCCCAATTGGTGCGACGCTGACTTTGCAGTGCATACTGATTTCCATAAGTAATTCCTGCACTCCTTTTGGCGACTTCGAGGGAAACTTCAACAGACATCTGTGCATGAACCAGCTCAGATGTCTTTCAAGTCACTCACAAATTCGGACTGAAATGCGACTTTAAAATCGTATGAGTTCAGATGGAGTCGCACGATTTCAAAGCCGTGTTCAGTGTAAACAAGGGCTTAGGCTGATTTCACACTTGAACTTATGTTGAAGTGCGTTTATGTTTCATTGAAATGCATTAACATTTCTTTCTAAAGACATTATAAAAAGCATTGATGGATGGAAAAAAAAAACACAAATCACCATTTTTTGCCAATGAATGTCAATGCACTGCAAATTTGAGACCTAGAACCATTAAAAACAATGAGAAACCATTGCACATGCGTTAAAAACAGCTGTGAATGAGCCCTAAAGTCTTAATTAGAATATGTAACAAGAAAAGTTATAAAAAAGAATACACATTGTGAAACAGAATTGAGGCTCTTCAGTTAAAAAAAAAAACAGCTTCTTTAATTTGGCCAACAACAATAGGCCAACAGCATGAACCACAGAAAATGTTCCCATTTCCTTGGAGCAATTAGATATCTGAATTGTTCATTCTTAATACTACTTTTTTTAGACAGTGACCTCCACTCCCAATGAAACAGGGTAACCTCAAGTAGAGGGACCGCCTACAGCTGTACTACAGCAGTTCAAGCAGTGCCCCATTTATATAAAATGTTAATTGTTTAACCTTCACAGTGTAAGAACTTGCTTTCGATACTACTAACTGAAGCTTTGTCCTCTAATGGATTTACACTAGGAATGAGGTTTGGATTTACTGCTACCGAAGGGTCAAGGCGATTCCTGTGGGTTCAAGATTCTTAGAGAAATAATGAGCAGATTCACCCAGGATATTTTTTTAAATGCCCCATAATTCACCATGGCCTTTGAGCTATGGCTAGATGGCTTAGAATGACCAATATGGGGGTATTGAGGATAGGCCAGCCCCCTTGCTATAAAAGGGGTACAGCCACTGCATGAGTGAATTAGAAGCTGCTGTAGGAAACAAACTTCATAAGAAGAGATTAGGGTCAATTCGAAAATGGTACTTTCATTCTGATTGCTAACTCTTTGGGCAATCAACTGCTGCTGTCCTCTTTTGTTCTAATTATTGCTTGTTTTTTTTATCGTTCACTTTATTTTATGGTTGATTTGAGGTTACTTTTAGTTGCTATTTATAAAAAAAACATTTTTTTTTTTTTTTTTTTGCTGCAAGGCTACTCTTTAAAAACATTTTTTTTTGTTTGACACACACACAATACACCTGCCTATCCCCCCCCCCCCCCAGATAAAATAAAAGTTAGGCATTTACCAGTTATCTTTTTTTATCCCATCTAAAACTGCCCTGCTCAGGAAGCGTGCTGGAGGTAGATGGCACCATTTTTGCCAAACCCTTCCTGCCTACTCATCTGCCCCTTCCATTAATGCCACCTGAGGCAGGTGGCTCTACTTACCCTATAATTAGAACATCCCTGGTCCTTTTGCTGGCCAGTTTTACACTGCGGTATCCTCTATAGCAGGGATCCTCAAACTACGGCCCTCCAGCTGTTGTGGAACTACACATCCCATGAGGCATTGTAAAACTCTGACATTCACAGACATGACTAGGCATGGTGGGAATTATAGTTGCTGAACAACTGGAGGGCCATAGTTTGAAGACCCCTGCTCTATAGTATCTTAATTCTTTTAGTAAAATCCCAGCCTGTGTTCACTGTTTCTAGTAAATTTGGGCCTAACCTTGCTCATTAAAACTGTACTGCTGCTGGCCAATTTTACGCTGTTCTATCATCTGCAATTTCTTAATTCTTAATGAAAGCTTGATAGAAAAATTGGCCGGCGGCAGGATAGTTTTGCATCAGCTATCTGCTGCCAAAATGGGTCTATTACCATTTAATCAAAAAGCATGCGTCTCTGAAAAAAGTACATGAAAAAAAAAAGATTGGGATGCTGCTGCTCTATGTAAGCCAAGCTTAATTTGAAAGAAAAAAAAGCAATTTCACAACATATTCCCTGCCAGTGTATGCTGTCACTGAAACAGTCTGTGAAAATCATACTGTTTGGTAGCACTATGGACAGCTTTAGCCACTTGAGCTCTGGAAGATTTTACCCCCCCCCCCCCCTGGCAATTGTGAGGTCATGCAACACTGTACACATGTAATGTACAAATGTAATGTATGTCTTTTTTTATTTGTGAAAACCCAATAAAATTCTCTTAAACAAAAAAAATATATATATATTTTTTTACACATAAATAGAGCTTTCTTTTGCTGGTATTTGATCACCTCTGGGTTTTTATTCTTTAGTATATATACTAAAAAAGCTAAAAAATTGTGTAAAAAATTTAGGTCAAAATATATTCTGCTACATGTCTTTGGTAAAAACAAATCACAATAAGTGATAATGATTGCTTTGTGTGAAAGTTATAGTGCCTACAAACTATAGTATATATACTGGAATTTTTTTTGTCCATATTAGTAATGGCAGCGATCAGTCCATATTAGTAATGGCAGCAATCAGTGACTTACAGTGGGACTGTGATTGTGTGGCAGACAATCTGACACTAACTGACACTTTTTGCGAACTGCCTAACTGACACCTGACGTCTCCAGTGACACTAATACAGTGATCAGTAACACTGATCACTGATTTTGGTCATCAGATATCGGTATTGGCCGATATTGGCCGATATTTTCGGACATTAAAATTTTTTTTTTGTTTTTTAATGTCTACAGGTACTGTGGTGGAGGGATCTTGGGGTCTAAAAGACCCCAAACCCCTCCTCTGCACTTAAAAGCATTCAAAACACCAAGTTTGGCTGTTTTGAATGCTGTAAGTTTTATTAATTTGGCGCTGCCAGTACCCGGAAGTGATGTCATGTCATGACATCACTTCCGGGTGCTCAGGGGCACCGAATTCAAAGAAATGGAGTCCCGGTCAGACGGCGGCGGTGAAGGTAGGATGCCCGGGTCTCCTGGTGGGACAGGAGACCCGGGCGAGCCGCGGAAGGTGGCGGGAGGGGGGGGACTCCTTGGCGGGAGGGGAGGGGACGCATCGGCTGTCATTACAAGACAGCCGACCGTTGGCTATGGACACCGGTACCTGGGTGATGCCTCTAGCTGCAGGCATCACTCGGTACAAGCACTTTCCCGAAATATCGGCAATATCGGTAAATCAAGGGGCCGATTCCGATATATCGGGCAAAGTGCATATCGGCCCTCTATATATCGACTTTGCCGATAATCGGTCGATCACTAATTAATATACACTGTCACTGTACTAATGACAGTGTCCGGGAAGGGGGTTAACATCTAGGGGCAAGCAAGGGGTTCATTGTGTACCTAACAGTGTGTAATATGTCTTGATCTTTACTACAGACCATTTTCTTCTGTTCCAGAAAGTGGTTGCTCCGTCTGTTTAGAGCCCTGTGTTGTTTGCCGATCAGCAAGCCCTGGCCATGAATCATTGGCTGGGGTCTGCTGGCAGACTCACGTCGTGTCGAATCACAGGGAGGTAAGCAGGCAGGGAGTGTGCGTGCACGCGTGCACGCCCTAAACTTGGAAGCCGGCAGCGGCGTATGGGTACGTCGCAGTGCCTGTAGGAGGCGCCCCGTCGCAGTATATGTACTGTGGCTGGTCGGCAAGTCGTTAAGGCATCTCCCAAGCATGTTATTTAAAGAGCTTGTGTATTTCAAAGTTGCCCTCAAAGCCACATCAAATGACCATCTACCCACTGTATAGTATTTTATTTTATTGTTTTTGTGCATTGGCACTTGCACCCCTCATGGCAATGCCCAGTTTCCAAGCTCATTTTCTTTTTACAGTAGTTTGTCCAATAGCTCCTAAAATAGCCAGAATTTTAATTCACCCCCATAAACTTCAATGGGATTTGCCACTGTAAGTTCGGGGTTTGAAGAATTTTGAAAAAGATTCTCCAAACCCTTGGCAAATCAAACCCAGGCAAATTTGCCCATCGCTAATGTACAAATAATGGTAGCTACTGAGAAAAGCATTTTTAGAGCAATCCATGCACACATCGGTCACCGAGTTCAGTAAATACAAGGTGGTTCATTTAGACAATGGAAATCCTGCCTGAGTTGTTGCTGAATTCCTTTTCTCTCGGCAATTTAAGCCCACCACCACTGATGTAGTAGTGAAGGACCCTTCGGACCCTAAGAAAACAGCAGCCATGATGTAATGCTCACAAGGGAGCCATGCAGAGATTATAAAACACCATGATTGCTGTCACAGATGTTGTTGTAGAAGTAACACAAAAGCAGAGCTAGCAGGATTAAGGGTCACAGTTTAGGTTTCCTTTCTTAATCATTCAGCCAGACACAATAAGGGTATGTTGGGTAATGAGTGTAAAACCCATTAATAGTATAGTGCAGACACAGGTCCCAGAGGTTCCTTTACAATACATTCACACTGTTTTGGCATATCTTATGCATGAGCTGCTGTTAATATATCTTGGGCTGGCTATTCAGAATAAAGTAAAAACCTCTGCCAACATTTCCAGGAATAAAACCAAAGTGCATATTCCACTTTCCTAATACAACATTCCCATCCCCTACTACTCCGAAAACAGAACGCACAGTGAAGTACTGTAATAAAACTTTCTTTTCATTGCCCTGATTTTTAAAAGAGCAGGAAGGAACCATCAATGAAAAAAAAAAGTTACATCAAAGGGGAATATTTATAAAGCAGTGAATGTGACTTTTACCTAACATTCACTGGTGGAGAATCAATCACTATCATTTAAAATACATGTACCAGGATGATTCACCTGTAGTCAATGTTTTGTAAATGTCACATTAGTTGCTTTTTTTAAATATGCCCACCATGAAGCATTAACTGCAAGTTTAAATCTGCCTGCTCCTTGACATCTAACACTAAATTAAACCCATATAGTAAGTCAGAGATACAGTCATGGAGTTAAGGCATACGCTAGCTACACACAAGGACTGCATTTACCCCACTAGTGTTAAATCCTAGCAAGGATGACTTATTCCCCTTTTTTTGCTTTCTGTTCAAATGCTTTGTGTTCCTTCATACAGCTTTGGAATGAACAAGAACAGGTATCATATAACACAAGTGGTATTGGCGTCTGACTCGTTGCGCCACCTTGTGGCCGAAAATTAGTAATACATTGATTTAATGATTTACTATTGATACATTTGCCCAAAAAACTTTTCTTTAGTTTATTGCCTGTTTTAACACAATTTATAAGGGGATGTATTTTCAGAACAATGATTTGATTATATCTTTGGTATTGAAACACTGCTATAAATCCAGATAAAAAAAAAATCATTAAGTTGTCTCCTGCTACTGCAAGGTTGTGATTAGAAAAAATCCTAGCACAAAGTTTATAATAACGCTCCCAGATTAAAGATCACCATATTATAGCATTGATCCATGTCTATATAACCTGTGATCATTCATGCAGCTATGAGCTTTAGCTGACGTTATGGGTTCACAACAGCTGGAATGGAAATCTTAGCAAAAAAAATGTATAAACTAGGGCAAGAGACTGAAAAAACACATTGCAGCTTTCAGCAAGCGTATTACACATTAATTTCCAATCAGATGCAGCAGAAGCACTGGCTGCAGTGTAATGACTATGAGTCTATGCATAAGGAATTCCAGACGGTCAGCTCTTTATTACAGCCCGACATTTGCTGATCCTATAATAAATCATGGGAGCTTTCCAAAGTTATCTTCCATATGATTTCTGCGCTTTAACACCTCCGCTGCGGGGACAGGGGGGAAGGCAGTCTAGCTAGGCAATGAGACCTGGTTCAAATACTTTACTACCCCAGTCAATGCAGAGATGAGCTCATCAGTCGACTCAGCAGACACACATTACACACATATTGTGCTTTACAACCTACCTATATCTACCTACCTTACATCTCATTTCTTATATGCACTCTATGTTACATATGGATCATATATATATATATATATATATATATATATATATATATATATATATATATATATGTTAATGCACTTTACTACCCCAGTCAATGCAAAGATGAGCTCTTCAGTTAACTCAGTAGACACAGAAAATGAACTAATACACATCATATACTTATTATCCCCGTTATATCTGCCTACCTTATATCTTAATTTCTTATATTCACTCTCTAGTACATATAACCATTATAAAATAAAGCATGGTCTCCTAGTTCAAATATGCTTTACTACTCCAGTCAATGCAAGGATGAGCTCATCACATAACTCAGCACACACTGAGAATGAAAAGCAGAACTAACATCCAGCCTTCTATTATATATGTATTGGGGCTATGCAGACTACTTATATCTACTTTCCTTATACCTCATTTCTTTTATTTGCTCTATATTACATATGGTCTTCATAAAAAAATAAGTAAATAAGGTATAGTGTTCTAGTCTGCAACTCTAATATTACATATAATCCTTATTTAAAAAAAAAAAAAAATGGGTACTGTATTCAAGTCATAGAGACTAATAAAAAAGTACAATAAAAATGCACTTTACTACCCCAATCAATGCAGAGATGAGCTCACCAGTTAAGTCAGCCGACACACACAGGGATGGAACTAATACACATCATACACATATTGGAGCTGCTGTACAGACCACTTATATCTACCTACCTTAGATCTCATTTCTTACATTCGCTCTAATTACATAGTATCCTTATTAAAAGAAAAGGGGGTAGAGTATTCAAATCAGAAAGACTAATAAAATATGATACAATAGAACTGCACTTTAATGCTCCAATCAATGCAAAAATGAACTCATCAGTTAACTAAGCAGACACAGAGAATGGAAAGCAGATCTGATACACGTCATTTTATTATTCACATATTGGAGCCATACATTTTATACAAAGATTATAATTCACCTATCTCGTTTCTTATGCTCGATCTTTTATATATATATATATATATATATATATATATATATATATATATATATATATTTTTTTTTTTTTTTTTTTTTTTTTTTTAGAATACTGTTCAAGTCCAAAATACTAATAAAAAATAACTAGGTGTACTTTATTACCCCACTCAATGCAAAGATGAGCTCATCAGTTAACAACTCAGCTCAGCAGACACATAATGGAAGGCAGATCTAAGACCTATCATATACATATTGGAGCCATACAGGTATACTTCATCTATATACCATTAATATTTACAAAAATAAAAGTTATAGTATTCAAGTTAAAAATACTAATATAAAACAACTAGATATACGTTATTACCCCCAATCAATCCAAAGATAAGCTCATCATTTAATAACTCAGCAGAAACATAGAATAAAAGTCAGATCTAATACCTATCATATACATATTAGAGCTGTACAGGTATACCTGATCTATATATTATTAATGTTAAAAAAATAAAAGTTATAGTGTTCAAGTCCAAACCTCAAGCACACAGAAAGATCCACTCATTGTTCTCTCGATCAGTAGATCAGTGCCAGCTTTTTTTGCAATACCTTTAGCAGTACGTGTTCCATTGTGCCCATTTTCCATGCAGTAACCATGTATGATCCTGAGGCTGCACACTGAAGCCAAGCTGTTGCCCCTAGCAACCCATCCACCCTGTATCCTAGTGCAAGGATGGAGAATGACAGTCGCTAAGGGTAACTGCCATCATTTTTTAACCCATTCCCAGTGATTATTCATCTTACCTTAGGTGTGCTGTATGGGTGGAAAGCTGCGCAGGCATTTAACCCCTACATGGCCAGCTAGGCAGAAGAGCCCACAATCCCCCATTCCCAGGGATTATTCATTTTACCTTAGGTGTGCTGTATGGGTCGAGAGCTGCGCAGGCATTTAACCCCTACATTGCCATCTAAGCAGAAGAGCTCACAATCCACCCCAACAAAAAGTTAAAGAGCTGTTGCACAGAACTGGCGACACACAGGAGGATTTGGTTTGCAGATCTGAGCAGCCAGCCAGTGTCTGGAGGATTATAGAGGCTGCTAGAAATCAGAGAAGGAAAGAGAAGGCAGACAAAGCATTGAGTATGGGAGATAGATGTTTAGTGTAGGGGAGGAAAGTGATCTGTTATAGGAGGGAGCTTACAGAGAATCTGCATACAGGTAAAGCTGCTAATACATGAAATGAGACATGAGCCTGAGTGTAGGAGAGACCTGGACTCGAACCTGCGGCTGTAGTGGTCCCTGTGAGCGGTCCAGCTGCGGCTGGGATGAGAGAGAGCGATATGCACAGGGTCTCCCAAAGATGCTCCGTCCTTAAGGACTGTCTTTATGAAGTGGGAAGCGCCTCTCCCCAATCTGCTCCTTAATAGAGGGCTGTTCCCAAACTCCGCAAACTCTTACGAAACAGCAAGAGGGAAGGTGGACCTCTGCCACTGGGTAATAGATGCAATGCTTCTGTATGGAATGGGGGGGGGGGGGTTGTGGTGAAGAGGGAGGGTAGAGGAAAAATAAGAAGGGGGGGGGAGACTCTTTTTGCTCTTTTTTGGAAAGTTCCACATACTTTTCAGAATTCTTTCACCATGATTACTCTTGGAGTGCTATTGCCAGGGGGTCCTCTGTGTCTTCTCAGAGCCAGGAGGAAACTGGAAGCTCTCTTAGGTTTCCCTGGCAAGTTTACAAAGGGATTTCTCAAGCTGGAAGAACAATGAGGGGAAAAATAAAAAAAAAATCTTTAATCTCCAAAAATGCTATTTGTTTCAGGCAGAAAGAAAAAAAAATGGCTATGAGGTTTTTCAAACCAATTGTGGTGGGTGCTCTTGAAACATCTAGCAGGTTTTCCATGAAGTAAGTGTCTGCCTATTCCACGCATTTGCTGAGCCTTGTAGGTTTTTTTGGCAGAGAGTCAGAACATTTGTAGAACCAATAAAAGCGAAATTGTTTTGGAGATGCAATGATTTTCACAGCCTAAAGTTTTCAATGAGTTTTCATCGACCCAGAAACCTAACATTCACTTCCACGGTTTGCTGGCAGTGGTTAGAGGAAAGAGATGCTTGCTCTAAACCAACCATGCTGCCTACTTCTAGCCAGAATATTGGTGGAGTCACCTAGGTTAGGGGCACCAGGATCATACACAGTCCAATATACAAGACAGATCTGGTAGTTATTGAGCTTGGAGTGGTTAGAGGAAAGAGATGCTTGCTCTAAACCAGGGGTCTTCAAACTATGGCCCTCCAGTTGTTCAGGAACTACAATTCCCATCATACCTAGTTATGTCTGTGAATGTCAGAGTTTTACAATGCCTCATGGGATGTGTAGTTCCGCAACACCTGGAGGGCCGTAGTTTGAGGACGCCTGCTCTAAACCAACAATTCTGCCAACTTCTAGCCAGAATATTGGTGGAGTGTCACCTGGGTTAGGGGCACCAGGATCATACACAGTCCAATATACAGGACAGATCTGGTAGTTATTGAGCTTGGAGTGGTTAGAGGAAAGAGATGCTTGCTCTAAACCAACCATGCTGCCTACTTCTAGCCAGAATATTGGTGGAACATTACCTGGGTTAGGGGCACCATACACAGTCCAATATACAAGACAGATCTGGTAGTTATTGAGCTTGGAGTGGTTAGAGGAAAGAGATGCTTGCTCTAAACCAACAATTCTGCCTACTTCTAGCCAGAATATTGGTGGAGTCACCTGGATTAGGGGCACCAGCACCATACACAGTCCAATATCCAAGAAGGATCTGGCAGTTATTGAGCTTGGAGTGGTTAGAGGAAAGAGATGCTTGCTCTAAACCAACCATGCTGCCTACTTCTAGCCAGAATATTGGTGGAGTGTCACCTAGGTTAGGGGCACCATACACAGTCCAATATACAAGAGAGATGTGGCAGTTATTGAGCTTGGAGTGGTTAGAGGAAAGAGATGCTTGCTTTAAACCAAGCATGCTGCCAACTTCTAGCCAGAATATTGGTGGAGTCACCTAGGTTAGGGGCACCATACACAGTCCAATATACAAGAGAGATGTGGCAGTTATTGAGCTTGGAGTGGTTAGAGGAAAGAGATGCTTGCTCTAAACCAACCATGCTGCCTACTTCTAGCCAGAATATTGGTGGAGCGTCACCTGGGTTAGGGGCACCAGCACCATACGCAGTCCAATATACAGGACAGATCTGGTAGTTATTGAGCTTGGAGTGGTTAGAGGAAAGAGATGCTTGCTCTAAACCAGGGGTCTTCAAACCATGGCCCTCCAGTTGTTCAGGAACTACAATTCCCATCATACCTAGTTATGTCTGTGAATGTCAGAGTTTTACAATGCCTCATGGGATGTGTAGTTCCGCAACAGCTGGAGGGCCGTAGTTTGAGGATGCCTGCTCTAAACCAACAATTCTGCCAACTTCTAGCGAGAATATTGTTGGAGTCACCTGGGTTAGGGGCACCATACACAGTCCAATATCCAAGACAGATCTGGTAGTTATTGAGCTTGGAGTGGTTAGAGGAAAGAGATGCTTGCTCTAAACCAACCATGCTGCCTACTTCTAGCCAGAATATCAGTGGAGCGTCACCTGGGTTAGGGGCACCATACACAGTCCAATATACAAGACAGATCTGTCAGTCATGGAGCTTGGATTGGTTAAAGTGGACCAATTACCTTACAAAAAATGAAGGAAAATTGACGATTGTGAGGATCAAGGGGAGGTGAAAGATGCTTAGGCTGGGTTTATACTGATGTGGTGCAGGAACCATAGAAATTCATGTATGGTGCCTGCACCACATCAGAATCGCAGGCAGTTCATACTGCACTCTGCAAACCACTGCAGGTGTCAATATAAAGTTAATGACACCCCCAAAACGGTTCACAGAATTCAATGCAAACTGTAGATTCAGATGGAATCGGATCACATGGGTCTGAACACCTATGCAATCCGATTCCAGTGCAGACAAAAAAAAAGGGTCCTGCATGGTTTTGGTGCGGGTCCAGTGCGAATTGAGCCATACATAATGTATCAAGTTGCACGTACTGAATTCACATGTCATTTGTACAGGAATCTGGTGCGACCGCATTAGTGTGAACCGAGCCTTATACTAGTGATCTGTGAGGTCCTTATCCCTGATGTTCTGGCAGAAGGTTCCAATGGACTTAAAGTGGTTGTAAACCTCAGACATGAAATGTGAACAGCGAATCCCTGTTAAGTGTGTGCTTGTCTAAATCCAGAGCAATGTCATTTCTCTCCGCTGCCTCATTTCTCTGCTATAAGCATAAGCCACTTCTGACAAGTTTTCCTGACACCAAGAGAAAAATGGTGACAGGGGGGACCTCTAGCTGACTGACAGACTTAATTCTGTTCCTGTGCGTTGTATAAAGAGGGGGGGGGGTGTCTTTTCACTCCAAGCTGCTTTTCAGAGCTGAGAAATCCTGTGTAAATTCTGCGTTTTGAATAGATGAAGGGATACATGGGTACAATTGATGTAGGAAGATTTGTTTAATCCAGGGATCCTCAAAATACGGCCCTCCAGCTGTTGCAGAACTACACATCTCATGAGGCATTGTAAAACTCTGACATTCACAGCCATGACTAGGCATGATGGGAATTGTAGTTCCTGAACAACTGGAGGGTCATAGTTTGAAGACCCCTGGTTTAATCTCTGTGTATTACCTAAGGGCCAGTCACTTCACTGGGTATCTGTGAGGGCTAACAAATACATTCATTGTGACACCCGTAGCCAGTTTCAGTATGCCTTCTATAGTAAGGGTCAGTCCTTTTAAAACTCTCTAGGCATTTTGTCAATCTCCTGGGTACCTTGGAGCTGGTTGCAGATCCCAACAGTGGTGAAAACCAACATTTATGATGATGAGATTAGGGTAGCATTTGTCAACCTGTTTTCAGTCAAGGCACCATTTAAAATTATAGACAGTCTCAGGGCACCCCATTCTAAGTTGTACAATTTAAACTAATAGTTTTACATAATGCATTAACATGTAGGACACACAATGTAGGACATCCAACATGAGAGGTAATTTATTCTTCCAAAGCAAACACACATTTGCACACTGGTAATGACTAGTATTCCAATGTTTCTCTTCCTCCTAAGTTTCTTTACCTCACTCAGCTAATGTGACTCCAGTACTGATGGAGAGGGGCAGGGGAGGAGCAAACAAGGATTCTGCACAGCTGCACATTGTCCTCCTTATCAACCAATGATGTCATTGGTTGTTAATAAGCCGGTGGGTAGAAGGTTGTAATGGTGCACAATGAAAACCTATGACTTTGTGTAACTAAAAGGCAGGCTTCATCCACCCGCTGGCTTGTATTCAATTTTTGGGCAATTTTTAGGCATTTTGCCAGGGCTCCCCTGAAGAAACCTGAAGGTAACCCAGGGTGCTTGGGCACCCTGGTTAAAAAAAAAGGCTGGATTAGGGAATCATAGTATGCTGCCTAACAACTAGTATATGTAAAGCCCAAGTTTTTTATTTTATTTTATTTTGGATACAGTAGGAAGAAAGGATGATTTAGGACTAGGTGATCGACCAATATCGTCTTTTTTTAATGCCGATACCGATACCAATATTTTGTTCATTTATGACATCATTTCCATTTTTTTTACATGGAGACCCGATCAGAGCCGAATGCGGCTTTGATTGGGTCTCCTCTTCGGCGACGGTGGAGTTAGGATGCCCGGGTCTCCCGGTGGAAGACTGCGGGAGGGTGGGACGTTCCCTCCCGCTCCTTGTAATTCTCAGCCGCTCGGCTGTCATTACAAGTCAGCCAACTGTCGGCTATGGACACCGGTACCGGGGTGATGCCTCTAGCTACAGGGATCACTCCGGTACATGCACTTTCCCTAAATATCTGCAATATCAGTAACCTCAGGGGCCGATTCCAATATATCGGGGAAAGTGCATATTGGCCCCTGATATATCGGTGTTGCCGATAATCGGTCAATCCCTATTTAAGACCCCCATCATCATCTTTACTTTCTGTCCCACACAACAGGAAATAAAAGGAAATCTCTACGTATGATTCAGAATCTGGCTTCGCCAACTGTCAAAATGGCCGAACAGAGACTGCATCTGATCGGATGGAGCTGCTGCTCAGTTGACAATTTTCCATCTGCCTCCTTCGATTTTTTTTAGCCAAGGGATGTTGGGCAGGAGGCAGCTGATGGGGCCACCCACTGACCAAACTTAGGCCAGTTAATCAGCAGCAGGCCAGAATTCAAACTGTGTATAGCCAGCTTTAGACAGTGATCAATGGAACAGGTGTTCTCATTTGAAATGTTCTGCTTACCCCTTGTTCTTGTCACAGATGTTGGATTTCTTATCACTTCTGTACCACAGACTATGGTCACCAGAACCAATATCTTCCAAAAACTGCTCAGCATTAACAAGCAAATACAAGCACCAGATGTGGTAATTTTCCTAAAGTGATATTAAACCTCTATTTATTTTTAATAATGAACATGTTTTATTTACCTGCACTGCTCACTGCGTTAGTTTAACTGGTAATTGCGCGGTCATGCAACACTGTACCCAAATTAAATTTTTATCATTTTTTTCACACATATAGAGCTTTCTTGGTGACATTTGATCATCACTAGGATTTTTATTTTTTGTGTTATTAACCACCTCCCACCCGGGCCATTGTAAATATACGGCCGGGTGGGAGTCTCGTCCTTCTGAATGGACGTTCCGGAACTTCCTTCTGAAGGAGAGAGATCGCGCCGCCGCGGGCACGCGCAGCGGCGCGATCTCGATGTGCCTGTGTCCCTCGGACACAGAGCAACATCATTCGGCAGGAGGGCCCTGTGATTGGCCCTCCTGATCACATGACGGCTGTGTCTAATCACAGCCGTCATGTAATGTAAATAGAGCCGTTGTAACGGCTTCGATCTCTTCTCCTCCTGACAGATCCTGTCAGTGAGGAGAAGAGAAGAGGATCGGTGCTGCTGCTGGGGTGATCAGTGAGTATTTCTAATTACTCACTGATCACAGGGGGAGTCTGTGCTGGTAATCAGATGATTGATTACCAGTACAGCCTTGGGGGGGGAGGGGTGCCACTAAGCCACAAGGGATGCCCACCCATGACCACCAGGGATGCCCACCATGGCCACCAGGGATGGCAAGCAGGGCTCAGAGAGCCCCCCAGTGCCCTCCCTATCAGTGTTGCCCACCAATGCCATCTATCAGTGCTGCCCACCAGTGCCGTTATTGCCATCTATCAGTGCCACCCACCAGTGCCCATTACTGCCCACCAGTGCCGCCTATCAGTGCCCATCAGTGCCCCCCATCAGTGCCGATCAGTGCCCCCCATCAGTGCCGATCAGTGCCGATCATTGCCGCCCAACAGTGCCACCTATCAGTGCCCATCAGTGCCGCCAATCAGTGCCCATCAGTGCTGCCTATCAGTGCCCACCAATGCTGCATATCAGTGCTATCTATCAGTGCCACATATCAGTGCCCATCAGTGCTGCATATCAGTGCTACTTATCAGTGCCCATCAGTGCTGCATATCAGTGCCACCCCATCAGTGCCACCCCATCAGTGCCACCCCATCAGTGTCTCCTCATCAGTGCCTGTCAGTGCGGCATTATCAGTGCTCATCAGTGCAGGAAAAAACATATCTATTTACAAAATTTTTTAACCTAAACAAAAAAACTTTTTTTTTTTTCAAACTTTTCAGTCTTTTTTTATTTGTGCACCAAAAAAGAAAAAACCTGACGGTGATCAAATACCACCAAAAGAAAGCTCTATTTGTGGGGAAAAAATGACACAAATTTGGTTTAGGTACAGTGTTGCATGACCGCGCAATTGTCATTCAAATTGCAACAGCGCTAAAAGCTGAAAATTGGTCTGGGAAGGAAGGGGGTTTAAGTGCCCAGTATTGAGGTAGTTAATGAAAAAAGACTGAAAATTTTGGAAAATAAAAAAAAACAATAATTTTTACTTGATAAATTTAGGCCAATATATATTCTGCTATATATTTTTGGTAAAAAAAAAATCCCAAGTATATATTGATTGGTTTGCACAAACATTAAAGCGTTGCTGGGGGGTTTTTTTGCCTTCCTCTGGATCAACTGCGGGTATAGGATTGTGTATATGGGATTGTATGGTTGGGTTTTCAATTCTGGTTTTTTTTTTTTTTTTTGGTTGAACCAGATGGACTTGTGTCTTTTTTCAACCTGACTATGAAAACTATGTACAAACTATGGTATATATACTAGAATATACTGGAATTTTTTTTTATACTAGTAATGGCGGCGATCAGCGACTTATAGCGGGACTGTGATAGTATGGTGAGCAGGCTGACACCTACTAAAACTTTGTGGGCACCAGTGACACTAATCCAGTGATCAGTGGTAAAAATATACACTGTCACTATACCAATGACACTGGCTGGGAAGTGGTTAACATCTAGGGCGATCAAAGGGGTAAATGTTTGCCTAACAGTGCTTGCTGCATTCACTGTGTGCTGTTTTCACTAAGGGATGTGACAGTAATTAATCCCTGCTTTGCAGGGAAACAAAAACTGTCACAGCTCCACTAACAGGACAGAGCTCTGTATTTTTCACACTGTCATCCTCTTTGCCAATGCTGGGAACTCAGTGTGCTCTCCTCCAATGTTCAGACTTGTCCTGACACGCTTCCGCTGCACAGCAATTCACTGGGAAGCTCTGTGTGCTGATGCTTCTTCTTCCCCCAGCTCTTATGCAGCTGAAAACTGAGGAAATTAGGAAAACTGAGGAAATGTGACCTCTGCAGCTGAGGAAATGTGATCCCTGATAAATAAGGGCAAAAAGGTATTTAGAATGTATTTTTACATCTATACATAAATGTTTTGCCTTTTTATTTCTATTTTTAAGCGGAATGGGTTGTTTTACAATCACTTTAACTTCCCTACTCATCAGCAGCATAGACACGCCGTTCCTTTGCTTCCCTGCCACTGCATTTGACCACCAGTAATGAAGAACCCACACCTTCCAGGTATGATAAGCATGTAAATGACTCTTCTTCCTCCCACTTGGCAGTCCCAGTGCTTGGTGATTGGCTCAGTGCTGTCACACAGGGGGAGGTAGAGAGTCCTTCTACCCGAGTAAGTCCTAGGTTGTGGCATAGAGCTTAAAATCTACTTTCACCAGCTGGACAAGCAGGGATTGAAGAAAAGGTGAGAATTTGCATCTGGGAAGGTGGGAAAGTTAAATGAACCAGTTGCTTTGCCCTGCATAGACAATGCGCAGGTTCACTTTAAGCTGGCTATAGAAAATAGAGAAAGGTCAGACTAGCAGGCATGCCTGACCTCCCTTAGGGCCCTTTCACATGGGCTTTCCACCCAGGAGACTCAGTTTTGCTCAGCGGGGTTTGATCCGCTGATCCCCGCTGAGCAGGCGGATGACAGCTCCGTCTCCACTTACTTTGCAGAGATGGAGCTGCCAGATCCCCGCTCACCTCTATGTCCTTTTTTATCCGATCTGATCCTCCAGATGGATTCCATCCATCTGGATTTCACGGACCACATCAGATCAGAGAGCAGCGGGTGTCAGCGGAGATGTCCCCACTGACACCCACTGCTCCATAGAGTTGCATGGAACATCCGATCAGGTCCGCCTGAAAAAACTGACAGGCAGACCTGATTGGAAAGCCCATGTGAAAGGGGCCTTAGGCTTTGGACCCACACTGAAAATCATTGGTGTGCTGGTGACATTGTTTTGCTCTGACCTGACACGGTTCCAGTCAGTGGTCACTTCAGCATCCACTAATATGCACAGCCATTTCTACAGGAACGTGTGCATTGGGATTAGTGCATTGGAAGTCCAAAATACAAACAGTCACAATGGGTGGCAGAGACACATCCAGCACCAGATTATCACAGGAAAACTATAGCGATTGGACAAGGTTCCTAATGTATCAGATGAAAATGTTTCTCTTTGAGTCCTGGTCATCTAATGTCTCCAGGGCACCGTTTTTTACCCACAGTAGCAGATTGCTTGCTTCATTTGATAGATGAAACCTTGATTTGCGCAACTACTCTAGGTTTCTTTGCCCCAGTTTTTTATAAATTGTCCCCATATGTAGTATAATGGTTGAAATTGTAGGATGCATATAAGAAATGTAAAGGGTAATGTAATTATGATAAGGTCATTGGAATGGGTACTATTTGGTTTTCAGTTTCAACTGTCTCCTGCTTCTACAGATGTCACACACAAGCTTTCCCTGCCGGTAGATTATTCAGTAGATCATCATGTCAAAAAAATCTTACTGTCTCTGAATCATTTCTATGTGGTAGGCAGTGAACAAAGCTTTCACCATTTTATATGTCCAGCATTGCTTGGGAGAACATTCTCTTGTCTGACTGAATCACAGGCAAAAAATGTCTGAATGAAAATTTCTCATGCATTGCTGTACATATGTGAGATTGTCCTCTCCACCGAGGAGAAGGCCAATAGCACTAGAAGAGAACAGAAGGATGTGAAAGGTTTTTTTAAAAAAGATCATTGTCATAATAAAAAAAAAAAAAAAAGATTTGTTATGGAGTTCTTTCTGCTGGTGTGATCCATTCAGTCATGCTTCCAGTCTGTAAGATTGATGGGTCAAATATCCGCCTTATAACAGCAGAAGCTGGCATCTAAATGGAAGAAAGTTACAGAATGATGGGAAAAGAATAGAAAGATAAGTAGCCCAAAGTTCTACGTTTATGTAAAAGAGACCAAGCTTGAATCCCTCTAGTTGTCTTTCATTTCATTGTCTAGTCATTCCTGTAGAAAATGGGGGTCATAAGCCTCTGCATTTGGGATGCTGGAGATGCTTATATTAATATAACAAAACTTTAAGATGCCTACAGATGGCTTTATCTACACTCTTCAGTGTTGTCACATGAAAAGATAGAATAAAATATTTACAAAAATGTGAGCAGTGTACTCACTTTTGTGAGATACTGTATATACATACACTTTATTGTCAAAAGTATTGGGACACCTGCCTTCACACGCACATGAACTTTAATGGCATCCCAGTCTGGCTCGTGGTCTCCACTCCAATTCATCTCAAATGTGTTCTATCGGTTGAGGTCAGGACTCTGTGCAGGCCAGTCAAGTTCCTCCACCCCAAACTCGCTTATCCATGTCTTTATGGACCTTGCTTTGTGCACTGGTCCAAATCATTTGGTGGAGGGGGGTTATGGTGTGGGGTTTCTTTTCAGAGGCTGTGCTTGGCCCCTTAGTTCCAGTGAGGGGAACACTTAGGTCATCAGCATACCAAGACATTTCGGACAATTTCAAGCTCCCAACTTTGTGGGAACAGTTTGGAATGGCCCCTTCCTGTTCCAACATGACTGTGCACATAAAAAGGTCCATAAAGACATGGATGAGCGAGTTTTAGGTGGGGGAACTTGACTGGTCTGCACAGAGTACTCTACTCAACCCGATAGAACATCTTTGGGATGAATAAGAGCAGAGACTGCAAGCCAGGCCTTCTTGTCCAACTTCAGTCATTGAGTGGCGATTTTGGCTCTGAGGAAGAGGGTCCTTCCTCGAAACGCGTAAGCCACATCAGGCTTTGAGGACGCCATCACGCTATCCAGCAGTAGAGAAGTGTCCTGGAAGCGAGCGGTGCCCATTTCCTATATGCTTGTTCATATGCTACGTTTGTGAGTATATTGTACGCTACCCTTCTTTGATTTTAATAAACTTTTAAGTGGTAATGCACAAGGTCGGTGTTGTTTTCTTGTCCAACATCAGTGCCTGACCTCACAAATGCGCTTCTGAAAGAATAGTCATACATTCCCATAGACACACTCCTAAACCCTGTGGACAGCCTTCCCAGAAGAGTTGAAGCTGTTATAGCTGCAAAGGGTGGGCCAACTCAATATTGAACCCTACGGAATAAGACTGGGATGCCATTAAAGTTCATGTGCGTGTAAAGGCAGGCGTCCCAATACTTTTGACAATTTTGTGTATATCGGGAAAACAGGCCATCAGGCAAAAGTATTTGAAGTAGAAAATGGTATTGGATTGCAGCAGCGCTCTCAGGTGACAACAGGAGAAAGGAAAACAACTGAAAGGTTACTTTTTAAACTTGATTGATTTTCATAAACACATTCAATGCACATTTAATATTTACCAAATCTTTAATGTGATTTCATATAGTAGTGCGCACCAATGCCTATTGCATAAAGAATATTTAAGAGTGCAGCTAGAAACCTGGCTTTTCCACACCTACTGCATTTGCCGAGGTGTTCATAGACAAAGATAACCTCAGAATGAACAGGTTTCTTACAATCTGAACCTAAATTAAATTACGGCTTCTGTGATTCAATTCTTCCAACAAACTGCAGTGCCATTTTCAGCTTCCCTCCTTCTCTCCCGGGGATTGGTTTTACGATGTATCATTGTGATTAACAGGTGTGGAAAAAATGTGTCAACAGTCACGTCTTTCAAATTACAAAAACAGAATAGCATATTTTATTGAAAGCACCTAATAATCACTTCATAAGCATTCCACCATGATTGCTACATCATCACGGTGGTGAAGCTGATAGGACATGTGAACTTGTCAGACATGCAGTTCCTCTCATTGAACAGGATTACAGGCGTAAAATGGCTAGTAGGAAAAGCTCTTTTAGGTGAAACACCCATGTCTGGCCATAGTGTGAACCCTTACCAAACCCCTGAGGATGCTTCTTTATCTTCATTTAAAAGAGAGAGACAAACTAAAAATAATTTTTGGATTCAAATCAAAAAATTTAATTAAAAGGAGCCTACTAGTGTGGGTCTTCCAGCACCTGTATAGCCATTGTAACAATTTTATTTTATTTTTTTTTTTTTTATTCCCTAAAGGGTAATAAATCACAGCACAGCTGAGTAGTGTGGAATGTATTGGATCTTCCACATGTACTTCACACTAGCAAACCAAAGACAGACCTTACTAAGCAGAATACTTCAAACTGACAAGTTCTTTCCTGACTATTTATCATTTATGTAACACACGTGATATCCCAGATATCCCAGTTTTTCCAAATAATTACAAAGTGAGGGAGATCTGTGACCACAAAAGTATGGTCTTGGTGGACACTGTTGAAAAGGAAATGACCTCATTGCCTGTTGATAAAACCATGATAACGTATATCCCACAGGAATGTGTATCCCAAGAGAAGGCTTGACCACACAAAGAGCACTTCTTCTGCATAACGTTTAAATCATTTCTTCGTAATGGAGTGCCACTATTAACTGTTTTATGGACGTTGCAGAGCCTATGATATTACTTATTTTTGTCTATGCAAAAAAAAAAAAAAAAAAAGAAATATTATTGCTTCCTATGATCAGCAGGATTTCCTCTATTTTTGTCATATTTCCAAAAATATTAAATGTATCTTTTTACAGCTTCACTAAAGAGTGTTTTATCCATTTTTTCCTCAATGCAGTCTTTCTCAACCAAGACTCCATAGGATCCTAGGGTTCCTTGGGCAGAGAGAAGTGATTAATTGATTCCCCACCTACATTGTTCAGCAAATATTGCACTGACTACCACTGGAAAGGGTCAATTCCACACTGACCACTATTGTCCACTGTTTGTATTTCTTTTCCCATACCATTTGTTTAATTATTATTGAAATAAATGTTGTTGTATACAACTGGCAATGTTATAAAATGATTTGCCCTTGGTGTCAAATACTCTAGAAACACCACATTTTTATTATTATTATTATTATTATTGTTATTATTATTATTATTGTTATTGTTATTATTATTATTATTATTATTATTATTATTATTATTATTATTATTATTATTGTTATTATAATAATAATAGAAATGTGGTGTTTCTAGAGTATTTGACACCAAGGGCAAATCATTTTATAACATTGCCAGTTGTATACAACAACATTTATTTCAATAATAATTATTGTTATTATAATTATAATTATTATTATTAATATTATACAGGACTTATATAGCGCTGACAGTTTACACAACATGAGATCAGACAGTACAATTACAATACAATTTAAGAAAGTAGGAATCGGAGAGCCCTGCAGATTTTCATTATTTTATTTAACACTTTCTACAACTTACTGATCATGCAAAATGTAACATGGACTACAGATTTAATCTTTTCTAGCAGGGGTTTCCTTAGACCTAAAAATAATTTCAATGATTCCTCCATGACAATAAAGGCTGAGAAAGGCTGCACTAATGTCAACATTAAGGGAACTGGAGCAAAATATCTTTAGGGCTTAAAGTGGTTGTAAGATCTTTCAAATTACTGGCCCCCAGGTGATACACAGAGTTGAAACAAATCCTCCTATATAAGTTGTACCTGTCTTTCTGCAGTCTTCTCTAAATCTGTTCAAAGTGCTAAATTATAAAGCTTGTCTGAGAGGTCAGAAAAAGGGGTGGAGAGCTGAAGTTATACTCTGCAAAGTGAGGAGAGTTCTGAGAGTTGATTGGAGGGAAGGGATACACCCCCTTCACACAGCACACACAGAGCCGAGGCTGTCAATCAGCTGGCAGTCCCTCCCCTATCACCTTTTTTCTCTTGGTGTCAGGAGTTCTTGGCAGAAGTTATTCATGCAGATAGCAGAGGAATGAAGCAGCAGACAAAAGTGACACTTTGCAGTTTTCAACAGACACGACAGCCCTGGACAAAAGACGGCCGATCGTTCGGCCGACGATCACTACGTGTGTACGGGGCTTTAGTGCTCTTAATTGAGACAAATACACCCTATAGAGGGATATGCTTTGTTCATATCTCATGTCTGAGATTTACAACCACTCTAATTAATAAGTCAGGCACTGATGTGCAAAATATATTAACCCCCAACAAGCAATCATAATTTATCTTTTACTGGTCTGACTTTAATAAACGAAGTAAGATTACTGCGCTTTGCGAAATACCATACTAGAAGCAGTTTATTGAATAAACACAATAGGGGGTAACACTTCATATTTTATGTAAAGTATTCTTTATAGCACTTTTGCACTGCCAAGTGTAAATCTGGACTTAATTTTGCAGTCCTACAAATACCCGATTATGGTATTTTTATTATTTGAAGGATTTCATAGTGAATCGTGTTTCATGTCAATGTACTAAGCATCAGTTGATTTTCTGACTTGTGCTTGTCCCCTCTATCACCATACCCTTCAAGTTCTCCATAGGGAACCTTGGGCCCGAGGGAGCAAACACAACAAACTGTCTATTTAATGGTAGGGACAGATTGATGTGGGTTTAATAAAGTGTGTCATGGTGCCTCAGTGGTTGGCATGGTAGAAGATGGTCTCCTTAAAGGACATGCTTTGTGAGACATCTTCACTTCTTAAGCCTTCAGCTTCCTTTGCATTGTTCATCATTTGGTCGCATGACATCTCAGAGATGTAAAGGAAGCTGGCTCTGGAAGAATTTCCTCTGCCAAAAGCTCTAATCACAGGTCTGAATGCGGTAACTATATAATGCCAAGCACGCATCAGTGACTGTGGGTCCTGCTGAATGATGTATCTTTATGGAAAAGTATCTTTCTAGGTTTGCCACCCAAACATATCATTTTAGACCTGACCCAGGGGGGAAATGGTCCCTTCCCCGCCAAGCCCAGTTCTTCCCCGGTGACTGCTGTTTGTTTTTAGCACTTCATTAGTAATTAGCTAGCACTGTGTATTAAAAAAGGCCTCAAGTTTGAAGATCTTGATTTCATTCTATGTTCTGTATGTGCTGGATAAATGCAGACCATTCTTGAGTCTAGCCATTGCTAAGCTGTACCTGTTACTGTTTAACATATATTGATTGATTTACCATACCCTCCTCTTTTTATACTCTATACCAATAATACACACCCCATACATTAAGGAACTTAGTCTAAAGTTTTTACTATAACCTAATGTAGCACTGCCCCAGTAGGGACTGCTGAATAACCACACTGTGGGTCCCCCTGGTTACCAACACATGGCTATAGGCAAATGCAAATCTTACGTTCCTCTTGGCTCTTCACTCCATTAAACAGTCCAGGGGTTGTTTTTGTTGTTTATTTTGTAATGGGGATAAGATAAGGAAACAGTGGGATACTCCAAATTAACTATTCACAATGTCTGAGGACTCCTCTCTTCTACTTCACTTGTAGGTATGGAACAGCCAGGCTGTTAATTCCTCCTGCCACTTTAGATGAATGGGATTAAGTCTCTTGTTTTCTCTCAAGACGACTTGATGGACAATATAATGTCTTGTGAAGATAATTGAGATGTCCCTCCACCAGTAGAGGAGAGTTGAAGCCCTATTGGAGGAAACGCGTCAGCAGGGGAGGCGTGCCGTCATTACGTCACTCGTGGTCCGCGCTGCAGCCGGACGCGAGTTCCACACAAATTTTCTCTGCTAAGAATCATCTGTACCACTCGTTAATACCGCATCCATGTAAGTGCAATCTTTATTTAATAATAAACATCACCAAAGGTAATACACTATCAGCCTCCTATATATCTTTTATGCATATCGGAGCCACACTGTGGAAACTGGAAAGCCATCCGCCTATATTGAGGGAGGAAGGAGCACTGTTTCAGCTTTATTACGGTGATTGCTGAGCCTGTTTGCTGTTGATATTTGGTAAGAGGCCAGGTTTTTCTGTGTTGCACTGGAGGTCTGCGCACGTTTGGAGGTGACCCTGATTAGGACAATAACGTTGTGAACAGTTGAATTATTTCTGAAGCACTTACCTTCTTCCGCCGGGTAAGGAGGAATTTCACCTGGTGGAGGGACATCTCAATTATCTTCACCACACTTTTCTTGCAATTATTGGACTTTTCCATATCACTGGTTTTGGTTGATTTATTCACCTATACCTCAGCAAGAGGATTTCTTTTCTTATGAACTGATATATGATTTAATTCAAGTTTACCAATTTATGTATATTTGTTTTTTTCACTATCAGTTACTCTGATTTGCTCCTTTGAGCTACACAGTTCAGTTAATTTGTATGTGGTCTTCATCACAGTATATAACTCAAACATCACCTTTAGGTGAATTTTCACCCACACAGAATAAGCGCACTTTTTATTTAACACTTATTTCAATACATTTCAGTTGCAGCTATTCACATATCAGCGCACCCTTCCTTTCCAATTCAATATAATGTCTTATCTTCATGATACTCTCCCTAGCATCCTCTTTCTGCTGACACCTGTCCACTGACTATCCTATGAGCCGGGGTGGATCTCCTCAGGTCAGGCCCCTTGACATGAGTCCCTGTACTCACGATACTGCAGCCACAGGCTCTCCAGTGTTTCCCCTCTCAGTCAGGTTCCCTGGACCTCTGGGTTCAGCTCCTCTCAACAGCTCCTCTGGCCCTCAGGACGACCAGCGTGAAACACTCTCCAGACTGAATGAATCGCATACTGAGCACAACGAGCAGACCTCACTAACAGATCCTGCTCTCTGGTAGGCAAAGAGCAATATGGATTTACCTACAGCTCCTCTGGTAAGCAGACAGAGCTCAAAACTATACTCTCTCACTAGCACCTACCTAGGAGGGTGCTACACTAAAGTTTAGTAACAAAAAAAAAAAAAAGAAAAATCCATGCAAGTGACATGATGTATTATAAATGCAATGTGTCTCTTTTGCTCCTGGCTTCTCCTTTAGTGTAAATATTTTTCCTCTGCCCTCCTCCATCTTGCTGGGGTAATATGCTGGTGCTGCAGGGGTTAATAGAGCTGAGGAACCTGTCATATGCACTCTTGAAAACCACCAACTTCGCCCGCCCTTTCCATCAATGAAAAACGATCTATAAATTGAGGAGGTGGGCCTTTTTTTCATCTGCCATAGAGCACTTTTCCTTCATCAAAAGCTATAGTATGCCCTCTATGAATGGAGGGGGTAGACGGAAAGGGCGGGCGTAGTTGGTACTCTTGATGAGTGCATATGACAGGTCCCTTGGCTCAATCAAACCTTGCAGCACCAGAAGATTATAGCGGTAGGGTTGGGGGAAAATTGGAAGAAGATTTCTACTAAAATGGGAGCCAGCAGCATTACAGACACATCACATTGATAATAAATCATGTCCTCTGTGTGAGTTTTTATATTTTTTACCAAACTTTAAGCCAAAAACCAGTATTAAACCAAAAAGCCAACATTTTTTATATTGGCGCTTACCAATTCTTAGATGTGATGGCTGTATTTGTTTCTTTTTTAGGCTTTCTTTCTTCTGTCACCTGATGATCCTGACAGTGAGTCTGTTGTTTTTTAACAGAACAAGCTTTTCTGTAGATGTAACGGTTACAGAGTTGGGACAGACAAACCATTTACCACTTACAGGGGTGCTTACAATGACCAGCTTTTGTTTATTAATGTAAAACCTTTATCCCAAAACAAACAAAACTGTTTGCTGTAACAACTTATGAAGTGTTAGCTGCAGTTTGTCTTACATTTTTTAGTGTATTTAAATCTGCAAGTACATCTAATGCTCCTCTCCAAATTAGCAATGCTACTGTTTAAAAGTGCCCCTGTTCTCCTTTATCCAGAGTGGGGGCATAATTACAGCGGGTGTATTACTGGCCAAATGAATAGGAAAAAAAGCCTAAAATAAAAAAATAAGGACTGGTAAGCTGCAATGGGTTACATTTTTAGTTTGGGGATTTATAATGCTTTATGGTATTAACTAATTAGGTTCCTTAGGGCACTTTCACACTGGTTTGCTTCAATGCTGCCAGTGAGACCCCTATGCACATTAATGAAGAGCTTTTGGTGCGGATTTATTATTTTTATTTATTTCAGGTACTTATATAGCGCCCTCAATTTACGCAGCTCTTTAAATATACATTGTGCATTCACATCAGTCCCTGCCCTCAAGGAGCTTACAATCTAAGGTCCCTAACTCACATTAATACATATTAGGGATAGACCGATTATCGGCAACACCGATATATATCGAGGGCCGATATGCACTTTCCCCGATATATCGGAATCGGTCCCTGAGGTTACCGATATTGCCCATATTTCGGGAAAGTGCTTGTACCGGAGTGATGCCTTCAGCTAGAGGCATCACCCGGTATCGGCATCCATAACTGACGGTCGGCTGTCTGGTAATGACAACCAATGCGGCTGAAAAGCCATTCAGCTGTCATTACAAGGAGCGGGAGGGGATGCCCCTCCCGCCGCTTTCACCGGCTCCACCGGGTCTCCTGTCCCACCGGGACGGGAGATCCTTCCTTCGGCAGGCATCCTACTTGCATGGCTGCCGAACAGAAGACCCGCTCAAAGCCGCATTCGGCTCTGATCGGGTCTCCATGTAAAAAAACTTGGAGCCAAATAAAAAAAAATGCGAGCATTCAAAACAGCCAAACTTGGCGTTTTGAATGCTTTTAAGTGCAGAGGAGGATCCCTCCACAACAGTACCTGTGAAAAAAAAAAAAAATTTTTTTTTTAAATGTCCGAAAATATTGGCCAATATCGGCCGATACCGATATCCAATGACCAAAATATCGGTATTAAAAAAACGATATCGGTCGATCACTAATACATACTAATTTAGGCAGGAGCCAATTAACCAACCAGCTTGTCTTTGGAGTACCCGGAGGAAACCCACGCAGGCACAGGGAGAACATGCAAACTCCAGGCAGGTAGTGTCGTGGTTGGGATTTGATCCAGCAACCTTTTTGCTGCTAGGCAAAAGTGCCAACCACTACACCACTGTGCCACCCAAGACATGTGACTCAAAAACTGCACCAAAAACGCTCAGTAGGCGCGTTTTTAAGGCATTTTTGAGGTGCTATTGAAGCGCTTCCCATTCATTTGAAAGGAGAGGAGCGTTTATGGCTTGCTTTTTTTAGTTGCCCAAACATGCTCCAAAGATGCTACCAGCAGGATTTTTTTCACCGCAAAGAAAGAACACCACCCCAGTGTGAAAACATTCATTGATTTTAAAGGGAAGCATTTTTCTAGAGCCAGTTCAAAGGGCCCTTAATGTATGGGGTGTGTATCATTGGTACAACACATAAAAGCAGGAGGATTTCTTAAATAATCAAAGCATGTATCAGACTGTACCAGGTACAGCTCATATATCTTGGTTTTTTATTTTAGCTTCAGTTTTTTTTTTTGCTAGTAATCCAGATTTACAGAGAAATGTGCAGGACACAGACAAGAAGAATCCTGTGTAAAACAAGCAGACGGGCAATCCAGGTGATAAACATAGGAGTACATATGGTAAGAGACACCCAAAGGCTTGTGCATACAGATACATCACACCCTCTGGGTGCACAAACAACTGTCTTTTTATACTTTTACCTTGGGGCAACTTCTACATAAACTACATAATTCAGGGTGGAAGCGTGAAAAAAAACTGAGTGACTAAACATGACTGATTAAGCTATAGACACATTACTTGCCAAATATTTGTCGTCCAAGTCTGCATTAGTTTTCTTTTTTATGTACAACTAATTTAAATTAGTCTTGCAAGATGTAAAGATAAATCCAGCAGTTACATTGAGGTTGTCAGCCATGTGTGAACAGGAGACCTTTTTACTATGTGGGTAAGGGAGGCCTGGGGTGAGAGGTTAAATACTGTATGTCACTGTAATGGTATATATGTAGGGTAATGTCGGAAGTGTCTAACAGCTTTGTTAAATCTAAGGCACCATAAATACATTCCATATGGCAGTATGTTGCAATATTGCAGTCTATACACTAACTTACTTTTATTTATGTTTTCATTTATTTATGTAGTTTTACAGAATTACTCGTAGATGTAATGGTTTGCTATGGGGGTCGTGAATTTCCTACATGTGATTTATGCTTTTCATTGTTCATTTTCTTTTGTCATTCCTGTTCTTTCATGTATTTCTTCTTGTTTAAAATTACATATTGAAAATACCTTCTAATCCATAAATGTATTAACCACTTGCTTACTGGTTACTTTCACCCCCTTCCAGCCCAGGCCGATTTTCAGCTTTCAGTGCTGTCACAGTTTGAATGACAATTGTGCTGTCATGCTACACTGTACCCAAATTAAATTTGTATCATTTTTTTTTCACACAGATAGAGCTTTCTTTTGGTGGTATTTAACCACTTTAGCCCCGGAGGATTTTCCTGCTTAACGTCCAGGCCACTTTTTGCGCGAATTTAACTGACAATTGCGCGGTCATGCAACGCCGTACCCAAACTAAATTTGCGTCCTTTTTTTCCCCACAAACAGAGCTTTCTTTTGGTGGTATTTGATCACCTCTGTGCTTTTCATTTTTTGCGATATTAATAAAAAAAGAGCGAAAATTTTGTGAAAAAATTGACATTTTCTACTTTGACAGTTAAAAAGTATCCAATATATTCAATTTTTGTCATATATTTAGGCCAAAATGTATTTAGCTACATGTCTTTGACAAAAAAATTCTCAATGAGTGTATTTTTAACCACTTTAAGACCGGGAGATTTTACCCCATTCCTGACCAGGCTATATTTTGCGATTCGGCACTGCGTTACTTTAACAGACAACTGCGCAGTCGTGCGACGCTGTACCCAAATTAAATTAATGTCCTTTTTTTCCCCCCACAAATAGAGCTTTCTTTTGGTGGTATTTGATCACCTGTGCAATTTTGGGCACTAATGGGCACTGATAGGTGGCACTTATGGGCAGACTTGTATAAAGTACTCAAAATTTCTACTTGAGTAAAAGTACAAGTGCTCGATCAAAAAATTACTTGAGTAGAAGTGGAAGTGCTCGCAGAAAAAGTTACTTAAGTAGAAGTACTAAAGTATTCAACATTTTTTTTACTTAAGTATTGCAAGTAGTTTTTTCAAAAAATTTGCTACTTAAGTACTAAAAGTAAAAAGTACCAGTAGTTTTGAAAAAAAATTTCTACTCAAGTACTGAAAGTAGAAGTACAAGTACTGTGTTATGTAGTTATTAAAGAAAGAAGTCAAAAGTATGAACATCATATTGTTTTTATTATTTCAAATGATTTATTCAAATGATTAACCGGTGTTTGTTAGTAGTTTCTTGATGCACTTTAAGCGCTGTAGCACCATTTATTTGTTTGTTTCATATTTTCTTTTTATTGGAAAGATTTGGTATAGCAGCTTTTATTATACACAGCCTTTATTTTCGTATGCGCTGATTTACAAATGACATTATACACATTTTTTTGAGCTTTATGCAACCTGCCATCTACTGTTCTGGCAGTGGTAATTTTTTTAAAAGTAACGAGTAACTATGCAGCACAAAAAAAAAATACTTGAGTAGAAGTATCGAAATCATCGAAAAAATGTAGTGAAGTAAAAGTAGAAGTAGGAGAAAAAAATTCTACTCTAGGAAAGTACAGATACCGCATTTCGGTACTTAAGTACAGTACTTAAGTAGTTATACTTCGTTACTATACATCTCTGCTTATGGGTACTAATGAGGGGACATTGGTGGGCACTGATGAGGAGGCACTGATGAGGCTGCACTGATAGGTGGCACTGATGGGCACTGATAGGTGGTACTGATGAGGTGACACTGGTGGGCACTGATGAGGCACTGATAAGACTGCACTGATAGGTGCCACTGATGGGCTCTGATAGAAGGCACTGAAGGGCACTGATGGGTAATACTGATAGGTGGCACTGAAAGGTGGCACTGATAGGTGGCACTGATGGGCACTGATAGGCAGCCCTGATGAGAAGGCGCTGTTTGGCAGCACTGATGGTCACTGATGAGCACTAATTGGCAGCGCTTGTGGGCACTGATTGGCAGCACTGATGGGCCCTGATTGGCCGCACTGGTGGGCACTGATTGGCAGCACCTGGCTTGTGTTTACATCTGTATCAGCTGTCATTTGACACAGGGGATCATGTGGTAGAGGGCCGCTGTGATTGGCCCTTTACCCTGATCTGTGGTCAGCTGTCGCCGGGCAGCGCAATCATGGGAGGACGTCATATGACAAAGTAAGCCCGTGCTGTAGCTGTGTTTTGGCTATAATGCGGGCAGAAAGTGGTTAAATGAGATCAAATGTATTAAAAATCAGGAATCACAAGCTCCTGTGTGGGGAATATGCTTTTTACTTTAACAATATCTAGCCCTGCTGCTTGCTGCCTGTTAAAGTGCACAGTATGTCAGACTGCAATACAAAATATGCTGTGGCTCGACAGGGCTGAATGTGTTACTGAGTGGTACCCGCATTTAGGGCCCCTATACCCCTTGCCATAGACTTTGACAGGCTGCAAGCACCGAGGCTGGACACTGCACTTATGCCTCCCAGGTGCACTAAAATGCCAAGATTGCACGGACAGGAGATACGCTCCCCATGTGCAAGGGACCTTTATATTTGTTTTTTGTAACCCCTTAAACAGCATTGTTCACACTAGAAAAGGGAGAGGCAGCACTCTAAAGCCTCGTACACACGCAACAAATTTCCGCCGACCGGTCGTTCGTCTTTTGTCCAGAGTGGTGTCTGTTGGTTGGAATGTGCTCTAGACTGCACACTAATTTTCCTGCACGACAGAATTCTACTTCAGAAGTGATGTCCTGTGTTGGATTGCTTTCTTTGTGTTTTTTCATCTCTGAGCATACCCAGTCTTGCTCATAAGATTTTTCCCTGTCGAAATCTGTACGGACTGCACGAAAATCGGACGTGTTTTGACGGAGGACAAAAATTTTATAGCCCGCACACCAGGATTTTTTCGGCCGAAAAAGTCGAAGTCGGTTGTCGAGAGCACCATACTAACAATCCGAAAATCGGCAGATCGGTCGTCGGACGAAAATTCCCGGCCGAATTTCGACTCGTGTGTACGGGGCTTTAGTCAAACAAAGCTCTATTTTCATTGCTCAGTGCTGTCATCCTAACCCTATAAGGATGTTCATAGATAGGAAAAGCTTCTTAGTGTGCTGCTGTTCTCTACTGTTCAGTCACAGCCTAAAGCTAAACTGTTCATCTGTATTGCAAACTGAAGATAGGTGCATAACCTGGCTGTGCTGCCTGGCAGGGATGCCTGTTCCATGATTGGCTGGCTGGTAAAACAAGTTCATACTTATGCCTGTCAACTGTGTATGAGGCTCCATTCATACCTATGCAGTTTGCTTTTGAGCATTTCTGCAGTGCTTTTTCGTTTTTTAACCGTGATTTTACTGTGTTTCACATTTTGCGTTTTTTTATGTTTTTTTTTTTTTATAAATTTGTTGTTGGACAGATTAAAATACACAAATCGCAGCAAAACCGCAGTAAAAACACACGACATGCTTTTCTGCAGCATCTCCATTGAAGTCTATTGAACCAAATCATTTTAAAAAGAGCACCGTTTTGCATTTAAAAAAGTCCCTGACCTAGGCAGAGACACAAAAATGCTTTGATGTGAACGTGTTCCATAGAACCCATGTTAAAAATAATGTCCTGCGTTTCTGAAAAAAGCATGAAAAAAACGATTGGTGTGAATGGAGCCTTAAGCCATTTGCCTGGAGTTCAGCTATGATACCACAGTTTATATCCCTTGTATGTCCTCAGTTTATACAGTGATGTGGAAAATGTTGCCACTGTACCAGTCATTAATGATTTCTCCATCAGGCTTTGGGTTTTGAGCAATGCTTTGATTTTTGTCATCCAAATGGCATTCACGGGTGTTAGCAGAGGATGGCACCTGTCCTGGATATACACTTGGAGAAATGACATTTCATTTTGTGAACCTGTTGGCTTTCTTTGTAACATATGAAGGAAAGAATGGTGTTTGTATTGCCCACATCGTACAGATTGGTTTTTCTATTCTCAAGCACAGCGAGGAAATGAAAGAAAGCATTGCTGCCGACAAAACTGAATGTTTTTTCCTTTTCTTCATTTTTTTCTACATGGTGTGCAAAAATCTCAGAGTAATGCCTCGTACACACGTATCGATAGTTGGCCGTGAATTTTCGGCCAACGTCCGATCCGCCGATTTTCGGCTTGTTAGTATGATGCTTTCGACAACCGACTCCGACTTTTCGGCCGTACAAAATCTGGTGTGCAGACTATAAAATTTTTGTTGGCCGTCAACAGAACGGCCGATTTTCCGTCAGTCAGTACAGATTTCGGCAGACAAAAATCTGATGAGCAAAAGACTGGGCATGCTCAGAGAAGAAAAAAACACACGGAAAGTAAACCAGAACATGACATCACTTCTGAAGTTGGTTTTTGTTGGCCGAGAAAATTCGTGTGCAGTCTAGAGCACATTCAAACCAACACAACAACACTGGACAAAAGAAGGCCGATCGGTCGGCCAACAATCGTTGCGTGTGTACAAGGCATAAGACTTAATTCATGGAAATCCAAGAAGAAAAACTCAGTTTTAAAGGACGGCGCTAAGACTTTCATCATGATTGCAAGAAGGATACTGTACTATCAGCCTGACACGTTTGGCAGGTTTTAGGACCACCTAATAGAGAAAAATAATTTTCTAAGAACAAAATAACACACCGAAACATGCAACACTAATAATGGCAGTAAAAAAAATCAGCCATGACATTCCCTCACTGTAATTATTTAAGGCGTAGATGATGACTGAGTAGTTGTTTTATGAGGAAAAATGAATGTAACAACTCATTTTTCTTCAACTTTAAGTTAGCTTTGAATTAAAGGAAAATTAAGTCTAAAACCATATAGTAGCAATATCCCAAAAAAGGAGTTCTGCTAAACATAATGTTATCCTGTGTAACTACATTTGCTATGATAACATGAAATACTTTTGGGAAGGAAGTTTACACTTACTGCTTAAAACAGATTTACACTGTATCTAAGCACTACAAACCAAAAAAAGTGATGTAATTCACGTTTAATATTCAAAGCAAAGCCACCCATCCATCCACGTCTCCATGCTTTATTTTGCTGAGAAATCCCTTTGAACCCCTCCCCCACAGCAATTTCTGGACATGGTCATCTTGAGTAGGGGAAGATGATTTATGTAGCATTTCTTTCATGGAATACATCTTGCCTTAGCTCGGGCACACATGCAGGAGGGTGTGCTTAGCTGAGAAATCCCCCTCCTTTCCTCCAGAAGACTCCTGGGATGTATGACATATTTTGCCAAGGCCAGAAAATAAGGAAGTGGTTAAAAAAATGTAAAAAAAAAAACAAGTTTAAAACTAGTAAATACACTGCCTGGCCAAAAAAAAAAGGTCACACACTCTAATTAGCTTTGAGTACGGCATGCATTTGCTGTGGCATTGTTTCGATAACCTTCTGCAATGTCACAAGATTTATTTCCATCCAGTGTTGCATTCATTTTCCACCAAGATTTTGTATTGATGATGGGAGAGTCGGACCACTGTGCAAAGCCTTCTCCAGCACATCCCAAAGATTCTCAATGGGGTTAAGCTCTGTGGTGGCCAATCCATGTGTGAAAATGATGTCTCATGCTCCCTGAACCACTCTTTCACAATTTGAACCCGATGAATCCTGGCGTCGTCATCTTGGAATATGCCCGTGCCATCAGGAAAGAAAAAATCCATTGAAGGAATAACCTGTTCATACAGTATATTCAGGTAGTCAGCTGACCTCATTCTTTGGTTACATAAAGTAACCATCCAATAGGATAGTTACTGCATGCTTAGTTTAGTTAGTTGGTTTGTTAATTCCAGGTGGTGACTTTTTTTTGGCCAGGCAGTGTATGATAAACTTTTTTTATCTATTTACGAGGTGGTATCAAAATGTTTTAAGACTAGTTTTGTAACACGCCAAAAGGGGGCAGCACAAGGCTGTATGCACAGTCACAGGGAACACAACCTTTATAAGTCAGTGTGCCAAAAGACATTGTGTGCATCCGAGCTGTGCAACTTGTGCGATTCTGACTACATGCGTTCCCACATCTGCTATTTCATCATGGACAGCAAGTTAGAACAAATGTGAGTTTCTCACCGGAAACATCATGATCTCACTTCCACATCCACCCTACTGGTGAGATTTGGCTCCTGCAGACTTCATCCTCTTCCCGAAGATAAAGATCCAGCTCAAAGGTCGCCAATTTGGCACCATTGTGGAGATCATACGCGAATCGCAGAAGGTGCTTGACACGCTTTGAAAAGAAGACTCCCGCCACACATTTCAGAAGTGGCAGGAAGTGGCATTGCTGTACAAGGGGACAATTTTGAAGGTCATGGTGTGGAAACATAGATAAATAAAGTCCTTGTAAACAGAGCTAGTCTCTAAACCTTTTCATACCACCTCGTACTGATGCTAGCAGCATAAAGATTAAAAATAGTCACTGTTGATTGAGAGAGTCAAGTTCGCTTTAAACACTTGCCACTTGAATATGAACTTGGGAGTGAAGTTCTGCTTTAAATAAATAAAAAATGTCTGAAATGGTAGCCAACCTCAATTAGATCATATGAAGCTCTGAGGACGTCACCGGAAGTGACAAAACGCGTCAGCTTGGAACGCATGGCGTCGTTACGCTACGTTGGTGGAACGCAAGGCCGAAGCCGGAAGCTAACTCCGCACCGCTGACCACCAATGCTAGTGTCTACATTTTTAAATGCTTTAACCCGAATAATGGGTAAATAAACTGCCTTAAACTTAAATTACTACACTATTTGGAGCATTCTTTCTCCCTCCCTATTGGAACTGACCATATATTACTGGAGCCTAGAGGGCCGTTGCCCGCCCACGGGATAACGTTCAGAGGGGATTCATCTAGCCCAGGGGGGCTTACAAAACTCGTTTGGTCCTGGTGCCGTATGGCATTCAGGACCCACTTCATCTGGTAAGTGACCCTACCTATTACCCACTTGGGATCAGAAACAACTGAGATTATATCAGTCAAGTTTGAGCACGAGCACATTTATTTGAGCTTTGAAAAATCACCTTCACTAAGGACATTTGTGTATTTATATCTGAGCACCTTAAGTCACTGTTTATTCTGAATTTTTAAACCTATTATTGTCTGTGATTTATTTATATATTTATTTTAATCCAACACTGATGCACTTTATACTACTGAAAGTTGATGTTTTATAAGATATATATAATTTGTTTTAAATCACAGTTGATTGAATACTAATATATTTATTAATTATCACAGCAAGCGCTGTATTTGGTTTTTCAGACCAATCGCTCACAATTAGATCATATGAGTGTCCTAGTTTAGCACTGAAGGCCTTTTTTTCTTCTGTTTGCACTCGATGATCTTGCTGGTATGAACAGTACAAAAAGCAGAGCTTGGCCTTTTCCTGGGCCTTTTTTTGACACTTGCTGGTATGAGTCATCTCTGGAACTTCCTGCCATGAGGTGACAACATTGCTTTAGTGTTCGTGTAAGCAGGAGCAATATTGTCACCATGTGTGATGTGTGCTCCTGCTGCAGTACAAGGTGACGTTCCAACACACTGTGGTGGCATATTGAACTTCATTACTATGCCTGAGATTGCCCCTTTCCAGTCACAGTGTTAGGACCACCCATTGATCAGCTACTATGTGGCCTAAACAATGCTGGACACATTATTGTTGCCAGACATGTACCTCTGAAAGAACGGAATACTGAGCTGTTCCTTCAGAGCCCTGACTCCCGCGTGGACATCATCGTGACTCAGCTATTCATATTGCTGGAGCCCCTGAAACCAGAAGGAAGACCAGGTGAGGATGGAAGCACCTACAGCAGTGACAGCATGGAGGGCTTCCTTTTCAGGTAAGTCTGTTATAATGTGCTAGTATGATTTAATATGTCCAGAGCCCAATTTTTATTTTTTCATGTTGTTGCAGTTTACTACTGCTTTAATGCATTAGGGTGAAAAACCTTCTGCAAGCCGCTTTCCCCCAAGCACCTCCTTAGGCTTCATTCACACTAATGCGTTCTTTCATGCTTTTTGCAGGAATGCATTTCATTATTTTAACATGGGTTCCTATGGAACATGTTCACATCAACGCATTTTTGTGCCGCTGCATTTTTGGAAAGGGTCGGGAACTATTTTCCAGCAAAATGCAGCGTTTTGCATGTAATAGGCTTCAATAGGCATGCATTAAAAATGCCAAGTCTTGTGTTTTTGACGCATTTTGCATTATTTAATCTGCCCAACAACAAATTGGCCAAATAAAAAGAAAAAAAGAATCATAAACGCAAAAGGCATGAAAAACGCGTGTCCAAAAACGCAGAAAGCACAGCAAAAAGCACTGCTGAAAAGCTCAAAAGCGACATGCATAAGTGTGAATCAAGCCTTACTCCTTTGTGGATAGAGAGGCAGCAGCGGGAGCCATTCACTGGCTGTGATTGACAGAAGTGAGGAGAGAAAAGGGGGCAGGGCCGAGCAACGCTCTGTGTGTCAATGGACACACAAAGCCAGCTCAGGAGTGAGCATGCACAAGCCGTAAGCAGCAAGCTGCTTGCTATACGGGCGCTTGAGAGGGGGGGAGGGGGCAGGAGCATTGGCGGGGGACCCAAGAAGAGGAGGATCGGTACTGCTCTGTGCAAAACCATTACACAGAGCAGGTAATGTTTGCAATTTAAAAAAAAAAAGCTGTGCCTTTACAATTATGTTAAAGAAAAATTAACACTTTTTAACATTTTTTAGTTCCTGAGTATTTTTTCCTATGTGCCCTAAAACACTATTTGTAGTACCTGTCTCTGGCTCTTAAAGTAGCCCCCCCCCAGCCCCCCTTATACTTACCTGAGCCCAGGGCCATCTTACCGAATGGGAACGCTGGGAAGTTGCCCGGGGGCCCCTTGTGCCCCTGGGGGCCCCACCTGCCCAGCCACCCAGCCCCAACCAAGCATTAGTCCTGATCCCTGTGTGCATCCTGCCACCGAACTTAGCAGGTGGCAAGCGTCTGTTGATCCTGCGCTGCTGTCAGGCCACTTGGGCTATGGAGGGGGAGCCTTCACATGAACAGGCACACACAGGACAGTCAAGTCTGACTCCCACCCATGTGTGTGTTCACTGGACCCACTTGCCGAAAATGGAAGCTGTTATTAGCCTGACACTGATGTACCATTAAATATCGCCTTAACGATAATTTGCATTTTTATTCTCGTGGGTGATTGTGTAGGCAGGGCCCCAGTGTACTGCATTGCCCAGGGCCCTTTAATGCTCCTAAATCGGTAGTATACCGCTTTTTTCCACTTTTAACTACAGGTAAGCCTATAATAAGGCTTACCTGTAGGTACAATTAATATCTCTTAAACCTACACGATATTTGCACTGCATGCAGCCACTCACGCGAGTGGCGCATGCGCTCTGAAGGTCCGGCGGACCTTCAGCTTTCCTTGCCGGGAGGTTGCTGGAAAATGACTCCCGCGCGCATGCGCGGGAGTGACATCATTGCGGCTCCGGCCAATCACCGCCGGAGCCGCCGAACCCAGAAGAGATGCTGAGGGATCATGTCAGCTCCCACAGCGGTGTCCGGGGGTCCGTGTCGGGGCTTCATTCTAAGGTAAGTAATTCATAATGAGCTAGTATGTGATGCATACTAGCTCATTATGCCTTTGTCTTGCAGGGGTTTTTTTTTTTTTTTTAGGTTTACAACCGCTTTAAGATGGCACTGCCTGAGCCCAATTTTGATCCAGCGATGTGAAAGCAAGCAGTGGCTCTGCTTGCTTGGGTCCTGGTGGCAAGCACCAGCAAAAGGAATACAGAGGGAGGTGAGGCTGATACACCATCAAGATGGGACAAAGTACTATAGCAACTGAAAAAAAAACAAGATTTTACGTGCTGCGGAAGAAAAAAAAAAAGGGCATACCTGCATATTGCTAAGAATAAAAAGTATTAGGTATCTGACTTGAACTTACCAACTTCCCTGTTGTTCTCCGTAGTCTACTTGTAAAAGTGTCATTTAATACCCCACAGATGGGAACATGAAGTGGCAATATCACATTGTGTTACTTTGTGCTTTCTTGGAAATCCTCCAAAGTAGGCAGCAATAAATCCCACTCAACAAAGCATGAAGGGCTTAATTATAAAGACTTTGGAAGTAGCGGTAGGAGGTCTGTAACCTTTTCACCTATCTTTAGAGGAGAGGAGACATGCAGCACTTTTCCTATGAAGATAAGTAATGAATACAAAGTCTAGCTTTCACTTAGGCTATGTGACATGTCCTAAGGGGGCAATTTACTATATAGTAAGCCGTATGTGCTGGATGACAAACACAGGGTATACTTTTTTTTTCCGCCCCAAAAGAATGAAAGGTGTATTAGCTGAATGGGCCCAACGATTGTATCCTCTTTCAGAGCAGTCATTTTGTTCTCCTTGTTCAGATGAGATGCTGGAAGCAACAGCTTAGCTGGTAATGTAATTACAACTCAGTTCTGAGCAACTGTCACATGTTCATACAAGTTACCGAACCACTCAGCACAATCCCTACATAATAAACCCCAGGAACCTCCACCTTGTGATCACACTACACACACCTATCCACACTTGCATATGCATACCTGTATAGACAAAACATGGCTGGTTTGAAAAAGTAAAGGATTCATTTCATTAGATTGTAAGCTCCATAAGCAGGGTCTTCCTTCTGTATTTAAAGTGGTTGTAAACCTAAAAAAAAAAAACCCTTCAAGACAAAGGCATAATGAGCTAGTATGCATCGTATATCATTATGAATTACTTACCTTAGAAAGAAGCCCCGACACGGACCCCCGGACACCGCTGTGGGAGCTGACATGATCCCTCGGCGTCTCTTCCGGGTTCGGCGGCTCCGGCACTGTGATTGGCCGGAGCCGCGATGACGTCACTCCCACGCATGCGCACGGGAGTCATTTTCCGGCAAGGAAAGCTGAAGGTCCGCCGGACCTTCAGAGCGCATGCGCCACTCGCGTGAGCGGCTGCATGCAGTGCAAATATCTCCTAAACCGTGCAGGTTTAGGAGATATTAATTGTACCTACAGGTAAACCTTATTATAGGCTTACCTGTAGGTAAAAGTGTAAAAAAGCGGGATACTACCGCTTTAACCAGTTCTGGACCAGAAGATTTTCCCCCTTCCTGACCAGGCCCTATTTCGCGATTCGGCACTGCGTTACTTTAACAGACAATTGCGCAATCATGTGACGCTGTACCCAAATAAAATTGACATCCTTTTTTTTCCCCACAAATAGAGCTTTCTTTTGGTGGTATTTGATCACCTGTGCGATTTTTTTTTTTTTTTTTTCACTATAAACAAAAAAAGAGCGACAATTCTGAAAAAAAAACAATATTTTTCACTTTCTGCTATATAAAATTCTCAAAAAAACATTTTAACATTTTAGGCCAATTTGTTATCTGCTACATATTTTTGGTAAAAAAAATAGCAATAAGCGTATTTTGATTGGCGCGCGCTCGCCCCCTAGCTGCAGGCGAATGACCGATGTAGGTCTACATCGGTTTCTGCAGGAGGGCCACACTGCCGCAGTAAAAAGGCGGCGGGCATTAGGAAAGAGCTTAACTGTATTGTAATTGTACTGTCCCCCCTGTATATTGTAAAGCGCTGCACAAACTGTCGGCGCTGTATAAATCCTGAATATCAATAATGGTATTTAACTTACAATCTATGGCCTGCATTAATGAAAGATCATCAATGTTAAATTGTATAGCAAAAACAACAACCTGAAAACCAAGAAGCTGACAATCTTTTTGGTTCATGGTTTTAACTTTTGAGTGCTACTAAACCCATGAGTCTCCATTCACTATAAATGGTGTCCTACGGTATGCAGAACATGGAAACGCATTTTTTTAATAAATATAAACTGCTAAATACCTTTTATTATCAGCAGTATATAGCAGTCTTGTGACTTCTATCAGTATCTGGTTAAAGCTTGTAGAAGGAGTTTTCATTCTCTTCGTACTGTCCTATGAGACTGCATGACCCCTAAACCTCTGTCTGGACAGTGCTGATTGGCCCTGCGCTGATCACATGCACAATTCCAAAAAAACTCTCTAACAATGCACACCAAACTGGGCTTGTGCAGCTTGCCTCCAAGGCTCTATACCATCAGCAGATAGATTGGGGACAGTGAAAGAAGGGGAGAATCAGAGAGACAGGATCAAACAGCCTTTATATACAATGCAACGGATTAACCCCTTAGGTTCCACAGTGAGTATAACAAGCATGCTTTACTGCATATACAGACTGATTTTACTGTTGTGGGTTTAGTAACACTTTAACAATTGGTAAAATCAGACTTCCATGATTAACAACTAACATGGCATTTTCCTTACCGTTTTCTTTTTTAGATTATACATTTTGAGATATGTATTTCATTTTAAATGGTTTGTATAAATTATATTACAGGATGAATATATGACACTCAGTTTGCCAATAATAAAGTCCAACAGCCTCTGCATGCTTGCTGGCATCTTTTACATAACTGAATAAGCCCAACAGCTTTATCTCTGCTGGAAGAAGGAGAAGGGGTATGCCCATTCTTTTGAGAGATTCAGGTGTGTGTGTAATCTGATCTCTTTTGCTCTTCAGATTTAGTTCACAAAAAAATCTATTCTGACTGATTTTGCTTTAGAGCGCATCATCAGGGGACCGAGAGCATGTTCCCCTGATGGTGCGCTGTGGTGCGAAATGCGTTGGCAGGAGCTTGAACTTGTGACGTCATACACCTGCCAAGTAGGCTTGCCAGCAAGGCATCTGTGTTTCTGCACATAAGATTTGCTTCTACTATCCTGCCTGAGTTTGTCAACTTGGAGCTGCTCAGCTTGATTGTTGGATGAGGACCACCATGGGGTATCTAGGGGACCTATTATGGCACATGCTTGATAGATCTCTGTCCCTGGAGAACCATAGCATCCGGTAAGGGCCTCATTTCTGGTGGAGAGCACAAGATTGTTTGGAGTGTTTCCTACGCCATCATTCACCCTGCTGTGGGGGAACCCAGGAACTTGTACATTTCATTAATATTTGGTGGATGGATTTTTATTTATTTTTAATTTTTTTTTATTTTTTGATTGCTTCCACCTGCAGTTTAGATTGGACTTTTGGATTGGTCATATAAATTTAATTTTCTGCACTTATCAAATCATTAAGTTGGCAGTGCACGTAATATTTAATCAATTTTGTACTTTTGGAATGTTCCCATTTATTATTTATTTATTATATTATTTATTGTTTTTAAGCACTTAAATATTTATCTGGTAGTGCAACTGTTCTATGTGTATATATATTTTTTCATCTTTGTATTCGGATGGGAAATAGGTGCAGCTCTAGATATAAAGTAATCACACTGAGCACAATTTTCTTTGTTTATGCGTGAAATAAATAGACCCTATCTTTATTATCAGCTGCCTATTTTCTCAGTATAATTAATGATGGAGGTCGGGTTGAGTAAGACTAAAGTTAAGTTTGTTAACTGAGAAAGTATAGTCGTTGTGACCAATATGCTACTGTTCCCAGTTCCTGTCTCCTGTGGTAATCACACTGGAAAAAGTAAAAAAGAATAAAATTTTGGCTTTGTAAGCATGGGGATTTCAGACAATAAGTGGTGTAATAGCGCCACCTAGTGTCAACTAACAAAAGTATTTGTTTTAAGTCAAACAAGAGGAAATGATTGTTCAATCAACCTAAAGTTCTGCAAATTTAAAATTGCAGCTGGTATACAATACATATAAAAAAAGGGGGGAGGGAATTTCAAGCTAATGTCTCAAGAAAAGATACAAATAAGCAGCCAGCACAACTCAGGACAAATGTATGTAATAATTATAACGATACGTGCAGCGCTAATGAATCATGAGTATTACCCGTGATATAAATAACTACACTCAAAATAAATCATAGTAATTGAACAATATGTCAGTTTATACAATAAATAACAACATTGAGATGCATTCATAAAAATTTTTTTTAATATAATATAATCTGAAATGTATTGATTATTAGAAAATAATTGCTTGTAAGCACTTTATATTGTTTTAAAGATTTGCTGCTGGTTCTCGTTTTCTAAAGCCTGGTACACACACTGAGATTATTGGATGAAGAATCATCCTTTTTTTTTTTTTTTTTGCATGCTAGTTTCATATTGAAAAAGAAGAGGTTACTCAATTTATTAAGATTTTCATACAACAGAATAACATTTTAGAAGCAATGTAATGTTTTATATTGTTGTGTAATGTATTCTTTTGTGTCCGAGCATGCGTAGTCTTGCTCTTATGATTTTTTTTTCCAATGAAAACTGTACTAATTACATGAAAATCACTTACAATAAACATTTTATAGCTTGTATCTTCAGGTTTTTGTCATCCGAAAAGTCAGAATCGGATGTCGAAAGCACTATACTAACGATCAGATAATGGGCCCATCGTTCATCATAAGTCTCATCAAGAACTTCTTTCTGTCAATTATTGCCATTGTACAGGAGGGAGGACTCATTTCAGACCTTTCAATGTAATCCGTTCTTGTATGTATAAAACATTCCTATACATGTTCTACCATTGTGTCTACAGTTTCAGTGCAGTGAAATGTTTTCTTTTATATCAGTTGAGTGTAAATGGAATGGCAGAAAAAATGATGAGGAATGGAGGGTTTTCTGGAGGGAGTCATGTTGGAGTTTGTTATTGGCATCAGGCTTAGGTGGCAGCAATATGAGGTATGGCCATTCACATTTAAAGTGTATTTCCTCTTTTGCAGACACCCCCACTATATATTTGTTATGTACTCCCATTCACACAGTAAAAAAAATGTTTTAAATATTTCTTACTTTTTTTTTACCTTTCAAACGGTAAGTCTGATCTTCTGCCTCTATCAGAAAGCTGGGAGACCTCAGACAGGTCAGATCTGTATTCATTTCACTGGGGCACACATCAAATGCGTTGGTAAAGATGTTTAAAGCGTAAGTCCACTTTTGTTGAAAAAAAAACATTCCCCTCTGGGTGATCTCTGTACATTGCAGGGATTTTAACAAACTTTGTTACAGATTCCTACCTTTTGTTATTCCGAAGAAATCCCTGTGTGTTTGTCTGTGTCCATGTGGAAAATGAATCTAATGGGAGTGGTTTCATAATTATCTATCAGCTGTGGCAGCTGCAGGGCTCTAATGAGGAAAGCTAATGGGGCTGCATCACTTTAGATGTGTTCCTATTGGAGTATCTCACCAAAAATGACATTTTTGTTTCAGGGGATGCCAGAAATCTGACTTGCATCTTAGGCAGACTTCTGGGAAAACTGGTGAGCCAATCACACAAGCAGGAAATTATGTTTCTGGGGTGTGGTCAGTACACATTCTATGTACAGAACACTTCCAAGTAGCCATATTGCATTGCATTTTCAGAAAATACAACAGCTGCAGATTGAAAAGGAAAGGTCATTTTTAATAACATTCAATTACAATATGATGATTTGTGTTGCAATTGTATACGCTGTATTGTTTTTTCTTTATTTGATTTTTTTTTTTTCCCCACGAAAGTGGAGTTACCCTTTAAATGCATGAAAACCTAATAAGTGCTGTGCAGCTTTTTCACTGTTTCAGACACAGCAAGGAGTCTACGATGTACAAAACTGGGAATAACTAGCCTACAGATTCACAGGTTCAGAAGAAATAGGTGTTTCCAGGGATCCCCTGTAAACTTATACATAGTAGCTAGGCTTTGTCTACGGTTTATATCTTAAGTCTCACTCTTAAAGCTGAACTCCAGGAAACCTACAATTGCTCCCTTGCAGTGGGGCTACACCCACAGTGCCAGGATTAAGTGCTCCTTAAGGTCTAGGGAACTTGGTAAAGCACTTTCCTTACCTGATCCTCCACTCCTGCAGTCTCCACTGCCTCTTCCCTGCATTCCAGCGGTTTAAGGACTTCTGACATCATCATGACCCATGCAGGAACCATAGAGCTTCATTGAACTTAGGGATGCCAAGGGAAAGTCCACTGCTGGAGCATAGAGGAGCGCTGTCTGCCAAGGGGAGCGGAGGATCAGGTAAGTAAAAGTGCTTGTCTCTGCCCCTAGACAGAAACAAGCACTACTGCAATAGATGATTTCTAGGTTTCCTAGACTTGGGCTTTACATCTTTACTGGAGAGTATATTAAGCAATGCCTCTGGTCTTAATGACAACGATAACAAAATAATTATGCTATGCAAAATATTGGTAAGTTTGTTTGGTAAGAATAGTTTGATGGTTTTTTGCCTGTTTGGGACTTTTATGCTGTAGACAGATTGTGAGTGTCAGAACATACAAAACAGGAATGCGTCTCTTAGAATTTTCTTCTCTTTAAATCCAGGCTACTGCTGGATGCTTGGCTCCGATCCACCGAGCTGTCATGTTTATGATCTGAAATCTTGTACATATTTTAAATAACAGAGAATCACTTGGCTAAGTTCAAACTGCTCTAGATGAGCAACACAAATATGTCTGCCTAAATGGAAAAAACTGATGTAATCTCTTTCAGTAAATTTTCCATATGGCTGTCAGGCCATATTACGGTATGTTAACGTGTAGGACATATATCAGAAACACAGAGATACATAATTACTCTAACAGAAAGTAACGCTGAATCAGTCTGCAGGCCATCATGCTATCCTAATTGCAGATCCACCTGCCACTGTTTGCCATCAAATAACACTTTAAACTATTTACAATGATAAGGTTTGTTACAATTCATTTTTTTTATTTCATTAAAGAAAGTTTTTTTTGTTTTTTTTTGTATTCTTTATGGTACTTCCCATTCCTGTCTCATTATCTGTGGATTAAGTGTGCAAACAAGTTGGAAGAAATATATTTAATGGCAGCACAGTAGACAAGTTAAGTCAGAACTAAACCCGTCGATTTAGCGGTTTCCTGAAACCGTCACATTCAAGGCATGCTGTTAATGATAACTGCCACAGTTGCTTGTACTCCCAACTGAAATGTCAAGCCATCAAATGGCTGGTGTCATAACTGATCACATGTGTAGCACTGTCAGGGTTCAGCAGCAGCTAGGGAGACCAGACACATGTAGCTACACATGGAAACTGAGACCAATGTAGATAGTCTTAAAGTGGAATTTATTTACAATGAAACATACAAACAAGCATACACAACACCCAGTGAACATAGGTAATACCAGCAAACCAAACCCAACCTCAAAGACAAAAATAACTAATGAACCAACAACTGACAATCTACAAATATCTACCATATAAGGGATGGGTAACAAGGAATACATGGATGCAAGGAAGAGGGGGGTACAAGAGCAGAGAACAGGAGCAAGGCACAGGGGTATAGAATAGATATAGCTAAGAATTGGGATCACAGGAACAAGGCTCTGGCAACAAGAGGGCAAACAAAATAGTGACACACTAGGGAAAGGGAGGAGCAGCCTTATATAGCCACCTGGCAGCTGAACACAGGTGTTACATAGTTTATGAGGTTGAAAAAAGACATCAGTCCATCCAGTTCAACCTATGATGTGTGTGTGTGTGCTAGTACATTGTATACTCCTGTATGTTGTTGTTGTCTTTAAGGTGCCCATCGAATAGTTTTTTGAAACTATTGATGCTCCCTGCTGATACGACTGCTTGTGGAAGCGAATTCCTCATCTTTACCACTCTTACAGTGAAGAACCCCTTACGTATTTTAGGGTTAAACTGTTTTTCCTCTAGTTTTAGTGAGTGGCCACTAGGGATGATCGAACGGTTCGGGTCGACCATCGGTTCGACCCGAACATTGACTGTTCGAGGTTCGGCCGAATTTAGAACTTTTTGCTGAAAAAGTTCGTAATTTGGCAACCAGAACCGACCAAAATGCAATGGGACAGGAAATGGGCTTTAAAAGCCCATGATTGGACCAGAACCATTAGCAAAAGCCAATTGAGGGGGCAGGAGAATGCTAGGAATGTGATTGGAGTGACTAGGGGGTCCCTAGGCCAATCATTAGTGAATACGCCCCCCCAGTATATAAGATAGCCCCCGCCAAATTCCTAGCATTGTAATACAGGGACATGGAAGAGAGTGGAAGCAGTTCTGTTAATTTTACTTTAAAAGTGTCATTTAGCATTTATTAGTGTGAGGAAAGGGATATCTAGTGTAGTTAGGGTGCTCTTTTACACTTTAGTTAGATGCAAAAATGTAGTTTCTGAAGGGAAAGTGTTAAGTGCCAGGGTGACCGTAATGTAGTGTAGGGTGAACTGACTGCTATGGCAGGGTGACCAAACCCTTCCATATCAGGGTGACCGTAATGTAGTGTAGGGTGAACTGACAGTGACTGCTATGGCAGGGTGACCAAACCCTTCCATATCAGGGTGAATGCTATAGAGAAAAGATAGTTTCTCTCAAGTCACTTTCGCTGCAGTAATATGGCTTCTCCCCTGTCAGCTTGCTTTTTGGCTGCAGGCGTCTATAGGGATTTTTGTGAGCACATGTTTGGAGTCAGGCATGACATCTGAACATGTGTATAGGGGGTATATATACACACCCGTGTATGTATATATACACCTGCACATATATAGGTGTGAAAGGAGCAGAAAACACTACTTGCGCTAATGAAATAATTAACACCAATATAGTTACGCTCCTATCACACCTATATATGTGTATGTGTAAAATACATATAAGTGTGTGTGTGTATATATATATATATATATATATATACCCCTATACAGAAGTTCAGATGTTTTGCCTGCCTCCAAAGAACCCAAAAAAATGCCCAAAAAAACGCTAGCGCCAAAAAAAAACGCCCAGGTGTGTTGTTGCAGGCATTTTTTTGGGGTTTTTGGAGGCAGGCAAAACATCTGAACTTGTGTATAGTGGTATATATACACACATACTTATATGTATTTTACACTTACACATATATAGGTGTTATAGGAGTGGAGCCATAGTAGTGTAAATGATTTCATTAGCGCAAGCATATATTTCTGCTACTATCACACCTATATATGTCTAGGTGTATATATATATACATATAAGTATGTGTGTATATATACCCGTATACACAAGTTCAGATGTTTTGCCTGTCTCCAAAGAACCCAAAAAAATGCCCAAAAAAACGCTAGCAACAAAAAAAAACGCCCAGGTGTGTTGTTGCAGGCATTTTTTGGGGGTTTTTGGAGGCAGGCAAAACATCTGACATCTGCCTAGGGTTCTGGGTCATACCCCAGGGACTATTAATCACACAAAAAAAGTTCTTAAGAATTGTCATTGTTGATAGAGAGCCAATTATTGAAAAAATTAAAAAAAAAAAATTCTTTGGATTTAGTATCTGGGGGGTCTAAAAAGTGTACCTGTGAAGTTTCAGCTCTGTAGCATGTCCAGAACCATAAAAAAGATCGTTTGTATTAGGTCACTTATAGAACAGGATAGTGGCTTCTCTCTTTTCACACCTTGCCGGTTTAGTAGCAAGCGTTTTTTTGGGCATTTTTTGGGGTCTTTTGAGGCAGGCAAAACATCTGAACAACGTGTGTACGGGTATATATACACACATACTTATATGTATATATACACCTAGACATATATAGGTGTGATAGTAGCAGAAATATATGCTTGCGCTAATGAAATCATTTACACTAATATGGCTCCGCTCCTATAACACCTATATATGTGTAAGTGTAAAATACATATAAGTATGTGTGTATATATACCACTATACACAAGTTCAGATGTTTTGCCTGCCTCCAAAAACCCCCAAAAAATGCCTGCAACAACACACCTGGGCGTTTTTTTTTGGCGCTAGCTTCGTTTTTTTGGGCATTTTTTTGGGGTTCTTTGGAGGCAGGCAAAACTCTCTTCCGCTATATGTCTCTCGTGTTCTATTTTAGCCGCCTTGATTTCGTCTTTACATTTCTTATTACACTCTTTGTAATGCTTGAATGCTGCCAATGACCCCTCAGTCTTGTATTTTTTGAAGGCCTTTTCTTTAGTATTAATATGCATTTTTATGTTGGAGTTTAGCCACCCAGGGTTTAGTTTTGCTCTTTTAAATGTATTTCCCTTTGGAATGCACTGGCCAATCCCTTTGTTTAGTATGCTCTTGAAGCACTCCCATTTTTCCTGTTCCCAGGGTTCTATCCCATTTGATATTTTCTAGCAGAGAGCGCAGTTTTGGGAAATTGGCTCTTTTGAAATTCAGTGTCCTTATATTACCCTTGTGTTTCCTATTACTATGATAAATACTGAATCTAATTGACCTATGGTCACTGTTTCCTGAGTTGCCCCGTATTTCTATATCCATTAGCAGGTCTGTATTGTTGGTAATCAGTAGGTCAAGTACCGCATTGTTTCTTGTCAGTGCGTTCACCATCTGACCCATAAAATTCTCCTGCAAAACATTTAGGAACTGCCGAGCCTTGGCTGAATGCGCGGTTCCTTCTGCCCGGTCTATATCTGGATGATTAAAGTCCCCCATTATAATGACATTTCCCATCCTTGCTTCCAATCCTATCTGTAAAAGGAGGTCCCCCTCCTCCCTCTGGTTGAGGGGCCTATAGCATACGCCTAACATTACCTTCCCTATAGTGCCTGCCCTTTTAAGTTCTACCCATAGGGATTCTGCCTCGTCCATAGCTCCATTATTAATATCATCCCTCATATTTACCTGTACACTGTTCTTAATATACAGACATACTCCTCTCTCTTTTTACCTTCTCATCCCTGCGATAAAGGGAATACCCCTGAATGGTCGCCATCCAATCATGAGAGCTGTCGAACCAAGTCTCTGTTATCCCCACAAAATCGAAGTCCTCCTCAAACATCAGTAGCTCCAGCTCTCCCATCTTGTTGGCCAGGCTTCTGGCATTGGTATACAAACCTCGTAATTTTGACCGGTTGCATATATCCTCGTTTGATGTTGTTTTTAGGCTGTTCTTGTGATTTTTTCCCCTATACGCACCTTGGGTTTAGGGGCTCTGAACACCCTACCGCTAATGTCCCCCTTTGTGCCCTCTGAATCTTGCTTCCCGCTGGCTAATTCTACATCTGTACCCTCCCCCCATCACCTAGTTTAAAAGCCCCTCTAACTTTATGGCCATCCTCTCACCCAGTACGGCTGCACCCTCCCCATTTAGGTGAAATCTGTCCATACCAAAGAGCCGCTGGCCGACTGAGAAGTCGGCCCAGTTCTCCAGGAACCCAAAACCCTCCTTACTACACCAGCTCCTCAGCCACTTGTTAACTTCCCTAATCTCCCGCTGCCTCTCTGGTGTGGCTCGAGGTACAGGTAGTATTTCTGAAAATACTACCTTGGAGGTCCTATTCCTCAACTTAGCGCCTAAGTCCCTGAAATTGTTTAGGACTCTCCATCTTCCTCTGCCTATGTCAGTGGTATCCACGTGTACCATGACAGCTGGGTCTTCCCCAGCGCCGCCCAGTAATCTGTCCAGCCGATCCGTGATGTGCCGAACCCGAGCGCCCAGTAAACAACTGACTGTTCGGCGCTTATGGTCTTTGTGACAGATTGCACTGTCTGTCCTTCTAATGATTGAGTCCCCTACCACCAGCACCTGTCTTTCCTTTCCCTTTCTCCCGGCCTCACTGGAGGAGTTCTTCCCTCTGCTTCAGCAATGCTGGTCCCTGACTGGTTTCCCCAACATCACGCAACGGGGCGTATTTATTGGGGTGCGCCAGCCCAGGATCGGCCTCCTTGGCTTTTTCCCTTCTACCCTTCCTAACTGTCACCCATCTACTCTGCTCTGATGCCTACACCTCCGTTTCTCCACCCACCTCTGTACAGGCCCCGGCCTGCACCTGTAGGGTACAATCCCAGCTCTCCTTCGGTATGGACATTCATCTCAGTGCTGCCAACTGCTTCCCTAGATTCAGGACCTGAGCTTCCAGGGAAGCAACATGCTTACATTTTGTGCATCTGTATTCGCCCTCGATCACATGATCAAGGAACGTATACATACCACAAGATGTACACCGAATTGCATCTCCACACCCGCCGGGCATTGTACCTAATAATCTAATCTAATGGGGATTCAGTAATTTAAGTCTATCCTGTGTGGCTGTTTTCTAGCTTCCTATTTCTACTTTCTCACCCTCTGGTACTCCGCTACATTCACTGACACTCCCAGACACTCAGGTACTCACAGGTACTCCCAGACAGTCACAGGTACTCCCAGAAACTCTCAGGTACTCCCAGACACTCTCAGGTACTCCCAGACACTCACCGGTACTCACAAACACTCATGGTCTCAGAGCACAGTCAGTCGCAGAGCACGGTCAGTCGCAGAGCACAGTCAGTCGCAGTCAGTCGCAGAGCACAGAGAACACAGTCAGTCGCAGAGCACGGTCAATCGCAGAGCACGGTCAGTCGCAGAGCACGGTCAGTCACAGTCAGACGCAGAGCACGGTCAGTCACAGTCAGACACAGAGCACGGTCAGTCGCAGAGCATGTTCAGTCGTAGAGCATGGTCAGTCGCAGAGCACAGTCACAGTCAGTTGCAGAGCCCGGTTAGTCGCAGAGCCCGGTCAGCCGTAGAGCACGTTCAGTCGCAGAGCACGGTCAATCGCAGAGCACGGTCAGTCACAGTCAGACGCAGAGCACGGTCAGTCACAGTCAGACGCAGAGCACGATCAGTCGCAGAGCACTTTCAGTCGCAGAGCATGGTCAGTCGCAGGGCACAGTCACAGTCAGTCGCAGAGCCCGGTCAGCCGTAGAGCACGTTCAGTCACAGAGCACGGTCAGTCGCAGAGCACGGTCAGTCACAGTCAGACGCAGAGCACGGTCAGTCGCAGAGCACGGTCAGTCGCAGAGCACAGTCACAGTCAGTCGCAGAGCCCAGTGAGTCGCAGAGCCTGGTCAGCCGCAGAGCCCGGTCAGCCGCAGAGCACGGTCAGTCGCAGAGCACGGTCAGTCACAGAGCACGGTCAGTCGCAGAGCACGGTCAATCGCAGAGCACGGTCAGTCACAGTCAGACGCAGAGCACGGTCAGTCACAGTCAGACGCAGAGCACGATCAGTCGCAGAGCACTTTCAGTCGCAGAGCATGGTCAGTCGCAGGGCACAGTCACAGTCAGTCGCAGAGCCCGGTCAGCCGTAGAGCACGTTCAGTCACAGAGCACGGTCAGTCGCAGAGCACGGTCAGTCACAGTCAGACGCAGAGCACGGTCAGTCGCAGAGCACGGTCAGTCGCAGAGCACAGTCACAGTCAGTCGCAGAGCCCAGTGAGTCGCAGAGCCTGGTCAGCCGCAGAGCCCGGTCAGCCGCAGAGCACGGTCAGTCGCAGAGCACGGTCAGTCACAGAGCACGGTCAGTCGCAGAGTACAGTCAGTCGCAGGTCAGTCTAAGGTATTTTTCCTGGTTGCTAAGGTACTACTCCCACTACCAAGGTACTTGCAGGTATCAAGGTACTAGGTACTGTCAGATCTCCTGCTTGTCTGCCCTGGTCTGTTCTCGTCTGATCTTAGATCCTGCAGCCTCCCCCTGTCAGTCTCTCTACACTCTGTCTGTGCCTGTCTGTGTGATTCCCCCTCCCCTCACTCACGTTTCTGCTGTCACCTGTCAGTCAGTCCCCGCACGCCTCCAGTACTGTTCCCACTGCCTGGTGTCTGTCACGTTGGGTCGGCAGTCCCCCTTTAGTCACTGGCTTCTGTCCCCTCAGCTGTTCCCCCTCTCTTCTCCTCTCCTCTCCACGTGGTGCTCTCCTCTGCCTCTAGTGGCCACAGGAAGCTATAGTTTATTGTGAGATCTGGGGGTCAAAAAGGTGTAAGTTATCATAGAAGCCTGCTGGCTTCTGCGAGACACCTGCTGGTGGACACTGGGACTGCAGCATTCAGCTCAGAGCAACACTCAGTCCCAACAAGCACTATGGCAGTTGCACATCAAACAGAGGCTAAGATGGCAGCTTCCTTGGCTGAATAAGATGAAACATTAGGCTCAGTTCACAATGCTAAACACCATGATAAGGGTCCTTATTTTTTTTTTAAAAAATGAGTTCTTTTTAGTCCCATGAGGTTTTAAAATCACAGTCAAATATCTGAAAGTTAAGATTCTTATTCTTGTGTAAAGCTTTGAGTTGAGCCTTTGGTCTGTAAAGGTCCCAATGTGCTGTTAGAATTTCCTTTCAAAGTGATCCTTTGTGGAAAATGTGTTCAGTATTCTAACGGCTGATGTAGACTTATCAAAGATCATTTAAACTGCAGAGAGCTGAAAAACTGAAGGAGATGGGTGGAAAATGTTCTCATTTCTTACAAACAAAACTCTAACATTGTATGTGGTCTCTGCTTGAGGAAAATAAATGATTGCTATCTGCATGTGCAAGAAAAAACTTTGGGGTCATGAATATTTATTCATTTCAACTACTAGGTATGGTATAATAATGTACAGTGCATCCGGAAAGTATTCAGTGTTTCACTTTTTCCATATCTTTTTATATTACAGACTTTTTTCAAAACGGATTAAATTCATTATTTTCCTCAAAATTTTACAAACAATACCCCATAATGACAATGTGAAAGAAGCTTGTTTGAAATCTTTGCATATTTATTTAAAATATTAAATGAAAAAGTCTCACCTATATAAGTATTCACAGCCTTTGCCATGAAACTCAAAATTGAGCTCAGGTGCATCCTGTTTCCACTGATCATCCTTGAGATGTTTCTACAAATTGATTGGAGTCTACCTGTGGTAAATTCAGTTGATTGGACATGATATGGAAAGGCACACAACTGTCTATATAAGGCCCCACAGTTACCAGTGCATGTCAGAGCACAAACCATGCAATGAAGTCCAAGGAATTGACTAAAGACCTCCAAGACAGGATTGTATCCAGGCACAGATCTGGGGAAGGGTACAAAACAATTTCTGCAGCATTGAAGTCCCCAATGAGCACAGTGGCCTCCATCATCCATAAATGGAAGAAGTTTGGAACCACTAGGACTCTTCCTAAAGCAGGCCGCACGGCTAAACTGAGTGATTGGGGGGGAAAGACCTTTGTCAGAGAGGTGACCGAGAACCCGATGGTCACTCTGTCGAGCTCCAGCATTTCTCTGTGGAGAGAGGAGAACCTTCCAGAAGAAATACCGTCTCTGCAGACTTCACCAATCAGGCCGGTAGAGTGGCCAGATGGAAGCCACTCCTCAGCAAAAGGCACATGACCGCCTGCCTGGAGTTTGGCAAAGGGCACCTGAAGGACTCTCAGACCATGAGAAACAAAGTTCTCTGGTCTGATGAAACAAATTTTGAACTCTTGGGCCTGAATGGCAAGTGTCATGTCTGGAGGAAACCAGGCACCGCTCATCACCTGGCCAGTAGCATCCCTACATTGAAGCATGGTGGTGGCAGCATCATGCTGTGGGGATGTTTTTCAGTGGCAGGAACTGGGAGACTAGTCAAGATTGAGGGAAATATGAATGCAGCCGTTTACAGAGACATCCTTAATGAAAACCTGCTCCAGAGTGCTCTGGACCTTAGACTGCGATGAATGTTTATCTTCCAACAGGACAAGGACCCTAAGCACACAGCCAAGATAACAAAGGAGTGGCTACAGGACAACTCTGTGAATGACCTTGAGTTGCCCAGCCAGAGCGTCCCACTTGGAAATGGAAGTTCTCCTCCCTCCCTGACAGGTCCCAGAAGACTGCATCCACATATGCAGGATGCGCCGCGTGACTCATACATGCGCAGTGGGCACCCGGCTATGAAGCTGCAATCTGTCACAGCCGGGTGCCCCTTAGTGAAGATGCCGTCGCCGCTGAGGGTGGATGAAGACGGCTGGGGTGAACTCACCATTGGACCGTGAGACAGGTGAGTGGCTGTTTTTTAAAAGTCAGCAGCTACACTTTTTGTAGAGAAGCTCAGATCCTCCTCTTCTGGCACATCTGGTCGCTTCCTTCTGCCGAGTGCCCCTATAGCCACTGCCCTATGTGACCGTTCACACATGGAGCATGGCGTTGTCTTGCCTCGCTCTCTTCTCATTGTCTGACTGGTTGTGATTAACAGTAACAGGAGCCAATAGCTACCATTGCTATCTCAGCCAATGAGGAGGAAGAGACCCTGGAGAACCGTTGCTCTCATGCACATGCTGGATTGAGATGGAACTCAGGTAAGTAATGGCTGGGCTGCTACACACAGAAGGTTTTTTTAAAAAAAAAAAAAAAACCTTGAGCCTTTCCAACCACTTGAAGTCATCAAATGCTCTGACAAACAGTTTTTCAGAAATGTGTAAGAACATTTTGATTGAAAATCTAAAGACTTAAACATGCAACTTTAGTTAACAATGTTATTTCTGTCAGTTATGTTATAGCTATAAGATTGCTTCTCTTTCAGAATGGTGTTTTATTTAACACCATGTAAATGCATGTTTTATAAGATGACAGTTACAGGAGTGTGACTTGGATGTTTTTTCCAATAGTCCTGATACGCAAAGAACATGTGTACTCTTTAGCCACCTAGAAAGGTTAGGGGAAGGCTCAAACATCTTATTTTATATAACTGAAAGAAATATTGAAGCAAATAAAGGATGGCTGATGTGGAAACTTTTACTAAAACACCCATTGCCATTATATCAATTAGTATTTGTGATTGATAGCACCACTTAGAACTGTGGGTTTATGAGCCATAGCTGTGTCTAGAAAGACATGGCTAGACATAATCTTTATTGTAGGTAATAAATGACTATTTGTCATGCTCAGTAGGTGACTCATTTGTAACATTGCCTACAGCAGTTTTCCCTAAGCTCAGTCTATATCTGGAACGCTTATAAAGAAAAAAAATTCAATCTATAGTATAATGTATATACACTGCCTGGCCAAAAAAAAAAAAGGGCACACACTCTAATATTTTGTTGGCTTTGATTACGGCACGCATTCGCTGTGGCATTGTTTCGATAATCTTCTGCAATGTCAAAATATTTATTTCCATCCAGTGTTGCATTCATTTTCCACCAAGATCTTGTATTGATGATGGGAGAGTCGGACCACTGCGCAAAGCATTCTCCAGCACATCCCAAAGATTCTCAACGGGGTTAGGGTCTGGACTCTGCGGTGGCCAATCCATGAGTGAAAATGATGTCTCATGCTCCCTGAGCCACTATTTCACAATTTGAGCCCGATGAATCCTTGCATTGTCATCTTGGAATATGCCCGTGCCATCAGGAAAGAAAAAAAAAACATTGATGGAATAACTTGGTCATTCAGTATATTCAGGTAGTCAGCTGACCTCATTCTTTGGGCACATGCAGTACCTATCCAATAGGATAGTTACTGCATGCTTAGTTTAGTTAGTTGCTTAGTTAATTCCAGGTGGCGACTTTTTTTTTGGCCAGGCAGTGTATAGACAGAGAGAGAGAGCGCGTGAGAAGGAAGAACTTTTGCAAGATTCTACCAAAAATACACAGAGAAGCTCTAATAGATCATTTTGAGCTTTATTGGAAATCCCATTGAATAGAGAACTCCAGTAGTATTTTTTTTATTGATACACTCCTGGTACATAGACATCACACATCCCAGGAAGCTGTGGGCAAATGACACATTGTTCTAGCCTAGGTGAGAATTCTGAGGAGAATTAAAACGTAATTAAAAAAACTAGCAATTTTTAGAAAGGAGGGGGCTAGGGATGAGATGTTAAACAGTGGTTGCGGAGGGTGACGGCCTGCTTTAATCAAGTAAGCATGAAAAGTTCCAGGACTTATTTTTCTTAAAAATTAATTAGAGATCTACCTGTTTATGGCCAGCTTCTACTACGCAGATGTCTGTTTTGATATTGTGAGTTTACTTCTTGGAAATATTCATACACTGTATTTGAGGGAGAAAATTTGGCATGAAATAATTAGAGGGACTTGGGTTCAAGAAAACTGCATGAAATATATTAATGCTTTCTAGGAATAATTTATGTTTACAATCATCCATCTGACAAGATCTACAAATATGTAATGGTAATAAAGTGACGGTACCCAGAGGGGCTGTAAAAAGAATACGTTGGAGCATTTATGGAGATCGTTATTGCTTATTTGACATGAGATATGCACTTAAACTGCCACTTAAGTGCGTGGAAAAAGTATAGATAAATACAAAAATATGCGGACATAAAATGCACCTGTATTGTATTATCCCTGTGCTGTCCATAGATAAGGAACTCTTGTTCAACCACATGTAAGTAAGGTACATGGACTGTATCATCTTCCCTAAGCTAGTTTTAAGAATAATTTATTTGATTTTGTCTTTGCAACTCAATATAATTACACTAATGGACTTCTTTCCATGTAATGAACAGCAGCCTTATGGAGATGATTATAATTATTATCTCTAAGTCTATCATTAATGCCGCCAAACACAAAGCACACAGTAGCCTGTGAGGGACCCTGTGAATGCCAGTGTGTGACTAGTGTCATGTTCAGATAGGGCCCCAAGGGTTTATTTTGGCCTTTCTGTTTATAGCAACTAGTCCCAAGATGACCACATCGTTTTTAACACTGATTTCCCATAGGAAAGGAAGAATTTCATAAACATGCACAATTAAAACTGTAGTCTGGAGTGCATTGGAAAGAATGTACAGTGGAAGTGTTTCCAGAGGCTTACCAGGCTGGCACCTGCTGCTTAATAACCAAAGGCTCTCTAGGAAATAATCCCGACACACCCTTGTGTGCATGCCACTTTCTGACAATTTCCACCTTCCAACCTTCACTCCGGTTTGTGTGCTGGAAATATGGAAATAAATATATACAATGTCATATGCACATATGTAAAATAGTGTGTGAAGAGTAGTGTAGATATATAAAAATATAATGAAACCTTCAAATATTATCATTGGTCATGTGCAAAGTGAAAAATCAGCGCAATCGATAATTAACCACATAACGACCGCTCACATTGCTGCTACTGCGGCAATGTGGCTCGTTATCGTCTACGTCTAGGTCTACGTCGCTGGACTCCTCCCCTTGTGGGCGGCGTGAGCGCGCCCCCGGAGGCTCGCTCCCGCTGTGTTCAGTCACAGCGGGAGTCGGGCCAGGGGAGGATCAGCGGCGATCGTCGGGGAATCGAGTGTGGAGATCCGCCCGCTTGTGTAAACAAAGCGGGCAGATCTCCTAAGTGACAGGCAGGGTCAGATTGCGGGGTTCAGCATAGATGAACATGCGATCTGTCCCTGTGTCACTCAGTCACCTCCCCCCACACATGTCAGTAAGCACCAGGCATACATTAACCCCTCCCTCTCCAATAAAATTAACCCCTTCCCTGCCAGTGTCATTTTTACAGCAACAGTGCATATTTATAGCACTGATTACTGTAGTAATGTCACTGGTACCCCCAAAAGTGTCAAAAATGTCAGTCAGGGGTCCGATCTGTCTGCCGCAAGGTCGCAGTCCTGCAAAAAAAATCGTAGATCGCCGCCATTACTCGTTAAAAAAAAAAAAACACCAAAAATTACAGAAATCTTTCCCTTAGTTAGTAAACGCAATAACTTTTGCCCAAAAATATCAAAATACGCTTATTGTGATTTTTTTTACCAAAAATATGTAGCAGAAAACAGATGGCCAAAAATGATAAAAAATTTAGATTTTTACATTTTTTGGGGGGGAATTTCATATAAAAATTTTTTTAAAAATATTGTTATTTTTTCAAAATTTTCGCTCTTTTTTTGTTTATAGCGCAAAAAGTAAAAATCACACAGGTGATCAAATAAAAAGAAAGCTCTGTTTGTGGGAAAAAAAGGACGTAAATTTCGTTTGGGTACGGCGTTGCATGACCGCGCAATTGTCAGTTAAAGTCGCACAGTGCCGAATCGCAAAAAGTGGCCTGGACGTAAGACAGCAAAATCCTCAGGTGGTAAAGTGGTTAAAATAACATAAAAAGAAAGATCACTGAGCTGCTATACGAAAACTTTTTCACTAAAAAGTAAATGATGATATTAACAAATAGGGGTAAATCGCTTAAGTGAATATGTGCAAAAGATATATATTGTAATGAGCCAAATAAGGTGCCTGCTATATAGATAACAATATCCAAAAAAGATATTAATATAAAGTGCTTGACAATATATAACAATAATATCAATAATATTATGTCAAATAATCAATTCACTACAATAATCCATACTAGACTAAAATCTATAAATACATTGTAGTGCAAGATCAATCAGTGCAAGTAAAAACAGTGCAAAACAGGAGTGAAAATAAATTAATATAAATATGACAAGTCCATTCAATAAAAATGTGCAAAATCAGCAAGATAAGGTGCTTGTCAGATGCTTCCTCACTTAGTGCTCGTGTGTCCACCACCACAACTAATGGATAGCCTCTCATCTTCCCACAGGTTCAAAATGCAGTCACAATACCGGTGGCAGTAATCCTTAATAGGGAAATCCTTAAATATACTACTCCATCCAGCAGAATGTGTAAGCAATAAGTAATCCCAATGAGGGTAATCCTTGTGGGGACATCAATGAGATACTGCTCCTTGCAAGGATATGTGGAATACCCGCATATAGCCAAAGTAACTCCCAGAAAGCATGGAAAATAAAGCAACAGGGGATCTAATGCTCTCTGATATGGTAACTTTAACATTGTAAAAAAAGGTTATACACTCACAATGCGAGCACAATCCGCAGCTTGTGCTAGCTGATAAAATGAATACAAAAGACCTCTGGAGGAGCCGTGCTGCCGTGTCGCCGCTTGCGCTTTGTGAGTGTATAACCTTTTACACTTTTACTCTGGGTTCAGCCATAAACTCAGTCCTCGACCATCTCTTGAATCAACCATGTCTGCAGTCTCTGACCATCTCCTGTACCATGTATGCAGTCTCTGACCATCTCCTGTACCATGTCTGTAGTCTCTGACCATCTCCTGTACCATGTCTGCAGTCTCTGACCATCTCCTCTACCATGTCTGCAGTCTCTGACCATTTCCTCTATCATGTCTGCAGTCTCTGACCATCTCTTATATCATGTCTGCAGTCTCTGACCATCTCCTGTACCATGTCTGCAGTCTCTGCCCATCTCCTCTACCATGTCTGCAGTCTCTGACCATCTCCTCTACCATGTCTGCAGTCTCTGACCATCTCCTCTACCATGTCTGCAGTCTCTGACCATTTCCTCTATCATGTCTGCAGTCTCTTACCATCTCTTATATCATGTCTGCAGTCTCTGCCCATCTCCTCTACCATGTCTGCAGTCTCTGACCATCTCCTCTACCATGTCTGCAGTCTCTGACCATCTCCTGTACTATGTCTGCAGTCTCTGACCATCTCCTGTACCATGTCTGCAGTCTCTGACCATCTCCTGTACCATGTCTGCACTCTCTGACCATCTCCTGTACTATGTCTGCACTCTCTGACCATATGCTCTGTAGTGTCTCTCTGGTGTGTGAGTGATGTGAGGTGTATATGTTTTATACAGGCTGCATGTGAGTGACATTACACAGACCCACCCGCACACAGAAAATAATATTCACACATATACTGACAAAATATAATACACACAAAAAATTACATGTATACAGTCATTACATACAGAAGAAAAAAAAATGGGTAATAGCCCTGTCCTCTGCACATAGCCTCCTCCTGAACCCTGCACGTAGCCCCCTCCTGAGCCCTGCACCCTGCAAGTAGCCTCCTACTGAACCTGTGTATTACACTGTCCTGAACCCAGTGCTCTGTGTATTACGCTGTCCTGAACTCAGCGCTCTGTGTATTACACTGCCCTGAACCCAGTGCTCTGTGTATTACACTGCCCTGAACCCAGCTCTCTGTGTATTACACTGTGCTGAACCCAGCTCTCTGTGTATTATTATGCTGTCCTGAACCCAGCGCTCTGTGTATTACGCAGTCCTGAACCCAGCATTTTGTGTGTATTACGCTGTCCTGAACCCAGCACTCTGTGTATTACGCTGTGTTGAACCCAGTATTCTGTGTATTACTCTCTCCTGTCCTTAACCCTGTGCTTGTGTGTTATGCATTCCTGGTTTTATTTAACAATGTTTCTTTAGGACCCTCCCCATGTACAATTTGGCCACACCCACCCTATGATGTGGCCCTGGGCAGGGCCGCCCAAAAAGAACAGGCCATGCATGGAAAGCAATGGGCCGACAGGGAGAGATCTCCCCTGGCCTGACCGGTCCTGCATTCCACATGGATCACCTGGGCCAGTTGGTGGGATTAATAATGGGCACTGCGGGCAGTCCTAATGGAAGCCAGGTATTCAGCTTCTGTAATGTTGTGTTAGCTCTGCACAGCTGCGCCCTTCAACCTCACCTCAGGGCGCACCTCGTACACTGATGCAGGGCTCTTATGAAAGCCTGGGACTTCCATAGCATTTGGCCTGTGCAGCTAAACCCTTTCACCTCAGATCACACGCCGACACACAACCCTTAAGGCCCCCCAAAATCTTCAGCACCAGGCCCATATTGCTCTTTATCCGGCCCTGCCCTCATTGGGATTACTTATTGCTTACACAATCTGCTGGATGGAGTAGTATATTTAAGGATTACTGCCACCGGTATTGTGACTGCATTTTGAACCTGTGGGAAGGTGAGAGGCTATCCATTAGTTGTGGTGGTGGACGCATCTGACAAGCACCTTATCTTGCTGATTTTGCACATTTTTATGGAATGGACTTGTCATATTTATATTAATTTATTTTCACTCCTGGTTTGCACTGTTTTCACTTGCACTGATTGATCTTGCACTACAATGTATTTATAGATTTTAGTCTAGTATGGATTATTGTAGTGGATTGATTATTTGACATAATATTATTGATATTATTGTTATATATTGTCAAGCACTTTATCAAGCACCTGACACTTTATATCAATATATTTTTGTAGATATTATCTATATAGCAGGCACCTTATTTGGCACATTTCAATATATATCTTTAGCACGTATTCACTTTAGCGCTGTACCCCTATTTGTTAATATTATCATTGGTCATGTCATGTTTTATTTTGAATGGGTTCCAAAATTCATAGGTACCAGTAAAGGTAAATACAGAGGATATAGAAAAGAATCACCCCTTTAAAATATATATATATATTTAAAGGGGTGATTTAAAGAAATAAAAAAAAAATATATATATATATATATATATATATATTATTTCTGCTATCTAACATTTCCAAAAAAAAAAATTAAAAATCAAAATTTTTTAACATTTTAGGCCAATTTGTTTTCTGCTACATATAAATATTTTTGGTAAAAAAAAAACACAACAAGCGTATTTTGGTTGGTTTGCTCAAAAGTTATCGCGTCTACTAACTACAGGAAAGATTAATGGCATTTTTATTGTTTTTTTTTTTTTTTTTACTAGTAATGGTGGCAATCTGTGATTTTTTGCGGGACTGCGACATTGCAGCGGACAGATCGGACCCCTAACTGACATTTTTGACACTTTTGGGGGTACCAGTGACATTACTACAGTAATCAGTGCTAAAAATATGCACTGTTACTGTACTAATGACACTGGCAGGAAAGGGGTTAACACAGTGGGTGATCAAGGGGTCAAATGTGAGCCTAGGGGAGTGATTCTAACTGTGGGGGGGGCATGGCTTGTGAAATGATCACAGAGACATGTGATCCTATATAGAAGGATCACAGGCACTCTGTGATCATTCTAGAGAGAAGAACGGTCAGTTGTGTTTACAACAGCTGACCGTTCTTCTCTCTCATCAGGGAACGATAAGGGGTGTCAGGCAGAAATCGGAGCCACCTGCCCCGTGCATATCACAGTGCAGAATTCCCACCAAATGTGGCCCATTCAACCAAATGGGGCACCCTGCGACTACCCCACAAGTGCATGCAATGCACAAGGAGTTAAGGGGTTAACACGATGGTGAGGAGGCATTATAGGCCTCCTCACCTCCTGTCAAATGCCCTCTGGAGAGTGCTGCAATGCAGATCGCTCCTCAGAGTACACCACATGTTTAAACAAAGGCTTTTACAGCTTCCTGCAGCGATGTGACAATGATGCTGCACTGCTGCTGAATTCAGAGCAGAGTTGTCACTCTCATGTAGACTCATTGCTTCGCTAAAGTGGAATGCAAACATGTTGTAAGTTGTGTGGCTATCAGGATTGTCACCTGATTCTCAAGCCTGTAGCTTGTCAGTGAGCACCTAGCCACACCGAGGCCTGCCCATTGCTTTTTTGGAGCACTGTCTCTGTTGCTACAACACTCCCTCTGTGAGCTGCAGTGTCTGAGAGGAGGGGTACATGAGAACCAGATAAAGGAGGGTTTGTCTCGGTCAGTGAAGGTAAAGAACATTTTCCATTGCATTAAAAAAAAAAAAACTATGGCTCCTTTTCACCCCATAACATGATGCAGAACACATTTGGTGTGAGATCTGCTGTGATTGTCATTAAAATTCTAACTGGACATGTGTGGTTCATTTCGTTCTAAATAAATATTTGGACAAGCTTTTCATTACTCTGAGATCCCGATATATCCGAATACCCGAATTACAGTATAAACAAAGTTTACCACATGCTCCGAATAATTAAACTAAATTTGTCCAAATTCCCAAAATTGGAATTGAAATTCAAATCAAATTTTTTATTGAATTCCACTTGAGTTGCAAATGTAAACATATTCTTTTTTAATATACATGTCTTTTGGTTCATAGCTGCAGCAGCTTTGGAAATACATGGGTATGCTCCCCCAAATTTTTTGCCTGTTTATTATGTATTCGGTCTGACCAGACTATCGAGGTTGAGCAGCCCTCCCCACCCCCCACACACACCTGTACTCAATCAGTGTCCACCATCAAGTGGATATAGGAGGAGTCCCCTGTAGTGCATTTGCACATTTTTCCCAGCAAGGAGTATTATCTCCATGGGTTAGAAAGGCTGGATTCATGTCTTTTTCATGGATAGTGTAGGACCCACTGATAATGGGGTACTTTGACGCAGTAGTGGGCTTGAGCACGATATGGCCATATGGTGGGACCAAACCCCCATTTTTATTTATGGACTCTCTTCAGATTTGGTAGTAATTTCCTTTGCATTTGCGCGCTATTCTTTTTTAATAAACATATTTCTGAAATCAAAGACTGTGTGTGTGTTAGTAGCCAAAGATGATTTAAAGAGTCATTGTAAACATTTGATGAAAATTTTTCTTTTGTTTGTGCACTTTGCCGCATTCAAAATCTAAAATTTTCAATTCAACCGATTTGAAATTTATCGATTCAAACATTTTGAATCTAAAAAATCAGCAAATTCAAAGAAAATTCGAAAAAGACATAAAACGAATTCTGAATATGAATTCCGAATATGAATCCCGACTATGAATTGAATGAATCAACTAAATTTAACTAAACTGAATAACTAGATTAACGAATCTAAGTGAAACAAAACACATTTTTTTCATCATGCACATGTCTAATCCTAATGACACCTGCAGTGTGTTTGCCTGCACTGGATGGCTGGGTCACTGCGATTCAGTGCAGTGCGTCTTTGAAAAGAAGTGCATGCACTACTATTGGTGCGATTCATTGTGATTTCAGCCCATTTAAATGAATGAGCTGAAAATCGCACAGCAATTGCAAAAGAACCCAGTTCAGGGGCAAACTGGCTCTTGAAGCTGAAGTTTAGGTATGGCACTTTTTACATAGTTACTCCCTCACTTGCTATGAGTGCCATTTAAGAAACATTTTGCATTATCTGATTGGATGGGGTGGAGAGGTAGTCTGTTATTTCACAAGGGCCTCCTTGTCCAATCAGAGAACCCTTTATCAAATAACCCTGAAAGCTAAGCAGGTTTTGACACAATTGGAAGTGTCTCAAGCAGTGACTCACCCACAAAAAGTATATCCTAGTCCTGGAGGTTGGCATGGTTGGGGTAAGGCATGGGGGCTAACAAACCCATTTTATAATTGAAAAGAAAGAAAAGGTTGAGAACCCAGTTTGAAGGTGATAAATACAAAAGGCCAGGCCAGGCCCATTTATGGGCTGAAGTGCTGTAAAGTACACAACAGCTTGTTAAAAAAAAATATAATGTTGGAGCAGTTGTAAACCGTGGCTGGTTTAAAAAAAAAAAAAAAAAAACCTGTAAGACTATGGCATAATGTGCTAGTATGCATCGCATACTAGCACATGATGAAATACTTACCTTAGAATGAAACCCTCCAGCGGCGCACTGTCACCGCTAAGAGGGCTGACATCTTCCTTGGTCTTTCTTCCGGGTTCACTCGCTCCGGCTGTGTGATTGGCCAGAGCTGTGATGACGTCACTCCCGCACATGCACACAGGAGCCCTTGGTTCATGCACGAAGCTCTGAAGCTCTGGCAAGGTATGCCAGACCTTCAGAGCACATGAACCGGTGATGTCACTGGCTGTACTCAGGGTGAATATCTTCTAAACTATATTAATTTTACCAACAATAACGCCTTATTACCTATAGGTAAGAATCACAAAGCGGGCTTTAGTACCACTTTAATACAGAATACAGCATAATTACGCTATTGAGGCTGATGTATAACATTGCCAGTATAAAAAAAAGCACTTTTTAGCTATTCCCTTTACATTATAGGTACATTTGTGCCTCAGTAAATGTAGACAAAGTGAAACTTCGTCATGAAACAATCTGAGATTAAAGTAGATGGAAAGTCTGGGGACTTTAACAGCAGCACGTGTACAGCAGGGATAGAACTACATCTTAGAGATACAGAGCGGAAGGATGACAACTCTGCTGTAACTTCAGTCTTGCATTATAGTCAGTCCTTCAGCCATAAATCACGTGTTGGAAAGAGCTGGCAGGATCAACAGGTAAAAAAACAAGTAAATGGAGAATATCAATGAGCATTTAAAAAAAATGCACAAATAAAGAATTACCCTATGTCTTTGCAAAAATGAACATTTGTCTGGAGATACACTTTAATGTAACAAATCAAATAGTTTGCCTAAAGCGGTTAGGCAGTGACACATATGACCTTAAAGAGCATTATCTGTTCATTTTAAACAGACTAATCAAGACCTAAAACTTTGTCGGATTTAGTGGTAGTTCGTTAAATTGTACCATGTCTGATTAGGGATTTATGATATTTGAAAGTAAACTTTATCATGATCAGATTTCTTAGCTCTTTGTAAAGATTTAGTTTTGGAACCACAAATGGGCCATTGGACTTAGCAATGAACGTCATATTTAAATCCTGCTATTATACGATTAGTGTGGGGAATATCAGCAACTTGGCATATCAATTTTACAAAGTAGCACTGGGTACAAAACCTCTGGCTAAGTTGATCTGGAAATTTGGATCTGCAGTTTGAGATGTCTACCAGTTTCTGAAAATTGCTTTTTACACACACAGACACAAATAAAAAATAACAACAGTGCAATAAAATAAAGTAACTCAAAGCAGAACTCCAGCCAAAAATCAAAAGATAAAGATAAATAGTCCAAATAACGAAAACAGCTTTTGCTGCAATCGTCACCTTCAATTCATTGATTTTTCCAACAGTACTTTCTGTCACTACATATCTTCAGTATGATGGGTAGTATCATTCAACCCACTTCATTTGAGTCCAGGCCATCCAGGACCTGCCCCTACCTGAGACTGTACAGTGAAAAGAGAAGCAGTACAGTGACAAGCTCATCTCTCAATAACTCTGCTTTCGCTTACTGTTTGCATACTTCTTGTCACAAGACTTTTGCTGTTTCCTCTTCTCACACCCCTGCCTCACTGTACAAAGACTGCAAGAGGCTGGTACCTGGCCAATATTTCATACTTCTTGTATTTAAAAAAGGTATTTAATGATGTGATAATGATGTTCTGGGGGTTGGAGGTGTACATCAAGTGGGTATAGAGCACAAATGTGTTTGGCCCCTTTCATACTGGCAGACTGATTGTGTCCGCCTTTAAGCTTTTCAGGCAGACCCGATTGGACCATCCATAGCTCTATGAGGCGGTGGATGTAAAGCTGGCCCCCTCGCCGCCACCTAATTCAACACTTTTTGCTAAAAACAAATGTTCCCCATCCATCCAGCGTATTGGATCTGATGACTGTTGGATAGAAATGGACAGGCAGTTTGTTTCCATGCGACAGCCCCATAGAGAGCAGCGGACTGTGTCCATGTCCACTCTGCATCTGCCGAACAGACGCAGACCAGTCATCCTCCTGCTCAGCGGGGATCAGCGAAGAGATCCCCCACTGAGCAAGCAGATCCCACTGATAGGTCTGCCCCGTGTAAAAGGGGCCTTAGGCGTGTGCAGGGCCCCTAGTTCATTAGTTGCAGTGTACAATGGTGTGCTGAAAGGATACAGAGGATGCTGGGGGAGGTGCAGAGATGTGTGTGTGTGTCTGCGTGGGGGGGGGGGGTACGTTGGTGTGGGGGGTGCAGAGATGTGTGACACAGTACATAGATATGCTAGGGGATGTTGAGGTGTGCTGGGGAATACAGAGGATGTTGGGAGGTGCAGAGGTGTGTGTATGTGTGTGTGTGTGTGTGTGTGGGGGGGTTGTGCTGGGGGTTACAAAGGCTTGCTGGGCATATGGAAGCAAACTAGGATTCTAGGAAGTGAAAATATATATGGGGGTGCAGAGGTGTGCTGGTGGGGTACGGAGGGTGCTAGAGGTGTAGAGGTGTGTGTAGGAGGTGCAGCAATGTGCAAAGGGGGTACAGAAGTGTGCAGGGGGGTGTGGAGGTGTGCTAGGGGTACAGGAGTTATTTGGCAGGTACAGAGATGTGCAAGGGGTATAGAGGCATGCTAAGGGGTATGGAGGCGTTCTGGTGGGTGTAAAGATGTGCAAAGGGGTATGGCAGTATATGGTTCTTGTAGCATTTTAAATGGCCCACCCCTAATTAGGATATGTTCTCCGCCTACAATGGCTGGCTGAACACATAGGGAAAAAAATTGTCCCTGAAATTTTTCTGGAAAGGTTGGCAACTATGCAGGAAGGGGTCCTGGTGGTAAACACCTGAAAGGGTCCTGCTGTGGGACCGCAATAAAGGACCCCACAATGGGAGTAAATAGCCCTGGATCAATGGCAAGGGCCCGGGACTGGGTCAGGGGGCCCTTTATGGTTTCTTGCACCGAGGCCCTGGAGGTTCTAGTTACATGTATGAAAAAATGATTTATGTTACAGGCAAGAGGTTTGATTCAGAAGAGGTAAAAAAGAGTAAATGTTAAGAGTTGAAAGAGAAGTATGAGTTTCCAAAAGAAAAAAATGTATACTCCCTAGATGGATGAAACATCAATCTGACGCTACCTCTGTCCCCTCACGCTTCTGCACCTCAAACACCGCTGATCACTCAGTTCCTCCCTCAGTTCTGAGCAGAGAGCGGTGACTGTCAGTCATAGGTTCTCTGCTCTGCCCCTCCAGCGATCACTGGAGCACTGGGCTCTGGAGGGGGTGGGAGTGGCTGGCTAATCTTCCAGAGGCTTGCTGAGAGACTGAGCCAGATGCTGGTCCAGATATCTGGTTGGATCTTGACTGTAAAGTCAGGATCAATCCAGAGCATGGACCGGTTGAGTGACGTCAGCTGACAGTGGACTTTAGCCCACTGTTGGCTGAAAACAGGTGTCTTGGGAATTAATGTATGCTTGATGCACAAATAACTCCATTGCGCTAATAAGTGCACTTTTGGATATTATTATACACAAAGCGCAATCAATCCCGCTGTGCTAAAAAGCACAGTTCTCAGCTCTTTTGTATAGGATAATTGAGTGTGCTCAGCAGGACCCAGTAATACAGACACGAAGGCTGCTATCACTTTGGATGCTTGATAGAATGTCCTGCTTAAGGCATGGAGCTCCGTTTATTTATGGGACAACAAAAGGGGCAACAGCAGGAAGTGATGGCTATACAACATCAGCCAATCAGTTCCAAATGTACAGTCACATGACACAAGTTACTCACATAGAATGTGCCGATGACACACTTGTATACATTCAAATATACAATAGAAAGATGATACATGATCGTGAATGAGCAGAACAGTGTGCACGGCTGCCTGCCTAACACTACACAATGAAATCAGAGTGTAGAACTGTGAACGCTGCTATGATAAAACTCGTGCATGTATTCCCGCCACTACTACTGGCGTTAATCTAATTCAGCAAAGCTCAGAGAACAATGCCTAATAGGATTATAGTAATGTTCAAAGATGTGAGGCTATCTGCAGGGAAAGAGCCATGCTGTTTCCACTATGGTGATCAGGCACAGTAGAAAGACATGAGCTTTCATAAAGGCAGATAGAGATCAAAATTATATTGACTTCACAGAGCAAACATATCCCCGCCGAGCGGACAAATCTGCACATTATACAGGGACCCCTGCTGGTGGTCATATCCTTGCTGCTTGATCCTTGATCTGCACCGCAATACACATAGATCTCTACCAGCAAACAGATCCGCGCACAGCGCATGGAGTGTTCGCCGGCGGGGATGTCTATGTAGAACGAACGCATCTACACCTCTAAGGGAAGGTTTTCACTGCCAGTAGTCTTTCCTGAATGCCAGTTCGCCCGTAACGCTCTTATGAGCGTATTGCAAGCAAACGGACAACAGGAGCCATAATGATAAGCTAAATAAAACACATCCTGAAAAATGTCCACACTAGTCCTAATAAAATTTCCACAACACAGGTCACAAGAGTGCAAATATTACCTGCACTCCTGTGATCCATAGAAGTAAGGCCAAAAAAGTTTACTCCTTTAAAGTGTATCTATGGTCCAAATGTAAAATCATATAATCATTTCCACATTGAATTTCAATTATTTCTAGCCTATTCCTATTAATCTGAATGTTCTTGAAATGTTTTAACTTACTTTGTGAAGATCCCCAAACATTTATTTCCTTGAATTTTGTGACACATACTCACTGTGCCCTGTAGGCACTGCTGGGTCACATTTTTCACAGAGACTACAACAGAGGTGCTGAGAGAAAAAAGTTTCAGGAATCACAGCTTACAGGCAACGAGGTACCATGGAATATGTAGTCATCCAAAGTAGTCAAAGTAAACAGCAGAAACCTGTGAGGGCGTGAGTGCGCGGTCGCCTAGCAACGGAGGACGCTACGCCGCACTGTCCGGATTCGGGCCAGCTTGGCGCCAAAGCGGCCGATTTTGAATGGTAACAGATGCGGACGGTCGTTCTCTGGCTGATGCATTCGCTTATGCCTTATACTGTGCTTTGTTTGTAAGTAGATGACTGTGGGGAACAGGGATTTTTTAATAAATGATTAGCAGAATTACGCTATGTGTCCCCCTTTTGTGCTTACATTTCACATGGCAACTGAGCGATAAGCTTTATATTAAGAAGCTTTATATTAAGAACCAGACGGCTGATGCTAAGGGTCTCGGAGGAGGAGCCAGCGGTGTATTTTAAGGCCTGTTTTTATCCGTGAGCTGGTGAGTGTCCTATCTGACGGGTGATCACGGCATGCTGGTGGTGGTACACGGACATCTTTGATTAACCACATATTCTCCCACGCTTCCTTTTTGCACTGGTACTTGGGACTGTACTTTGGCCGAAAAGCTTACAGTTATACCCATCAGGAGGTTTTGACCACTGAAGGACTTTGATTTGGAAGCTGTTTATGCTATACATATGTACTGTTACTGTAAAAATGACACTGGCAGGGAAGGGGTTAACTTTATTAGTGATCAAGTGGTTAAGTGTGTCCCTAGGGGCATGATACTATCTGTCAAGGGACATGGCTTGTGATGTAACCACAGAGACATATGATCCTACATAGCAGGATCGTATGATCTCTGCAGTTACACCAGGGAGAATGACGGGCGGCTTTGTTTACATCAGCCGCCTGCCTTTCTCCCTCTCCAGCGGGAGATCGCAAGTGGCCGGCGGACATCGGACCTGCCGGACACTCGCGCGGGGATGGCCATGAACGAGCGAGGGCGGTAGCGCCTCTGGCAGCGCGCATGCGCGCTCGCCCCCTACAGGCTCCTGGGCGAGTGACGTCGTACTACGTCGCTTTGCCCAGGAGGGGCTGACTGCCGCAGTAAATATACTGTGGGCGGTCGGCAAGTGGTTAAGACCCTGGCTCCTGGGTTTGCAATGCTTGATGCCTGTGGGCAGTGTAGGGAAAGGTACCGTGTTTGTTGTGGGCAGTACTAGCAATAGAGAAAGGTTCCCGATGAGGAGGGAAAGCGTAGGGTCGGATCTCTTTGTATACCTTCCTGATTGGGCAATAAACAGCAATGCCGCATTCTGTCCCCTCTCAACAGATGCAATTGGTTCAACAGGACCTGCTTCTTCATGTCATTGGAAACTAAGTGTACCTGGCTGGGTAGCTGTCCCATCTGGTGTATTGTTAACTGTTGCTGCATTACTTCAATATAAGTTTCATATTGCACCTCACTGTGTGAATGATTGCCTCCACACCACACTGCACCCCACCTACATTTGGCAGCAGTCGGCAGGATAAGTCACTTGTGGCAGGTGGGGAAGGAGGACTGGGCTCCAGCATGGCTCCACTAGGATCTGCCCTAATACTGAAGTTTAATGGCTCAAACAATCCTCTGGCAGAATGGGAGGAGAGACTGGAGAGTGCAATGCACCTGTACCAGGTTTCCGGCCCAATTGGTGGCGGAGATGGCTATTAATAAAATAAACATTACCCTGTTAACTACATCACAGGAAAGAGTTAACAATGAACACTACTGTCTGTAGCCAGTCTTTTAGCTTGGAGAAGGGAAGGAGGAGCATCGGAGTGCATTGTTATCCTAGGCTTTGGAGCTGTGTTATTGCACAGTGTAGGGAGACACAACTGTAGCCTTTAAATTCAAGAGTGACTCCCTAGGATGCTACAAGAAGAAAGAAGCCACCCAAAAGAGGGGAACTTGGGGCAGCGGTCCTGGCACCAGCTTAACCACTTCAGCTCCAGAAGGTTTTACCCCCTAATAACCAGGCCATTTTTTGCGATTTGGCACCGCGTTGCTTTAACTGACAATTGCGCAGTCGTGCAATGCTGTATCCAAATAAAATTTATGTCCTTTTTTCCCCACAAATAGAGCTTTCTTTTGGTGGTATTTGATCACCTCTGCAGTTTTTAGATTTTGCGCTATAAACAAAAAAAAAGCAACAATTTTGAAAAAAACATAATATTCTTTACTTTCTTCTATAAAACATTCCTAATAAAAAAATTTTTAAAAAATCTAATTTTTTTATCAGTTTAGGCCAATTTGTATTCTGCTACATATTTTTGGTAAAAAATCCCAAAAAAGCGTATATTAATTGGTTTGCGCAAAAGTTATAGCATTTACAAACTACGGGATAGATTTATTGACTTTTTATTTATTTTTATTTTTTTTATTAGTAATGTCAGTGATCAGCGATTTTTATCAGGACTGCGACATTGCGGCACACAGATCAGACCCCTGACATTTTTTGGGGACCCCTGACATTAATACAGTAATCAGTGATAAATAATATGCACTGATACTGTATAAATGACACAGGTAGGGAAGGGGTTAACACTGGGGGTGATCAAGGGGTTAAATGTGTTGCCTTTTGTGCTTATTAACTGTGTGGGGGGATGGGTTGGACAGAGGCAGAGAGAGATCGGTGATTCAGCTTAGCTGAATCTCACGATCTTTCCTTTCCTCTCTGACAGAAGAGCCGCCTGCTTTGTTTACATAGGCAGGCGGCTTTTCTGTCAATCTAGCCAAAGATCACGTGAGGCCGGCGGCGATCGAGCCAGCTCCTCCCGCGGTCTGGCTCCCGCTGTGTCTAATCACAGTGCACATAATCACGTACAGTGCCTTGCGAAAGTATTCAGCCCCCTTGAACTTTGCGACCTTTTGCCACATTTCAGGCTTCAAACATAAAGATATAAAACTGTAATTGTTTGTGAAGAATCAACAACAAGTGGGACACAATCCTGAAGTGGAACAAAATTTATTGGATATTTAAAACTTTGTTAACAAATAAAAAAGTGGGAAGCGTTCTATCCTTCCCAACTTCCCAACTATAAAAAAGTTTAGGCTGGAGTTGGGCATTAACGTGACTCACAAGGTGTCAGTCATTCGCACTTCTGATTTTAAAGAATGTGCTCTGTCTAGGTAAAATGCTACATCTAATGTCAAAATTCTTTTAACGTCAGAGAAAGAGGTTTTATTGTTAGTTGCCATTGCATGTCAGTCAGCGTTAGTGTTAATTATTATGTTGTATTTTAATTATTTTTTTTTAATCCTAGCACATCATTACTTATTGGTTTGTCATATTTTACAATGGCTGTCAATTTTGTCTTTGTCTGTTTTATTTACTCAGTAATTTAATTGGTCTTTTTGAGTACACAGAACTGCAAAATGCATGAATGTTTTCCGTGACGAAGGATAACTGGGTTCCAACAATTTTGTAGTTATGGAAACAAACTTTGGGTTAAAGAATAGAGACTGTTTTAGAATGTATGTGGTTGCCTGGGCAATGACATCTTGACACAGCATTTTTAGTGGTGTGATATGGGGTGATTAAACTCAGTGGTAGCGAGCGTTTTAAATGAGTCATGCCAGTCCAAACTATAGTTTAAGGACTTTTAGGCACATCTTTATTAGAAGGAAAATAAAACAAACAAAAAATTCCCAGCTCGCTTACCAGCTAGCCTACAAGAAAACCAAATTAACCCTGTCTAACAATTTGGGGTACAAACAAGGGGTTTACTTATATTTGCATATTTACAAACATATATGTAAGCCACAGTGGCTACATCAAGGCACTCCAGTTTTACTGCGGTCCTAATTCTATAATTTTGAGAGTCTCTCAAACTGGAGCACATATACACTGCTCAAAAAAAAATAAAGGAACACTTTGAAAACACATCATATGATATTTTGAAAACATATCATGCTGGGTATCTATACTGAGATGGACTGGGTAATGTGCTAGGAATGAAAGGATGCCACATCGTTTGATGGAAATTAAAATTATCAACCTACAAAGGGCTGAATACAAAGACATTCCAAAAATGAAATTGAAAAATGATGCAGCAGGCTAGTTCATTTTGCTGAAATTTCATTGCAGCAAAACTCAAAATGATACTCAGTAGTTTGTATGAACCTCACATGCTTGTTTGCATGCCTGAAAATGTCACGGCATGCTCCTAATGAGACAACAGATGGTGTCCTGGGGTATTTCCTCCAAGATCTGGACCAGGGCATCACTGAGCTCCTGAACAGAGTGAGGTGCAACCTAGCAGTGTCAGTTGGACTGAAAAATAATGACCCAGAGGTGTTCTATTGGATTTAAGTCGGGCGAGCGTGGGGGCCATTCAATGGTATCAATTTCTTCATCCTTCAGGGACTGGCTGCATACTCTCGCAACATGAGGCCGGGCATTGTCGTGCACCAGGAGGAACCCAGAACCCACTGCACCAGCGTGGGGTCTGACAATAGGTCCAAGGATTTCATCCCGATACCTAATGGCAGACAGGGTGCCATTTTCTAGCCAGTAGAGGTCTGTGTGTCCCTCCATGGATATGCCTCCTCAGACAATCACTGACCACCAACCGGTCAAGCTGAACGATGTTAAAGGCATCATAACGTTCTCCATGGCTTCTCCAGACCCTTTCAAATCTGTCACATGCTCAGGGTGAACCTGCTCTAATCTGTGAAAAGCACAAGGCACCAGTGGCGGACCTGCAAATTCTGGTGTTCAATGGCAAATGCCAATCGAGCTCCACCGTGTCGGGCAGTGAGTACAGGGCCCACTAGAGGAGGTCGGGCCCTCAGGCCACCCTGATGAAGTCTGTTTCTGATTGTTTGGTCAGAGACATTCACACCAGTGGCCTGCTGGAGGTCATTTTGTTGGGCTCTGGCAGTGCTCATCCTGTTCCTCCTTGCACAAAGGAGAAGATACGGGTCCTGCTGATGGGTTAAGGACCTTTTACTTCCCTGTCCAGTTCTGCTAGCGTAACTGCCTGTCTCCTGGAATCCCCTCAATGCTCTTGAGACTGTGCTGGGAGACACAGCAAACCTTCTAGCAATGGCACGTACTGATGTCCTAGAGGAGTTTGACATCCTGGAGGAGTTGGACTGCCTGTGCAACCTCTATAGGGTCCAGGTATCGCCTAATACTACCAGTAGTGACACTGACAGCATTTAGTAAATTGCAGATAAACATCCAACACTTATCTGTGCATGTAGAATAACAGCTGATGTGCAAACAGATATGGTGCCTATGTAAATTACCTTTTATCATACATAAAGTAAAAAAAAGGTGCAACCTGGCGGCGTTGGATTGATCAAAACATAGTGTCCCAGAGGTGTTCTATTGGATTAAGGTCAGGCGAGCGTGGGGCCCATTCAATGGTATCAATTTCTTCATCCTCCAGGAACTGGCTGCATACTCTCGCCACATGAGGCCGGGCATTGTCCGGCATCAGGAGGAACCCAGGACCCACTGCACCAGTGTAGTGTTTGACAATGGGTCCAAGGATTTCATCCCGATACCTAATGGCAGTCAGGGTGCCATTGTCCTTGCCTGTAGAGGTCTGTGCGTCCCTCCATGGATATTCCTCCCCAGACCATCACTGACCCACCACCAAACCGGTCATGCTGAACAATGTTACAGGCAGCAAACCGTTCTCCACAGTTTCTCCAGACCCTTTCATGTCTCTTACATGTGCTCAAGGTGTGGAGACTGCTGGAGATCATTTTGGAGGGCTCTGGCAGTGCTCTTCCTGTTCGTATGAAATGTTACTAATATTTAATATGTAAACTTTATTATTGAAAAAATGGGAAGTTTTTCATATCGTAATATAAACCTAAGAACAACATATACAGTAACACTTTAATACACTTACAAGCTGGAAAGTGACAAACATTAAAATTTTGAAACAGAATGTGAGAAATTTGTTATAACATTTTTGGCAATAAAGATAATGCGCTTACCGTATACAGGGACATTTGGTATAATTTGATGAGTGATAGTGTAGGTAGGTGTAGTCTATTTTCTCCAACTGCAGCAACATTGCAGGGGGAGAGGAAGTCAAGAGGCATTCCATTTTGCCTCAAACCAGCAAGTTTTGGGCAAATGTTGGCTATCACCTAATGCACTGCACACTCTTCTTAACTTCTGTCGGATGAGCATGCTGGAAAATATAAAAATATACAGCGAAGGAAGAAAATAGCCTTTGAGAAAAAAAATTTGCCAATTCTGTGGTATATTTGCAACGCCTTCTCAATAGAATACCATCAGACTTTAAATATTATTAAGCTTGGAGGCCTCCAAGGCAGAGATAACATAGTCCCTGCGCTTTCCCTTCTCCTCTGGAACCTCTCCCTGTCGCCAAGTGCTGTCCCTGCCAGATGGAGAACCTGTCCCTACACTAACCACTTGCAGTATGCGTGCCAAACTAGAGGATCAGGGGCTAATAGAAACTGGGCCGTTACCCAAAATGGCCACGAAGGTCACGAGGGGCACCAGCACCCAATCAGACAGCTGTTACCCTGGTCACCGCAGGAAGTAATAGAGGAACCAAGTTCCTCATAACTTCCTTCCCCTTCTGCATTGCCACTTCAGTCGAGCGCCACTTACAGTGGGGAATATAGACTGCCCCTGCCAACAAGTTTAAAATTAAACATTAATAATAATTGTAGGGCAAATCATGTTTCAATATTATTATGTGTAACACATGTCATTTACAATATGTAGGCTGCACAAACTGTTCCCTAAGGAACAGTATCTCAAAATGCCAAAATGTATATCTATTGCTTTCGGACACTTTAAAGAATGTCATGGAAGTGACACCTCTGATCTTATTTTATTTTTCTTTGGTACAGAATGTGTGGGTTCCAGACCTAGGGGTAAGGGGGGGCATTCCTCATCGGAGCCTGCTAGAGAGGGAAGCTTGCTGGGTTTTTAACTAGTGTTTTAGTGTAAACTATGTGCTGCTTTTACTAAGGAAGTGATGGACTTTTTCCCTGCTTTGCAGAGACACAAAATCCACCCCTTCACCCCTGTCAGAATGGAACTCTGCCTTGGTTACATAGGCAGAGCTCCATTCTGTGTCTCTGCCCAGCGATCAGCAGGTGCTGGCAGACATCCAGTGCCCGGCGCCCGCAGATTAGCCTCTGCTATGAGTAATAACAGCAGAAGCGGCCCACCGCTGGTGCGTATGTGCGCTCCCTGTAGGCGTAAGTGAACAATCATGTATATATACGTGATTCTGCACAGGAGAGCCACCCTGTAGCAGTAAATCAGTAAGTGGTAATGTTATGGCTGATTGGTGTATAGTCTAATTCAGAATACAGTTGTATTCAACACACAGGACCCTAGTCCAGCAAGGCCATTAAGGGGGTTATGTATGAAAAAGTGTGATAAGAAGTATATTCATCATTTCTGATATCAGTCAAGCAATCTTCTGTTTTGTTTCAGATTCAGCTTGATTTTTTGCTGCTTGTTGTCCACGCTACAAAGAGAAGCTGTACTCTGCCAGTAACTGACAGCCATGTGGACAATCAACAACAGTAACTGATTTGAATTTACTGCTTCCTTTGATCCCTTGTTTATTACAATGATGTAAAGTTACTGTACCACTTATTAAATGTGTTTACTGATGATTACTATCCCTAAGCAACAGAAACTATAAAAAAAATCAAGACGTTTTTCTTTGCCTAAAAAGTAAACTATATTTCATGTTCCCTAAAAGCTTTTATTATTTTCAGGACGGACACAGTCTTGGAAGAAAACCAAGTTTACATCATTATACTACATGCAGGGAAACATGGTTTTGCTTAGACCACAAAAAAAAGTACTAAAAATGTTGATTTTCACATGATATAAGATGGATATACTCTATTCTTTAAACTTCAACATCTAAACAAACCCATTAATCAAGGATATTGTATGCAATGCAATACTTGCTGTCTTTCATCCTTCATATCTACATATCAGAATTAGCTCAAGCACTTTATTGTTCCCTTTGCAGTATGACACATGCACCAATATGTGCATAATATTTGTACTGTGCTTGTGTTTCCACAAAGCAACAGAGGAGAGTAATCCAATACAATTTAGAGTTTCCGATATGGCTAGTTGTTTCTCCAGCTCTATCTTTTTCATTCAAAAGACAGACCTAAAGATTACTAATAAATGATCCAAAGATATACAATTGCATCTAGCACATAATGGCCAACATCTCAAGATGCGTGCAAATGGCTTTGGCACTTCTTTGGGTCACCTTTGAAATTTGGAGTACCTTGTTATCCAGCTTTTACCTTTACCTAAGATTTGAAACTGTAAAGAAGGTCTATTTAGTCCTATTATAAGAAGCCCAAAGTGGGCACATGTGCGTGCACATATTACATGTGACCTCTAAATGCGCATTAGCGCACATGCGTGCTCTGTCAGTGGGTGCATGTATGCCCAGCACTGGTATTGGCATCAGACAACCTATATAAAAACTATAACACTGCATGGAGAGATTGCTGGGTGGTTATCAGCAAGTTCCCGTTAACCTGTGACCTGACCTGCTGTACAACCCAGCTTGCCTTGTGACTCCTTGACCTTTACCTACCTCTTGTGACATCAGAATGCATGCTTGACTTTGCTTGTTGCCTTCTGTCTTGTACCTCCACTGCCTGACTGTTACCCCCCTTGGCCTGAACTCTCAACTCCAATATTATCTCTTGAATTGGTAAAGCTGCTGCCCTGCTATTACCAACCTAGGCTTGTGCTCTCAACTCTGGTCTCATGAACTGGTAACTCTGCTGTTCCCAACCTTGACTTGTATCCTGTCCACATTCCTATTGCCCGCTCTGGTGCCCCAGTGTTCCTTCGTCATGTTCCTGTACAATGATCTGCAACTACTTGCTCCATACATCAATCAATAATGACAAACCCAGTACTGCTTGTAAATAGAGGCACTCCTGCCACCCCATGTGCTTACATTTCCTGTTGCCACTTCCAAGAATGTTGATTGAACAAGAGGTGTAAGGGAGGCCAACTCGTCAACTCTGTTTCCACCAGGTATGGCACAGTGGCTGTTCCCTGCCATAACTCTGACACCTTGCTTTTGGTCACTCAAGCTGCTATTTATATTGAGTAGGCTGTGGCAAGGTGTTGTAAGCAAGAGGGGGTGTGGCAATGCACCAATTTCCTAGATGATATTAAAGAAGTTATTTAGGTTTTGGGGCTCCCAGAGTGTTCTTGTAGACCACCGAAGCTAGCGTGGCTGCTGTTACATCATGGTTGTTACAAAGCAATTTAGGATCAGTTCAGATATCATATTTGTAATAATCAGAAACTTCACCCTTGAATTGTAAAACACTGCAATCCTGAATTTCAAAAATGTCTGTTTGCTCATTACATTCTCCTCTTATTTTCTGCCTTATTTTTTTTATTTTTTTGGCGCATACTGCCTGCGGCTCATGTGCAGGGCGCTGCAGACAGGCAGAGTGGTTCAATGACAGTCCAGGTACAAGGCAGGCAAGGTTCAGAATAGTCTGGATCAATCTATAGTCAAAAGGTGGTCGATATTTGATCCGAGGTTGTCAACGAGGGAATCAAATCTAGCAGCGTAGGGCAGACAAACAGGGAGCCTGGAACACGTATTACACACTCTATCACAAGCATGATACTGCAGGCTTGGCTAGCTTAAAACAGGTTTGGTCTCCACCGTGAGACTAGCCAGATTAATCACCTTTGCAGGTGAACAGACAGACAAGCAGAATGCCGCAGCCAAAATCAGGATGTTGGAATGAGGAGCAGGAGCGCTAGAGGGTCCTGACATGCACTATGTGTTCTGGCACTTTTCTATCAAAACCAGCATTAAAGTGTTTGTAAAGTCTTTGTTATTTTAATA